>NC_134119.1:20648125-21266666 GCF_040939455.1 Microcebus murinus
ATTAGTCAATAGACATTAATTACCTGGGCTTTATTTTATAATAAATTTTAGTCTAGTAGGGCAATTTCCTCTCCTGACTCCCAACACTATTTTTCTTCTTGATCAGGGGTACTGGGCTCTATTCCTGACTCTTTTCATTTAGCTTGTCAGGTTGGATGAAAAACCCTACTGGGAATTGGATTAGAAAGACCTTGAATGTAAGGATCAATCTGGAGAAAACATCTTTACGGTAATGAGACTTCCTATACATTTAACATGATATTAAGTAAATCTCCCAATTATTTTTAAGGACCTCTTTAATGTCAATGAAGTTTTTTTTTTTTTAATTGGTGCCATTGTAAATGTTGTCTGCTAAAACTTACGTCTTCAAACTGTCTGCTGTTCCAACTGACTTCCATGCTGTCAGCCGAAAAGCCTATTAAACCCTCTCATTAATTTTTCCCCACAATTATTGGGGTATAATGGACAAATGAAAATTGTATGTATTTAAGGTGTACAATGTGCTGATTTGGTATACGTATACACATTGTGAAGTGATTAGCACAATCAAGCTAATTAACACATCCATCACCTCATACAGTTACCTCTTTTTTTTCTTTTTGTAGTGAGAACACTTAAAGATCTACTCTCTTAGCAAATCTCAATTATACAATAGGGTATTATTAACTACAGTCATCACACTGTACATTAGTTTCCCCAGAACTTATTTATCTTATAACTGAAAGTTTGAACCCTTTGACCAACATCTCCCCTTCCTTCCCCTGCCTCGCCTTCTCCTAGCCAGCCTCCATCGTAATCCCTACCCCTGGCAACCACATTCTACTCTCTCCTTCTGAGAGTTAACACTTTTCTAGATTCCACATATAAGTGAGATCACACAGTATTTGTCTTTCTGTGTCTGGCTTATTTCACTTAGCATAATACCCTTCTGGTTCATTCACGTTGTAAATGGCAGGATTTCACTTTTTTATGTGGCTGAATAATGTTCCACTGCATATGTAGAGCACATTTTCTTTATCCATTTACCCAGGCACGGACACTTAGATGATTCTATATCTTGGCTATTGTAAATCATGCTGTAATGAACACAGTAGTGCAGATATCTCTTGAAGACACTGATTTCCTTTCCTTTGGATATATATCTAGAAGCAGGATTGCTGGATGTAAGGCAGCTCTATTTTGAATTTTCTGAAGAATCTCCATACTGTTTTCCATAATGGCTAAACAAACTTGCATTCCCATCAACAGTGTACAAATGTTCCCTTTTCTCCACACTTATCTCTGTCTTTTTGATAACAGCCATCCTAACAGGCATGAGGTGATATCTCACTGTGGTCTTGATTTGCATTTCCCTGATGACTAATGATATTAAGCACCCTTTCATATACCTGTTGGCCATTTATATATCTTCTTTGAAAAATTGTTGATTTGGGTTACTTGCCCATTTTATAATTGGGTTGAGTTGTTTGATTTTTGCTACTGAGTTATGTGAGTTCCTTATATATTTTGGATATTAACCCCTTATCAGATACATGGCTTTGCAGATATTTCTCTCCTTCTGTAGGTTACGTTTTCATTTTGTTGACTGTTTTCTTTGCTGTGCAGAAATGTTTTAGTTTGATGTAGTCCTAACTTGTTTTTTTCTGTTTTTGCTGTCTGTCCTTTGGGGATTATATCCAAAAAATTAATTCCCAAGACCAATATAAACAGGAGCTAGGAGTTTTATGGTTCTAGGTCTTACATACATTTCTAGTTAATGTTGGTGTATGGTCTAAGAGTCCAATTTCATTCTTCTGAATGTGAATATCCAGTTTTCTCAGCACCACTTATTGAAGAGACTATAGGATACTTTCTCCATTGTGTATTCTTGGTGCCCTTGTCAAAGATTAGTTGACCATATATACATGACTTTACTTCTGGGTATTCTTTTTATTGGTCTATGCATCTATTTTTATGCCAGTACCATACTGTTTTGATTACCTATAAGCTTTGTTATTAACTCTAATAATTAGTATGTATATTTCTTTTAGGCTTTTCTATATATATAATCATATCATTTATCAAAAGAAAGACTTTTATTTCTTATTTTTTTACCTGTATTTTTTTTTTTTTCCTATCTTACTATTTGTGCTGGGAATTCCAGTAGAGTGTTGAATATTGTTCCTGGTAAGTATCTTTTGGTGCTCCTGATTATACAGGGAACACTTTTAATGTTTGGCCACTGAGAATAACATTTGCTATAGGCTTTCTGTAGACACAATCCTAAGTTCCTAAGAATTTTTATCATGAATGGTGGTTGCTTTTTATGTACCTAGTACAACTGTTATATTCATTGTTCTTTAATTTATTAATGTTGTAAATACTTCTAACAGGCTCTCCAATGCTGAACTAACTTGGCATGTCATGATTCTGTTTTCTACATTGCCAAATTTGGCTTGATAATATTTAGTTTAGAATTTCTGCATTTATGTTTGAGTGAGATTGACATAATTTTCTTCTTTTATTTTCCTGGCTTTTAGTGTCAAGCTATACTCACCTCATAAAATGAGTTGGAGAAGTTAATACTTATTTAAGTATATAAAACCAGAATTACCTAGTTCTTAAATTTCTGTGCAAATTAGTCTGGTAAAATATCTAGACCTAGTGCTTTCTTTTTAAAGCAGTGGTTCAAATTCTTTAATAGGGTCTATTGTAATTTTTATTTTTCTATGAATTTTTCATTTCACATTAAGTTTTCAAATTTATTAGCATGAAATTTTTTGATTATAATTTCCATTGACAATTATATCTTTCTTTTTCATTACTAATATTTCTCTTCATCTTTTATTTCTTGTTAATTGTTTTTGATCAATTTTTTTCTTGATAATTTATTTCAAAAAACAAAGTTTTGGCTTAAAAAATCCTTTCTACTATATATTTTCTATATGATTAATTTCATTATATTCTTTTATTTCCCTCCTCTGTTTTCTTTGGGTTTATTCTTTTGTTCTTTATGTATCTTAAGTTAGATGCTTAACTCATTTATTTTTCAGCCTTTCTTCTTTAATAGAAGCATTTTAAGGCTAAAAATCATCCTGTGGAGGTATGTCCTACAAATTTTGGAAAGTAGTCTTCTAATTATCATTCAGTTTTAAATATTTTCTAATTTAAAGTTTCTTTTGACTCATATATACAAATATACTTTCTAATTTCCAAAAGTACCACTATTATTAATTTCTGAGTTAATTTTATTATGGTCAGAGAAGGTGATCTCTATATATAATCATATTCTTTGAAATTTGTTGAGGCTTAACAGCCTAATGTGGTCTAGTTTTCTAAATATGCTCTGTGTGTTTGATAAAAATGGGAATTTTTTGGTTATTGAGTTCAGTGTCCAAAATATGTCCATTGGTTCCAGTTTAATTGTTTAATTCAAATCTTCTATATCCTTCATCTGTTCAATCAATTAAATAAGAGTGGTGGGTTTAAACTTTCCCTTTGTGGTAGTAAATTTATCAATTTCTTTTTAGTTATGTCCATTTTGCATGGTATTTTTAGAAACTATTATATGCAGATAGGTTTAGAATTAGTATGTGTTCAATAAATTAAACCTTTCATGAATATTCAGCAATCTTTTTTATCTTTAGTAATGCTCTTTGCCTTAAAGGTTATTTTGACACTAATATTTCTGCTCCAAATTGCTTTTCAGAAGTAGTTGTCTGGTATATACTTTCCTTTTACTTTTGACTTTTCTAAGGTTTTGTGTTTTAGGAATATATCTTACAAATAGTATATGTATGAATCAAATCTTTAAAAATCTACTCTTACAATATTTGATTGTGATTAGTATCTAGCATTTCTTTTGTGTTATTTTATTTTTCAAAAATCCCTCTTAAAATTAATTTAAAACATGTTAAAGATCGGAAAAGTTTACATCAACATATGAATTTTCAGTTTCTCTTGAAAAAAAATCAGACTATGTATATTCTTATATGGCAGAGTGGCTGAAATTGGTAGAATTTACTACAAGCTGTTAAAGCAAAATAAGCAAGAGGCCATTAGCCTGAGGTTGTTTCTGTACTAAGAACCCTTAAACTGAAACTTAGAGGCATTCCTTGTAGCTGATTAATTTTGAATGGAGCTTCAGCTAATCATAGACAGCCAGCCAAGTAGCCAATCTGTTATGTAACTAGGGGCCTCCCATCAAATAAGGCAAAAGCCTAGCTGTAGCCAGTCACATACTTTCTTTACTTTGCTTCTGTGCTCAGCTCATAAAAGCCCACTGTGCACACTGCTGGGGCAGAGCTCTCCAAACCTCTTCTGGTTTTGGGTGTTGCCTGATTCATGAATTGTTCTTTTCTCAAATAAACTCTGTTAAATTAATCTTATTTACAGTTTTTCTCTTAACAAAGCCAAGCAGGAGAAGGCAAGGATCACTGGTAGCTGTAGGACTAATGAGAAAGGGACATATTCAAGGGATATTTCAGAGATAGCATCACATACAAGTTTGACTGTCAACTAAACGTACACTGGGAGGGAAGATTACGATGACAGTTTTTCCAGCTTTTTTGACTAGGTGAATGGTAGCTTGGCAGGGAACAGAGAGGGTGGGGGTAGTTAGTAAGATGACAAACCAAGCTTTAGAGAGAAGGATCAATGGGATCTCCAGGTTAAGCTGTCTAGAAAGCAAACAGAAATAAGGCATTGAGTTCAGGAGAGAAGCCAACACTGGAGATACACTGAAGCAACTCTGGCCCAAAAGCAAAAAGGTCCATGGCAGAACATGTCAAGTGACAAACCAAAGGGGTGATGGCAGAACCAACGCCTGAGGGCCAGCAGTGAAAGAGGAGCCCATAAGTAGTTGTCAGACCAGGAGGAGGATAACCAAAACAGTGAAGTCTTGGGAAAGAGAGTTTAAAGATCAAATGCCATCGAGCATTAGTAACAGCAGCAATAGAACTAAATACTAAGCTGGCAATTCAGAGGTGATTGGTAGCATTTCTGAGGTAGCTTCAGGGTAGAAGAATGAAGGAGAGTAAAGGCCAACATCTGCTCCAGGAACTTTGCAAAAATGAGGAGCAGAAAAAAACACAGGAGCTTCAGGAAAACCATTAAAATAGAGGAAGATCACTGTGTTTCTTTCACGCCACACTCCTGTTTTCGCTTTGTAGTCTTGTGCTTGCTTGCTTTCTGCTTTCTCCTCTGAAGTTTATGCAGTTCGTTTTTTGTTCTAGATTTTCTATTCAGTATTTGTAACAAACACTCTTCTTAATTTTGTCATGGTCATTTGGAATTTCTATCCCATTTTACAAGGTGCTGGGTCTTTACCCCATTTTAAGATATACTCACTCAAGTCATGGATGAAAACACTAAATCATCTCTTCCACTTCTTATTTTACTTATTCAATGAACTATGAAGTTCAAATAGCATCTACTCGTCTAGAGCCTCTAAATTCCCAATTATGAGTCTACTGCCCACATCTCAATCACCTGGAGGATTTAAATCCCAAAGGCTGGGGTCTTTTCCAACCATAGAGTGTCCTGTATCCCTAGGCCCCAAGAATCTGATGGAGATCTTGGGTGTGTGCCAGAGAACTGCATTCTTTTTAAAGAGCTCCAGGGAATTCTGATGCACAGTCAGGTTTAGAAGTCAGTGCTCTAAATCTTATTTTCTTGATTTACTAGTATGTTAAAAAGAAATTAGTAGGAAGAGCCTTTTTAGAGTAATGGTGGTGCTTTACAGAGTTCTCAGAAGACAAAAACAAAATGTTAGGTTCTGTCAGCGAATATAAGAAACACATTACCCTAGTTCCTTAAACACAAATAGGCCTTCAGGAGTACTATAGCAACAGTGAAGAGGCATGGGGAGAAGCTAATTTCTAAGGCACTCAAGGCCCAGGCTACCGATGCAATTTATGAGAAGCCAATGCATATTAGCTCAATTATTATTAAACCTCTGGAGGATTTCAAAGAACAGGTGTCATGCCTTCTTTGTTTTCTTTTCCTTTTTTTTTTTTTAATTGCCTGCAGATCTACCTTCTCACGCACACACAAACACAAAAACACTACATATGTACTTTTTATTTTTATCTTTTAACAAGTCCTTAAGAATTCACATAAAATGTACATCATGTTGACATATAAACCTTAAAATATCAGGTATGCAATAACTTATGATCTTAATTAAGAGGCTAAGTCAGATCTCGTATAGACTCAGTTTAAAAAAGAAACTAAATATGTATGCTAACATTCAGGTTTTATTCCAAAACACTACTTGATAGTCTTATTTTAATTTCAGGCAAAGTTTCAGAAGAATATGTAAAGAGGTCTTTTTAATTTTGTTTTACTTAAATTGTATTTACCAGTAATATAAATACCAAATAAAAAATCTAAAATACTAATTAATAAGTTTTAAAAATCATAAAACAGAAACTCCATTTTCACAGTGATATACATTGTTAGCATGAAATTAGGAAAGATATAACCAAAAATCATGTGCTACCAGATGAGGTACAAGAGAAAACACACCCAACCTACTAAGTAGTATTCTCACACAAGAAGGAATATGAACTTCATCAAGCTTGTGGATCTAACTACTAATTTACAGAAAATATAGAGGCTAGAAGAATAGGCTAACACAACTATGGAGATACATCCAGCCAAATATAAATATGGGAAATTCAGAGGGCATATGACATGGTTTCCTCAATAAATAAATAGGAAATAAAAAAAAAATAGGGATGAGGTTCCTATAGGTTAACAGAGAAGTTCACGTATGGTAAAGAGAATCACCCAAATGCAATGAACGTGTGGACCAACCTTGTTTGGACCCTGATTTGAACAATCCAACTATAAAAGAACTGAAGAGACATTCAGAAAAATCTAAGATGGACTTGATATTCAATGACATTAAGAATTTTTGTCTTTAAATAGCACTTTGATCATTAAAAAAACTTCACTTTTAGAGCTATATAGACTACAGCATTTATATATAAAATTACATCATATCTAGTATTAACTTTAAAATAATATGGGAGGGAGGGAAAAGTAGATGAATAAAAGGAGAACTATGAAACACTGAAGAAAGAAATAGCAGAAGATGTAAACAGATGCAAGAATATACTATGCTCCTGGGTCGGCAGAATCAACATTGTTAAAATGTCTATACTACCCAAAGTGACCTACAGAGTCAATGCAATCCCTATCAAAATACCATCATCATTTTTCACAGATATAGAAAAAATAATTTTACACTTCGTATGGAACCAGAGAAGACCCTGTATAGCAAAATCAATCTTAGGCAATAAAAACAAAATAGGAGGTATCAATTTACCAGACTTCAAACTATACTACAAGGCTACAGTAATTAAAACAGCTGCGTACTGGCACAAGAACAGGGACATTGACAAGTGGAACAGAACTGAGAACCCAGATATAAAACCATCTTCATATAGCCAACTAATCTTTGACAAAGCAGACAAAAAACATACACTGGGGAAAAGAATCCTTAATTCAATAAATGGTGCTGGGAAAACTGGATAGCCACATGTAGAAGACTGAAACAGGACCCACACCTTTCACCTCTCACAAAAATCAACTCACGCTGGGTAACAGACTTGAATCTTAGGTGTGAAACTATTAGAATTCTAGGGAAAAACATTAGAAATATTCTTCTAGACGTTGGCCTAGGCAAAGAATTTATGAAGAAGACCCCAAAGGCAATCACAGCAACAACAAAAATAAACAAATGGCACCTGATCAAATTAAAACACTTCTGCAGAGCGAAAGAAACGGTCAAGAGAGCAAAAAGAAAACCCACAGAATGGGAGAAAATTTTCACAAGCTACACATCCGATAAAGGGCTGCTAGAATCTATTTAGAACTCAGGAAAATCAGCAAGGAAAAATCAAACAACCCTATCAAAAAATGGGCAAAGGACATGAACAAAAATTTTTCAAAAGACGACAGAATAATGGCCAATGAACATATGAAAAAATGTTCAACATCTCTAATCATCAGGGAAATGCAAATCAAAACTGCAATGAAATAATCACTTATCTCCAGTGAGAATGGCCTTTATCAAAAAGTCCCCAAACAATAAATGTTGGCGTGGATGCGGAGAGATAGGAACACTCCTACACTGCTGGTGGGACTGCAAACTACTTCAACCTCTGTGAAAAGCAACATGGAGATACCTTAAAGCTATACAAGTAGATCGACCATTTGATTCAGCAATTCCACTACTGGGCATCTACCCAAAAGATCAAAAGTTACTTTATGAAAAAGACACCTGCACTCAAATGTTTATAGCAGCACAATTCACAATTGCAAAGTTGTGGAAACAACCCAAGTGCTCATCAATTCATGAGTGGATTAATAAAATGCGGTATATGTATACCATGGAGTACTATTCAGCTTTAAGAAACAACGGTGATATAACACCTCTTGTATTTTCCTGGATAGAGCTGGAACCCATTCTACTAAGTGAAGTATCTCAAGAATGGAAAAACAAGCACCACATGTACTCACCAGCAAATTGGTATTAACAGATCAACACCTAAGTGGACATATAGGAATAATATTTATCGGGTGTTGGGTGGGTGGGAGAGGGGAGGAGGGGATGGGTATATGAGTGAGATATGCAACGTTTGGGGGATGGTCACGCTTGAAGCTCTGACTCGAGGGGGGAGGGGGGGCAGAGGCAATATACGTAACTTTAACATTTGTACCCCCATAATATGCTGAAATTAAAAAAAAGAAAAAGAAATGTGATGCTGGTGACAAATAAGTAGGAGTTTATTATATGAACCTATTTTTATATTATTTGAAATTCCTGATAGTAAATTAAAAAAAATAAAAGTGAATATTCTTTTGAAGATGATTTTTTTAAAATACCATCATCTGATGAAAATATTCAAGAACCTTAAAGATGATGCATTTTCCTTCTAAATATTTGTGTTAAAGAGTCCCTCTTCTCAAGTCTCAGAACATAAATCATGATTAAGTCTTGCTTTTATAGGTAATTTACTAACTCTGAAAATAACATTTTATAAGGAATGCAAATGTATCATTATATTATAAACTGTAATATAATCTTTAGAATAATTTTCCTAAGTAGGTAATAATTCAAAAGAAACCTAAGCAAAAATGATCTAATATATGACTGTAAAGCTCTCATCTTAAGCTTCATGTAAGCACACTGTTGTAGAATAAGAACAATAACTTTACCTTGAGATTCTTTAACTACTAATGGCCTAAGCTGAAAATAGGGATTAAAGATATAGCTAAAACTGTAAATACAGATATATACATTTTGCACTCAAGCCACATTACCAACGTGTTAAGTACGAAATAAATAATGCACCAAATAAATAATTCACCTTTAAAAATATAGCCTTTAGTAAAAAAGGCATGTACAGAGCTGAATCTGGAAAATCCAGCAGACCAAGATAAAGAAAACTTTCCTGCTAAAACACAGATTCGGCTAAAAGAAAAAGCCAGCTTAAATATGTAGCTAAGCTCAAAAGAAACGGAAATATCAAGGAAACACCAGGAACAAGAGGGAACAGGAGTCGAAGGCCGTATGTTGCCACTCATGCCTGTAATCCCAGTATTTTGGGAGGCCAAGGTGGGAAAGATCACTTAAGGCCAGCAGTTCAAGACTACCTGGAGCCACATACATCAATCTTGTCTCTACAGGAAAAAAAAAAAAAAAAATAGCCAGGAGTAATGGCATGTGCCTATAGTCCTAGCTACTTGGGAGGCTGAGACAGGAGGATCGCTTGAGCCCAGGAGCTTGAGGCTGCAGTGAGCTATGATGTACTCCAGCCTCGGTAACAGAGCAAGACTGTCTCTATAAAAATAATAAAAATAAAAAATAAGAGTAGGAAACCAATGGGGTGATGCTCTTAATGGCCTATGAAGCATCAGATCAGGTGTACACAGGTGAGGACTAAAGCTGCACCCTGCCTGTATCCTGCCACCACCTCTTCGAGATTCTGGTTCCACACCCCACCAGGAATACACACAACTCTGTCGTTCTAGAAAACCTTGCTCTCCCGACTTGCCTAGTTTTCCTTTTGTTGCACGCTGAGGATTCACCACCCTCCCGAGGCCCCACAAAGGCCCATCATAATTTTTCATTGTGCCGCATCTCCCAGCTTCCTGAAGATCCATCTCCCAGAATCACTTTTCTTCACTGTCCTTCCACTATTACCACCTTCCTAATGCAGATATCAAGGTACCCCTCAGCCCTCAGTCACCCCACTGAAACTGAAGGTGTTTCCGGTCACAGCAGCTTTCTCTCTTCCTTCATTTCACTAGAAAGTCTGCATGACGTGAGGTCTTTCCTCTTGGCATTTGCAAATACTTGACATCTTATGGTGCTCTGGGGTCTCCAAAAGGAGCTCCTGGAGAAAACTGAGTTGCAAAGCAATGTCTGCACAAGCAAGGGCATGAACATACCCCGTTCCCCTCTAGCTGGGGCACACTCTTCCCCTCCTGGCCTGTGTGTCTCGCTGGTTTACTAAGTTTGTCTTCATCTTTTCTCAGTGGCAGATGTCTCCCACCAACTCTCACCTCCAGCGTTCTGTAGGAGGCTAAATACCACTTCTTTTCAGGGTTTCCTCCACACCAGCCCTGACCCACCACAACTCCTGCCATTAGCGCCCCTCCCCCGACACCTTCAGTCTTGCCCTGGGGCCTGCTTCTCCCTCCCACCTGCACCTGCCTCGGACACCCTTCTACTCAGCTTATTCCCAGCATTAAAAACTTCCTCATCATGAAGTGAAGCAAATCTCACGTTTTCTCAGCTCTCTCCGCAAAACGCAGCTTTTCTAGAAAAAGACTTTTCTAGGCTCAGAAAAAAAAAAAAAAAGAGTTAGGTATAAAAGTACAGCCAATGTTGTTAAAGAAGTTTGGGCCGCACATCTTTGGGAATTACGTCAGTTGGTTGTAACACATATCACATGCATGGAGAGCTGTTACTGAGGGAGCAATCTGGCAGCAAATAGGAAGACATGTTCCTATAGGTGTGAGGCATTCCACTAAGTAGGGATTTGGGTCTTTCTGATCCTGAAAATGATCTCAGTATCTCAGTAGAGGAGTTCTAGGAACCAGTGTGAACCCAGAAACGGTTACATTGTTTTCATTGTGTCAAAAATCAAGTACCCTCCTAATAGTAGTAATCCAACTAGAGTCATCCAACTCATGCTATTTGCACACCTACTACCTACAAGTACTGTATCGTGAAGCCCCAGGGGTGCCAAGGAGGATGCTCTGCTCCTGAGGGGCTAGACTGAAGTCAGAGGGAGAGAGAGAGGAGTTCAAGGTCGGATGAGACGGGTATTAGGGGAAAATGGAGAGTAAGTGCTAATAGGCACAAGGTTTCTTTTTGCAGTGATGAAAACATTCTAACATGGATTCTGGTGATGGTTGCACAAATCTGGATATATAAAAACCATTGAATTGTATACTTTAAATGGATGAATTGTATGTAAATTACAGCTCAATAAAGCTGTTATTTAGAAATAAAAAAAGAATGGGGAAAATGTTCTTCAGCTAAAAGGATCCACAGGAATTGTCAGTGTTCCTTATTCTGAAATTTCTTATGTGAATAGTTAAGAAGAATGATGCTCTCCTCTCACTGAGAATGTCTGAGATTTTTAAAATGGGGTATAAGATAAGCTGATCACACCAGTAAACTACACAGAGGCTGGTAAACTACAAATGTTCCCCATCGCCTTACCAGATTCAGCAAATGGATCCATGAGCATTTGATGTGTGGATTTTATAATTTCCCAACAATAAGCCTCCCGGCCCTCAAGTTACCCTAATTAAATTGGTGTATTTTACTCCATTAGAATACCGTATGGTACTACAGGCACCCTAAGTTTATTCAGCTTAAATTTTTATTTTTCTAACAGGTTAGAGAAAAAAAGAGTAATAAGCTACATATGGGGGGAAAAGTATGAAAAAGCTTCTTCACAAGGGGACTATTTATAAACTGTACACTTTTGTTATGAAAATGTTAGTATTTTACTAAAGTAAGGGTAAACTGACACAATACAAAATCATACAGTCTTGTAAAAGTTCACATTACCCTGAAGGGAAACCAAAAAAGCTGTTTTATTTTCAAATACATCTAAGGAAGAAAGATTTGCAAAATGTTTCCAAAATGTTTTCTATTTAAGTGAAGGCTTTACAAGTCATTCTTGTAAATAATGAGAACTTCTTTTCCCCCAGGGGAATACTGTCTACTTCAGTGTTTCTAAGAATATACAGGGTTAAAACCATGTAAAATAGATTTTCTCACAGTTGGGGGAGAACAAAACGCCGCAAATAGGAAACCAGACAGCTAGGGGGGTCAAAACACTACACTTCCAGGTCAGACTTCTGGTTGCAATTAAGTAAAACTCCTGCAAGTATTTGTAAGGAAATCATATTTTTGGTGTCCCCTTTTCAGGTCTTGTAACTTTTATTTTCTTTAGCAGCAACTTATGGATATAAACATATCTATATATTCATGAAATATACACAGAATCACACAAATATGCACGTTTACTTGGACATATACTCTATGACACCAGAATTGCAATTTGATCGTGGCCTTAAACTTAAAACTAGCATCTTGTCCGGGCATTCATTTTTTATGCTTGAGATCATGGGGCAATAGTTTTATTTTTGCTTAATGTAGACATGGGTAATTTTCAAGACAATTCACAAAAGTATTAATAGACTAATCCAAGTTTCCAATGAGGTTACATGGCTCATGATCAAATAATTACAATAAATTTGAATCTGATTGGAATTTAGGTTCTAAGTAATGACATTGTGGTGGAAGAGCAAAAATAAACAAGCTACACAGTTAAGTGCACCTGGACAGTTATTAAACATGCCTCTTCTCAACTCCCTACGAATAGCCCAGGGATACTTAATGCTGCATGAATACACACCTCACTCAGAAATCTGTGGCAAATTCATTTAGAGACAGTATGAATGTCTACTGTACCAGAGGGAGTGGATCCCCTCCCCAGTTTATAGAAGTTAATAGTGAATATAAAGTTATTTTGATTATAAGCAATTGAAGTGCTTAACTGAAAAATATCTAGTAACTATAAAATATCATAATTTTAGATTCTCCATTTTTATTCTGAATAATTAGGGTGCTATATTAGGGAATTCAAAAATGAAAGCTCTCTAGTTTTTAATCATTTGGGTTGGAGTCACTCAAATTCCCAAGATATTTACTTGGCAAATCTCAGTCCCAAAGCGTTAAACCTCAGTGTATTATTCTATACCAGGGCATCTTCACTCATCCCTTAGACCCTGCAAAATCAAAGGGTTTTTACTGATATTGAATCTGCTAGATAACTATTATCTATTTTCTCTTTCAAGTTTCTCTATGGGTATTAATATTAGGGATGTGAAACTCAATTACTAGGAATTTAAAAATCTGGCATCACGATGGAAGGTCCTGGCCAAAGTAAAAACAAAAATGAAAGGCAAGAGACAAGCCGGTGAACACTACAGGCACTCCTAGATATAGGAAGGCTATCACTGTGCTATAATGGACATGAGACTCCTGAGAAACAAACAGCACCTGCCAAGGTAAACAGTTCCTGCTATACCTGTTATCCCACATATTAAAAACAGAGATGCTACTCCTACGAGAAAAGGCCACTGTTATACAGCGGGAAGGGAGGGAGAGGGAGAGCTTTCCCCATTATTATTAATAGTACTTGTCAAACCCAGGAGAAGTTTCTGCCTTCTAAGACTTCACCTGGGATGTGCCAAAGCAAAGTGCAGCCTTGTAGGGGGTCTCACTATCTCCTTGTGCCATAACCACTCACCCCAACATATATACACATGCCTGTGCTATGTGGCAGCTAAACCATTTGGGTGATATAAAGCCAGTAGCCCAGGATACTATGTTCCCAACATGCTGGAATAAATGGCAATTTTCACTGGGTGAGGATTGCTCTCCTCTGCTGGGTAAAACATGAGAACTACAGGCATTTTATCCAGTTATCACCATTAGAAATATTGTGACAAAACAGATCACCAAAAGGAGGGTTTTCTTTTTTTTTTTTTTTTATCTCACCTCTGTATCAATTTCAGGGTAGGTGATTTTCTCTTTCATTACTTCTCCTTCCACTGCTTGCAGGGCATGAGCGCCAACCTGTTCCACCTGACCCCTGGAGGGGACTGGTATTTGGAATATCTAGTAATAAGTCATCAGTTGGTAAAGTTGTTGTGGACTTTGCAATTCCAAGATATGCAGAAATTTGGGAGCAGAAAGTCTGGCTGTAAATATGAACAAGCCCAAATAGACTTAAAAAGTAACATTGGAGTTGCGTCACCGTCACGTGAAAGCTCCAACAGAACGGGCACTGTAATTTGAAACAAAGCAAAGGCAATAGACACTTTGTTGTAAGAGGGAAAGTTTGTCATCTTTCTGAAGTGCAGGGTAGTGGATTCGGGGAGAAGGCAGGCAGGTGGGAGAGAAAGATGCAGTATGCTCACAGCAGCCCAATAGGATCATTCTAACAAGGTTTATGTGAACATTGAAAAGGTTATCTGGTTCCAATTGAAGTTCGACAACCTTCTTCACATGGTAAAAAGAATCTTAACCTTTTTTGAAGTCTTGTACATCAGGTTCTTGCATTAAAATTTCCAGTAAAATTAAAAGTGGACAAAGGATCAGTCATTGTATCTATGGCAATGTCCATAACAGGTGAGTTTTGAGATTTTGTTTTATTTCCATTTATTGCAATAAATGGTTAGAGAAGTTTCCTCAATTTTTGAGAAAGCAAAGCATCTTATATTGCCATTGCTGCTTTAGCATACTTTTGGTAAAAAGTATAAAACTTCAAGTTTTACAAATTGCCCATTCCTGGAAAAATAATCTTTGCTGAAATTGCAGCACAGTCACCAGCAGACTTACAGGCACTTGCTTTCTCATTATTGCCCTTTTAAGCTTTCCACGTGTGGATGAAAGCCCATAAAATGTTTTGAGTTACGTTATGGGAAAAAATGTAAATAATAACCGAAGCTATTTAAACACGTGTAAAAAGAAAACACATGTTTCCACTGTGCTCTCTGACAGATCCAGAGAAATCCATTTCTATTTGTAAAGGGCTGTGAATAGAAAAAAACAATGTCTAAATATCAAGAATATTTAACAGAACAACAGATAACTGAAAATGTGCTGTGCTATTGGACTGTTTGTAAAACCGCACAAGGGACTCTTTCTTCCTCTTTAGTCTTCCATGTCTGACTGTGGAAGTCAGACTCCCAAGCTCAATCTGCCTGTGACCTCAGTCCAATCCCATCCCTACAGAGGGTGTGCATAATGGAATGAACCCTAATGCTCCATTCTAACAGCTGACTCACATAAAAAGTGACCGCTAGAAATAGTATTATTTGCCAAGGGCCTACATTTATTCAGGGTTAACAGTTGTTGGAGGCACAGTACTTTTTATTGTCATCGTTTACGTGAAAGAAAACATGAAGTGTATAGATGGCATTCTAGAGCAAGATTTTATTGTCTTCTCTGAAAATGCGTGAAGGTGTATATGGAGGGAGGGTTGGGTTCAAAGGCAAAAAGCTATTTTAGTTCCAAAAATCTATTTTAAATAGGAAATGGCCCTATATTCAATGGGCTGGGAAAATAAATACAAGATAAAATACCACATATGCAAATTTGCATTTGCGGGGTCACCGGAGAGAAGGGCTCACAATCAACCCTGTGTGTGAGAAGCAAGGAGGAAGCTTTCTTTGGCAAGTACCACGTGTGGGGCGTTGGGGAAAGGAGGGGAACGTTTCTCAGACACAGGGAAGAATAGGAAAAACTTGCTTGTTTTGGCGTCTCGTCTTTCTTTTTTTCTTCTCTCATTGTGTGAACACCCACTAGTTTCCTAACATGGTGGTAACGTGCCCCACCGCAGGATGCTGCTTGGGAGGTGGGTGTCCCTGGAAAGGGAGGAAGCCCTGGAAACCCAGCCTTGAACATTCACATGAGATACCTCGGATGCCACAGAAAGCAGAGGGCTCTGCATTTGGCCAGAGATTTAAGCTACCATTTTAAAGGAGCATTTCGTTTAGAAGAATAGCCACAAAGAAAGCCACCGCAGACAGAAACCACAGTACCCAGGCAAATTTAATTTATTTTAATGGCATTTTCCAAAGGACGGGGTTTCTTAGATGTTAACTATAAGAAAAGATTATACAGAATAGAATAATAGGCAGTAAAACAGAATTTATTATTACTGTTCTACAAATACAGAAATGAAGTGAACCCTATTTAGACAATGCATTGAGGTTAAGTGCATAGAGCTGGAAGATGAGCTCTGTTTTGGGCTCTATTTCTCCCTTTCCATCTTGTGATCAGAGAATAGGAGACACAAAATTTAAACCAAGATAGTCACAAGGTAGTTCAAGAAGAATACTGTTTTTAAAGACAGCTGTGTTTCATGGTTAAAGGGAAATTTTATTAGAAGAAACACACACACATACACACACACCCACACCACTGTCCTTAATAGGGATACCAAAGTTATGTGACCTTTGGGCAAGTTACTTGAACTCCAAGTCTTGTTCTCATCTTTAGAAAAACGGTGGAGAATGCTGACTAGGAAGGACTGTCCCAAGGATCTGCCATGGGCACGTGGAAGGCCTAACTCAGTGCTGTGCTGGCACCTCACAGGTTGACACTTAGTAATGACTGGTAGAGGAAGTAAGGCTAAAGGACACCAAGGTTGGGGTGGGGCTGGAGGGAAGGTATTTTCCATCCCTAGCTGAGGAAGAGTCAGATGTTGCAGCCTAATCTTACACTGGGATAGGATGTGGTTGTGACTTTCTGAAAACCAAATGAGAAAAGCTACTTAATATTAGTAACTCCCAGACCACTTCCACCTCTGCCTTTTGCGGAAGGGGCAAGAGACTCTGCAATGGAAGCACACACAAAGTCTTGGCAAAGAAGCATGTGACCTGTGGATGGTAAGAACAATTCCTTTATTTCTTCCAGTACTGGTTGTGCTCCTCCTGAATAGCAGGCTCTGCAGTGGGTACTGAACAGGACAAGACTCCTGCCCTCAGTGAAAATGGAGTCTACCTGGGAGGCAGGGAACCAACCGGTGTCACTACTACAAAGGGTGAACCAGATCTATGGGGAGGGGAGGGGAAGCAATACCTGAGCACAGGACTGAAGGACGAGGAGGCCCTCACCCAGAGGAGTAGAAGCAGCATATGCAAAGGCCCAGGGGTGAGAGAATATCACATGCTGGGGGCTGTGAATCAGGAAAGAGTGACAAGCTGATAAACAATCAAGGGGGCTCCCAGAGTTTGCTGGCCAAGGCCATCTGGGAACTTCCTGCTCCCTGGGGAAAAGGGGTTCCTCCTGAATCCAGCATCCCATAGGCTCAGCTTGTAGCGCTGCCAAAGTATCCAGGCACTGGGCAGTTGGCTTGCCCAGCATCCTCCTGAACAGCCACTGCTTGGTGCCTGAACCTGGGACTAAAATGTTTGCCATCCCTCAACCTCATAAGGTCACTTTTATGCTTGCCCAATAAAAAGGGTGGGAGAAATTAGTGGGAGAACTGGGGTCCCTCTGCAGTAATGCATCCACAAGGTACACTGAGCTATGAACCTGGCCAATCACACCTTGTTATGGGATACAAAGAGAACAAGTGCATGCATGCTGACCTGTGAGAGAACACCAGCTTATGCCACATGATTCCCCAGTGTTCCCCGGAACCCTCTGCAAAATGGTGTGGGGCCCGATATGAGAAGGACACTGCTGCCAAGGCTGTTCCTGGGTGGGCAGCCACCTTGAAGGTAAGGGACAGCCCCCAGAGAGTAATGCTGGAAGGGTTAATGGCCAGAATAGATATGTCTGTAGACCATGAAAGACCAAGAGTGGATGGGTCACCTGGTGACTGGGTAGCTGGAAATTGGTAGTCAATGAAAACCCATGTCTGGGCAAATCACTTGGTCTACTGGTGGGCCAAGACCCAGTGGTAACCTTGGTAGGAACCCTGTCTGAGTGGTCTGACCTACAGATTCTGGCTTATTGGTTGATTATGTCCATAACTCCAAATAAGGTAGAGAGCACACTTAGATCTTACTTAACCTATATGTTATGGGCTGCCTTGTGTCTCCCCTAAAATCCGTATGTTGAAGTCCTAATTCTAGTACCTCAGAATGTGACTGTATTTGGAGACTGTCTTTAAAGACATAATTAAGTTACAATGAGGTCATTAGGGTGGGCCCTAATTCAAAGTAACTGTTGTCTTTATAAGGTGAAACATAGACACGTACAGAGGGAAAACCATGTGAAGATAAAGGGAGAAGGTGGCCACCTATAAGCCAAAGAGAAGAAACCAATCCCACCTACGTAGACCTTGATCTCAGACTTCTAGTCTCCAGATTGTGAAAAAATAAATTTCTGTTGGTTAAGCCACCCTGTCTGTGGTATTTTGTTATGGCAGCCCTAGCAAATCAATACATCGTATAAAAGAAAAGAACATTTAGATCTGGTGCACAAGGGCCTGACTTGAGCTACCCTGAAGAACACCTGCAAAGCCAATTCTCAGATCTGAGTCAGCTTACAGATCCACTTTCTTCTTGAATGGAAGGCCGGCGGGGAATCCCTCGAGTAAGAGCCCTCTAATACCTTTGGAAGTTCATCCTATAAATCTTTCACTGGGACCTGTGGAGTTTACTAGCGTAGCTACATAAGAAAAAAGGGCAGTACCCAGAACTTTTGAGGATGATTGGACATTGGCTCTGAGATAATTAATTCTTAAGGTTCCTGATTGGTATTGTGACCCACCAAAGGGTGATAAATATTAATAGAAATTTGGCTTAAATTCATTTCACAAAGGGCCCAGCATGTCTGTGAAAACCTTCTGTAGTTGTCTTCTCAGTTGCTGAGTGTACTATTGGGACAGATTTACTCTGTAACACATGTGGACTCGGTATCTCATGACATGAGTACTACGATGATAAATAAGGCCCAGGTGAAAGTGTCTGGAATCTTCCCTCCCCACCAAAGCTGTAAACCAAAATCAATACTAATCCCCAGGGAATCAAAGAGATTGTTACCCTAGGATAACAAATCAATACTAATCTCTAGGGAATCAAAGAGATGCTACCATGAAGAATTTGAAATATCCATGAGCATTTTTTCATATAGTCTTATCTCACTTGCCTCTTTGGCCTAAGGGGAGACAGATGGGAATTTACAGAATAATGTAATGTAGAGTAATACAAGTTTAATTAGGCAGGGATTCTTTTCCAGAAGTGGTCTCTCAACTGGAGCGCTATTGCACGTAGCATCAGCACTACAGAGGTGCCAAAATCTTTTTTTTTTTTTGTATCCCAGTGAACACAGAAGCAGGTTTCTATCTACTGGCAGAGGTTGCCATATAGCTCTGCTGTTTTGCCTCGTTGCTCTGTTAACGTTTTGCTTCATGATGCTGTTCAGTCCACAGGGACCTTCATTATCTCACTATCTTGTAGGATACTGTTCTGGTCTACCACACTGAAGGCACTGTGATAGGATTTACACGGCAGAAGGTGGCCTGTATACTAGTTGTCATGCTAAGACACAGGCATGTCAGGTGGTGCCAAATAAAACCTTTTCAAAATACCGTTTCTAAATGTCCAATGTTCAGGAGCATGTGAAAGAGCTCATACAAAAGGCAAGTCAAGTTTTTTACACCTTGTACCTTACTATTAAGGGATAAGCACAAACTTCAGTAGGGATGTGTGTTTCTCTAACCTGTGTTAGTGACCTGAAAGGGTGACAGCTTGACTGACCCGTTGACTGGAAGATAAAAATTTGTCCCTGGTTAATCAAGGCCTTGCCCAATGAGGTGGTACCAGCCACAAGTAAATGAATGCAATGAGATAACATCGCTCAGCATGGAAAAAGAAAATCTGTCCAGTGGGAAGACTGTTAAGTGGTATATTTTGGGTCCATCCATGGGGCCTATGAGGGGAGATGGCCTGAGATATGAGTATATACTAATTGATTGGCAGTGGTTAATAGTTTGAAGAGAGGGTCAGGAACTCAGAAGGACAGGTAACAAAGACATTCGGGGAAAACTTATAAAGAGTGTGAGGATATCTGTCTCTTACATGAATGTTCTCCAAAAGGCCTTGTCTTAGTCTGTTAGTGCTACTGTAATAAAATACAACAAGTTGTTAAGAACAGAAATTTATTTTCTCACAGTTCTAGAGGCTGGGAAGTCTAAGACCAAGGAGCCAGCAGGTTTGGTGTCAGGGTCTGATATCTGTTTCCAAGATAGCACCTTGAACACTGAGTCCTCCAGAGGGAAGGACACTGTATCCTCACATAGCAGAAGGCAGAAAGGCATAAAGGGGACAAATTCCCTTCATCAAGCCCTTTATATTAGCATTAATCTATTCATGAGCCCAGAGCCCTTATGACATAAATGCCTCCCAAAAGGCCTCACATCCCAAAACAGTTCCATTGGAAATTAAGTTTGCAGCACATGAATTTGGGGGGACACATTCAGACCATAGCAGGACCCATTCAAGAGAGGTTGTTGTCATGAACTGGACAAGATGACCTATCCCATGGATGCTGGCCCCACCTCTTGCCCTAGCTGCCAAAGTACCTGCTCAAAGAGCTCATGCGCAGTGCAGCCATGGTGGCATGGATGAACATCCTGCTTGGGCTCTACAACATGGATTTAACCTTACCATGGCTGAGCAAAGTGCTCAATTTACCAGCTGTGACAATTAATCTGGGCTTCTCCCATCAAGTCTCATATCACAGAAAGATAGGCCAGCAGTGGTAGGTGGATTATATATGACCTCTTTCATCACAGAGGAGGCAATAATTCACCTTCACTAGAATGGATCCTTATTCTGGATTTGATGTATTTTCTATGCCTGCCACATTTCTGCAAGTCACATCATCAGTAGACTTCATGAAGGCCTCATTTAATGTTACCACCACAGTGATTCTGACAAAGAAACTTATTTTACAGGAAACAAAATAAAATTAAATGGTTGTACCAAGAAATCACACAAAGCTCAAAGGCAGCTGGCCTTACACAATGGTGGAGGGGCCTATTGAAAATTCAGTTATGATGCAAATTATGAGGCAGGACCTTGTAGAACTAAAGCAAGGGCCCAAGGGATGAAACCAAAGAGTTAAGTGGGAAATGACCACCTCAGCAAAGGTTTTCCATTCCCATTGATTCTGCTTCCTTTAGTACTCAAAGGAGGATTACAACCCAGAAAACAATGAATTGGTCTGAAAGTTCAAAGCACCATCTATTTGAGACTTTTTCTAGCACTAGACAAAGCAGCCAAAAGAAGAGTTGAAATGCTGGCTAATGATGAGACACCAGGGTGAGAGGCATATGGATAAAACACAAGGAATGCAATGGGTTCCACCTACTGGAGCATACCCACTGCTAAAAGTTAACGAAAGCTATGGCAACCCCCATCAAGATGAGACCAATAACAGCTCAAATCCCTTAGGAATAAAGGCAAAGAATCCTAATCAGTTATTAGCTAAGGACATAGGAAATATGAAATAAGCATTAGAGGAGGGAAAATATAAACATCAACTACTTATTCCATGGTTATAAAAGTTAGAATGGCCATATTGTCTTCCTTGCTGCATCATGTATGTATTTACATATGAAGGATGTTTTTGGGCTTTCTGTTTCTCTACTAATTTATTTAAGGTATACTGGCAATAGGTAACTTCATAATTTAGTTGAAAAGTTAACAGGTATGGGCTGAGAATGAACTAGAGGGGGATAGACATCATTCAGAAACCCTGGACTTGGAGCTGGGATTTCAGACCCTGCGTCATCTCTGCTGGAGGGTACGGTGAGCAAACTTCCTCTGCCGTGGGGAAAGTTATGTTGTTAGGCAATAGCTTGTTGTTATGGCTTGGAAGGTCATGAAAGAAGGATGCTAAGAAGAAAATTTTAGTGAATATTTGACACTTGTGTCCACCCACCCAAAAAGGCCAATATTCTGCATCCCATGACTCGCTTGCTACTAGGAGAGACAGCCAGGAGACCTGGTATTGCCTTGGAGTGGACTCAGAAGGAGTAGCCCAAAGCTGTGGCCACATGTCAGGCAGTCAGACTCAGCAGGATGGTGCAGAGGCTGGAGTTCCACAAGGCTTCTGATACCTGGTCTTGAGCTTTGCAGATGGCATGTACCAAAGCAGTCCCCATCTTGTTACTGAGTCTGCCCTGTGGGCCTTCAGAGCGGGGCTCTCTGGGACTCTCAGAGAGCCTGTGAACTATCTAATACCTTTAATTAACATTGTTTCCTGCTGAAGAACCAAACTCATTCTAGCTAGTATCAAGCAGAGAACAAACTGGATAAAGGACATTAGGCAACTAAGGTTCCAGACCACAAAGAGTTTCAAGCTGAGGGTGATCACTTTTTTGTTTTCAAAGGCCACTTTAGCAGCACAGGTATGGACGAACTTAAACAGGAGTTTGCCAGACAAAGGACAAACTTGCAAATGTAAAGGCACAGGGGTATAGACAATACAGATTTGGGGGAAATAGGAGGAGACAGAGCAGGATAGGTAAATTATGGCAATCCTCCACCTTACTAGGAAAAGGAAAGATATAATCATTTATGGAATG
Source organism: Microcebus murinus (assembly GCF_040939455.1). NCBI lineage: Eukaryota > Metazoa > Chordata > Mammalia > Primates > Cheirogaleidae > Microcebus > Microcebus murinus. The sequence goes on from NC_134119.1 coordinate 20,670,760, forward strand.
TATCACCTATACCAATACATATTAAGTATCTACTGAAAGCTAGGAACTGTGTTCCACTGGAGCTACAATAGAATAAAAGGAGTACCTGTCTTCAGGTGGCTTACACATTTGTGGAGAGGCAGATGTTAATCGAATGGTGGCAAGGAAAGTTCAGGGTGCTTGTGGGCCAGTGACAAGGGGATCTGTTGGCAAGATAAGCTTCCCTGACAAGAGGACTCTGATGAGTGAGCTGAAGATGGCAGATTCCAATATGGACAAAGGTCCCAAGATGAACAGAAGAATGAAGCTTTGAAAGAAAGAAATTAAGTCTGCTTAAGTGAGATGAGCCAAGCCAGGCTGCTGGAGTATAAAAGATGTAAGTTCCTATAGTTATTCTCAAGATGTATAATGGTACTGAGCAACAAATCAGAAAGCATCATCTAATATAATACTGTTTAAAATGAAAACTATATTTGCTCAAGGCTTTCAGTAACATTAATCTATCTGCCTGCTTATCTATGCCAGGGTGAACTCTTCAGATCAAGGATGCCTTCAAGGTGGGATCTGCAACTACAGTGCTTTCCCTAAAGTGGTACTACATCAGCATAGTCTGGTCCACAGCAGTCCAGCCACTGTCCTTTGTATTTCTACCACAAGAAATGCTATGAAATGCAGACTTAAAGTAAAAAAATTAAAAACATAACACTAACTGGGAGCTGGGGCTCACACTTGTAACCCTAGCACTTTGGGAGGCTAAGGTGAAGGATTGCTTGAGCCCAGGAGTTCAAGGTTACAGTGAGTTATGATTGCACCATTACACTCTAGCCTGGGCAGCAGAGCGAGATCCTGTCACCAAACAAACAAATAACTTGATAGAGTAGAAAGAACACAGGGTTAGAAGTCAGAAGAGCTGGGTCTGGGTTCAGGTCTGCCACTTATCATCCAAATACTCCTTCATTCAACAAGTCACTGACAGGGGTGGGAAACCTTCAGCCTTAAGAAAACATGTGGACTTCCTGGTCCTTAAGTAAGGCAATTTGAATCCAAATTTTACATAACAAATCCTTTTATTAAAAGGGGTGCAGCAGAGAAAGATGAAACTTTTCTTGTCTCCTTTGGTGCTTAAAAAGAATAATCTTGAAATCAGAATGGCACAGCTTCCGCATCCCTGCAAGTACTTGGGAGGTGGTGAGAGGGGAAGACACTGAATAAACAAGATATTCTCTGTCCTCAAGAAGATGACCTTTTGTGTAGGCAAGTCACTTAATCTTCCAAACTCTCAGCTTCTTCCCCTGTAAATCAAAGATATTACCATGCCACTGTGCTATTGGGAAATAGGACGGCTATCTCAACCTTGGTGTCCTTCACATTTTGTATCTGGTAACTCCTTGGGGGAGAGGGCAAGATGTCTCGTGCATTGTAGGGTGGGCAGTGGCACCACTGGCCTCTACCCTGGCTAGATGCCAGTAGCACCCCCCCACCCCCTACCAGTTATGGCAACCAAAACTCTCTGCATAAATTACCAAATGTCCCCTGGGATAAACTGCTCCCATTTGAGAACCTCTGAAATAAGGTGACATATATGAAAACATTTTAAAAAGCGTAAAGCTCCAAATCAATTTAAGTCAGTGTTAATATAAATCTATTTGTAAGACTATTTGTCCATAAAAAAAAAAAAATCCTCTGGCCCTCTCAGGGCTCATAGCCATCACCACTGGTACATACAAACACCACACCTAGGGTCCCAAGGGCCTGCCACTGCCACCACCAGCACCCATGTGGGCTGCCCAGAAGCCTAAGGACTGGCCTGCCTGCCTGGGGCCCACCAATACCACCACTGGTAATTTCACTCACTCCAGCAGCAGAGCTATCACATACCTGCACTCACTATCCAGAAGCCTGAGGATAAGCCCACCCAGAACCCACTGCCACCATCATCAGTGCCCAGGCATGCCTCCTAGGGGCCTGAGGTCTGGCCCGCCCAGCATCGCCACCTCCAGAAAAGCTTTGCCACAATTTCCATAGACAACTGCAGCCTAAGCCACTGAGGAACTCGCAGACATCACTGATGTTGATTACAGTTGAAGAAATCAGATGAAGACTACACTACTGTATCCACCCAGAACCACCGCCAAAGCACCCTACCCAATTGACACTACAGATACATCTACAGAAAAATGAAAGCTACTTCATACAATAGGAAAAAAAAAATCAACCATTAACCAGTTGTGCAGATATTAATGTAGGGACACAAGAAACTTGAAAATGCAAAAAAATGTGATACCTCCAAAGGTTAAACTAAATAATTCTCCAGTAACAGACCCCCCCCCATAGAAATATGTGAAATACCTGAAAAGGAATTCAAAATAATGATCATAAAGAAACTCAGTGAAATACAAGAGAACATACATTGAGAATACAAATTTAGAAAAATAATTCATGATCAGAATGAGAAATTTGACAGAGATTATACATCATAAAAAGGAACCAAATCAAAATCCTGGAACTAAAGAATTCAATGAATAAAATATAAAAAATACAATTGAGAACTTCAACAATAGACTAGATCATAGAGAAGAAAAAAATGAACTTGAAGGCAGGTATTTTGAAACAACCCAGTGGGGGGGGGGTAGAAAAAAGAATACAAAAGAATAAAGAAAGCCTACATGACATATAGCATATCATTAAGTAAACGAATATTTGCACTTTGGGGTTCCAGAAGAAGAAATGGGGAAAGCCATAGAAACCTTATTTAATAAAATAATAGATGAAAACTTCCCATGTCTTAGCAGAGAAATAAACATTCAGACACACGAAGCTTAAAGTTCCTCAAATAGATTCAACCTAAAAAGGTCACCTCCAAGGCACATTATAGTTAAACTGTTAAAAGTTAAAGACTTTTACTAAACTTTTACTAAATTAAAAGTTAAAGGCAAAGAAAGAATTCTAAAACAGCAAGAGGAAAGTGTCAAGTGCATAAAAAGTAATCTGCATCAAACTAACAGATTTCTCAGCAGAAACCATACAGGCCAGGAGAGAATGGGTTGATATATTCAAATTACTGAAAGAAAAACAAACAAATCTGTCAGACAATAATGCTATACCTATTAGAACCATAGAATAAATAAAGTCTTTCCGAGACAAGCAAAAATGGAGAGAATTCATAACCGTTAGACCAGCCCTACAAAAAGTGTTTAAGGGAGTCCTACATCTGGAAGAATAAGGATCTACCACACACAGAAATATAAAACTCACTGGCAGAACAGATTCACAAATGGGAAAAAGAAGGGAATCAAATGTTATCATGACAGAAAACCACCAAATTGCAAAGACAAAACAAGAGAAGAAGAAACAAATGATATACAAAATAATCAGAAAAAAATTAACAAAATTACAGGAGTTAAGTCCTTACCTATCAATAATCTTGAATGTAAATGGTTTAAAATCCACAATTAAATGATATAAACTAGATTTAAAAGGGACCCAACTATATGCTATCAACAAGAAACTCACTTCACCTGTAAAGACACGTGTTGAAAGTGAAGCAAAAAAGATATCCCATGCAGGCTGGGTGTGGTGGCTCATGCCTATAATCCTAGCTCTCTGGGAGGCTGAGGCAGGAGGATCACTTAAGCTCAGTTTAGTGAGCCTGAACAATAGTGAGACCCCATCTCTATTACAAAGAAAAAGGTAAAAAAAAAAAAAAAAAATATATATATATATATATATATATACATATATTCCATGCAAACAAAAACCAAGAGTATGAAGGGCTTGCTATACTTAGACAAAACAGACTAAGTCAAAAAACATAAAAAAGCACAAAAAGGTCATTGTGGAATGCTAATGGGATCAATTCAGCAACAGGATATAATAATTGTAAATATACATGCACCCATACTGGAGTACTCAGATATATAAAACAAAAGTTATCAGAACTAAACAGAGAGAGAGAGACAGAGAGAGAGAGAGAGAGACAGAGAGAGTGCGCGTACAACAAGCGCGCGTATGCATGCTATCGATACAATAATAGTTGGGGACTTCAACATACCATTTTCAGCTTTGAACAGATCATCTAGACAGAAAATTAACAAAGAAACATTGGATTTAAACTGCACTATAGAGCAAATGGACCTAACAGACATTTACAGAACATTTCATTTAACAGCAGCAGAATATACATTTTCTCATCAACACATTTAACATTTTACAGGATGGACCATATGGTAGGACACAAAACAAGTCTCAACATATTTTTAAAAATTGAATTTCTATCAGTTATCTTCTCAGAACAAAATGGAGTAAAACTAGAAGCCAATAATAAGAAGAACTTTGAAAACTGTACAGATATATGGAAATTAAACAACATGCTCCTAAACTATCACTGGGTCAATGAAGAAATTAAGAAGAAAAAAAATTCTTGAAACAAATGAAAATAGAAGCACAACATTCCAAAACTTATGGGATACAGAAAAAAGTGGTACTAAGGGAGAAGCTTATAGGAAAAACACCTACATCAAAAAAAGAGAAAGTTTTCAAATAAACAATCTAACAATGCACCTTAAGGAATTATAAAAGAACAAATAAAACCCCAAATTAGTAGAAGGAAAGAAACAAAGATCAGAGAAGAACTAAACAAAATAGAGTGAAAAAAAAATACAAAAGATCAACAAATGAAAGGTGGTTTTTTAAAAAAAAAAAACAAAGTCAATAAACCATTAGGAAGACTAAGGAAAAAAGCGAGAAGGCCCAAATAAATAAAACCAGAAACAAAAAAGGAGACATTACAACTGATACCACAGAAATATTAAGGATCATTAGAGGCTATTATGAACAAACATACACCAACAAATTGGAAAACCTAGAAGAAAAGGATAAATTCCTAGATACATATAAACTACAAAGATTTAACCAGAAAAAAAAAAAAAAATGAAAAGCCAAACAATCCAACAACAACACACTGTGAGACTGAAACAGTAATAGAAAGTCTCCAAAGACCAGATCAGAGCTGGATAGCTTTACCGCTGAATTCTACCAAAATTTAAAATAAGAACACCAATTCTTCTCAAACTATTCCAATAAATTGAAGAGGGAATTCTTTTTAGTTCATTCTACGAGGCCCATGTTATCCTGATACCTAAGCCATCAAGTACACACACACACACATACACACACACACACACACGTGCGCGCGCGCGCGCAAACTACAGGCCAATAACCTTGATGAACATAATTGTAAACAAACTCGAACAAAATATTAGCAAACCAAATCCAACAACATCTCAAAAAAAATATACACCATCCACTGAGTGTATATGGAGTAAAAAGAAAATTTTGAAAAAGGAAAAAAAAAAATGCACTATGATCAAGTGGGAGTTATTCCAGGTATGCAAGGATGGTTCAACATATGAAAATCAATAAAAGTGGCATATTACACCAACACAATAAAGACCAATAAAAGCCATATATAACAAACCCATAGCTAACATACTGAATGCAGAAAACCTGAAAAAGAACTAGAACAAGATAAGGATGCCCACTTTTACCACTCCTATTCAGCATAGTACTTACTAGCAGTCCTAGCCAGAGCAATTAGGCAAGAGAAAGAAATAAAGATATCCAAATTGTAAAAGAAAGAGTAAACTAGTCCTTCTTTGCACAAGACACAATCTTATATATAGAAAAACCCAAAGACCCCACCAGAAAACTGTTAGAAACGATAAATGAATTCAGTAAAGATACTGGATATAAAATGAACATACAAAATAGGCACGGTGGCTCATGCCTGTAATCCTAGCACTCTGGGAGGTCGAGGCAGGAGGATCGCTTGAGCCCAGGAGTTTGAGGTTGCTGTGAGCAAAGCTGATGCCACGGCACTCCAGCCTGGGCAACAGAGTAAGACTTTGTCTCAAAAAAGAAATTCAGCCATGTTTCTATACACCAATAACTGGCTGAAAAAGAAATCAAGAAATTAATCCCATTAACAATAGCTACAAAAAAGAAAACACCCAGGCATGTATTTAACACAGAAGGTGAAAGAAGGTTTTCTTCAATGAAAACTACAAAACACTCATGAAAAAAACTGAAGAGGCCACAAGAAAATTAAAAGACATACTATACTCATGAATTGAAGGAAATAAAAAAATTAATACTGTTAAAATGACCACACTACCCAAAGCAATCTATACATTCAATGTAATCCCTACTGAATATCAATGACATTCTTCACAGAAATAGAAAAAAAAATCCTGAAATTCATTTGGAACCACAAAAGAGCGTGAATAGCCAAAACCAAATTGAGCAAAACAACAAAGCTGGAAGCATAACACTACCTGACTTCAAAATATTCTACAAAGCTATAGGAACCAAAACAGCATGGTATTGTTATAAAACAGACACACAGACCAATGGAAAAGAATAGAAAATACAGAAATAAACTTACATATTTACAGTCAACTAATTTTTGGCAAAGGTGCCAAAAACACATGTTAGGGAAAAGACACCCTCTTTAATAAATTGTGCTGGAAAAACTGACTATCCATATGCAGAAGAATGAAACTAGATCCCTATCTCTCGCCACATACAAAAATCAACTCAAAATGGATTGAAGGCTTAAACATGAGACCTGAAACTATAAAACTAATAGAAGAAAACATAGGGCAAGTGCTTCACGACATGGGTCTGGGCAAAGATTTTATAGGTAAGACTTCAAAGGCACAGGGCAATAAAAATAGAAAAACGGGACTATATCAAACTAAAAATCTTCTGTATAGCAAAGGAAACAACAGAATAAAGAGACAACCTGTACAATGTCAAATATTTGCAAACTATTCATCTGACAAGGGACTAATATTCAGAATATATAAGGAACAATTGAACAGCAAAAAAAAAAAATCTGATTAAAAAATAGGCAAAGGACGGGTGTGATGCATCCTGTCTGGGGGATGGGCACACTTGTAGCTCTGACTCGCACAGTGTAAAGGCAATTTATGTAACCAACAATGTTTTTGTACCCCCATAATACCCTGAAATGAAAAATAATTAGAAATTAAAAAATACAGGTGAAGGATCTGAATAGACACTTTTCAAAAGACAACGTAGATATAGCCAACAAATGTATGAATAAATGCTCATCATCACTGATCATCAGGAAAATGCAAATCAAAAGCCCAATGGGATATCATTTCACCCCAGTTAGAATGGCTATTACCAAAAGGACAAAAAATAAATGCTGGTGGGGATATGGAGAAAAGGGAACTCTTATACATACACTCTTGGTGGGAATGTAAGGTAGTACAGCCATTGTGGACACAGTGTGGAGGTTTCCTAAGAAATCTGTTGGGATTACAATCCAGCATTGCCGCTAACTGGGTATTTAAAGAAAGGAAAGGAGGTCAGAATATTGAAGACATACCACCTGTACCCCCCCATTTATTGCAGCACTATTCACAAGAGCCAAGATATGGAAGCAATCTAAATGTCCATCAACAGACAGATGAATGGATAAAGAAAATGTGGTGTGTATATATGTATGTGTGTACACACACACACACACACACTGGAATACAGCCATTTAAAAGAATAAAATCCTGTCATTTGTGGCAACATGGATAAGCCTCAAGGACATTATATTAAGTGAAATAAAGTCAGACACAGAAAGAAATAGTACATGTTGTCACTCATATGTAGGAGTTAAAAAAATTGAGCTCCTATAAGTGGAAAGAACTGTGGGTATCAGAGGCTGGGAAGCGTAGTGGGGAGGAGAGAATGGGGAGAGGTTGGTTAAGGGATACAAAATTATAGCTAGATAGAATAAATTCTAGTGTTCCATAGCACTATATTATATATAACAATAATTTATTGCCTATTTTCAAAAAGCTAGAAGAGAGGGTTTTAAATATTCATAACACATAGATATGATAAATGTTTGAGGTGACAGATATACTAATTACACCGATTTGATCATTACACATTGTATGCATTAAAACACTCTATCTCAAACATGTATAATTATTACACGTCAATCAAAAAGGAAGGGGGAAAAAGTTTTTTAAATCCTTTAAAGAATTTATAATTTCCTTAAGAATGTTTTATTTGCTATTTTAATATATTTTTGCCTACCATTAAAAGCCCTGAGGGCTTTTTGGTTAATTTTCTTTACCCAAAGTATCTCCATTATGACATATTTTTTAAATGTATCACTATATTAACAAGACAGTCAGAGTCAAACATAATTGCCATCCCTACAAAGCAGAAATTTTATTTATTTTTTGTCCCAAAATCAAAGTGCTCTGTTCCTACCTTTTAAGGACAAGGGACTGGATCTTGTGAATTCTGTGTTTGACGGCCTGTGCTGTTTACGAACTCCCAAGTACTCCTTAACTCTTGAATCAATGGTTTCTTTTAACAGTAAACAGACTTCCTAAAATACATAAAAAATTGGATATAACTTTCTACTTTAATGCAATGCAAAAAGTTAACATAGTCCATGTTAAAAAGTCAACGCTGAACATTTCATTTTGTTTGCTTTTTAATTTAGCTATGAATGCTGAAAAAATGCTGTATGTGCTTGTGGATGACACTAGCAGGGGACCTCAAAATCCAGCCCTCCAGGTGTTTCTGCCACCGCTGCCTGTCCTGCTTAGCAGCCCCGGGTCCACAGTGCGCAGCTCGTGTGGAATGTGCGCCTCGCTCTCCAACAGCCCTCCAACGGTCTGAGGGACAGTGAACTGGGCCCCTGTTTAAAAAGTTTGAGGACCCCTGCACTATAGATTTAAATGTGCTACTAATGTTTGTTCAAAATCACGACGTTGGCTCACTGTGTGATCTGGGAAATTCATTTCATTTCTCTCTGCCTCAGTTTCACATTTCTAAAAGGAAGAGAAAAACACTTCAAAGTAAACATTAGGGTGACAAGGTGATAAAACCAGTGAGCTAAAGAATGTTTTCATGTAAACATCAGTTATTGCATTGTGATAAACAGAAGAGGAAAGTCAAATAGAGCCAACACAGGCTGGCAGCCAGGGCCCCAGGGAAATGTCCACTGTGGCCAGGCAGGGGGCTACGGATAGGGAAGGAGTCAGGAGTAAGGGCATGTTCTCAGACTGTTGGTGCACATGGCATTGGGTGCCCAGACCACAGTCCAGTCAACGGCAGCCACCCCCTGCAACCTCCCATTGTTTTTGTGGACTGTTGCTATATTTACAGGCACAGCATTGCCAGATCTTCCAGTTTGTTCCCCAGGAGCCAGAAACAGTGACTTTATACATTTTTTTTTTAATCTAAACACCATCATTCATTTGTTTCTGGCTTCAGGTTTACAAATCTACTGAAGAAGAAATAGTGCTATGCAGTGGGGTAAACTGAGAAATGACAACCAGTAATCTGAATTTTTTTCCACATTCTTGTTAATGATACTGTATGTGCCCCATTTGCTTTTGTTAAAACTGCACTATAGTCACCTATGAATGGTGAAAATGATTTAATGTCTCTAAAGTAGATTAACATTTATTAGGCAAGAGAAATGAGTGGTTTTAATTCAATTTCAACATTCCATATAACTAGCAAATTTCTGGGTATGTCAATTGTATTATATAATATATTGGTGGTATTTATGAAGAGGAAAAACAAAAATTTAAGCCATGCCACATAATGAGAAGATACTCTGCAGTGTTTCCTGCACTACCAGGAAAATGTAACCTAATGTAGGAAAAGAGAGTAAAATTGCATGCAAAAGAACTGATACTTAAAGACTGATAATTCTTCCCAAAGACTCTGCAGCAGGCTCAGAGTTGCCCAGGTCACTTCAAACCTGTTTCACTGGTTTCTTGCAATGTCATCTCAGGTTGATCTCTTTAGAATCTTCATAAATTAAAACAAGAACACAGTTTTTAGCTGCTCTGAAGAGAGCCATGCTAGTGAAACTTTTCTTTTATTACAAATGCTTGGACCCCTCAAACAGCATAGAAAAACCCTTGGTTTAACTCACAAATGTGAATTTCCTGCTTTTCATTTTACAGCTCAAAGATGTAGTGCCTTGTGGAACACAGAGATATCCATTTACAGTTGAGTGTTTTGGCATTGTTCACACAACAGAAAGGCAGCTTTGCCTCATGCTGGGTTTTCTTTCTTTTTTTTTTCTCTTTAACAATTAAAGAATTTTGCTTCACATGCAGGGTTCAACTATGACTGAGCTAGAAAATATGTGGAAGACATACATGGAAACAAGGATTGCTAAAATTTGGTCATAAATGCCCTATAAGGCTAGAACTAAAAATAGTGCGACAAAAATAAAGCAAAGGCCCATACGCATAAGCTCTCCCCCTCTAGCTATGGGGCTGTCCTTCCATGAGTCAGGTTTGACAAATGAAAGGTAGGCCATGAGCAATGTGGTCAAGATACCCGAGGAACTGACCACACCATGCTTGGGGAAGTCTTCTCTTCAGAACCAGAGCAATTCAAGGAAAGAAAAACTTCCAGCTACATGTGAGGGGCAGATGAGAAGACAGGTTAAAATCAGTGGACGAGAGAGAAATACAGAGGGCATCTCTAGGCTAATGGGGGCTTATGTTCCCTTCCTCAAGTTTACAAATGGAACAGTTTGAGTTTGACTGTTTGGGTACAAAGACTACTCGTGCTGGACTCAAAATAAACAGGTTTAATACATGTAATGAATTCCTTTTTCTAGAAAGGAACTGGATATTCTTAGGCTTTCACTATATAAAGGGCCTGTTAAAATGTAATCAAACTGGCTGCTCATGAAATCCCAATCATGCGATGATCTAATGATAAAAAAAAAGATGAAAGCTCTGGGACACTGAACACAGACTCAAGTCATATCCTTTCCTCGGCTAGCTTTGCTCCTTTCTTACACAAACTATCCCAGGGCAGTTGTCATCAGTGAACGTATATTTCAAAGGAGCAACTTGAAGTAGCAGCAGCAAACCGACTACTTTGCCTTGAGAGGACAGCTCAGCCTGTTGGCACTCCTGCCCGCTTGCAGCTGCCGCCACCGCCGGGCTGCTCCGCAGGTCCCATCACGCACTGCTCCTCTTTGCTAAGTCATGCCCCGCTGCCCTCCAGTAGGTACCAGGCGGAGCAATGCAGCTGCAGGTGCCACCTTGAAACAAACCTAGTCTCATGCTTCGGCTAAGAGGTGACTCACATACGCATGGCTTTATTTTAAAGCATTCCAAATCGGCTGTCTGTTTTGGGCAAAACTGATTAAACATCAACAAGAAAGGTCTAAGGCCGAGGTGGTCAATGGAGGAAAAGAACGGGCCTGGAATGGTGGATTCTAGAACATTGTTAATGTAAGTAAAGTCAGGAGGTTTTGGGTGAGGTCCCCTCGGGTGAATATTAGTCACTTTGGGGAAATGAATGAACTGTTTTGAATCATGGGGATGTATGCTAATAAGCTAAAGCAGGGAATTATGTGAAGGTACGTGGCAGTAGGAGATGGTGGTCTGCTAAATGTTTACAAGTCCTGAAGAGTCAGGCAGGGTGGCTCATGCCTGTAACCCAGCTAACTCAGGAGGCTGAGGCGAGAGGATCCCTTGCAGGTCAGGAGTTTGAGACCAGCTTGGGCAACAAATGGAGACCTCATCTCAAAAAAAAAAAAAAAAAAAAAAAAAGGAAAGAAAAGTTTTTTCTTTTTCTTTCAAAAAGGTCTGAAGAGGAAAATCCACAGTTATTTACCTGAAGGATAAATCCCATCATAATGAACCTAAGCTTTGGGTTCCTAGGTATCCTTTACAAAATAATGACAGCAAAGTCCTGGTGATACTACCTTTTGACTAAAAATGTGTTATCTGACAAATTTGGGGGGAGTGTGGGAGGATTTTTTTTTTCTAATGATCTCCAAAAGCTGACTGAAACAGTTACCACAGGAAAGCTTTTTATATATTTTTACCAATATTACTAGTTTCTTCTCTGTATAGTACCTTTTAATAAAACTTTTTATTTCTCACTCTAAAAAGCAATCGTGATAAATGAACATCATGGAGAACACAAAGTGTGATGATATTGTGAAAGTTATATACAAGTTGCTACCTGGCCAGCCCCATTCTCTGGTGAGCAGGGACTGGAGAACTAAACGCACCTCGGAAGCCACCACCATGATGGCATTCGGGTGGGAGCACCGAAATTTCGAACTAGGAGTGGACTTAGAACCTTCTAGTAGAACCCTTCCACCTGCAGGGGAGGTGGCAGAGGATGAAAGAGGTCCACCATGCTCCTATACACAGGACCAGTTGGTTTCCTGACTGACCAACATGAGGGAAAGAATATAGTCAAATATCTCACCTGTCAAAGGTTCATGATAATAAAAGGACGGCAGAAAAGCAGCAGTTTTAAGACAGGTGTGAAGGATCAGCTTGTGTTAACCTCCACACCTGCTCCAGGTGTTCCAGCCCATCCTTCCAAACCAGTCAGATTAAAATGCCTGCTCACCTGGAATAGTCACGTTTAACTACTACTTCTCCTCTTTTTAAAAATGGAGAAGCCCGTTCTCCCTGGCCCCAAACAAAGAGGTAGCAGATTTCTGGTTTAAATAACAGAGTAGCACATAAAGTGAATGGATGTGACAGTTTCTGAATGGGGGAAAAAAAAAAAACAACAAAAAACTGCATGTATCTGTGTATGTTGTTGGGAATACAATTGTTTTTCAAGGGATAAATACCACTTAATATTTTTCCCCCACTAAGAAAAATGAAAGCTGCTAAGAGCTAACATTTCTTCTAGCAGTAGCAGTTGCTTGCATTTAAAGCGTAAAAAGCTTCGCCGTACCTCTTTCTTCTGTTCAGAAAACCAGCTGGTATCCTTGTCTGAACCTTGCGGCAATATATGAAGATCCACCAGGACAGCAAAATTCCCACACTGAAAGACATGGATAGCAGAGTCAGTGTCTGCGAGGCTCACGTCCAGCAAACGATGAGAGAAAATCTCACAAATTCCTGTGCGGTTGCTCACGATGAAATGGCAACAACGTTCACTACTAGGCAGCAATCTTAACACCACACAGGGCTACAGGTCGTACCCTACTACTTTTCCTAAGTTTGAAATTTACAGCGGAAATGCTAAGGAGAAATGCAGTGTTAATCAGGATAGGAAAGACAGAATATTTGTCTCTGGGCAGCACCTCAAAAGGGGATGCCCAGGTATCCCAGGGGCGATTGGAAGACTGTCAAATACTGAGGGAAGTTAAACAGGCCAGGACTAGGGAGGCTCCAGAAAGAATGATTCCATGCACAGCCGGAAGAATTCTTTCTTCTAAGCAGGAAAGAGCAGATATAAGCTACTGAATTTTCAGACAGACAGAAGGACCGGCTGGGAGAAGAGAAAGGTAGATACTGAATGCCGGCTATCAAAACTAAAGAAACTTTCATTGAAATATGCTACAAAACTGTATACAGCCTACCTCTCCTTCTTAGTCTATGGGCTAGCGCTGTCCAGCACTTTAGAAAAAATGGAAATATTCTGTACCTATGCTGTTCCTGAGTGCTTGAAATGTGGCTATTGTGACCAAGGAGCTAAATTCAAAATTTTAAATAGCCACCTGTGGCTAGTGGCTCCGTATTAGATAGCACAGCTACAGACCCTTGAAAAGTCATAGGCTTGTAAATCCTCACACCTTATGAGTAAAGTACTTTCTGAGAATCACAATATAACTGTGAATAAACTAATCTAGAAATGAATGGTAGACCAAGACTGTAGGCTGGGGATGTTTTAACTGGCCTAGAGGTTCAAAGTGAACCACAGGAAAAAAAAAATCAATTTCACCTTTTTGGCTGAATAGTTTTTGTTTTTTAAAATTCTGTGGTATAAATCAAGGGTGAAAGGAAAGTAGTTTCAAGAAACAGTGTTAAAACATCAGACATAAATATGGAAAGAAACTGAAACTTGACACCTACTTCACACCATACACAAAATTTAATTTGTGATGGATCATAGACATAAACATGAAAGTCAAAACTAATTTTCCCAACCTCTGGGATAGGAAGATTTCCTAGACGAGATCCGGAAAGCACCAGATATTGAGAAAAAAAATTGTTAACTTTGACATTGCCAAAATAAAAACTTATGTTCATTAAAAAACACCATTAATAAAATATGTATGTCACAGACTTGGAAAAAAAATGTATTCATAAATACATATATCTGGCATAAAGGACTGGTATCCAAAACACAAAAATTTTTTTTACCTTTAAAATTCAGTCATATAATGTGAATAAATGACCCTATCTTTGTACCCACACACAAAAAAAGCTTACCTTCAAAACACGTAAAAAACTACAAATGAATATTTAAAAAACAACCCAAAGTCAGACATTTCACCAAATTAAGATAAATGGCTAATAAGAACATGAAAACAGTGTTCAACACCATCAGTCATTAGCAAATGCAAATTAAACCAACCAAGAGATATTAAATACAACTACAATACCCTCCAGAATGACTAAAATTAAACAGACTGACACTACACTAAATGTTGTTAAAGATACGGAGCTACCCAAACTTTCATACTTTCCTAGTGAAAATGTAAAATCATTTAACTACTTTGGCAAACAGTTTGCCATTTTTCTACAGTTAAAAATTCATTTATTTACCAACTGAGCCAAGAGAGAGAAAGCATATGTGCACACTAAGACTTGTGTGCAAATGTTCATGGAAGTGTTATCTATAATAACCCAAACTGAAGACAACCCAAAAGTCTATCAACAGGAGAGCAAACAAGTTGTGATATATTCATGCAGCGGAACGCCACTCACCACACTGCTGATATACTCAACGTGGATTAATCTCAAAAACATTAGGCTGAGCAAAATAAGTCAGAGCAAAAGAATACTCACTGTATGATTCTCCATCTATATAAAATTCTAAAACAGCAAAACCAATGTATAGTGAAAAAAAATCAGAGCAATGATTGCCCAGAAAGTAACTGGCTGAGAACCAGCACCAAAGCAATTTGGTATGGTGATGAGAATGTTATTTTGATGGGATATCGTAGGTATACACCTAAGATCAGTTCCTTTCACTCTGTATAAATTACACATCAATAATAATTTTTTAACATTGTGTAAAAATGTATTCGGATTTGTTGGTAGTTATTCAAAAGGTAGGTACTATGTCCCTGAAAATGTATGGTTATTTTGAGGGAGACCAAAATGAACCGTGAAGCACGATAAAAGATGGCCTCCTATGATGTCAATTGCACTGTGACCCACTAAACTCAGTTTAGCGTGCTGCAGCCAGCATTTTATTTTAATGAAATATTAGAATGCAATAAAAAATATTAGTGTCACATGTTAAGGCCAAGAATTGTTTTGTGAAATATAAGTACGTGTGTAGTGAGTTACGCTGGAGAGCCTATTTCTTATTGCAGGTTGTGGTCAAAAATGTTTGAAAATCATATTCAAGTATACTGTTATTTTTAAAGTTTCTTCTCAACTGTTGATTATAGATTTAACCTTTAAGGAGTATGCTGCCACCAGGTGGAGGTTGAATGCCACAACTAGAAGATCTCAGCCAGGAAATATTAACCTTTTGTACGCCATGGACCTCTTTAACCATCTGTGAAGCTGATGAGATTTGCTCAGAATAAATGTTCTTTTTTATTATTTTTAATTTTTTTGGTTTTTTTAGAGACAAGGTCTCACTATGTTACCCAGGCTGGATGCAAACCCCTGGGCTCAAGCTATCTTCCTGCCTCAGCCTCCCAAAGAGCTGGGACTACAGACATGCATCATCGCACTTGGCTAGAATAATATTCTTAAATGCATAAAACACACCACATAGGATTAAAAAGAAGACCAATTACGCTGCAGTATGGTTATCAAAACAAAACAAATTTGTGATATAGTAATGTATGCACTTGTTTATTAAGGCATTGGTTTTTCTTGTCACATAGTAGTGGATATAGTGAGACTAATAAATCTGAAGTAGTGATGAACATAAATAATATTTTCTGATACTTGCAATGACTATTATGTAATATGAAAAGAGCTACAATTCCTAATGGTGACAAATATTGCTAATGCTATTGTATTCTGAATCCTACATTCATAATGAAAGGAAAACTAAATTGATTAGAACTTGGTCAAAATAAAGATATAACTTTTTTTTCTCATCCAAATTCACCGAACCTCTGGACTCATGCCCACTGAAATCCCAGGAATTCTAGAATCAAAGTCCTTCTAATGCTGTGAGACGTGGCTCACATACATTTCACTGAGGTTTTCCATAGCTTCTCCACCCCAATTCTTCATTCTAAACCAAGTTCTCTGCTACCTCTTTATCAGCAAAAATAATTCTTAAAATAATTTTTTTAAAATAGTGAAGCTTAAACAACTTGACTTAGTACTGTCACAGTAGCTTTCTAAAGGATTAAATAGCAAGGTCCAATTTGGTATTTTGCTCAGCATTTTGTGACTTTGGTCACAGATAACCTAGTTTAAGTTTCATTATAAACAGACCGATTAGAATGTCGTGTTTCTGGTTTTTAATAAATCATGGAATCTTATGCTGGTGATCCAACTTTCCCAGGGTTTCCGAATGACTCCAGTCCCCTCCCCCACAGCAGGCTGTCCCTGTGCAGCCAGCAATTCTGAGCGCTCCAGCTTGAGCTCTCTCAAACTCCCACACTCCTCAGACGGATTTTGCCTTTCTAAAAGTTCCCTGCTCTTAAAGCTTTGCTTTTCTCCCATGGGTAAACAGAAGGGAAAAAAAAAATAAAAGAAAGCTTCTCACCACTGCCAGCGGCCCAGCCTCCCTTTCTCCTCCTCCTTAATGAGGAGGAGGCTATTTCTCCTCTCAGAGGATAAACTCTCCAGCTCTCTTCTGAGAGGAGCAAGACAGTAACCAACACTTTTTTCTCAGGCCAGAGCTGGTCATTTCGCAGAGGCCAAGTTGCCTCTTTAACAGCCCGCAAGCTGCTAGAAGCTGTTTCACAGCCTGTGCACTGCGCTCTGAGTCCACAGGCCAGGCAGGGTCTCATCCTAGCCTCTACCCTCTCCCTCCCAGAGGTTTCTGCCCAACCTGGGAGTCCTCCCTAACTCCTCTCTTTCCCTAACCCTATAGAACCAGTCAATGCATCTTGTTGATTTTATTTTTTAAAGAGCTTTCAAACATTCCTTTTCTCTTGTTCCGTTGCTCGTAGCATCTCCCACTTGGGATATTAGAGCCACTTGTATTGGCGTCCCAGATGAACCCTTGGTGCCTCTACCAGGGCAATCTCCACCACACAAATTGGAGGCCCCACCCCTCCCTGCCTCTCCTGTTGTCTCCTACACGTGCCTGCATTTTTCACCCTCGGCACAGAAGGCACCTCACAGCTCCCACGCTTGGTGAGCTCCTATGCAACCTCGAACCCTAGCGGGAGCGTGGCCATCTCCATGAAGCTCTTTTGAACGGTTTCTCCCTCCCTCCTCTGGATCAGACATATTTCTCCTGTGCTTATTCACTTCTGCTTTAAATGACTGGTCCATGCAGGGTGCCCCCTGGCTAGACTGTTAGCTCTGAGGAGACAGGATCCATACCTCTGTGTCAATTAGTATCTGCAATGATTAGCACAGCACCAGCTCACAGCAAATGCTTAATATTTATCGAGAGCAAGAAAGAACAAATGACAGAATAAATCAGCCCCGAGTTTTGGGCAAATCGCAGCCTTGTCTGCAAAGTGAGGGTTTCTCAGCTGCTATTCCTATTCAGCCCAAGGCATGGATGCATCATAGAACAACTTCCTCCTTGTTCTGGAGCGGTCACAACTATGTCATCACCAATGACAACTAGTTATTTTTCATATTTTGTAAAAAGGGAATACAAGGATCCTAGGATTGCTGTACCGTAAACTCACTGCCTACCAAGTATGTTGGTTATTTTTCCTATCTCTTTACTAAGAATCCAGAGCTGCCACTTGCACTATTTCCAAGTCTTCAGAGGTGGGAGCCATTGTCCTCTGATTTTACATTAAGTATGAAATAAAGGTGACAACGTTAACATTTCTCAACACAAAGGCACCTCCAGAGCAGGTTCAGAATTCTGAGAGACGTGGCATATTCTCGCTCACTTGTTGATTCATTCATTAAGCACCTGCTGAGTTTCACAGGGGCACCAGGCCAGGTCTGAGAGAGGGGCCAGTGACAGGGCACTGTGGCATGCACAACATGACACAGCACACACCCAGGACAGAGGTAGCAGAGGGACAGCTCTGCCTGAGGGAGGCCAGGGAAGGGGAGGTGATGTCTCAGTGAAGTCCTGAGGAACAGGGCAAGTGAGGCAGAAAGGAAAAAGAACAGCACACCCATGTGGAGAAAGAGGCTGACCAGCTCAGTGTGCTCTAGGGACAGAAAAGAGCCTCCCGATATGAAAATACAGGGCAACGCTGCAGATGAGGCCAAAAGGGCAGGGGGCACTGGCCATGGGGGAGCCCAGAACAGGCTAAGGGGACTAAGGAGGTGGAGGGCTCTGTAGGTAGGAATGTGGCCTATGGGCAGGTGGGGGGACAGTAGAGCCAGACAGATTGGGTCCTTATGGGGGCTTTGAACCTAAGAAGAGTCCGGGCACAGTGGCTCGCGCCTGTAATCCTAGCACTCTGGGAGGCCGAGGTGGGCGGATTGCTTGAGGTCAGGAATTCGAAACCAGCCTGAACAAGAGACCCCGTCTATACTATAAATAGAAAGAAATTAATTGGCCAACTAATATATCTAGAAAAAATTAGCCAGGCATGGTGGCTCATGCCTGTAGTCCCAGCTACTCAGGAGGCTGAGGCAGGAGGATCACTTGAGGCCAGGAGTTTAAGGTTGCTGTGAGCTAGGCTGACGCCATGGCACTCACTCTAGCCTGGCCAACAAAGCGAGACCTTGTCACAAAAAAAAAAACAAAAGAACCCAAAGAAGAGACAATGGGAGGTCTCCTGAGGTGACAGGGAAGGGCAGATTACAGGGATCTTAAAAGACAGAAGCAGGAGGATGTGGCTGAGTGTGAGGCACAGGAAAGGCCAGGAAGAGGGCACAGGGAGGTTTCTATCACGCCACATAGATGGGGCCGTGTGGAGGCGGCTGCCGAGAAGCAGCACGGGTTGTCACTGGCATTTACATCCACCGGGCAGTAAGGACTTAAAGCAGCTTCAAGCAACAGAGCAAAGATTAAAAATGGGTAAAATAAGAAAGAAAAACAAGGGTAAAAACATAAAATGTTTTTACAGGCAGTGAGTGACAGACCCAAGAATCAAATCCAGATCTGAGAGACTCCAAAGCCCCTCGCCAGACATTACCATGAAGAAATCCGCCCCCTGTAGATGGCCACTCAGGACACGCTTCCAGACCCTACGTGTGGGCACCTTTAAGGCTGCCTCACCTGGAACCCACGCCAGTTTATTTGGGAACTGGTCCCCTATGCCCTGTAGGGTGAGTGACAGTAGCCACGTTTGCCCTATAAAACTCTACCCCCCTTAGCGCCTGGTGACTGAACCAGGGATTCTGAACAGGGCCACTCAGCCCACTTGCCTGGGAAGTACTCCATCATTGTGGGGTACCATACCATTGTGGGGTACCATAAGAATGTAGTGAAGGGGTGAAAACCCCACCAGAGAGAGAGAGAGGGGAGGGAACGGTGGTTAGAGAGAGAAGGAAGGATAAGGAGGGAAAGAAAAGAAGGCAGGAGAGGATGACAGCAATTACTCACGCTATGCACGTGGGACGTGGGGTGGAACTGTTGGGGAAGAAGGGGGGAACTCCCAACATCAAGACCCCTATCCAGAGAGTGAAAAACTGAAGAAAAGTCAACACAAGTATGTTGTCAGTTTAATCCCCTTGGCTTGTACCTCATGTAAAATCCTGGCCCAGGGAATCAAGCTTAGAGTTTACATTCAAAAAAAGAAACCAGTGTATCTCCTGGATGGCATATAAACTGGCAGACAGGGCAGGAGATTGGAGAATAAAGAGCCATTCTGTTGGAATATACTATATCCTTAGTCCAACTGCAAGAGCTTACTAATGGTGAACAAGTTGGCAATAACAATAGTTAAGATTCACTGAGCACTTATCTTGTGCCAGATACTGCATCAAGCCCTTTCTGTACAATATGGCACTTAATTCTCGTGACAACCCAGAAAGGCAGAAACTTTCTCACTCGGTGTTCTCGGTGTTCGGAAACACAGAAACTTAAGAGCGCTCTTTCTCTCTTAGAAGATCCCTGGTGATCGTGGCTGGGTTTTGTTTGGTGTGGTGCCTTGCCAACCTGGCAATACGTGTCAGGTCGGGTACAAGGAACACTTCATAATCTTAGTAACAGAATTAGACACAGCCTGAATTTGAGATCACAGCATCAGAGAAGGCCTGGAGAAAGCCCTCTGTTGACAAATGGGAGAAGGATCTAGCACAGGAAATCCAAAGAGGGCAAATCTCTTCTGACAATGCCCCAGTGTAGGAGAGGCTGTGACACCTCCCTTCTCTGTGTCAGTTTCCCTATAAGAAAAATGACTGGCCACCACTAGATCTCCTTCAAGGTGCCTTTCCTTGTAGATCTCATCTCCTGGTTGATTTGGTCTGCAGCCATCTACTTGAATTCTACTAACACATACAGTGTCTGTTCTTGGTGTGAAGGTTACAAAAGAGCCACACGGAATCTGGCACCTTGTACTGTCCTCTATCAGTCTACTATGGGTCACCAAAGCACAGCAGTGAAATTGACTGCTGTTTTGGAACAGAAAGCAGGAGAGCATGTTTCCTGCTGTGCTGATCTCTGTGGGAATGTCTTAGTAACCAATGACAGAAAGTGCCAGTCACATGGCCAGAAAATCATGATATGAGCCATGGGAAATGGAGACACCCAGTGGAATTGGCTGAGGCAAAAATCTTAGCAACCAAGGAGCTCTTGCCCAAAGCATCCTCTGACACTCTCGGGCAGGATTAAGCTCTTCCCCACTGCCACAGCACTCCGTTCATGCTTCCCCCGAGGAACTTATCACAGGCTGCAAACATGTGACTACACACATCCATCTCCCTCCAGGAGGTCTGCGGAGGGGGGCGGGCAGAGGGAGATGCCTTCAGTTACCCTTGGGTTATCGGTGCCTAGTACTGGGTCTGGCACACAGATAGGCACCAAGAGTGTTTGTTAAATGAACGAAAAAATACATCAGTGATGAAAATGACTTAAGTAGCTGGCTTGTTTTCTCTTTAGGAGGGATTACCTCCCTCTTATCTGCACCCTGAACTCAGAAGGAAAAACCTTACAATCAAGCTCATGGTTGACAACTGAGGCTGCCTCACGTATGCACAGAATATAGTCACCCCGGAAACAGGCAGCAGTGATCACTGCTCCTAGGCAAAGGGTTATTTTCCCACCATCTAGTCAGTAAAGTGGAACAAGATGCAAGTACCAGACCCAGGTTGATGGTTCCCAAGGGGGAACTTCCTGGTTGCAAAAGGATGACTAGTTCTTTAAGCTCAAGTTTTTCTGGTTGAAAGGGAAGCTGGAGAGGGTGTGAGTTGCCCGAGGTGAGGACTCGGGAGGGGAGGGAACTTCTGTCCCCTGTTTGGTGTCTGTTGTGGGAATTCTGACTACAGGTCAAGAATGTACAACTTCCCAGTCACTTGTTTTTCATAATAGATTTGTGACTATGGATGGGGAAAGATTCTACAAAGATAAGGAGCAAATCACAAAGGAATGAGAAAGAAAGAAGGAAAAGCAGAGCAAATAGGTTTGACCTCAGCTTCTAAAGAGAGAAAATTGAGAAAGAGGCTGTGATATCCTTCAGGAAATTGTCTCTGGTTTCCTACTATGAAAGAGGTTTTTTTTGCCTTTTGATCTGCAGTGACAACAGGGTGGCTCAGGCCTGTAGTCTCAGCTATTCAGGAGACTGAGTTGGGAAGATTGCTTGAGCCCAGGAGTTCTGGGCTGCAGTGAGCTGTGATCATGCCAGCCTGGGCAACAGGGAGAGACTCTGTCTCTAAAAAAATAAAAATAAAAAAAGATTTGAGAAGGGAAGCAAAGTGCTGTTGGGAATAAGGCAATGACCAACCAAAGCAGTATTATGAAAGGATGTTTAAATTTAACATGTGAAGCCGGAACCTTTGAGTAGAATTCGTGGCTGAATCACAGATTCTAAAATCCATCATTGCATGAAGACTGTAGTTAGGACCAAGCTCTCAGTAGCTTCCCCCTTGAAAGATAAGAACTGACTTCCTTTCTTTAGACACTTTCCCCTGTGATTTTCAGGAAATGATTCTTGCAAGTGGAGCATGCAGGCCGGTGGCATGCACAGAGCACGTGTGGCAATGAGTATGTTGGCCTGGGGCTCAGGATAGGCCTGACTTCAAACCTGGCCCTGAGCCTCCGTGGCTCCAAGACGCTGGGTAAATTCCTCTGATATAAAAGGAGGACGGCAATGAAAACACCTCCTGAAGTTGTTTTGAGGCTTAAAAGAGAAAATGTAGGCACAAGCCAGCCACACAAAGGACTCAAGAAAGAAATATTGGTTGCTTTTTTTCTTTTTTTTCTCCAAAGGTAAGAATTTGTCTTAAATTCCAGGGCATTTTAAATGAATTCTGAATTGTCAGTTCCATAAGATTTATAAACAGATAGGGCAGAGGTTTCCACCTATTTCTACTCAGAGCCAATAAATGCTTCATAATTCTTTTGCAACAGTTTACTCTAGCCACACGCTGCTTCCTAGAAGAGCAGATGGCTTGTAACCATACCAGACTACAAGGTAAAAATACGAACTCTCCTCTTACATCTTTCTGCAACAGAGAACATGAAATGAAAAGATAACCTGAGAGAAATTATTGGATACTCGTCTGTAGGACTCCTGACCCAAGAGGGTGTGAAGTGGCTGGGAAAAACAGGTACTAGCCACATTTCTCAACACGTGGGTTGCTCAGGAGCACGTTGGGATCAATTCTGGCATTTGTGATCTGAAAATCAGGTTTGGTAAACAACAGGAGGACCAGTGCCCACAAGTTTTGCTCACAACTTTATCTAGCATGTGCGATCATGAAGCTTTGGAATGTGGGTTTGAATTTTAACTCTCTAAACATTAACCTGTTAGAAAATATTCTTTTATATCCCTGAAGCATCTTGATATAAAAGAAAAGCAGTTCAGTTTTTTAGTTAGAGGAATTTATGACAAACTATCCATGAGTCAAAGAAAAAGCAAAGGAAAAACCCTGCAAATATTCCCCTAGTGATCAATGCCAAGGTTAGCAGATTGTTCTAAAGGGTGGGCCAGTCCTGGAGGGAGATCTTTGAAATAGGAAGGAAGATGAAAAATCAGGTGGCATAATTTTCCTATCTCCTTGAGTGGGACCAAAGAGTCTTTAATGAATACTTTGGGGATTCTGGATGACTTAGAGGAATTCTTTTTATTTGGTTAAATGTAAAATAATTTAAGGAATCCCCCACATTAGTAGGTATTTTTTCTTTGGAATCTTTTCATCTACTTTCTAATGTAACAAAGCACTGGCCAGATAAAGCCATAACAGGCTTTATCCCCTACTCAATCCAGTTGTCAGTGAACCTTTTCTGGGGTATCACTGTTGTGTAAGTACTGTTTATAAAGGGGGCTACATATGTTCTTCTAAACTGGGTGCCAAGTTTGACAGGCCAAACATAGGGTTATGTGAAACCTTTATAGGAGGCAAACAGAATCCAAGTACATGGCTGTGAACCAAAACACAACCTCAGAATGAGGGCTCCCTGAAGCCTATTGTACATGAGTTTCTACTTCTGCAAGGCTCAAGGTTACTAGAGCCTCGGAGAGCTCCAAGAAAGTGGCAGGCCCATCGCTGCCCTTGGTCACACCAAATCCTGGTTCTGTCAGTCCAAAGACTCTGTGTACACAACTTCAAGGGTATTTACCCACCAGAGTCTAGACTTTTGGTTCTCAGAGTTCCAGCAGAATCAGCATCTCCTGGAGATGGTTTGCAAATTCTTGGGTATCACTCAGACCTAGTCAATAAGAAATCACAGGGATGGGGCCCAGTATGCTGTGTTTTGCAAGCCTGCCAGGTGATTCTGGCACACCCTCAAGTTTAAGAGCCACTGTTGCAGGCCACTAGGTATCCTTGAACACTGCTCATAGCATTCTCTGTACAACACTGCTCATGGCATTCTCTGTACAAGAACTTTTATTGAGGTTACATTAGAGAGGAAGAAAAAAATATCTGATTAGATGTCACCATGTAATACAATGGAGGGTGACAGTGCATCAGAATATATTTAAATTCTAAAACTCACAAGTTAAAACAAAAATCTCAATTTTATCACAATTATAAGAAAATAATTCCCTTAGTATAAATTATGATTTTCTTTAAAAAGAAAAAAACCACAAATTCTCCAGGGGTGAATGTGCTGTGCAGCCAGAGGTGGGAACCACAGATAAAATAACGCCTCGCTAAGCATCTTAAAAACTTGCCTCTGGATTAGGATGATAAAGATGGTGGTGCAAATCCAAAGGGAAAAAGATCTACCCACTGGAGGAAGGGAGAGCCTTAGGAAGACATGGAAAGGAAAGACCAGATATGGAAAGAAAAGTGGTTGTAAACCTAAACAGTGAAGGAGATTACACAACTTCACCTAAATGCTTCAATGAGTTCAGATCCCAGGGCACAGCAGCCTGGCTCGGCCACTGACATGAGACAGAGCCCAGGAGTTATACACCGAGAATCTAGAGAAGGGCAAATGGCATTGCACTTTTCAAAGGAGAGAAAGATGGCTTTTGCAACTCTATACTTAATCCATAACAGATTATTAGACGAGATCCTGAAGAAAACCCCAATTATGAAAACCTAACCTCACTTTCTTTGACAAGGTTCCTACCTGCCACAACCAGTGCAAGGCAGTTGACAAAGCACACATGAACCTCAGGCCGGAAATTGGACAAAGT
Source organism: Microcebus murinus (assembly GCF_040939455.1). NCBI lineage: Eukaryota > Metazoa > Chordata > Mammalia > Primates > Cheirogaleidae > Microcebus > Microcebus murinus. Next base: position 20,695,622 of record NC_134119.1, read on the forward strand.
TTCCCAGGGCATCTTTTTGCCCACACTACTCCAGCAAAACAGCTTGTGTGAAGGTCACCAGTGATCTTCATGTCACCAGATTTTAGTTCTTGGACCTCATGTGATTTTACCTCTTGGCACCACCTAACAAAGTGGTTCGTTCGCTCTCTCCTTTCCTTGACTTCTTGGGACGCCAGAAGTCCGCTTTCCTGGTTCTCCTTTGTCACTGGTCGCTCTTTCTCAGTCTCCTTTGCTGGCTTGTCCACACTGCACCACCTCAAAACGTTGGAAAACCCAGGGCTCCCTTAGCTCTCTCTCTGCCTCTCTCTGTACTCTCCTCAGTCTCTAGGTTTCAGACACCGGGCAGTTCCCATACTGATAGCACCTAGTGTTTTCTGTTATGGGCTGGACCTCCCTCTCAACTCCAGATGCATGCATCCAATTGCCTACTCTGCATCTCCACGGGGACACAGAATAGACAACTACAGTTTAACAGGTTCAGAACTAAATGGTTGAATGTTTACCTTCAAATCTGCTCCCACCAGGTTTAGCTAAGCTGGCTCGATAAATAGGAACTGCATTCTTGCAGTTATTCAAGTCAAAAATCTTAGAGTCATTTTTCTCATATTCTACATGCAATCTACTAGCAAACTTTAACTGTTCTACCTTCAAAAGGGCCAGGCACATAGTAGGAACTCAATAAATATTAATAAAATGAACCTGTGAATGAACAAATGAGTCCTGGTGATTAAAATAAAGAAAAATGAGGGTGTATGAAACAACAATGAGGTTGATTCATAGTCAGCTAACCAGCCATAACCACAAAAGCCATGAATGGCCAAACCAGCACCTGCAGGGGGATGGTGAAGAGCTTTTTCCTTGATGACCATAATCTTGTTCTGCATTTTTAGCACTGACATGGTAATGAAGATATAGTAGACATGACCACAAAATAGGGGGATGAGCTACACAGAAAGAGAAAGTGAAGATCTAGGGTGGTAAAAAGTGGATCTGGGGAACAAAACCAAACCAAACCCTAAAACTGGGCCTCTGTGACTCAGAGATGAGCTCTAACTAATTCAATTAGGATACATATGAGGGCCGCATAACTATAACATTTGGCTCTAAAAAACAAATATCCCAGGCACTCTTAGTCAAGAATAAATGGTGTGAGTGGGCAAGCAAAATGCTGCACTGTTGATGTCAATTTCCCTTTGGACACTTAGGCTGCCTTAACTTTTGGCCGGCATAAGTGACAGGATGGCTATGCTTATCCACTGAATGCTCAGTTACTCTCAATATTCAAATCGAGACAAACGGTCCTGTACTCAATTAACAGTAGTAACCAGGGATGAATTAACACTTAAAAAGCATGTCATGAGGATCAACTGAAAAAAATAAAATTACTAACTTAAAGAAGAAAATAACAAGTATAACATAATATTAACACCTCTCAAAGGTGGAAGAATAATCCTTTTTAGTTCGTTTAAGGTCTTAAGGGCTGGGGAACCAGGTGAAGCAGAGAAACTAGGAGACATGTATTGCCTTTCAGACGGGCAGTGCTTTCCAAACAGAAAGTGACCTGCCACAGGAGGTGGCGCACACACCACCCAACCCATGGGAGAAAACTCTATTGACACAAAGCCTGTGAAAATGGGCAACTGAATAAACAGCACATCGTTATCACAGGCCACCCATCTCATTGAGAGGAGCGATGCAAACCACACAGGAAAGGATCTGCCACCGATTTCTTGCATTAGATTGTTTAGCCACTTCAGCCACCTAATGCACCACTGGTTACCAGTTTGGGGGTTGTTTTTTCAGTGTAGCCCTAAAGATGTAAGCTTAATGACCCCAAGAATCAGAAAACATGTCTACTAAGAGACACTTTAACATACAAAGCATGGGCTTTCGAATAATGCAGATACGGTGTTCAAGCACTGGCTTCCCCTTTAACTGGCCATATGGCCTGGGACAAGTTTTTTTCAGCCTCTTTGAATCTAAATCCCTCTCTATGTACAATAGGGGGCAATAATGACCACCATGAGGAGATGATGTTATGATTAAATTCAAAGAGAAAACAGAGAATGCAATTCTAACGAATAGAGTTAACTACAATTGGGAGTAGTTAACCAATAATGACATCATTCTCAGTATCTCAACTAAGTAGGGTGACAAAAATCAACCAGTGCTATCCAGTAACTTTCTGTGATAATGGAAATGTTCTGTATGTGCCACATCCAATACCTTAGCCTCCAGCCCTAAGTAGCTATTGAGTACCTGAAATGAGGCTAGTGCAATTTTGAATTTTATTTAATTCTAGTTAATTTAAATTGGTTAATAAGCAATTAATTTATAAATCAGTTGAAACAGCCACATGTAGCTAGTAAAGCTACCATACTGGACAGCACAGACACTTCCTTAAAGTGCCTCTTGGTTCAGAAATCCTGGTTCTATTATTTTAGTGAGAGACTAAAACCGCAAAGGGCAAATGACATTGGGAATCCCATAATAGGAAGTGCCCAGTGATGCAAGGGGATTCCCATCCTGCAGGGAATTCCAGAAGACTCCTCAGCACTGCATGTGAGGGAATAATAGGGACTAACCTGGGAAATTTCTATAAACTTTACCAAGGAAGGTTCTGATCCAATAGAACTGTTTTATTTAAAAGGTGTTTTCCTTGTAAATAGAAAATGAAGCAATAAAAACCATCACTGACAATTAAAGGATTAAGAAGTTTAAGTTTCTCTTTACCTTTCCCCCTGACCCTGCTTTATCAAATCAGAAAACTAAATTCAAGTAGAATTCTTAAAATCATTATTGCAGCCACTGTATAATCATCTCTTCATTTTCCTGAGAATGACCCTTGAAGTTTGGTGTTGAACTTCCCTCCCTATGCTCCGCTTCTCAGAGCTCAGGAAACAATCTCATAACTACTTTCATCGCTTCGAAAGTTTCTACAAAATGAGCAAGAGAGTTCAAAGGGAATTTTCAACCAATTCATGCCTAAGGCAGGAAATTGAAATGCGACAGAAGTATGTTAGACAAACATAGGCGAGGTCTGCTGGTGAGAACTGAGTTTTTCTTCCTCTGACCCATTTTTAGAGAACTACAAAGAGGAATAAAGGGAGGTGGTTAATTGGTCACAGGACTTGTTTAGAGCCACCTCTACTTTCCTTTTCTAATTGGCTGCTGGGAATAACACCCTCTTCAAGGAATGCTCAAAGGGGAAACGTGCTGGGACAGGAGACCACTGATGAAATGGCTTCAGAAGCTGAAGATCATTAATTACGAATATTGAGTACAGGTTGAAAGCTTAGCTGAAACGAGTGGGAGGGACAACTCAGTATCAGCTGCTACCTACACATTAGCAATTAAGGCTTGTAAAGGCTCTCAGTAGAAAGTTACATCTCCCAGGCATCCTCCTCTCACGTAAGTGAAGGGCCTCCTGAGGCGACTGGACTCTTAAGACCATGGCATTGACTTTAGAGTAATATTTCTAACATCCACCATTATATATCCCTGATTCTCACGATTAGGTGTCTTCTAAGCACCACTGCTCACCTTCTGCAACAGTGTTTAACTGAGCATGCATCCTTATTCACCAGGAGGGCTTGTTAAAAGCACAGATGGCTAAGGCTCACCCCCCACAGTGAGCCTCAAACCTGGGGTGGGGCTGAGGATGTGCCTTTCTCACAGACTCCCAGGCGAGGCTGATTGATGTTGCTGGTCTAACCACACTTTGAGAATCAGTGGCCTAGATGAGTGGTTTGCAACCCTGGCAGCACCTGAAAATCACTTGGGGAATTTTTTTAAAAACAAATCACGTCCAAATTCTACATTCTTAACAGTCAAATCAGACTCTCTCAAGATAGGGCTTGGGCATCAGTATATTTTAAAATCTCCCTACCCGCTTCTAATTAGGCTGAGACCCACTGCCAAGATCACCTTTAACTATTTTAATTTGAAGACTGCATATACTCTGAACAGTTTAATAATTATTCCTTGTTTTAAGTAAAATCCATGCCTTTCAAATCTATTAAAATGAAAAAGTAGAAAACCATCTTGTTTTTCCTTACAAATTAAAGATAGGGAGGCAGATCCAGGCATCTGCTTGATTCCACCGATCCTTGGTGGTGGATGTTCCAGTGGCCATTTTTCTTCCTTTCTTTTTTTTTTCCCCAAACCAAAATATAATGAGCATCCTTGCACCAGCAAATGCCACTATCTACTCCAATGCTATTTAGTCAGGATTCTCTGCAGATTTACTAATTACAGCAACTGAAGATCTATAAAGACCGATCAATCTGCTAATCCCTTTAAAACACAGTAGGTCATAAGTGATACATTTTCTTTTTGTAAATCCCAATTATTGTCTAGTTAAATTTTGAAATGAGACTACTTCAACAAATTGAGCAGCAGGTAATGTTTCTAAAACACTCAAAATATTCCAATGTTTCTTTCTTTTTTAGGTCTCTTTTATATTTTCCCCGAATGCTTTTCCCTTCTTTCTAAATCGGATTCTACTCTCCTCATCTCTATCATTCGCCTGCTTCTGTCCTTCCCTCATCACCTCTGCCTTAATATGACAAGTTTATAATTATTTTTTATATATTATTACATATATAAAGTTTTATGGTGCCTGTTCCTAATTTAACAAACAGAGGAACTAAATATTTTTCTTTGGAGAGAAAAAAAGCAGCTAAATTATTTTTGGAATGTGCCTTCTGATTAACTCTGCCTTGGGCATTAGTCCTCAACAGGAAACTTGTTCCCCACCCTTAATTCCTCAAATTAAGAAACCTTCAGGCTAAAATACACCGTGTACCACGAATCCACACCTACTGGTGAAGTATGACAAATGCAGTTTACCTCCAAAAATAAGGCTAAAGAAAAAGGGCGACATCACTCAGAATCTAACACCGAGATTTTAGATTCTTATTTGAGGATGGGGGAGGTGATTTTGCCCCGCCCCTCCCCATGTATAATGTCTGAAAACATTTAGGGCTGTCACAATTGGCATCTAGTGGGTAGCCCCCTGGAATGCTGCTTAAACATGCTACATCATACAGGCCAGCCCCCCCCCCAAAGAATCATCTGGTCCATTGTCATTAGTGCCGAGGTAGAGAAACCCTGGTCTACAAACTCCCTACATGGAGCCAGCTGACTTCTCAGCACTGGAGAATTCACAGGGATCTAAGGCCAGGAACACACAGTATGGACACAAAGAGGTGCTGCAAAATCCCAGCCAAAGAGCCCGGATGCTGCTCATCCTCCCAGCTGCCCAGAGCAACAAAGAAAGGGTCCTCTGAGCTTTTTCCTTGCTAGTTGTCGTCAATGAGGGCTTTCTTCATGGAGTTAGGAGTTTAATTTGGTAACAAAAATAATTCTATGCCATGATTCATCACCTGGCCAACTGACAGAGTACCCTGGCTCTATAAAGCATTCTTATATCACTGTTAGCTTTTAACAAGGCCTAAACCAATGAAAGAAGGAAGGGAAGGAGGGAGAAAGGGATTAAAAATAAAAGAGTTCTGAACAGATATTTTAGAAATGGGCTATATATCATTACTTTTGTAAAAATCTAAATGACTGCAATGCCCCTACTTCTAGGGAGACTTTGTTATTTAACTATTTTTATTTTGGGTAATTTGCATAGGGGTCTTCTTAGCATAGGGGTAATTGGGGGAATACTTAAAGATCCTTCTCATGCATCATTAACAGCATAATGAGATCATAATATTAGATGGATTTCCTGTTGCTATTAAATTTCTAGAAAAATTACATGGATCGACTTAAATATCAAGTTGATGCAGTTTAAAAAGATCAATATTATGTCTTTGGATCCTTAATAATCCAAACTAGCATGGTAGCCAGCTTTTATCTGTAATACTCTACAGGTTTTAAAAGCCAAACAGCAACTTAATGGATAAGCTAAAAATCTACGTTTTAAAAGGGATTATATTGAGGAAGTGCTTAAATACCTCACAAAATAGTGTCTCTAAGTATTCAGTATAGGTTCCTTTAAACAACAAAGCCCACTTAGTTCACCTGAGTGTTTACCGTCTTCAAGGTGAGGAGAGAGAGAAATGCAAACCAAGGATTGATCAAAAAAGAATAAGTACCAAGTTGGGTAACCAGGACTGTCCTTAAAGTAATTACGGCACAAACTACCACAGTACACCCATATTCTCATTGCCCCTTCCCAGTAGAGTTATTTCAACATATTCTAAAATTTTACCATGTAACATAAACTCATCTCTAAATTATAAATTGTGTAAATATGTCACCAAGAAATGCCATAATGCCCCTATTGGATGTGAATTGTTTACCCAAGCCTATAATGTTCTGTGCCCTAGTGCTTCAGAGATATTAGATACTAAAATTTGATTAAAACCATATTTCCTTGCATTTGCTGCCAGTATCGATGATGCAAATTCACACATGTTAGCTAATGAAGCTGCCAGACAGGGTTTCATAGGCAGAGAGAAGGCTGAAAGAAATCTTTTTTGCCAAATAGAAAGTGGCCCAACTGTGGGAAATGATATGGATATCCAAGGTAGTCCCCACAAGCCAAAACTGTAAATAGGGTTAGACCCTCGTATGGTTCCACGGTCTGAGTATACATTACGTTTTAAACCAAACATTCATTTCATTATAGGGACTTATGCCAGCTGGCACAGCACGGCTGACCAGAGTGAAAAACGAGCTTGGGTTTTCCTTCCTTGTAAAACTCAGTACATTTGTAGCATTAGCCCCTTCCTTACCAGAAGAGGGCAACGGTGGCCAGGCTGGCATGACTTACAAAGCAAGAGGATACCTGCAGCCAAGGTACACCTGCCAAGGGACAGCCTGCAGAACTGCTGGCTTCTGAGTGTCACACATGCAAAGAAACAAGGCTCTCTGCCTTTCCTTTTTCTCGGATGAACTAACTGGCAGCTGAAAATCACACCATTCCAATATTTCCAAGTGATGATACAGAAGCACTGCTCACTGCAACCCATCCACACTTCTTAATATCATTCTCTCTCCCCCTGGACATGTTTGCTATAAAACTCTTCACATTCCAAAAACAAGAAGAGGCTTTAAAACAGTGGTCCTCAAACTTTTTAAACAGGGGGCCAGTTCACTGTCCCTCAGACCGCTGGAGGGCCGTTGGAGAGTGCGGTGCACATTCCACACATGCGCACTGTGGGCCCGGGACAAGTCGGCTGCTAAGCAGGACAGGCAGCGACGGCAAAAACACCCAGTGGGCCACATGTGTAGTTTGAGGCTGTAGTTTGAGGACACCTGCTTTAAAATGTCTCTCAATGGAGAATGAATAAGAAAATAGTGTATTGGAAGCTTACAAATTACGGATACCACAAGAGTCATTTTCAATTCAGACTCCAGTTCATCCCCAGTGCCCTGGCTTTTCAGACCCCTTAGTGGGGTCTCCAGCTCCGGTCTCTGCTTCCTTTTCTCCCTCACTTGTTTCCCAGCTTGGGGTCTTCAGGCTCTCTCTAAACAAAGCATTCTCCAACCTCCTCTCCCCTCTCTCTCCATTTGTTCTGCTTTGCAGGTTTACTCAATATTTGCTTTTGAAACACATTCCTCTCTAATAAAGGAAAGGATGTGTTTTTAGTTAATAAAATTTCAGGCATAAGTGAGTAGGTGGAGAGGTGGATGGAGAGGTGGGGGGTGCGGAGATGAAAGTGCAAACAACATGGGCGGAGTTACGTTATTCCCTCCTGGTTTGGGAATTCACAAGACTAAGGATGAAACTTCTTAAATTCATACCTTGATTTCTCAAACTGGCCAAAATTACATTATTTTCCCCAAACCTGCTCACTCTTCCATCTCAGCCAGTGGCAATAAGACTTGTCTAGTTCTGAGACCTTGATACCTCCCTTTCTCAGCCAACATGTGCAATCCAACACATCCAACCCCGTCCCCACCTCTAGTCCAAGCCACCTGCCTAGCCCTCTGCAACAGTCTTTAGTGGTCTCCTGCCTCAACTCCCCTTCGATCTGTTCCCAGTCTGTTGCCAGAGTGATCAAGCCACGCCCTGCTCCCATACCTCCAACTCCCATCCCAGCTGAAAGCCTTTTCAGGGGCCTTCCACTGCTCTCAGAATGAACACTAAAATCCTACAGTGGGTGACCAAATATCCCAGTGTGCCCAAGTCAGTGGCACTTCATGCCCTACTATCTAGGCATTATCAACAGCATCCCTTTTGCTCTAAAAACTCTCTCGATTTTCATATTAACCTACATAATCTCCTTACCTACAAACTCCTCTGTGAGGTCTGGGTCCTGCCGACTTCTCCAGTCCCACGCCAGCCCACTGTTCCCTGAATGTAGAGCAGGACAACACAGATAAGACCCTGGCTCTGCTGGAAGGCACTACCACCTCTGTCTCTACTCCACCTTCCCCGAGCTCACATGGGGGCTTCCTTCCTTCAGCCCTGACTTGAGGCCCCTTCTTCATGGAAACCTTCTAAGGTTCCAGACCAGGGTGACCCAACCCTTTATCTTGCTGGCAGTGTCAGGTGCCTCTTTCCAAAACAATGGTTCTAAGTTCAATTATTCCTGCTTCTGTGTGACTGCTCTTACCACCAGCTTTTTTCCAAGAAATGATAAGTTTTGCATCTAATTTTGCTAGTTGTTGCCCCTGATGCTTAGCAATGTCTCATCTTTAGAAGGTGCTCAATCAGTGTATTGCAGAAAGAAAGGAAGAAGGTGGAGAGTATACACCCACTCCCCAACTTGGGGCCAACTCTCCTTCCTGGGTCCCAGTGCAGCTCTGATGGTGCCCAGAGTCTTACAAATCCTCCTGTGATGTGGGCTTCTGCCCCAGCTTGCCCCTACTCCCAAGGTGCAAAGCTGGTTCAAGAGGGCTCTGGCAGGGAACAGAAGCCACCATCATCCTCATCCCTTCCTGAGTTGAGACACAACCCTGCACTCCACACAAGGACTCTCCCTCCCAACAGAAGGCTAGAGAATGACCTACCTATCTGGGAAACCATAACCAAAGAAAAAAGGGAAGACCATGCAAAAATTGCACCAAACAGAATTAATGGTGAAAATCATTAAAGAAAATAAATGTTTCATATAAAAGGATCAAATCATACAGAAGACACGAGTCACAAACCTTCAGGCATTGAACCACCTTCTTCCAGCCAGAGTGATTTACCTCAAACTCCTCTCTGTTGCAAAGCACATCTCTGCTTTATTTGCATAAATACAAGGCTCTTTTTTCCCAAAGAGGTTTTAAAACATTGAAGTTTCTCCCTCTTGACAGAAAAACATTGCTTGTGACTTATAAAAGTCTGTGGCTTTTTCTGTAGCTTCTACCCATTATGGGTTAAAATCTCCTAGTCCAAATGTCAGCTTGGGGACATGCACCTATCTTGGAGTGGGGGCACTGAAAAGATGTGAACCCCTATTCAAGACACTAGTGATTTTCACCTCAATATGCCACCAAGTGGGGTGGGGTGCAGGGAGGACTAGAGAGTTGTGTTTTTATGAAATAAACCACACTGACAGCTCCCTGTGGCATGTGGCTGTACCATGTCCCAACCCTGAGAGTGAGCTATCAGAGAGGACAGCACAATCACGCCCTTCACATCACAGAGGACCCCTTCCCTCCCTTACATCACCTGCCTAGACTCAGGGCCCTCTGATGCACCCAGCTACTGCAAGGGTCGATACCAATTTTTGTAATTGATAAGTAATAATTGTATGTATTTATGGGGCACAATGTGAAGTTAAGTGCATACCTTGTGGAATGACTAAATCAATCACAGCCATCCCCTCACATACTTATTTCTTTGTGGTGACATCAATCTTTTGATTAGTTTTATTTTAATTAAATAAACTATGGATAAAAGTTTTTACTATTTTTCTCACCCCATAGACCATTTAATACCCACTCCCACCTTGGCACATGCATACAACTATGGTGACCACTGCAATCAACTAGAGAAATGTCTGGAGTCCAAGGTCCAGAGTAAAAAAAGGCAAAGTCCTGCTGGCAAATGCAAACCAAATGATGTCAGGGGTATAATGTCAGAAACTTAAATCATATGACTTTTTTTTTGGGGGGGGGCAAATATTAAAATAAAGAAAGAAAGAAACTGGAGCAAAGAGAATGAAATGAGATGGAGCAAGGTATGTATAATAATAGAGGATAAAAGCTATAAAGAAATGAAAACTACCCGGAGAATCGAATGTAACAGCATACAAATGCAGATGGAAAAACTGCAAAACCTGCTCCTCTGAAATACCACATTTGCTTCTATCCCACAGGCTTTGCATCTGCTGTTCTCTCTGCTGGAAGCACTTCCTCCAAATCCCTCGGGAGGTGCCTCCTGCTTATCGGAGTTCAACTTGAACCCTCCTCCCTTACAGAGGATCTTGACTATCCTATTTAAACTGGAACCACCTCCAGTCACTAGCCATCAAGTTGCCATATTGCATTTTCCTCATCACACGTCTCAGCATGTGAAATTATCTTGTTTCTCCCTAGTGCAGCGTTTGTCTTAGCATGCCTAAAATGTCACCTCCATAAGACCAAGGATGTTGTCAGTCTTATTCAAAAGTCCCCACAGTTGAGAATTATTCCTGGCACATTGAAAACATGGAATAAACATTTATTGACTAGATATACAGTTTTAACAGACACTACAAGAGTTGTAAAAGACTGGACCCACTTCTTTCAGCTCGTGTCAGATCAAGGAGGCAAAGACATATAAGACTATAGGGCACGTAATACATTATGTTGATCTGCAAGATATAGCTCAAACCCTACACAATGAAAACATGAGAGTACACCATCTTTGCAAGCATTCATGTAACTGTATCTGTCAATCTAACTTCTAATTTCCCAAATGAACTTCCCTGTCAAGGCCTGGCAGGTAGGAGGTAAGAGTGAGGGTCAGATCCCATGGTAAGATATAGCAGCCAGAGGAAGTGGAGAGTGTCTGATCCCAGAAAAGGAGTCAACACTACAAGTTAGGACTATCCATACCCAGTCTGAACAGGGAGATATGATATAATCTAGTTAGCACAGGAATAAATCTAAGTATGTTTGTAAAAGTGAAGACTCCACAGATATGTGATCCTTAAAAGCCACTGATGTACTCACTATAAGAAACAGAAACATCTCACATAAATAATAAACTGTTAATTAGGACTCTACATTTATATTTTTATGTAGACTCCAACCACAATGATGGCTCTTTTGAAAAGTATTCATAATTAGTTTATTTTACACTTTAGAGTCACTTTAAGAACTAAAACCCCCTTTAAAGATTTGTTTCAATGCCAAAATTAATCTTTTTTTTTTATAATCAAACCAGTTTTTAAAGCAAGATGGAAAAAAGCTTACAACCTCTATACCAAAGCCTTATGCTCATGCCATAAATAATTTACAGCAAGATGGTTGCTTCTCAGTGGCAGGCTCAAATTCCCATTTTAATCAAAACTGATTTTGAAATCTATTTCTCAATTTACATGTGGTCGGGGAGCTTCTCACCAAGTGAGCCTTCAGACTCCTTCATGGAAATGGGCACTCTTCCCAAACTCCTAAAACATCAGGACATTATTAACCACTGGTAATCATTTTCTTCTACGCTCTGATGCTCTCAACTTCATCAAAGGTTAATGTCATGGTGGTAGCGTCAGAGGGAAATCAAAAGCTAAAAGCCACAAAAACACCAGTAGTACTATGTTCACTGCTATTTCCAAATGTGTAAACAGACCTCACAAAGAAAAAGGGCTCAGAGAATCACTGAATCATCTAAACACACGAATTCATACCAGAAACATAAATACTAATCAGTAAATGAAAGTACCAAACCAGTGTATTACTGTGCTTCAAATCTCCAACGTGAATCTCTGAGACTTCTCAGCCTTACTCAGGGGAAGGCAACATAATAAGCCTTTTAACATCATTTTTGCTTCCAAAGGCAGTCTGGATTCTCTTAAAGAGTAGGTAGACAGGGTGCCAGCCTGTTTACAATATGGAGTCCCAAAACTTTTGATAAGCACCACGCTCTATATCTGAGTACTGGCTAGGCAGTCGAAACTGTACCAGAGAGAACTAGAATCTTCGCGCTGCCAACTTAGCTGGTCCGCTCCCAATTCTGGCTCTGTAGGTGGAACTTCTGTAGATTGCACATGGTCTTGGACTTCTTCATTAGCAGAGAAATGAAACAATTGCCAAACTGAGGGCAGAGACTCAAAAGGTTTCCCACACTCATGAAACCATCCTGGCATTGAGAATATTACTAATTTTTGCTTAAGTTGGTTTATATCCAAATGGACTAGAATTGAAAAGAACATTTTATATGATAGCAATTATGGGAGAGGGTCCTTGAATTTTCAATGATTTTGGTGTTCCCCCTTTCTTAGAGATGTGGATTTCTAGCAAAAGTAGGACTGAAAAAAGAATGAGTAATCAGGATCAGTTTTTAACAAGCCATTTATATCTATTTTATCTTCTACCACAGCTGAAGAACAAAACATAAGATTACATTATAAAAATTAAACATCTCATATTAGCATGACTGAAAAATTACATCCACTCATTCCTCTTAAAACTAGACTTTTAATAAAATTAAAGCAGTAAATAAAATCTGAATCTACTTTTTAGTCTTTGGATACCATTCTAAATGTTTTATTATAAAAACCAGAGAATACAAAAAACAAACAGACTTAGAAATTCATCTGAATGGTTCACTGACGTATTCATACATTTCTTCCCTTCCACAGATCAAAATAATAGACAAATACTGCCATGTGTTTAAGTCATATACATAAGGGAAAGTTTTGGGAGCCTCTTACAGCTTCAACTTTGAGCTGGGATGCATTAGGTTACATAGTTTGAGGCTACCTGAGATGTTGCCATCTATGTTTAGAAGGAAAATCCCAAATTACAAAAATATCTAACGTGACTACTCAAACATGCTGAGCCATGGCAATGTGAGTAGTGGGTGAATACTGGCTACTTGGCCTAGTATATAAGGAGAGAGGTTCAGGGCTTACTCGAAATACCAAGTCTGGTATAATGGCAATACATTCCTAGGAGTTGTTTTGTTTTTTAAAGAATAAGGCTGGACATGGCAGCTCATGCCTGTAATCCCAGCACTTTGGGAGGCTTAGGAAGGAGAATCACTCCAGGCTATGAGATCGAGACCAGCTTGGGCAACATGATGAGACCCTCACCTCTATAAAAAAAAAAAAAAAAAAATTAGCCAAGCATGGTGGTGCACACCTGCAGTCCTAGTTACTGAGCAAGCTGAGGTGGGAGGATCGTTTGAGTCCAGGAAATAGAGGTTACAGGGAGCTATGATCATGCCACTGCACTCTAGCCTGGGCAACAGAGCAAGACCCTGTCTCAAGTAAATAAATAAAATAAAACAGAAAGGAAAAAGAAAATTTCAGAAATATAGCAAGGCCAATGAATCTTAACTTCCATAAGCCTTTTAAGTCCTAAGTAAAATTCTTTTCTACTCTATCCTTGTTAGTTGTTGCTTTTGTTATTACTCATGAGTATCAGATGAAGAGGGAAAACAGGGCCAGGAGGAGGAGAGACTGTGGAAGATGCAAATCCTACCTGAATGATCTAATGTCACCATGAAAATCACATTTCAAAATGATATTTATCAAACTAATGTCATATTCCCATGAAGGGTCCATTTAAGAATGAAGCATTTTTTTTATTGCCTTGATGCTTTGTTTTAATTATAAATTGTACTAGTCTCACAACTTAAGTTTAAGAGTTGGAAAACATAAGCCATTTTGAATTAACTTGTAAGAACTCAAAACTATTTAATTAACTTCTTTGAAAGTGAAAAATAAAAGTAAGTTATTCTCTTACCTGAGCAATAGTTACACAACACCCAGTAATGATCAATTACTTGGGAAAGGTAGAACCACCAGGTCTGTCAACATTTTTTTTTTTTTAAATTGGAACACGCAAGCCAGAGTGACCTGCTCCCAGGGGTGCACAGATAAGGCAGGCTGGGGGTTACTGTGCAATTACAGAGGCACCAGCTGTCCCTCTTCACTTCTATTTCCCTAATGAAACAGCAGGATGGAATGCAAATGAAAAGGAGTAATTACAGAAATGGGTAACCTTAAACACACGTCCATCTTTTTTAATTTTTTGGAAAGAAACCACTGACAAATGTAGGTACTCTATTAGTGATAATTTACCTGAAACACAGCGTACTGTAAAGAAACCCTGGATGAGAACCTCTGATACAGATGATCATTTGGGGTTTCTAAGTTATGCTTCCTTAGACTGAAGTCCAAGAGAGCCTTACAAAAATACCCTAGAGAAATCATTTTGAGTGTAACCAAATACCTAAAAAATATGAAAGTGATAAAGCATTTCCAGAGGCTGAAGAGTACCTCCCATTTGCCTTGCACTTTATAGAAACACCTGCCTTGGGGAAGCAACAGAGTAAATCTTTAGGGCAAGAAGTAAAAGGCCTCGTATTGAGAAAACTGAGAGGATTCTGCAGAAAGGTTAATGTGAGGCTTGTTCATTTTGTATCATAAAGCCACTCTGCACGCTAAAAGTCTGCTCAAAACACCTCTGGTTGGTAAACCCTCAGACTACTCTTCCCCCAGCAACTTTCACATGTATCCAATATTCCTGCCAGAGTTTCTCTTTGTATTTTTAATTCCTTATTTTTATGGCTATTGAAGAATATATTCAAATAATAGGTTAGGAGCATCTTGGGCAAGCTGGTCTTTCTGGCAACACTGTGGGCTCTTTGAGGGCAGGATTTTGTGTTTATTGGCTTTTATAAAGCAGGCATTGAGCACAAGGCCTGGTATACAGTACGTTTACCTGTTAAGTGAAAGAATGAACCAGCAAAATACTGATTGATGGGTTGAGTGTCATGACCAGATGACAACGTATCTTTTGATTATGGACAGAGACCACATATCTATCTCACTGGGCACCTTGCTTTGAAGGCTGTTGGAGATGCAATCGTGGCCCCTGTTGTCCACGTTCTAATCCCGGAACTTGTGAATGTTACCTTATTTGGGGAAAGGGGTCTTTTGCAGACATTTAAATTAGAGGTTTTGAGATGAAGAGATTATCCCAGATTACCTGCATGAGCCCTAAATCCAATCTTAAATGCTCTTATAAATGGCACAAAGAGGAGAAGACAGAGATATAGAGGAAAAGGTGACATAAAGATAAAGCAGAGAGATGTGGCCACATTACAAGGAAGCCAGCACTTACCAGAAGCTAAAAGAGGCAAAGGATGATTTTTCCTTTAGAGCCCCCAGAAGTACAGCTCAGCTGACACCTTGACTGCAGACTTCTGGCTTCCAGAACTACTAGAGAATAGATTTCTATTGTTTGAAACCACCTGGTTTGTATTTTGTTATGATAAGCCCTAGGGAACTAATACAGAAGCCTACTAAAAACATTGCAGCAGATCAAAAATAATCTTATGGAACAACATGAGTGGGTATCTGGAGGACATATTTCAGACAAACGTTAGCATTTGTTAGTTAACGTTTCTGAAGTTACCTGTTACGCTGAAAATTGCTTTGAGAAAACACTACTAATTTGTATTTGCTCAAGAATTATATCCTAGCTCATCCCAAAAAGGATCATAGGAGTTGACAAATCCGAACCCAACAATTCCCTTACACCTGCTTAAAAACTGACTTTTCATGCTTTGCTAAACCAAAGTGGAAATCATGCTTTTTCTCAACTATAATTTTATCACCTGAACAGACATCTAGTTTGGTGACTAGACTTTTACCAGGTAGAAAACTGGGGAAGAGCCCTCGAGTCTGTGGGAAGTGAGTGGACAACGCAGAGATGTAAAAGTGCCCAGGTGAAATTCGGTACTAGCTTTGAGGGAAGATGAGACCCGAAATGCAGGATGGAACAGGAAGACCAACTGCCACGCCAGCAAGGAGCAGGAGACAGACTGCAGGGAGCTGAGCATGGAGGCTGGGCTCTAGCAATGCTGGCAGCCAGGCATTTACCCCAAGACCCCACATCTGCATTCCTTTCTCAGGAAGATACTAAGGGTGTGCCCCACCAAAGAATAAACTCAGAAAGTGGAAAGTGTAACGTAAAACAAACAAACAAACAAAAAAACAACAAGAGGATCTAACACAGAAGAGAGGTGGAGCTGAGTGGAAGATGACATTGGTGCCCGAAGCCTTGTACACTGCCCGTCCAGACAGCAGCAGAATGACATCTCCAGGAAGAGACAAGGAGATGTGCCGACACATCACGTGATGGGTTTTATAGCAGGGAAATACCCTTTAGAAGAACTTTATAGTTCATTTTGGTCATTGTGGAGGAAAATAGTGATAGAAACAAGGAAAACTATACTCCCTCCAAAAAAAGAGGTAGCGCTAAATTCTAGTCTAAACAAACCACTGTAACAGTAAGAAAATATATTCATAGTATAGTTTGGCTAAGCAGTGAAAATACTTATATAATTATATAACAAACTTTAAATACAGACTTAAGTAAACATTGTGACACAATTATGGAAGATAGAAAGAAGATTAGTTTCTATGGGGGTAGATGGGAAGCAAGAGTGTCAAATTCCCATCTACAAAAGTCAACAGATAATGTCACAGTTGGCAAAGCAGGAAATTACAAGATAAATGGCTAAAAAGAGGTGTCTTCTGAGATATAGGATTTGGGGATAGGAAGAAGTGGAGGCAGGAGTCTGATACTTTTCCTTAAAAATCCTTGTATGTAGTACTGTCATTTGATATTTTAAATAGTATATACATAAACGTGATTTTAAAATGTGAATTATAAAGAAACCACATTTGAAGAAGAAAAAGGGAGGCTGGAACAGACTGTAAAGATTTGATTTTTATTTTTAAATAATGTTCTAAGAAGTTTTCTCTTTATCATACAGGATACACACACACACACACACACACACACACACACGGATGACCCAGAATCCAAAAGGGAGGCTGGGTGCAGAGGGGAGAAATTGAAGTCAATGACACTAGTTAAGTACATGCTCTGGAGCCCTAGCAGCAGGAGATGACAGCCTGAACCAAGACAATGACAGCAGAAATGACAAGGAGAAATGTCCAAGAAACAAGCAAGTGTGACAGGGGGCAGGAGATCAGACTTCTGGATGTGCTGAGAGCTTCAGATGTGGGTAAGCACGAATCATTATCCCCATTTC
Organism: Microcebus murinus; assembly: GCF_040939455.1. Classification (NCBI taxonomy): domain Eukaryota; kingdom Metazoa; phylum Chordata; class Mammalia; order Primates; family Cheirogaleidae; genus Microcebus; species Microcebus murinus. The sequence continues at coordinate 20,712,789 of NC_134119.1, forward strand.
TGAGCTCTGTAGACTGAGGCTCTGAAAAGAGCGAATGGTGAGTAACTGGCAGAACCCCAGCCCTCCTCCTCAACATTGTGCTGTCTTCTTCACACACATCACTTGGCTCACACTTTTGCAGTTCCACTGCCATCTTGCGCCCCCACAGGTCTAATAAAAACTTAAAAGCAACTCATAAAAATATTAATTATTTTAAACATCAAAGACATTTTTGTGCATACAGCAAACCGAATTTCCAATTAGACCTCTTCCCTATGACTATTTTCTCATCACCACTGAGTGGGCCCCTGGGAGCCCTGTGTGTTTCTGACTTCATCCCAGGCCTGATCATAGCGGATGGAACAATCCTTTCATGTTTCTCAGCAACGTGGAACTAGGGCAGGGCGGGTGGGTGGTCAGGAGCATCTCCCTGTATGGCCACACCTGTCACACATAAACTGGGGCATTGCGGGGCTGCAATAGAACCTGGGAAGAGCCATGCTGATTCTCAAAGAGGAGCAGAGGACAGGAGCACTGCAGAGTGTCTTCCCACCCTAGAGTTCTGCGACCTGTCCCTGCAGCTGTACAATAAATTCCAAATGGACACAGCCAGTCCACTTTACCAGCCCCATGAGGCCTGCAGCCTTCTTCCCTCACACAGCTCTGACCTGCTGCTGTCACTGGGCCTTTCTGCTGTCACTGGGCCTTCCTGCTTTCTCCACACCTCCTAACCCACAGTCTTCAAGGCCATGGGCCTGATGGGCCCAGTCCCCACATCAGATCGGCCAGCCCAGCCCTCCCAGACAAGAACAAAAACAAACCAAACCACCAGGCATTGCTGTCTCCTCCTACCCATTCATTTAAAAAAAAAAAAAAATGATACTTCTGGCCGGGCGCAGTGGCTCAAGCCACTATAATCCTAGCACTCTGGGAGGCCGAGGTGGGGTGGATTGCTCGAGGTCAGGAGTTCAAAACCAGCCTGAGCAAGAGCGAGACCCCCGTCTCTACTATAAATAGAAAGAAATTAATTGGCCAACTAATATATATAGAAAAAATTAGCCGGGCATGGTGGCACATGCCTGTAGTCCCAGCTACTCGGGAGGCTGAAGCAGTAGGATTGCTTGAGTCCAGGAGTTTGAGGTTGCTGTGAGCTAGGCTGACGCCATGGCACTCACTCTAGCCTGGGCAGCAAAGTGAGACTCTGTCCCAAAAAAATAAAAAAATAAAAAAAATGATACTTCTGTTTCACATCCTTTAAAAAATGTATTTAATAGATTCAAGTAAGAATTTGGTTGTAGCTAAACGATAATGTGACTTCTTGTTTATATAAACGAGAGGTATCTCTTAAAAAGATTTCTTAATCTGCTCGTGATTTTAAAGCTTAACATGAGCTTCTCACATAATACATCCTCCAGCAGACAGCTCCAATGTATCACCTCCTGCAATAAATTATTCATCCATTCATTAAATCAGCTTGCTGCCAGGCCCCGGGGAAGGCGATGTGAATACGCAGTCCTGCTCCCTGTCTCTCATGGTGCTTACTATCTCATTTTAAAAAGTTATTAGAGTTTAATGCAACATTTTAAAAGGTAAAGAATCTATTACTTTATTCTTCTTATAATTAATCTCTCTCCATAAAAGGATACACCTATAGATATGGAGAAATAAATTCAAAAGCATTTGACTATGTTCACATACAGAGGTCAGTTGAAAGAGGGGAAAGATTTAGGCAATCTAACAATTACGAAAATCAGTTAAATGTGATTTGAATGAGTTCAACTCCCATTTCCCCTTTGTGAACTAGCTTACATGTACCTTTATCACTAGAAACAAATTTAATATAAACTTCCACTAGGAGGAGAAAGTTACGAGCCATTTCTACCTCTCAGTGGCTATCACAGTATCTTGTGGCAGAGTGTCCCTTCCACATGGAACAGAGCTTGAGATCATCTGGCCAGGGAGGCAGTCACTGCCACCTGCTCCGTATATTTGTACCCACTGGCCCATCCTGTGCCAACAGGGTTGACGTGGAGGAAAGACTTGACCCGTTTGCACTTGGGGTGCAGACACACACAGGCAGGTCTAGCAAACGCAGAGAAGGAGAGAGGCAAGGAGACACTGCAGTGTGACCTGGGTTCAGTGACAGCTTAGGGCAGTACGGAAGGGTGTTGTTGTGCACCCAGTGAGGTGGCGGTGACGTGCTGTCCTACCAAACTCTGTATTCACAGAATGGCCAAGCCACCCTGTGGTGGGACCCCCTTCCCCACCAAGGGGCCACGCCATGGGGCATGATCCCTTTCTGGATCTGTGGGTGGGCTCCAGTGGCATAGTGGGTTAAGAACAAGGATGATGCTCTGTGGGGAAGGAGACCAGCTGTAGCCACCTGGGCTGATATGTGAGCACGTGAGATGACTCCCCTCTCCAGGACCCCTCAGATCTGGGTGAGGGAAGGGCTTTTAATGGGAGTGAGGCATGTGGGCGAGAATACAACAGGTTGGCAAAATCCAAGTTTTAGTTTCATGTGCTGTCACCAGCACCCGCAGGCCCAGGAGGCCAAGGGCCATGCATGGCCCTCACTCTGTTCCCTGTTGGCCTGCTTGTGGGGAAGAAAAGGGAACACTGGCTCCCACCAACACAGCACCTCTACTCTATGGGTTTGTATACTCTGTTTCCTCATTTCACTTTAAGACTACATAGCTTTTAAAAGGGGGAGGAGTAGGTCGGGTACGGTGGCTCATGCCTGTAATTCTAGCACTCTGGGAGGCTGAGGCAGGAGGATTGCTTGAGCTCAGGAGTTTGAGACCAGCCTGAGCAAGAAAGAGTCTCTGTTAAACACACAAAAGTCAGCTAGGCAATGTGCTGCATGCCTGTAGTTCCAACTACTCAAGAAGCTGAGTCAGGAGGATCCCTTGAGTCCAGGAGTTTGAGGCTGCAGTGAGCTACAAGGAAACCACGGCACTCTACCCAGGGCGACAGAGAAAGACTCTGTTTCAAGAAAAAATAGTGGAGGAGAAGAAGTTTGAGAACCATTGATTTATGTCACCGAGATTGTTAGGAGGGCTTTAATAAGTGTTTGCAAGAAAAAGTTAAGATCTCAAGAAAAAGGCAACACTAAGAGAGAACTAATAATTCTACCACATTAACTGCAGTACAACCTACATTTTCTATTGACAGAAGATCAAAACAGACATTTTCCAGTTTTGCCTTACTAATGATTATCTCTAATGCTCACATGTCACACATTTAATCAAGCCCGTTTAGCATCTCTGCACTGTTGAGCCCATGTCTCCCCTGCCTCCAGCTGCCACTCAGCCCATCTTGGTGATTCCTGTCACCTGCCACCGTTGCTTCTTCCTCTTCCATGTCTGCGGTTAATGGAAGTTCTAACTAGTTCCTTTACTGTGCAAGGACTAGATCTGCTCAAAGAAGGAAGCTGTCTCTTCTTGATAACAGAGAGAGGTGGCACAGCAGGGTGGGTTCTGTTTCACTTCAGTACTATATTCGCTCAAAAATCTTAACCTCAGTCCGCTCTGGAAAATCTGAAAGTGTTGGTCCAGATCATGACTAAGACCACTTCCAGATTTTTTTGTTCTAAGGAAGTGGTCAGACTTAAAGATAGTGTCCTAACACACACATTCAGTATATTTTTATTTCAACATATTACGTAAAACAGTTTTTGAGAATCTTGACATGCTCTCATAATAGATTTCCTTGTTAACTAAGGCAAGGTTATAACAATAAGATAAAAAAAAAAAAAAACCTTTGCAATCTGTCTTTATAAGTATCACTGAAATACACATATACTTAAAAAAACTTATTGGATATAAATAGTTTTAGAGATATAAATACCATTTATAAGCACAGTCATTATGATGTGTTTTTTAAAAGCAGGTAAGGGGGGGTTAAATTATTAAATACAAGTTCCATTATAGGCTAAGGTAATAATTCTTTTACAATTGTGACACATGGATTATTCTACATAAGACTGTTTTTCAGATAATTAATAATTGAAGCTACTCCTTTAAGCACTTCATGTTCATAAGGAACACCAGGCACTGTGCCTAGCACAAAGGAGCTGTTTGATAAATATCTCTTGAAGGAAGAGGGAAGGGTGGGAGAGAAGAAGAGAGGCCAGTCACTGAGGAGTGTCCTAATAAAGTGACACTTCTGTGTGATCCTGACTCACACATGACTTTCTAAAATAAAATCAAATGACGTATAATTCAGGTCTTTACTAATTATGGATTGATTTTTATAATGATTTGCCCATCTGTCCCCTTAGCTAATAAGTGGCACTTATTAGTCATAGTATGCCCATCTCTAACACTCCCTCTGCTCCTAAATTTTAAAATTTTCAGATTATCTGTTGTGCCATAGAAAGCCAAATAGCTAAGTGCTTTAGAGTCATGTAAAAAAGAGAAGCAGACTTTGGGTAGATACCCAGTAGTGGGATTGCTGGACTGAATGGCACACCTACTTTTAGTACTCTGAGAAATCTCTACATCCTTTCCCATAGAGGTTGTACAGACTTACATTTCCACCAACAGTGTCCCCTCTTCACCCTCAGGTGACAGGTACACTAAAAGCCCAGACTTCACCATTATATAATTCATCTATGTAACCAAAAACCACTTGCACTCCTAAATTTATTGAAATCAAAAAAATTTAAAAAAAGGGAAAAAGAAAAAAGAGAAGCAGTTCCTGCATGAAGACAGATGTGGGAGGAAGGAGCTTGGGCCTTGGTGGCCATATATAGGGACGCAGCATTACTTCCAGCCTTTTCCTGGTGACCTCTTGGTTCCCAGCACTCTAGTCCTGGTGAATAAGATTGCCATTCAGAGTACATAAGCTGCTCCTGACTCAGCATTTTAATTGATTTTTATTCATTTTCAGTAGCCTTGAGCAGGAAAAGACTAACTCGAGGATATTAGAGAAGGCACTTTATTAGTCTAGGCATCAGGTTCTTCAACTCTGTGTAAAGGAACTCTTGACAGAAACACTCACGCTAAACTAGAAAGCAGGGAAGGGGTGACGAGAGCTCCTAAGAGAGCAAAAGGAAGCCTCTGGAAGGCCAGCGATCATGGAGAACCACCAGCCTAGAATAAATGCAGCTAAGAAAGAGGAGTCCAGGCGGGATGACTCATACAACAAAAGGAAAGATGATGGGGGAAAAAAAGAATAGGAAGATTACCTGTGTGCTAGGTCCAACCGTGTAGAGAACTGGGTTGGCAGCACTTTAACCAGCTGCTGGAGAGTGAGGGGCAGATCAGCGAGACTCCTCTGCTAAAGAGAGCAGGCAAATGAAAACAAAAAAGGGGTGGGAAGTAACTCAAAGAGAAAGGAAATGTAATCAGAGTACACTGCTTGGCTCAGCAGTAAAAACTGTCGTAATAATGTACAATATTGTCATAATAATGAAAACACAAAGGATTTATACAGAAATGTGTGTCAAAATAAATATATTGAGCCTTAATACTCAAGAAAATGCCAAATAAGCATGCTATTTATAAATATGGAGGTTATAAACCAGAAGAAACAGCTAAAAGAGTTTAGAGTGAACACTTCTGGGGAGTGGGAATAGAGGATGGACAGGGAATTACTGTTTTCTTTCAAAGGCTATAATGTGATTCCAAGATTAAAGAGAGATTTAAGAAGAAAAGAAAACATGTTCATACAGATGATGTTGGGACAGCTGTGAGTAACCACACCCAAACAATGAAGTCGGGCCCATTTTTTTTTTTTTTTATTTTGGCATATTATGTGGGTACAGATTTTAAGGTTTCAATAAATGCCCATTTCCCCCCCTCCCACCATACACAAAAATTAACCCAAATGGGTCTTGGACCTAAATGTTAAGAACAAAATCTATAAAACTCTTGGAAGAAAATATAAACGTAAACTTTCAAGATCTTAGTTAGGCAATGATTTCTTAGATATGATACCAAAAATACAAGTGGCAAAAAGAAGAAATAGATAAACTGGACTTACCAAATTAAAAATATTTGTGCTTCAAAAGCACACCATCAAAGTGAAGAGATAACCCACAGAATGGAGAAAATGCTTTCAAACCATGGATCTGATCAGAGTATACATGAACACTTACAATTCAACAATAAAAAGACAAATAACCAAATTTATAAGTGGGCACAAGATTTCAGGACACATTTCTCTAGATAATAAACAAATGGTCAATAAGCACATGAAAAAATGCTCAATATCATTAGCCATCGAAATATGCAAATTAAAACCATAATTGAGACACATCTTTACACCACTATGATGGCTGTAAACTAGCAGACAGACAATAATAAGTAACTGGCAGGATGTGGAGAAACTGAAACCATCACACACTGCTGCTGGGAAAGTAAAATGGTACAGCCACTTTGAAAACCATCTGGTAGTTCCTCAAAAAGTTAAATACAGAGTCACCATATGACTTGGCAATTCCACTCCTAGGTATATACCCAAAAGAAATGAAAACATGTAAGTGTACACAAAAACTTTCACACTTATATTCCTAGCAGCATTAGTAATAACAGTACAAAAGTGGACACAGTCCAAATGTCTATCAACCAATGAATGGCTAAACAAAAGGTAGCATATCCATATAATGGAATATTAATCACAGAAAGAAATGAAGTACTGACGAGTGCTACATGGTTGGACCCTGAAAACATTTTGCTAAGAAGCCAGTCACAAAATATCACATATTGTATAGCTCCATTTATATGATATGCCCCAAATAGGAAAATTTATAAAGACAGAAAATAAATTCATGGTTGCCTTGGGCTAGGATGGGAAGTGATGGGGAGAGAAATGGGAATAGACTGTTAATAGGCATGGGGTTCTTTCTGAGGTGATGAAATAGTCTAAAATTGGATTATGGTGATGGCTATATAACTCTGAATATACTAAAAATTACTGAATTATGTACTTTACAAGGGTGAATCTTATCACATACATGGGTAAGTGAATTATATCTCAATAAAACTGTTTTTAAAGGTCTATAAGGCAGTGGTTATTACACAGATATAAACATCTGTCAAAACTCGTCCAACTGTACACTTAAATGGGTACATTTTATTGCATGTAAATTGTACCTCAATGAAACAAATTTTTTAAAAATTTCTCTAGTGCAATAATTTTACAGTTATTTTATATAAATGTTACTTTCAGAACACCAGGCAGGAAAGAATCTGTGTTCGGCAGACATCCTCTGCCTTCATTAGAAAAAAGACTCTAGCATTGGTTGGAGAATGGCCATCTGGAGTGGCAAGACTCAATTTACAGCAGGAAAGCAACAATGTCAGTTTAATTAACATTTTCCTGAAGCCAGTAAGTCTATCTTTCTAGCAGAACAATTTTTCTAACTAGAATTCTTATTTTTTAAAGTATTATATATTCTCAGTTTATTTTGTGGGAGAAATACAATTTCAGCTTAAAAACATAAAATTCTCCTTCTGCAAGGACCCTGCGTATAGCAAATCCCTTATTTGGCAAAGGCTCCAACTGATCAAGGCCTAGAGAAGTTAGAAGACTCGCTCTGGCACTCACTGATGGTAAACGGACAAGGCTGGTGAACAAAAAAGCCCAAGTCGCTTCTCAGCACCTCCAGGAAGGGCAGCCCCATCGTCAGCACATGCTAAGGGCTTCCTACATACCCCAAATGCTCTTCTCACTTATTCTTCATGTCAACACCATGCAGCAGGGGCTAATATCTCCTGTTCCAATTTACTGATGAGAAACGTAGGTACTGAGATGTTATAAAAAGCAGCTACAGTCAAGGAGGTAGTAGTCCAACTTGTGACTCTGGGACTCTACTACCCCATAAGATATGCCCCTCTCCCTAAAGAGAACACGTCACATTTTCATTTAATAAATGTTGACAGTTTTCATTTCTAATATGCAGGAAGATACTTACTGATACATCGCTTCTGTTAAAACATCCTGTTAATCCCCCTTTTCATAAAGTTCTGGCCTATGTCTCTCTCCTTTGTCATGAATCTGGTCCCGCCTCTGAATCTCCCCTTATCAAGCCAGAAGGTGAGGCATGACAGTACTCCTTTGGCAATGCTACAAAAACACAAGTATGGCACCAACCATGGGATGGCAGATACTACAGAAGTGGTCTTTTCTGGGTGGTAGACATGGAAACAAAGAACCAGTAAGGGATTTGATGGCGTGGACTCAAGAGAAAATATTGGTTTAAAACAATTTCACGAATTCTTATGAATGCTATCTCAAATGCAAAGGCTTGACAATTTAAAATGACCGGAGTGGACATATGTACTTCCTCCCATGCTCATCCAGACACGTTAGTCTAGCAGGTTTTATGTTGCAGGCTGACCTAAAAGATAATCTTGAACTCAAAATAAATCTATTAAATATTGTATAGATTGAAGGGAAAGAAAAGAAGGCCTCTCTGAGAAGCAATACCATATTTGGTCTTAGGAATCCACCGGGATGTAAAACACAGACAAAATTATGGGCCACTTTAGAACAAAGCTGTAACTGCCCAGACATTTTTCATTCTGTGAAAGGGAAAGAGGAATAAAAGCCAATGGAGACAACCTAAGCCACTCTAAGAGATTTGCTTTGCTGATGCCAGCAAATTCCTTCTAAGAAGACAAGGCAGTGAACTTATTACTTGATGTTTCTATCACAGCTGTCTTCAATAGGGTGAGCTTTTGAGTTGCTCCACGTTAGACCCATCTTGATGAAGAATAAAGCAATGAATCTGATTTGTTATAAAAACATCCCAGAATGCACATGTGCAAACACACATACACATCTTAAAAGGCAGAATGCTCATTCCTGAATGCTGTCAACACTTGGGAATTTTTTTTTTTTTAATATGAAATGCTTCACCAATTTGTGTGTCATCCTTGAGCAGGAGCCATATGATTTTCCCTGTATCATTCCAATTTTAGTATATATGCTGCTAAAGCAAGAGCGGGAATTTGTTTTCTGTAACAGCCCCCAGAGTCAGTTGATAAGCCTCACAGGAAAATAAATCTCATTAGAGTCATACTCTCAGCTTTGCTCAGTAACATTAACCTATTTTATCTACTATCACCAATAACCTGCTATTTTTTCTAAACTGAAAACTAAACTTCCCCTGAAAGAATAAAAATTTGCAAACATTTACATTCTGTGCATGTGTATTGCACCTACACATGCCAAAAAATGGGCCATGTAGATACTAAGGTGAAGATAAAAATAGCCCCAAGAAGCAAGTCAGAGAGGTGTTCTCAGGTGACTACATAGTAAAATCAGGTGTAAAGACTATTTTCTTAAATTATCAGCTTTATGAAAGAAGTAAACTGAGGCTGGGCACAGTGGCTCATGCCTGTAATTCCAGCACTTTGGGAGGCAGAGGCAGGAAGATGGCTTGAGGCTAGGAGTTTGAGGCCAACCTGGGCAACACAGCAAGACTCTATCTCTACAGAAAATAATAATAAAAAAAATTAGCCATGCATAGTGGCACATGCCTATAGCCCCAGCTACTCAGACAGAACCATCACTTGAGCCCAAAAGTTTGAGGCTACAGTAACCTATGATCACACCACTGCACTCCAGCCCAGGTGACAAAGAGAGACCCTGTCTCAAAAAAAAAAAAAAAAAAAAAAAAGAACTAGCTAATATTCTGACACTAAACATACAAATAGACCTAAAATAATAATATATGCAAATATATTAAACTTTCAACTAAACAAAGTTTTTAAATTTTAAAAAAGCCATCATTCAAGTACCGTATTCAGGCTAGTGAACTGATGAGCTATGCTTATGACATGTACTTTATACAGAAGACATCATTTCCTTCCAAATACTTGTGCATATATTAAGGACTTAGGAAACTGATATTTCTCATCATAACTGTGTATTTTGACTGGATTTCATTTGGAGTAAGGAGCCAATGCTATTTTAAATAAGCCAAAACAAAGTAAAATTGGTAATTACATTACTGGACTTTGTACTTGTTTTAATTTCTTTCTGAGCTTTGGAAAGCAACTGCATCATTTCAAAGGCACACCTGTTTCACCAGAGAATAATTTCTCAAAAATTGCTTCAACTTAAAAATAAATGTGAATCTAATTTCGTACAAAACACATCCACCTTTGATTTTTGTCCCTCAATAGTGTCCTATTTTCTAAAATACTTCAAAAAGAGCCAAATTCGAACAGCCCACATTCCTAATCAAAGAACAGGTCTTGAAGCCAGGGAGACCTGTGTTTTGACACTTGTTTTGCTGTCAGCCTTACTCAAAATCACTGACCCTGACACACAACAGATGCAATGGATTGGCGGGACATTGCTCAACCTGCAAAGTATTAAACTGCAACGACATGCACACTGCACTAAGTGAATACTCACCCTATTTCTGTTATCTCTTTCTACGTAAAAACTACTTTCAGAATATACTACTTGTTCCTAGGCTTAAATACCTCCAACTCTCAAAGTTGCCTCAAATAATTTCTCTCAACTTGACGCAAGTTAACTTGACAGTGAACAAATACATTTTTTTTAAACCACATTAAGGCTCTCGTGTGGCCTATTAAAAGTGTTTGGGATTATTAGTACAGTTATTAAATGTTTAATGCATTATACAGAGGGGGATCTTTCTGTGCTATGAGAACTTTAACTTTAGTATACTCTGATCAGAATGCTCAACTAACTGTTTGCAGATTTTTGTAACTTGGTGCCCTAACACCACTTAAAATGTGGAATACAAGAGGAAAGAATTTAGCCAAGGGCTTAACAGAACAGAGAAAGAAGTTGGGGCAAGAGTCAGCAAACAGGAAACATCTTCTCATTTGTCCTGATGCCAGACAGTTGTCCTGGGGCAACTTTCAAAATCTGGGAAAGCACATCAACTAGAATATACCTTGAAGGACACATGCTAGAAAGTTGGGGCCAGGAGACAAACCCACTGGCTCCCCACCTCCCCTGTCCCGGGTGGAGTTATGTAACCAAACCTACAGGGCACCCTTCTTTGCACTTTTCTCGGAGTAGTTTGCAAAAGCGCCAAATGACTGTCCTCACTATAGTTAGGGTCACTGCTTTGGAAACTGTACAAAAAAATACCACCCAGAAATAATAAGAGCTGATGGGAATTATTTTTAAAGATTTCCTTTTGGCACAGGTTTATCTAAAGAAGGCAACTCCCTTTGAAAATTATATACAACGTGGTGTTCTCTTTAAATCACTAAGCTGAGAGTATGGGGGTCTAAAGTATAAGAGTCCAGAGACTAATGTGGGCCACTCTCTCGCCACTGTCCTTGCCAGAAGCCACAGGTGTCCTGGGGAAATGTACATTTTAAGTGCCAGGCAGCTGGGAACACTGACTTCTTTGCTCTGCTACAGAGCCAATGACCAGTGAGAAGCACAGCCAGAACTGTCCTGACCTTCTCGTCCTTCCGCCCAGCCAGACAAAGCCCTGGGCATGCCAGAGGCAGCTCTAATGCAAAAGGTGGCCCCCAAGCCCTCCTCAAAAACCTATATCCCCTAAATCCAAGGATGTCCTTGCCTACCTGGCATCTTCTGGCCTCAAGTCTGTCCAGTGTCTTAAGGCTTCTCTCAGCCAGCACCCCTAGGATTTTGTAATTCCTTTACTACCATGGAAAGGGCCCAGCTAACACTCCCCGACCTCGGTGACATTTATGCCTAAGATGGATAAGGTAGGAAGTGATGTCTGCCACCTCATCCCAACCTTCTCCCGTGCTTGCCTTTGACTGATTAAATTTAATTATTTCATTATTTAATTAAATTTAATTATTTCATGCTTGTTCAGCTTAGGTTTTGGGGTAAGACAGTCCAGGTCTAAATCCAAATCAAACGACTATACCTCTGTGACCCTAGGCAAAGTTCCTAAGCTTCTGTCCTTTAGTTTCCTTATCAGTAAAATAGAAATAATAATCATACTTAACTCATGAGATTAGTGGATATTTCCTGAGACAGACCATATAAAACCCTTGGTATGGGGCCCAGCATACAGGTACTACTCCAAAAAAGTGAGCTAGGGATATTCCTCTGGCAGGTCTCTGTTTTTCCCTCCCTGAGTTTTCTTCTACTGCCAGGCCTTCTTTTTGGACTAGAACAGAATAGGAAACTACGGAACAGTCACCTAAAGCAGAAAAGTCCTGACACAAATTATTTTGTAACACAGAATGATTGACTGTAGTTGGGATAGAAACCACAGTTTCTATTTCATCTTAGTCTCATATCAAGAACCTTAAAGTGGCCCCAAGTGGTGGCTCACACCTATAGTCCTAGCACTCTGGGAGGCTGAGGGGGGTGGATCGTTCAAGGTCAGGAGTTCGAAACCAGCTCTGAGCAAGAGTGAGACCCCATCTCTACTAAAAATAGAAATAATTGGTCAACTAAATATATATATATATATATAAAAAAATCAGCCGGGCATGGTGGTGCATGCCTGTAGTCCCAGCTACTTGAGAGACTGAGGCAGAAGAACTGCTGGAGCCCAGGAGTTCGAGGTTGCTGTGACCTAGGCTGATGCCACGGCACTCGAGCCTGGGCAATAGAGTGAGACTCTGACTTAAAAAAAAAAAAAGAAAAGAAAAAAAGAACCTTAAAGTGACATAATACTAGGGTGACAACACATTAATTCATTGACCAAGACACTTCTGAAACTAAAAAGGGGTGCTACCGATAATTATGCCAAAACATCAAGGACTATCCTTAGCACCCACTTGTAATTCTGTCATTATCAAGTACAAACTATGATCCAAGGTCAAAACCCAGCTGTTGTCTGTTTTTATAAATAAAATTTTACTAGAACACAACTATGATCATTTGTTTACATACTGTCTGTATTTGCTTTCGCACAATGGCAGAGTTAAGTTCATGCAATAGAAATTTTGTGGTCCACAAAACCTAAGATTTGTTGTCTGTCTCTTTACAGAAAAATTTTGCCAAACCCTGTTCTAGACTCAAGTCACTCAGCCTTCCAATCCCATAATCTCACATTTGTGTGCTATTCTCTGACAAGAAAAAAAACCCAGCAAATTACTTCTCTTATGATAAGCATGGGTTTTTACTATGTGGCAATTCCATATTTAAAATGAAACTAAAATCTATCAAAACACAGCTTCCTCATGGGCACCAAATTTCCAGAGGATTCTGTCAAACTAGAAAGAATCCAAAGAAGTAGGAATGACTGAGTGTGATATCTGAGAACATTACAAACAGAACGACCAAAGGAACTCAACTGATACAGAAGGAGAGAAGATTTGGTGTTGGTAAAGGCAGGACTGTGACAGGAAGGGCTGTCACATGCAGAGTGTGTCAGCAGAACGTGGTGACTCAGGGCTCTGTTCTCAATCTGACCACCTAACCGTGGGTTTTTTACCTTCTTCAAGCCTCGTCTGCAAAACTGGCGTGGGAACAGGACTTTCCACACAGGGAGGTAGCGAGCATTTAGTAAGGTGGCCAATTTTGTTAAATTGGCCATTTGTACTGTCGTTACTGCTGAAGAGCTGGTGGACATATTCTACTGACAACATTAGAACAACTGAAGGGAGGTTTCACGGAGGCAGATTTCAGCTCAAAGTGAGGAAGAGCCTTATCGCCTTATTGCCTGCCCGGGAGTCAGCTGAACAGACATTCTCATAGAGTCGAGTCCAACATCCAGGACAATATCCCCAGAGGCACTATGACCCTGTGGCAGGGAGGATGCTGAAGGGACTGCAGAAGAGTAAGAATCTGAATAAGTGACTTTCAATGTGTTTTTCTCTGAGACTATGATTAAGAAAGCTTTATGTGTATCCGAAAGATGAATACACACCATCAGCCCCATCTTACTAATGAGGAAATATGTATGGTACACCAGAGAATACATGGGTGTCAGCTGATTATGAGAACAATGTATTGCAAACCTAAGTTCGGAAAGGACTATCAGCAATTTAGAACAGAATAAGAAAACAAGCTGGTTCCATTGCGCCAGAAGGGTCAATGGCGGGGCAAGGGCTTAATGGTGCCCTGAGGAAGTAACCCAGGGAGTGGGCCAGTCTCCACCAATAGACCCAGGGGCTTGGGCTGGCAGGACTTTCAGAGGTACCACTGTACCCAGTTCATGCCAGGCCCATTCGTCCTGGGCCCATGAATGAGTTGCCAGGTGCCTAAAGCTACGGCCGGGCTCCCTTCCACTGTCCCCCACTGCCCATGGCAGGCAGGCAGACGGTATCCAGAACAAAAGATACACGTAGCAGCAAGGGACATCGCTCATGCACTCTTTAGTGCCTCAAGGTCATTAGTTCAGAGTCTGAATACAGATCAAGGTTTCTTTAAAAAATAAATAAATAAAAGAGGAACAGGAGGAGAGAGAATAGACTTGCTGTAGAAAATCACAGTTGAAACACGAAGAGTAACGCCACTGAAGCTGGGGGTGGACAAATGGGTAAACGTAGTGTACTACTAGAACACACACAGTCCATTTTTTCTTTTTGAATGATTAGCATGAAAGTCTTTTCATAAGGTTACTGAATCTTTGACACCATCCATCTCGTCTCCCCCAGGTGAGGGAGGTACACTGGAACATCCAACAACTGCTTTTCTTTCATGGTACTTTAGTTCATAAAGCACAACCACTTATAAGGACTAGCACGGTGGGTAGTCCTACTCCCATCCCTGCAAATGAGGAAACTGAGCCTCATAAAAGACCAGTGACTTGGCCAATGCCCCATGGCTAAAGAGTAAGAAAGGAAACCACAGTGCGCCAGCCTAATGCCCTTCTTAGCACATTATTAGACAGCCTTTGAGAGCAGGAAACCTCAAGCTAGAGGAAGATGAAGTGGGGAGAGAGGGAGGGGAAGACATGTTAGGCCCTTTCTCAGACATTACTTCCTCACACCATTCTCATGCCAACCCTGTCGAGTTTGTACATGCTCCTCGGATTAGCAAAGTGAACCATGAGGGGTCAAGTCCAAGATCACACCAGGACTGGTGGACAGCACTAACCCCACTCCCCAGGCTGCCTGGAAGCAGGTGTGGAGGCACTGAGCACTGGGACAGCCCTGGAGGCAGCTCTGCACCAGCTCTGGGGAACAAGGTGCCAGACCAGGACAGGGGCCACAGCAGGGGACATGGTGAGAACTGACCAGGGGACTGAAGCATCTTGAGGAAAGAGGACAGAGGGCGGGGGTGAGAAGAGAGCAAAGGAATGGGATAGATGACCAGGACCTGGTACCTCAGACACATGTTTATCCACTGCAGCAGGTGGGGTCAAAGCCCCAGAAAGCTGATCTGAAAGCAGTCAGGGGGACATATACCCATCAGCAGTTTGCAGTCTAGTCTTTGATTTGATGGGAACAGAAAGCAGCTGAACCCTATGAATGAAAGCAACCTAAGTACCTCTGGAGCAGTACCTGCCTCCCCTCAGCTGCCCATGCTCTCATCGTCACCTGGTAGGGCTGTCCTGACCCTTCCATCAGCTTTCCCCTTGTGCTTCTCAGCAGCAGTTTCTAGAAAGCTGGTGGGAGTTGGTGAGTGGGGTTTGAATCTCTGTTGGAGCTTTCCTGAGCCCAGTTCCACGGCTGCCTTCACAGCCAGGCCACGGGGACAGTGTAGCCTTTAGGATGAGGCCACCACAAACCACACAGTTCCCTGCTGCCTTCCTAAGCCCTGCCGTGCATCCTGGCATTCAACAGCCAATGTGCAGCAATGCTAGCCCGGTGCTCGCCCCCTGCCTTGCCCAGAGTGTGAGCTGCCTGAAGCTGCCGAAGGAAGCAGAAGAATGATCTGGATTTGACCTGTGCGGACCTGGGTATGAATATCAACTCTACAACTGAAAAATGAGCATAATGATTCTTTTCTCAAGAGGATGTAGTAAAGATTCAATGAGACTGCACCTGCTAAATCCCACAGAGTAGCAGGTGAACAGACTTGCTGAAAATTAGCTCTATTTTCTCCTCTTCACTTGGGGAAGTGCATGGCATGATGTAGGTGTACGAGGTAACAATCCCTTCCTTCCCCTCCTTCTCTACTCCTGCATTCATCTTCTACTCTCTCTCAGAATCTCCAACTGGATGCCTGATAAATGCAATATACAGAGACAAAGTTACATTTCAAGGCCTCACAGGCTTGCACAGGCACATAACAACACTTATTTATTAGACACACAGAGTGGACTCAGCCTCTACAATGATCAGGTTCTAAACTCAGTAAAAAAAATGCCTGTATTAAAATTTACTCCTGAAAATATCTTGAACTACAGTTTTGCTTTTCCTCCAGTGTTGGAACAAATCACTGTTTCTTGGTTAAGTAGCAGATAATACGGCTGGCTTGCATGTTGGGGCCATGTTGTAGGAAAAACCCATCCTATATGTTGTACAGTGGCATCACACTCAGCGTAGTAGGGACATGCTACCAGTGTGGATCCTGCAGCTTCCACCACTTACAGGGAAGCTCACATATGGTTCCTCACCTGGTCTCCCTAACGAGAGTTGCTTCTGCCCTAAACACTGCCCACCACCCCCACCCTATCCTACCCCCGCTACTTGGTACTATTACTTTCTCCAACTCTCCTTTCCCTTTCTCTCTGGAGCCAGAAGGGGTTCAAATCATGACAGTTACTCATATTTGACCTTGAATTTCTCCAAGGAGAATAGCAAATTTGTGATACTGACCCTCAAGTGATTATTATAAGGATAAAAATCATATAGCAGTGTCACAGTAGTAGTATCTAGTACAGGGTGGTCCACAGTCTCTTTCCTTTTACCAGTCAGGAAGAGGGACTAATAACTGCTCTGACCATTTGCTTCTTTTGAAAAAGAAAGTTTTTCTTACTTTTTAATTCTGCCTATTTGAGTTAATATTACAACAGGCTCAAAAATGACCAGTGATTCTGTCAATAACCTTGTTATTAACAATTCTGTACCTCTAATTTTAATGGCTTCACAATAATCTGTTCTATAGCTTTCTTGAAGTTTATTCATCAACCCAATGCTGGACCAGCTGTCTCCAACTTTTCACCATGGTAAATAATGCTCAGCGGGCATCTTTCTGCATTAAAAACTTTGGCCACAGAGTGAATGGGTTCCAAATCACTTTTTAAAACCATTTTTTTTTTAAGCAGAAGAAAACCTGGCCTGCATCATGGTGATAATCCCACCGAGCGTGGGGAATGAGGCACAGAAGAGAGACTACCTACTTTACATGGTTGCCACGCCTGTCCCACTTCGCAGCCACTGTGCTCCGATAGACCATAGCCCCAAATCAGAGCATTTTTGTCCACAGTGGCCAGGTTGCTCCATGGTGCCCTTTGCCAGCAATGTTCAACTCAGTGAATCTAAGTCATATCATTTTCCATTCGGGGCTTTAAGTTTCTTCAGCTATAAAACTACAAACTGGAATGAGATTATCTCAATGCTCCCCCACCACCTATAACTGAATGATTGGTTTTAGAAAAGAGAATTAGCTTTATAGACCAGCAGTGACTTTCTGCCACAATTTTATAGTCATATTTCTCTAATGCTGAACTATAACCTGAAGCCAATCATCAGGGCAGTTCTGAGAGACCCTGTGCCCTGGCACTAGGTCAGACGTTAATGGAAAGAATCACAGGAAAGTGGAAGCGGGGAAATGAATCCATCACGGAGCAGGTGAAGAATGCTTGCAGAGCCTCTCCCCGCAGCCCCGATTCTCAGCGCAGCTCTCCAGGGGAGACCATGGTCCAAATGTGTCTGCCGATTAACATTAAGACGTCAGGCTGGGAAGTTTTAACAGCCACCCCCGAGCCCCACAGGGAACCCCCTCAATGGAGAGCCACTCACTTGGAGTCTTTGGCCCTTCCCAGAATTTACTTAATTTGACTATCTGCTTTCCCAGGCCCCAGCAGATGGGAACTCAGAGGCAGGCTCCCTGACAACGGCAAAAGAGGAGAGCTGGCAGCTGATAGGAAGGGAGGACGGTGACTGCTAGCAAAGCAAGGCGGTCTTGGGCCATTTAAGCAGGAACACGTTGCCAGCAGCCCCTGGGAACATTCATGGATACAGCAATGAGCGTGCAGAAAACAGATCAAACCCATCCACACCAAGGCGAGCACACCTAATTTAAGATATACAACACACACTATAAATCTGCAAGGTATTGTAGGACATTTTCTGTTAAAAGTGTTTCAAATAAAAAAGGGATATGCTTTAGTTATCTCGAAGAGTCATCACACCTGTTGAGCATCTCAGATGCTGAAGGTAACTAACACAGGACAAGGGCAAACTAACCCAAGACAAATCATGTTAAAGAAAAGGTTTTCCGGGCTGGGCTGTCCTAGGCTCTGCCCATGTTAAGGCCAAACTAGGTGCCTGCAGAGCAGGCTGATGCCCCGCAGGCAGGGCTGTCTGTGCACAGACACTGGCTGACTCCAGCCCACTGAGGCTGGGCCTCCATGCCTGCCAAGTCGCCTCTCTTTCAAACTCTGGCTCCCATCTCTGCCTCCCCTTCCCCTAGATGCAAACCAGAAACGGAGGATCTGCTAACAAATGATTAGGCATGTTTGCCTCTAGCATGGGGAAAGCAACCAAGGATGGTAGTTAAAAGGAATTTTAATGTTTATACACATACAAATTAAAATATATATATATATATATATATTTTAAAGGAGAATGTATGTCTCTGTTCCTTGAATGCTTTTTAAGTATACACAAAGAAATAATTTAAAAAAGCTGGAAGCAAATATGCTGAAAACATTAACTGCTATAAATTCTAGGTAGTTGGTATGAAAATGCTGTTCTGTTGTTCTTGAGACTTTTGTTTCTTTGTATTTCCCAAATATCTCAAAAAAGATAATAGGCTTCTGTCCCAGGAGATATGCCATTGCTTGTTCATCCCTTCAAACACTTAATGCTTTACTGTGCCTAACATGTGCCATGCTGCCAGGATGCAGCGTGGAACCAAGCAGATCAAACCCCTGCCCTTGTGTGGCTCTCCGCCCCTAGGTTAAGAGTATGCAGCATTCTTCTTTCCTCTGAGCTCTCAGGAGAAAAGCAAGTAGAAGAGAGTGTCTCCTCTAGTTTCACACAGACTAAAATCCAAACCCCTGGCCTGGACCACACCACCTTACCGAGCTGTCTGCTCTCTCCCCTCCCCCCGCCCCCCCATATCTCACCGTCCTCCTTCCTCTCCTGTCTCAGGCCCTTTGTCCTTGCAGTTCTTCAACCTGGAACACTCTCGCCTAACTCTTCACATGACAGGCTCTTTACATCCTTTGGGTTTCAGTTCAAATCTCACCACCTCACCTAAGGCCTTAAGTGGCATCCTCTGTCACAGCACCTGGTTTCCTTCGTGTGTACCGAGTTCCCTGACTCTCCTCCTCTTATTCTCTCAGTGCCAGCCACACTTGCCTCCTTGCTTATTGAGCACACCGGTCTCCCACAGGCCAGAACACTCTCTCAGAGACACAGCTGCGCTCACTCCCGCACCTCTTCAAGGGTTGTCAGTGAGGCGCTCCTGGGCCACAGTTTTACTTGAAATTTGCTAAGAGAGTTGATCATGAGTGTTCTCACCTGCCCTCTACCCACCCCACACACACACACAAATGGTAACTATGTGAGGAGATGCACGTGTTTAACTGGATGGTGATAATCATTTCACAATGTAAAAGTATATCAAATCACCACGTCCACCTTAAATAGATATGGTTTTTATTTGTCAGTTACACTTCAATAAAGCTAGAAAAAATCACAGCCTGTCCGCTATTCCGAGCCTCACTTCTCGTGATGCCTTTTACCTTACTCTACTTTTTCTTGTTGGATAGTACTTACCACGTGTCAACACACTCTGTAATTTATGTGTTTATGTTGGTTATTGTTTGTGGTCTGTGTCCTGTACTAGAACGCGAGGCCCATAAGAGAAGAAATGTATGTTTGTTTTGTTCATAGACATATCCCCAAGGGGCTCAATGGTGCCCTCAGTAAACATCTGATGTTGAACAAAGGATTTCACAGTAATCACAAACATCTTCTTGCCTGTTTACCTGATTACTTATTTACTCTTTGTTTCCCCTTCAAGATAGCCAGAGAGCATGAGCAAGAAACATGACATGACAACTTGTCTTTAATCCACATGCCCAGCATGTAGGAAAGGATCTGACACTTTGGAGGTGTTCAGGAAATTTATAAAACAAAAGAAAATACTGTCAGGCAGGGTCCAATATGGGCCTTTCTACAAGGGGACCTCATGCTAATCCAGCTACCCATTTTCCTCTGATTTCCTGAAAGAATCTTAGCCATCTGAAAAGGAATCATTATTTTAACTAGCACAATCACGATGCAAAAATAATTATTTCACTTATTCTGCATCCCAAATTTGGAAGTCAACTTCAGACTGTAATTGCTGCCTAAATCCCAGTAGTAAACAAACCAGCTTTGCGTTTTATATGTTACCATGAGGCTCTCCAGGTTTGCTCTTCAGAGCCAAAGAAATGTTGACACAGTTGCACACCAAGTTTCAACATGCTGATCATGTTAAAATAGTGCATAAGAAATATTTTTCCACTTTATAAAAAGCCAGACTGTTTACATGCTTAAGTGGCCAGAGACTTTGCTATCTGTGTGTGGTCCCGAAGTTTCAATATCATGACCATGAACACAAAGTGGAGCACCATGCAACAAACTAGTTTATGTAGTTCCACAGCCAAAATGTGAATCAAGATGTTACCACGCAAGGACTCATAAATGGGTAGGTTAAAGGGGGGTAGGGGGGGAGTTATTA
Source organism: Microcebus murinus (assembly GCF_040939455.1). NCBI lineage: Eukaryota > Metazoa > Chordata > Mammalia > Primates > Cheirogaleidae > Microcebus > Microcebus murinus. Next base: position 20,733,492 of record NC_134119.1, read on the forward strand.
AAATCTAATTTTAATGTATTTTCGAAGAAAAGGAATTTAGTAGAATTGGATTATATTTATACATATAGAATATACAGAAATATATTAAATAGAGAGTAAGAGAGAGAGTAAAAGAGAGAGAACAGAAATAGCTCACAAGGTCTTCGGCCTACAGATTTCTTGTCGAGATCACACAGAAATATGCTGAGCACAGCATTAACTACAAGCCCAGAGTCAAGTGGCAGAAAGAGCTATGAAACGGTTACCAAACAGGAATCTTCAACACAAACATGAGAGCTGGGAGGCGTTACTTCAGCTTGGCCCAGTAGCTTAGCCCAGCCTTGCGCAACCTCCCGGGAGCACTCACCAGGGGAGGGGCCCCAAGTTCACGGCCCAGCCGAAGGAGACATGCCCCATCTCCTATGTCTTTCCCATTCCCCAAGTAGCACTGGCTTTCGTCTACAACCATTTAGTCTTTCTTCAAGCTAGAAATAGAATTGAAGCAGGGGCTCCACCCTGTCCAGACAAGATATAAGTAAAAAGAGACCTCACAGAAAGAAAAATTATCTACATCTGACTAAGTGAAGACATGCACACATTCCCAGAGTCTACAGTTTAAATGCTCAAGACAGTTTCTGGATTCTGGGCTGTTTGCATTTATCATTCCTCCAAGTCCCCAAATGCTTCAGGTTAGCAAGGACTGCCGGTTCTCACATTTTTAATAGCTCTCTACTTGTAGAAAGTTCTCAGTATGCTGTGTCTAAACAAAAAAATAAATCACTTGATGTGAGCAGGTTCGTGTTGCAACATGAAATGCCATTTCCACTTGATTGCCAAATACACAAATTGTTATTCTCAGTTGACTGAATAAGCGAAAGAATGGTACTTCATTAAATTTTTTTTTTCCTGGCATTATTTTTTTTTCCTCCTACAGTTTCTTTTACAGAGTCTTCTACGGCTATAGGTCAGTATAGTTTTCCTGTTGCTATGAGAACGGTGAAAATAAGTTAAGTTTAAAATTCACTTGGGGGTATGGGGCCGCCACATTTCCGGCTACCTAAGCCCTGCTGGGTGTGTGTTCAATACTCTTCCCTTACGGGCAGTGAATCGTGGCCATTTAACATGGCCTCCCTCCATCGTGGCCCATCTTGCTGGCCAAGAAAATCCCACAAGCCTTGCAGAGGCCCTCTCTAAGAGATCTAGTAATGGTCTCCTACACTGCAAGGAGAGGAATGTAAGTCCAACGTCACATTTCTCCAAGTGCAGATATGCACGGGCCTCCCCAACTCTGCCAAGCATCTGCAGTGCCTCCCACTTCCTCAACAACAGTGCCACAGAGCAATGATTAAAATGAGGAGCCCTGGGGATACCTCTGGAAGGGTAGAGCCTTGGAAAGGGGCTCTTTACAGGTAAGAGGCACTGACCACTTCCACTGTCCTCCTGCAGTGTTCCAGATCTGCCTCACTGGAGGTCCAGTGGCTCCCACAAGGGACCAGAGCTGTATCTGCAGGAGGGTGGTTCTTCCTATATTCTCAGGGAATTCTCTATTCATAATTAAGCTGTCCAGTGATCCACCTAGGTCTCCCCGAAAGAAAGTACGCCTGTCCTTATAAAATAAGGACAACAGGCTGGATGACTAGCACACTGAGAAGCCAAAGTAGGAGGACAGCTTGAGGCCAGGAACTTGAGATCAGCCTGAGCAACAGGGAGACCCTGTCTACAAACAATAGAAAAATAAGCCGGGTATGGTGGTATATGCATGTAGTACCAGCTACTCAGTACTAGGGTGGTAGGAGGATCACTTGAACCCAGGAGTTGCAGTGAGCTATGATGACACCACTGCACTCAAGCCTGGGTGACAAAGTGAGACCTAGTCTCAAATAATAATTAAAAAAAAAAAAAAGACAGTATTTAGGGAAGCTTGAGGCTGTTGAGGAAAGGTCGAGTCTGCTCTCCACCCTTATAAAATATTTAGGCTTTCTTCACGGATGGTGCTTCTTCCATAAAGAGCATTATGGGTTGAACTGTGTCCCCTGAGAAGATATTAGGATAAGTCCTAGCTCCCAGAACCTGTGAATGTGACCTTATTCGGAAATAGGGTCTTTGCAGTTGTAATCAAGTTAAGATGAGGTCATTAGGGTGAACCCTTAATCCAATATAACTGTTGCCCCTAAAAGAAGAGAAGACAACAGAGACACAATGAGAGGATGGCTATGTGGTGTCAGAGGCAAAGATCAGGCATTCACGTACAAATCAAGAAATGCCAAAGGAATGTCAGCAAACACCAGAAACCCGAATAGGCAAGGAAAGATCCTCCCCTAAATTGCTCAGAGAGAAACCATGCCCTGCCGACACCTTGAGCTCATGTTTCTAGTCTCCAGAATCATGAGACAATATATTTCTGTTGTTTTAAGACACCCAGTTTGTGGTACTTTGTGACAACAGCCCCAGGAAACTAATACAAAGAGCAATTCTTGGCTTAAGCTAACAAAAGAAGTCATGGCATTTGTGAATGGGGATGCTTTGGGATGAAGGCAAAGCTGCTTGTGAAAGCACAGGGCATACACACCCAATCCTCCCACGACAAGGGGCAGCAGACTGTCCTAAGGAGCAGGTTCAAGAAAACAGCAGGTGTGGCTCCTTCTCCGGGGAGCCATGCACTGTCTAGCTCCATACTTTCTAGGACGTTTCAATGGTCCATCCAGCCCAGCCCCACCTCTAGGCAGCCTATACTAAAACCTGCCAGTCAGTCATCTGCCTTCTGTTATTGAGACTCGGTAGCTACTTTAACCCAGTGGCATCCTGGAGGACAGCAGGCCTGGAGACCCTGGAGGACTGCATCATACATATCCTTGGGCCCCAGCTTAACTTGGCACATGGAAAGGTTCAATTCATACCCAGAAGGAACCCTGCTGATGTAAGGGGATGTGAGAGGACAGAGAGCAGGGTAGGTGACAGAGAGGTGGCCCACAGCTGTCTGAATGCTAGAGGAATATCTATCTAAGGCAGCCCAAGGCACTAAAACTAGAGGAAGAATCAGACTCATGGGTCACCAATGCCAAGATCAAATAGCAAGAACGACAGTAAAAATCACCAAGTCTAAAGAGCCAGATGCCCATTGTGAAGGGCTACTAGTACGTACTGGCAAATCTACCAAATATTTACTGAGCACTCACCATGTGCCAGACATTATTTTAGACATTAAGGATACAGCAGTGAATAAACCAGGTAACAACCCCCGTCTTCATTAAGTTTGCATTGTCATGGAGACAGGAAAAAAAAAAGTTAAAACATATAGCCCATGAGATGATAATCTGAGGACAATGGAAAAGAATAAAGCAGAGAACAAGATGGAAAGTGCTGGGGATGACAGCAGTTGACAGATTAAATGGGGTAGTCAGGAAAGGCCTCAAAGAGAAGACAACATCAGTGGAAGGAAGTACATGCTGCGAATATCTGGGGGAAGAGAGTTGTAGGCAGTGGGAGTAGCAAAAGCAAAGGCCATGAGACGGGGGCTGGTGCCTTTGAAGAACAGCAAGACGCCCTTGAGGTTGAAAGCAAGTGGGCATGTGAGGGTGCAGGCACAGCCAGGCCAGAGGGCCTTGAGGACATGGCCATCGCCTCTGTGTAAGACAGCCTGGATCAACAACCCAGCTCTGGAGAACAGGAGTGATGCCATCTGACGAATGCTTCACCGCATCCTCTGCTGCTCTGTGGAGAGCAGGCTGAAGGGGTGTAGACCAGTAGGAGGCATCTGCAGTTTGTTTCTTCAAGTGCAGAAATGTATGCACCTCCCCAGCCCCACCAAGCATCTGCAATACCTCCACTTCCTGCACGGCAATGCCACAGGGCAGTGATTAAAATGAGGACCCATCTCTCCTTATTTAACAGGACAAATGTCATACCTTTACTAGCACTGAAGATTACAAATCTTTGCTAATGGGGTTAGGTTAGTGAGCCCCCTTCTGGGTATCTAGCCTAAAGATAAACAAATACACTGCTATTTCAGCTCCACCTAATAAAAAATCTGCCCATTCTTTACTTGGTGAAACCACATGCAAATGAAAGACCTATTTGAGGAGAAATGGTCTAACCCCATTCATCAGTGCTCTGGGAGCTCTGTGCCCGCTACATTTTTACACAGGCATTCAAGATCTGCTTATAAAAGCAGAAGTAGGTTTTCTAAAAGGCCTTATAACAAAACATTAGTAGATATTTTTTATAAGTTCTCTGTGTCTCAAGAAAATGAGAAGCAATTAATACATGAGGACATAAACTTTTCTTGACAGTGATCACAATTCTTATTTCACCACCAGACCTTTTTAATTCTGTCTGTCTGGGTAAGTGGAAGCGAGGAAAACCTGCCATCTGGCACAGCCGCCATCTCTTTGTGGCCACACAATAAGTCTCGGGCGGCCCGGCCCACCACCACCCTCAAGAACCAAGCGGGGTGGCAGCAGTCGAAGGAGGTAAAACAAGGAGGCTTCTGTGGAGGCAGAAGTATTTACCATGGGCAGCTCGGCCCCAGAAGGAAGGAACACTGAGGTGGGTACGCACTTTGTGGCAGGGCCCCGGGGGAACGACGGATTCAATTCACAGATGAAAACAGCTTTTTCAGCTCTAGTTCCTCTACTGCTCACTAGCATCTTTTTTTCTTTGTTTACTTGTATGCTTGTTTGTTTTTTGGAGACACAGTCTCACTCTGTCACCCCGGCTAGAGGGAAGTGGTGTTATCGCAGCTCCCTGCAACCTCACACTCCTGGGCTCAAGTGTTCCTCCTGCCTCAGCCTCACCAGTACCTGTGACTACAGGTGCCTGCCACAGCGCCCAGCTAATTTTTCTATTTTTTTGTAGAAAATGAGTCTCACTCATTGCTCAGACTGGTCTCAAACTCCTGAGCTCAAGTGATGCTCCCACCTCAGCCTTCCAGAGTGCTAGGATTACAGGCATGAGCCCCTGTGACTGGCCTACTAGCATCACTTTTAAAAGGGAGGGTAGAACAAATGAAAATCAAATATAAAGTATTAATTCCTCTTTGGACTATACTGAAAATGTTTCTGTACTGGTTAAGAGTATAAGTTATAAAGTTAAACAATTAGGAAGGCCTGGTGGCTGGTCTCAGTGTATTCAGGGTTCTTCAGAGAAACAGAAGCAATGCGGGTGCGTGCGTGTTTAGGTAGAAAGAGACAGAGAAAGAGGGAGAGAGATTTTTATTTATTTAAGAAACCGGCTCAAACAGTTGTGGAAGCAGGCAAGTCTAAAATCTTCAGGGCAGGCCAGCAGGCTGGAGACCCAGGGAAGAGGTGACGTGACAAGTTTGAGTCCAGAAGGCAGGTCTGGAGGCAGAAATTCCTGCTTCCTTGAGGACCTCAATGACTAGATAAGACCCTCAACTGACTAGGTAAGATCCACCAACATTCCGAAGGATAATCTGCTTTATCCGAAGTCTATGGATTTGAATGTTAATCTCACCTAAAAAATATCTTCACAGTGACATCTAGACTGGAACTGGGCTTAGATGACCAGAAGCTGGGTATTATGGCCTGGCCCACTTGAAACATAAAATCAATCTTCACACTCCGCTATTTCATCTGAAAAAGGCAAAAGGCTATAAAACAGCTATGATTGTGGCTCCACGTGAGATACTCCATGTAGAACGCTTATTAGCACCAGTGCATACAAAAGGGCATTTATTTGTATATAAATGCTTGCCACCATTATCAATATTGCTGTCAACACTAATACTAGCAGTCATACTAAATAATAACTGCAATATTTTCACCTGTTTTAGCCACCATCAATGCAAGGACACATGGCTAAACTTGTACTTCATGTAGGAGACTTTATGATTTATTTTTAGGTATATTTCATGTAACAAAGCCATTAACGGATCACATCAACCATCACTAGGCCAGTGGAGCAGGGAGCCCATGCCAAATGAACACATGAAAAGACCAACTGGTTCTACAGACTTTGATGAACTATCTCCCTGCAGACACGGCCTTAATCTGTGCTTACATCACACATTTTGCCTGCATTTGGAAGCATCTTTACGGAGAACATTATCCATAAAACAAAATTGATTACAAAACAGAATCCTGACATGAGTTCCTGGGGCATGGGGAGGAGCAAAGGATGTGATGATGTGATGGTAGACCCTTACAATCATTCTTTTTCCATATATGGAAGAAACGTGTAGTCTTTTGACATATAACATCATAAATGCAAAGCAGTCTTCTAACCCAAAGCTCAGATAGTAGTATCTAATAAAGAGGCAAGGTTTTTACATAATCTTCTGGTCTCCTGACAAAGAGCTGTTTCTTAAATAAATCATATAAGAATTGTATAATAAGCATGTTTTAATCACAGCTTTTCTGTTTTCATCTTTGACATGTGCATTTCTTTGAATTAAGTTAATGCATTTATTTGTACCATTTACAGCAGTCATTGTTGTAGTTAGCTATATATATATATTTTCTCTTTGGGATGTAGTTAAACCTAGATTACAGTTTATGATAGAAGTACAGTATTTAATTGTCTTTTACCATTTTGATTTTTGAAGAGCTAAATTTTTTGAATATCTTTTATCTCACATCAAATGGATTCTATGCTACCCTCTGTGAAAGGGCGTAAATAGCGACTTTGTTCTCATGTATGGTCAAACCTTTCATAGCATTTTCAGAGACGTCAGAAATTTCTCATCTGTAGGTAATACTTTTAACATATCTGAATATATCCTGTGCCAGTAATACAAGTGGCAAGCTGAAGCACATTAACTTTCATAGAAATTATCAAGTATACAATAGACACTGTTTTTCAAACAGTAGCCCATTAGTGGGTCCTGAAATCACCTTCCTGGTTTACAACCAATATGTTTAAGTGAATACAAGGTATGGTTAAGAACTGAATAAAACAAGGTATATTATATGTTACAAAGCTAAATATTGTTCTGTGTCTTTTGTTTTAATTATATGTGTAAATGCATGTGTGTATACATGTTTTGTGCACATGCAAATCATTCAAGATTCAATGCAAAGTAAAGACATTTCTGATATCAAAAAACTAAATGTGTCACCAAAGTAGCTATTAAAAGATGTCCATCACCAAGAGGAAAGGCATAGGATATGTGAAACAATAGTGAGCCCAGATGTTGATTTTTAAAAAAGAAACACACACACATAGATACATACATAACACTTCACTTCTGATTGAAAAAAATATCAGTAACCAATTCAATTTGTTAAGAAAATATTATGGAAGTTCAACATTTAAATAAAATGTGCTAAGTATGGGTCATATGTGAAAACAATGATAGAGATACCGAATAACGTTAGAGTCTGTTAAAAATTTAGAAAGAAATATGTGTGGGAGACACCGCAGATGGTCTGACCCCAAATTCCATTCTCAATTCTCCCTAGCCTCCTTCCAGCTATGGAAGGCCACTGGACACAGTTCTAGCCAACAAAGAAAAGTCTCCTGGATGGTACTCCCAGAAAAGCCTTTGCTTTTCTGACAAAAAGGGAACTCCTCAATTGGGCACACCTTTCTTTGCCCATGTGTCCTTTTTCAATTGCTTCCTGTCTGGTATACAGATGAGATACCAGGAAATGCAACAACCAAATTGCAGCCATGAAGCTGTAAGAGTGAAGAGAAGTCCATGAATTGAAGCAAAAGATAAAAGCAGCCTGGGTCCCTGATGGTAGGTCCACCTCCAGATTTTGTGTTGTACAGGAAAAATAACACCTATTTGTTTGTGCTTCTCTAACTGGGTTTTCTGCTTCTTGCAAGTGAATATAATCTTAACTATGAAGTAAAAAAATTATGAGGACTCTCCACACTGTTTTCCAGAAAGAAGTAAAACTCAGTGGAAACCAACCAGGGAGGAGGAGGGAGAAGGAGAGGGACAAAAACCTGCCTAATGTGCACCATGAACACTATTTGAGTGATGAGCACACCAGTAACTGGGACTCAAGCATTACAAAAGTGATCCATGTAACCTGAAACATTTGCAACCCCTTAATATTGTGAAATTAAAAAAAAAAAAGGAATTATAAGGAAACTCTAAAAGGACAGAATTACTATATTTGTTTTCTAAACCAGAAGAGGAACTGTAAAAGAGAAGGAAATTAAATTTAGATGAATTCATCAGAAGATAGGAAAGAAAATACAAAGAAAATAAAAGACTAGCTAGATAAGAAGATTTGAAATGTTCCCAACTGTGAACCTTGTTCAAAGACAGACTCAGAATCATAAGATTGCAATGCTCCTCAATTAATCTATAATACACATTCAATGTTACTGGAATCAGTATTCCAAATTTATTTTTCCATTTTGTTTCTTAATATATTCATGTAACAAAAAAAATTACAAATTTTTAAGGAAGATCAAAGGCCCCAGAATAGCCAATATAATTTTGAAATTGAGGAAAAAGGAAGAAGGGCTTGTTCTGCTAGATGAAAGACTTATGATAATGTTACAGTAATCAAAACAGTTGGCACAGGCATAGGAAGAGACAAAAAATAAAGATAATAATGTACAGAAAAAATACATCTATGTCTATCTGGAATCATAACATACGACAGAAAAGTATTATATGACGGTGGGGAAAGGACAAGTTGTTCTCAGACAACTGTTTATGCATCTGGAATTACAGTAGATACCTACTTGATCCCACACACAAAACTAAATGCTACCAAGTGGATTAAAGAACTAAATAGGGCAGGCATGGTGGCTTGCACCTGTAATCTCAGTACCTTAGGAGCCTGAAGCAGGAGGATTGCTTGAGGCCAGGAGTTCAAGACCAGCATGGGCAATATATAGAGAGACCTCCATCTCTACAAAAAATTTTAAAATTAGCTAGGCATGGTGGCGTAGTCTCAGCTACCATAGTCCCAGCTACTCAGGAGGCTGAGGCAGGAGGATCACCTGAGGCCAAGAGTTTGAGGCTACAGTGAGCTATGATTGTGCTGCTACACTCCAGCCTGGGCAGCAGAGCAAGATCTTGCCTCAAAAAAAAAAAAAAAAAAAAAATTAAATTAAAAAAATTTTGAAGAGCTAAACATATTTTTTAAAAACTCTAAAATTTTTGAAGAATATATAGGACATTTTGGTTGGAAGATATATTTAAGCAGACCTAAAATGCATGAACCAAAAAAAAGACTAATAAATTAGTCTATATTAGAATTTTATACTTCTTTTCAACAATGACACCAGAGAAAGTAAAAAGACACGCCATAGATTAGTATTTGTAACATATAAATGACAAAAGATCAGTAGATAAGATAACAGTCATATCAAAAGATAAGGACAAACAATCAGGCAGAAAAATGAGTAAAAGCTATGAACTAGCTATCAACAGAAAAAGTAAAAACAAACAGTAAGATATCACTTCACACCTGTAAGATCAGAAAAAGTAAAAATTCTGGCAATATCAAGAATTCCCAAAGATGTGAAGAAAAGGAAACTGTCATACACTGCTAGTGGGAGGGGAAACTAGCACATCTACTAGAAAGCAATTTGCATGTCTAATGAGGCTGCAGATGAGTTGTGTCCCTTGCAGTTTTGCAGTTCTACTCCTGGGTACACCCTTAGAGCAGCCCGCACTTCTTTACAAGGCTCCCCCTACACACACACACAAGAATTTTGATCACAAACCATCTGGAATAGCACAAATTTGGGAAAAACTTAAAAATTCATCAGAAATGGGTAAATAAATGGCGTAGAGGTGAAAATTACATAGCAGATCCATCACTGGAGCTTCATGTATTCACGTAGCTATACTGCCAACATAGCAAGTGGTAAAAGCAAACTGCATAATACTATGCACAGCATGTACCATTTATATTAAGTTTGAAAATAAGCAAATCAATACCAGATGTTGTTTATGGACATGTTTGTTTGTAGCAAAGGCATGAAAACATATATAAAAATACCAAGTACCAAATTGGAAATAGGAAACAATAGGAAAACTATTGTTTCTGGGGTGGGTGAAGGTTGGGGAGATATACACAAGGGGACTAAAATATGTTTATAATTTTTTTTTTTTAGCCCAATGATAGCAGTAATGTAGCTATCATGTTGGGTGATGAGTTCATGAATGTTTGTTAAATAATTATGCCTTGTGGTTTCCATAAACATGACATAGATTCTTTTGTCTGTATCACAATATTACATAAGTTTAAAGATTTAATAAAAGAAACCACCTCTGAAATTAAGAAAGAAATCTTCAGATCTAAAAGATACATCATATTTTGAGGAAAAGTGATATAGCATAATTGCTTAACAGATGGTTAGCTCATAGAACTCCAGCATTCTCTAGCCATACAGAGAAACCCAGTTGCAAAGGGGAAAACCTGAGATTACCTTAATGCTTCTCCACATCGGCCTGTTAAAGGAGAGGACAAAGGAGCAAAGTCCAAAGCTTGGGGGTAAAGAAAGTTAGATCTGAAAACATGACACCCATCCAAGTTGCTGTTCCTGAATATAGACAACATGCAGGCAGTATATATCAAAAAGGACAAAACAAAAACTATCAAGGGAGATAATACCCAGGAGCCCTTCTTGAAGAGCTTTTGGATCCAGCCCACCTCAGAAGTAAAGGTGAAGAGACTAAGGTAAAGCATGAAAAACACATTTACAGAAAGAACCAAGACCAAACATGTGTCATCAATATGATTACTTGGCTGCAAAAAATAGTAACAGGAGAAAAATAGGGAAGTTGAGGGAGAAACAGGAGAAAATATAAAGGCACTAATTTCTTCATTTTCTTTAAGAGGAGTTGATAGATACTGTGTTTGGCAAAATATTATGAAATGTTTAAATTGGGGAGTGAGCACAAGGGTGTCCCTTATGTCATTATCCATTTTATTAACTATTTCAAACATAAATTATTTTTAAGAATCAACTAAATCTACAAATGACTAAAGCAAGGTAACAAGCAAGTACCAAAGCATGCAACAATTTGCTTTTTTAAAAAGTAGAGCCTACTGACAGCGTGACAAAACCACTCCCTTTCATTTGCTTTGCACTGGACCATCCTGAATAGGGAAGAGAGGGGTGGAATTACAAGTAGCTTGTTTGGAATTCTGCATAACCCTGGATACACCCCTGTGAGTGTGTGAAACATGTGAAAGCCATCTGTGTTGTAGCAGAAAACAAGTTGAGAGCTACTGAATCAGAGCATTCAAATCAAGGAATGAATGCAAACTGGCTCTTACCACCAGAAGCCATGTTCACAGGGAGAAGGAAAACGGACAGAGACAACTAAAATAAACCAACAAGCAACGATGAAAAAAATTCTAAGTTGCTATTTGGCCAATAATTTGAAACTGCAGACCCACGAAATCTTTCCAACTTCTATTAAACAGCAATGCTGATGGGTTGGGTTTCGAGTCCCCCATTCTCTCTGGGTCCTCTGGAAAAGGCACAAAGGAAGAAATAAAAATGCCAAAACAATAGGTGGCCAGAAAAAAGGAGCTGGCATTAAAATCAGGAAAATTCCCAAACTGAGTGACCAGTCCCAACAATGTGAGGTCAGAAGATTCTATGAGGCTGTGAATCTTACTCTACAGGGAGGTCATTTTATTTATTTTTTAATCCACACTTGATATTGTAAGAAAAAAATGTTACAGGAAAACACATGGACCAAATTAAGCTGAATATCTCCTTTGTTACCACTGCTTTGCCAGCAAGGAGGCCTAGAACCAGCACGAAGAAAGATTCAGGCACAGATCCAGAAATGGAATATTTTAATTATTATACTTTATTCAGGAACAAAATGAAATTATAAATAGTCATGAAAGTTTTATACACAGACTTATACAAAGAGAGTTTAGTCTTAAAAAAAAAACAGAAGAGGAAATTTACACTACTTTAAATATTCAAAACATCTCCTTTCAAAACACAACATGTTTTTTGGTTCACATGACAGAAAGTCTTTCTTAAGGCCTTTTACAATGATAGTGTTTTTCCAAGGTGTGTCGTTCATAATTTATACAGGTGATTCATCGCAATCTCCTCAGATTTAGATGCTAACACTAAGGACATTTTTAGGCCCTTCGCTGTTTTAACCTATTAAAGATGTATGGGCGGGGCAGAATTAAGCAAAGAAGAAAATTTAAATCAGAGACCAGATTTTAACACTGCATGTGTTAAAACACCTTCAGAAGATGGCACAGTAATTCTTAAAGAACCAGGTAAGCTTCATTAAACTTGTGAATAAAATCACTACCTTTAACTTGGCTAAATACAGTGAAACTATCCTCATGTTAACCATTTCTCGCTCCCTCTCACTGATGAGTGCAAAGAATATACAAGGAGCCATTCAGGCCCATCCAGGCACATCCTACCATGGCTAATGCCATTTCCCTTTTCAATTCTCTCCCTAGGCCTAACCTGACCTCTTGGTCTTTTTGTGCTAGCAGGTTGAGGAGACAGAATATTCTTGTAAAGCAAGACGGTACAAAAGGGTTATAATGACATTAGAAAGAGAGCCTCAGATAGGAAGGCAAATAGTATCAAACACTTCATCTATTTAATATTTTGTTTTAAAGATTTTCCATCTGTACTTTGAATCAAATGCATAATGATTTTTTTTTAGAAAGGAAAGATGATTTTATATTACTTATCTTTTCTTAAAAAGTTTAAGGCACATTTAAAAAAATTATTCATTACAATTTAAGGACGAAGGGAAAAGAAAGAAAAAATAACTGAAGACATAGTCCTGGATAGCAATATTTCAAACATACATATTTCAGCTGCAGATTCTGTAAGAAAGGATATTGGTGAAGACGTGGGTGGTTGTTTCCTCACTGCATTAGTGTCAAATACAATGATTTTGCTGCATCAGTGGACCCAACTATAATCTATTGACAAGTCAAGTAAGATGACTGATGCCACATGAAACTCCTTAACTTATGTGAAAGCCTGGCATGAATTATACTCCACAGTGTACGAGTGCTGCTAGTGCTACTGCTGACAGAGGTGATGCATCCAGCAAACACCTGAAGTGGCCTGTTTCTATGTGGCAGGCTCCTTTGGGAAAACTAGAATAAGCCTGTGGAAGTCTAGGATGTCTAAAAGAAATCATTCTACAAATCTAGGGAAGAAAAGTCCAGGAAATGGCATCTAAAATATGGCTAACTCCAAACCAGTAGAAGATACCTATATGCTTTTAAGTGGCATGTTCTTTGGTTGGATATCCTACTCATATACAGACTAGACATGCTGTCATTTGTGTAATGTGTCAACTTGGAAGTGACAGCCTTGCCCAATATTTTAGCTTAAAGGAAGTATCACCAATGACTACTGAATGAAGAGAACAAAATTGGGAACTGAAAAAAAACGTATTCTTTGCTTATTTAAACGATATTAAGAAATATAACAATTACTTTTCTGGAAACTGAATGTACTTTTTGAAGTATTAATCATCAAGTGTCACAGCAGGAAGGTCTTGACATCATCTACTCCAATACAAATAAGGAAGCAGAAGTCCTGGAGGTTCAGAGGCTCGCTCAAAGTTTTGTGGCTTTGGGGGAATCAGGACCATATTAATTAGTTTCTTGAGGCTACTACAACAAAATACCAAAAACTGGATGGTTCAAACCAACACTAATGTACTGTCTCACAGTTCTGAAGGCCATAAGTGAGAAATTAAGGTGTCAGCAGAGGTGGTTCCTTCTGAGGGCTGAAAGGTAGAATGTACTCCATGTCTCTCCCCTGGCTTCTGGTAACCTTGGGTGTTCCTTGGCTTGCCAATGATATCTTCCTTTCCACATGTCTATCTCTGTGTCCAAATTTTCCCTTTTTATAAGGACACCAGTCGTACTGAGTTAGGGCCCGCCCTAATGACCTCATTTACCTCTTTACAGACTCTATTTCCAGGGTTAGAACATCAACATACCTTTTTGGACGACCCAATTCAACCCACAACAAGGACTATCAGCAGAGATCTGCTCAGGACCTAGGCAGAACCAAATTCACACCAGTGACCTTTCTTATTCCTAAGATCTCTGCTACTGGCACACAACGCATGGGTCCAAGGATGACAGGCCCTGCTTACAAAGTCAGACATGACTTCCACCCCCCAAAAGTTGGTATCTCGCAAGGGACAATGAAGCATTCAAAGGCCAGGAAAGGGAAACAAACCATCATCCCATTTGGTCGTTAATGTTCACCAATGTATTTTAATCTCCTCTCTCATAAAAATGCCTACAATATTTATGCAATAGGCTTACCCTTACCTCTAAAATGTCTGCTATGCAGAGGAGGAGATATACGTGGAAATATGACCCAGTTTGCCCAAGATGGCCCTCTCATTCATCTTAGCCTGCCTAGACAAGGAAACACACGTGTGGAGTTTCCTTGGCAAGAAGAAACCTCGAGAGCCTCAGATTTCCACCAGGCCTCAGTTTCTTTCTGCTGCCCAAGTTTTAGAGCAAGTGGCTGACTACCCACGGCTCAGCTGTGACACTGTGCTCCAGCTTAGTACTTCATCCAAGTAGTGGCACTTTGCAGCAGCCTCTGTTCAAACTATTCAATCATCACTCACCCTGCTGCCTGAGTATGCCCGAGTCTGAAGATAATTGTCATATTGTCTCACTATTTTCCATTATAAATTAATGACATCTGTAATACTGAGTCATAAAAAGTCTATCCAAAGAACTGTATTAAAAATTACATGGAACTGATTTCTCTAAGTGGCCTCTTGACAAACACATTACCCACCCTTTTCCATTAAGGCCTTTAGAATCCTGATCTACAGCTGGCCTCGGAAAATTGGGAATTATGTTTTACTGCACAAGATCTAACAAGTAGTGCAGTTCCAAAAAAGAATAAATAAGAGCTGGGCAGGATTAGACTGGATGTTGGTTTTGTTGTTGTTTTTGTTTTTAACCCTTAAAGAGCTACTACTTTAAAGAATAGTTTTCTAAAGAGAATGGAGACATTCAGAGCTACAAGAGTGTGTGGACTGCTCTAATCCAAACCTGTTTTACTGAGTGGGACACTGAGGCTGAAAGAACTGAAGTGGACCGGGATCAATTGATCTAGGGAACAGTTAATACTTAATTGTATCCTTATTTGACTATGGGAAAGAAACACAGCAAGTTTGAATGTAGAGATTCAGGCACTACTATTTTTCCTATAGAAAAATTTTATTTCAGGCTAGAATCCTTTCAAAAGGGCAATGTTTAAATGTTCTAAGGAATCTTTACTAGGGTTAAATGTTTAGTGTAACTAACTTGATTTCAAGCAATATTTAAGGGACTATTAACTATCTTAGAGTTTAATATTTTGTAAACAGGGACACTGAACTGCCCTGGTTATATTATCTGCCTGATCATTTCTCCCAGGGAAGATGTAAACAGTACTGTGTATGGGCTGACTGCCTTTCCTATCTATTCCCTCTATTAGCAAATTCATCCAAACCTATATTGAAATACTCACATCCACATACATCAGCCCCCTAAGCCTCATTTCTCCTCTGCGTGTAAGAATTAAAATTTTTACCGGGATGTTATGAGGATTAAGAGAAAATATATAGGAAAGTGCCTGGCATACCACAGGTGACATCTGTTTCAGTTCTTGACTCTCAAGCAGAAAGCTGCACCTTCTCCTCTTCCAGTTGCATTTCATCACTACCTTTCTAACAATCCAGCCACTCTGTACATGGTATTTCTTCATCTCTGAACTCTGACCTAGCGCTTGATGTCCTGCATACAGCACACTCTTGATACATTTCGGCCTGAATATTTCAAATAAAACATTTTTGTTCTTATTTGCAAGACTATTAGAATCGCTATATAAATTTAAATTAGATTTTTTTTAAAAGTGAAGAATCAATAATTATTTTGCTTACAGTGCCAGGCAAAAGAAAACACAACCACCAAATATAAAACCCTCTTAAATATACAGTTGACCCTTGATCAACATGGGTTTGAACTACACAGGTCCACTTACAGGTAGATTTTTTTCAAAAGTTACACCAAGTATGCCTGCCTCTCCTGCCTCCCCTTCCACCTCCTTCACTTCTCCAGCCACTGCCACCCTTGAGACAGCAAGACCACCCCCTCCTCTTCCTCAGCCTATTCAACATGAAGACCACAAGGATGAAGACCTTTCTGATGATCCACTTTCACTTGATGACCAGTAAATGCATTTCCTCTTCCTTATAATTTTCTTAAAACATTTTCTTTTCTCTAGCTTACTTTAAGAATATTGTATATAATATATATAACATACAAATACCTGTTAATTGACTGTTGGTTATCAGTAAGGCTATTAGTAGTTAAGTTTGGGGGGAGTCAAAAGTTACACTTGGATTTTCAACTGTTCAGGGGGTTGGTTCCCCTAACCCCGCCAGTTCCAGGATCAACTGTGCAAGCATCTTGCATGTTAAGAGACACAAAAAATAGCCAAATTATCCACATGATTAGGCAATAACTTTAACAAAAAGTTTGTAAATTTTAATCTAATCCTCTCTTGGCTTCCTGAAGCCAAGAACCCACTGATTCCCTAATGCCTAAAAAAATAAGCCCAATCTCTTCTTTTGGGCTTTAAAACCTCTGGACAATCTGCAGCCATTCTTTCCATCCAGCTCTATTTCCCAGTTCTCCCCTCAGTTTCAGTGTGTCCTGTCTCTTCAAAGTCTCCCATACGAACTATATTTACTTCAGACACAGTCTGTGCATGCATCATCCCTGAGTGTATTCTGTTCTTAGGGATTCGGAAGTAACCACTTGGGTACCTCCACAGGCTTTTCTGAGCAGTCCAAGCCACCATCACCCTCTTCAGGCATTATGTGGACAATTTGAATACTTGGGATCATATATATATGAGGCCCTGTGTTATTGGCTATCTTTCTCGTATGTGTATGGGTTTGTCTCCTAACTAGAATATATTCTCTCTTTATTCTATCTTTTCTTGAGGATAAAGACTGTATCTTTCTTTCATTCACTTAGACATAAATTTTTGTGGATCACCTGTAGTATACCAAAGATTGGAGATATAAAAAGGAATTCATAAGATACAGAGCTTCTATCAATGACTTTCCACAATTTTCCTGTCTCCCACAGTGCCTCACAGTCATAAGAAGTCTTTACCCATTTGTTTACTGAAAGGCTGACCAAGGGGAAGCTTGCCATATTTCCACTTGTATATCACTATCGATCACCAGACAAATGAGACCCCAATAAATACTTAAGTGGATGAAACTCCTAGCTAAAAGGAGAAGTAGAGGTTATGTCTGAATTCCTTCAGCTGTACTACATGTATCTTTATAAGCAAAAGACTATTAAGATTTAACTCTGCTAGTAGACTCTTTATTTTCCTATTAGGATGAATAAATAAAAGGCCATCTCCTTACAGAGGAGGAAATATGTCTTTCTCTTCCCACCCTAGGTTCACATCTGAGGCCTCTGTAACAAAAGACAGATTAACAAGAGAAAAGCAAATTTATTTATATAAGCTTTACATGACATGGGAGGCTTCATAAGGAAATGAAGACCTAAACAAATGACTAAACCTGTATATTTTTTATGCTAGGTTTGATGAAGAAGTAGATAGTCATGGAGAATTATGATTGGATAAAAAAGTATGATGGTAATAAACTACAGGAAATATAGCAAGGTATGTTTGTTCAGATTTTTCGCTGTGACCATTTGTTTTCAGAGATAAGGATATTCCTTTCCTCTGGGTATAGGGAGGGCTCTCAAATAAGGGTCATATGACCTGTTTCAGGGGGGAAGTCAGAAACTTCTTTCTAGGTTTTATGATCTGTTTCAGGAGAGAAGGATGGGGGAAGGTGAGAGTGATCTGTTTCTGCTATTTTCACTAATGCCAAGGTCCCATATATTGGGGTAACATGTCCTAAACCCCATCATCATCATCGAATCTTCTGGAAAAGCACTGCTTTAAAATGTTTTCCTTTTCGATACTGGCTTTTTTTACAGTCCAGAAGTAATTAAAATCTAATTTGCATTTTGTAACATTTAAATAGGACTTTTTCATTTACCTATTACCCATTAATACTATCAAACCTTCTTGATAATTATTTTGTTTACTAGTAATGCTAAAGAGAACAAACTAAATCATTCAATACTAATTATAAAAATGATATTTCTGGTGTTACTTATCCCTGGCAATATATGTCTAGTAAATGAATAAACAAGCATGAACAACGAATAGTTGAGACTGGTATTCATCACCATTCTGAAATTCTTATTAAAACCTCTAATTCTGGAAAAAAGCAACACACTGAACAGATATGTTTTTACAAAGAATAGTTTTATCAAGGTAATTTGGATATCATAAAATTCAACTATTTTAAGTTTCTGGTTTGATGAGTCTTAGCAAATTTATAGAGTTGTGCAACTGTCATCATATTTAATTTAGTTTTTTTTTTTTTTTGAGACAGAGTCTTGCTTTGTTGCCCAGGCTAGAGTGAGTGCCATGGCGTCAGCCTAGCTCACAGCAACCTCAAACTCCTGGGCTCAAGCAATTCTACTGCCTCAGCCTCCCAAGTAGCTGGGACTACAGGCATGCGCCACCATGCCCGGCTAAATTTTTCTAGATATATTAGTTGGCCAATTAATTTTTTCTATTTATAGTAGAGACAGGGTCTCACTCTTGCTTAGGCTGGTTTCAAACTCCTGACCTCAAGCAATCTGCCCACCTTGGCCTCCCAGAGTGCTAGGATTACAGGCATGAGCCACCATGCCCAGCCTCATATTTAGTTTTAGAGTACTTCCAACAACCCCTCAACATTCCCTTGGCCCATTTGCCCAACACTACAAATATGTTTTTCTTTCTTTCTACGAAGTATGGGAAATGGCTATTTGGGAAACAGAGTTAACAACAAGGGAGAATGGAAGAAAGTAGGATCCACGTATTCTGGTGTAAAACCACCTTACCTCAACTGAGATTTCTTCCTCTGGAGACCATCCTTTGTAGCCCCAGAAAAGGGCCAAAATATCCAGACCTCAAACTGAAGCTTGAAGGAAAATCAAACTATCCTCAGATACAGAGGGAAGAATATTCAAAAAGTCACTCACACAATATTAAAACAAATCGAATGTACGAAAGAGCCACACAAGACCAAGATTAAAATAGATGGCGTTGCCACGACTTCATGTTTTTGAAAAGAAAAGAAAAAATAAAAAAATAAAAAAAAAAATAAAATAGATGGCGTGGCTTTCATTGTGTTTCTATCAAAAGCACAATATAAAAAAGGAACAAATATATTATACAAAAGGCACAAGTCCAACCCAAAAGGAAACATAATATGAGAAACCAATTGTTTCAGGTAACAGAGCAACTTAGGACAAAGGGGGAAAGAATCAAGGAAGCAAGAGCCCAAAAACTGATGATCAAACAAAAAGAAATGAAAAAGAGATGAGGAGGGCAGCCTCTGATTGGCCACCGTGACCCCTGCCTCCTGGTTTTCATGCCCTTATATAATTTCCTCCTCTGGAGTATGAGCTAGATTTAATGATTGGATTCTAGCAAATGGAATATGACAGAGGTGATGATGAGATGTCACTCTGAGACTAGGTTACCAGGCCAGGTGCAGTGGCTCATGTCTGTAATCCAAGCATTTTGTGAGGCTGAAGTGGAAGGGTCACCCAAGGCTAGGAGTTTGAGACCAGCCTGGGCAACACAGTGAGACACCCACCCCCCCATCTCTACAAAAATATTTGAAAATTAGCTGGGTGTGGTGGTGCATGCCTATAGTCCTAGCTAGCCAGGAGGCTAAGGTGGGAAGATTGCTTGAGCCCAGGAATTCGAAGCTGCAGTGAGCTACAATCATGCCACTGCACTCCAGCCTGAGCAACAGAACAAGATTCTGTCTCTAAAAGAAAAAAAAAAAAAAAAGAGAAAGAGAGAGAGAGAAATTAAGTTTAAAACGACTGTGGCTTCCACATTGGGCAGTTTCTTTTGCTCACTCTGAGGAAAACCAATTGCCATGTCCGAGATGTCTTATGGAGAGGCCCACATGTTGAGGAACTGAAGTCTCCAGCCAGCAAGCACCTGAGACCTCCTGCTGACATCATGAGAGTGAGCTTGGAAGAAGAACCTCCTCCAGTGGAGCCTTGAGAGGAATGCTGCTCCAGCTGACACTCTGACTGAAACCTTATGAGAGACCCTTAGCACCCAGGTAAGCTATGCCTGTAATCCCAATCCAAACAAATTGTGAGTCAACAAGTGTTTGTTTTAAGCCGTTAAATGTTGGGGTAATTTGAACATGAATAAATAATTAACATACGATAAATAAGGAAACATATTGAGAATCAAAATCAACATCACTATACAATTAATAAATAAGTGAAAACAAAAATCCCTGAACATTAATTTACTGACAGTGGAGAGTTTTGGATAATCATGATGAATTCATATTTTTAAAAAATAAAAGGAAATTCCAGCAATTGGAAAAAAGCAAATGAATATGAAAGGCAGATAAAAATAATAGAAGTAGAAAGACAACTTAAGAAATGGAACAGACAATAGATCCCAAGATGTGAGATAATGTAAGAATCTCTCTGGATTGAGGAATGCACACAAAAATGTGGAGGCCACAAAAAGCACACTACAGAAAAGAAAAAAAGGATGCAAAAATATTCCATACTGAGAGATATTCTAGTTAAGCTTTTATACCTTCAAGGATAAATACAAAATTTTACAGATATCCAAGAACAAAAGACAAGTCCTTACATATTGGGGAAGTACTGGGTTGGCTTCGCACTTCCCCAGAGCAATATTTAACACCAGAAGATAGTGGTGAAAATTTTGTTACCAAGTTCTGAAGGATAAAAAGTATGAGCCAAGACTACTATATCCAGCTAAAGTAACATTCAAATACAAAGGCAAAGCAAAGGACATTCTTAATTGTGAAAGAATTCAGGAAATGCAACACTATAATGTCTTCCTGAAGAACAATGATATCCAAGAGAACTTTCTGCAATGATGGCAAGGTCCTGTACTTGTACTACCCCACTACACTAGTCAGCTGTGGCTGCTGCACAGTTGAAATGTGGCTAGTGAAACTGAAGAACTAAATTTTTAACTTCATTTAAATGTAAGTTTAAAATTCAGCAGTCACATGAGCAGCTTGTGGCCACCATACTGAGCAGTACAGGGCAGGAATGTGAATAATATAAAACTGGAACACATTAAAATAACAACAAAAATTGGGAGGTGAGAAGAGAGGAGACAGGACAGACAGTGAGATGTTATTCCCTTATTTCATAGCAAGGAGTCAGTCACTACTGTACAAAACTGAAATCTCCTTTTTTTTTTAAAAAAAGAGCCCAACCTTATTTATTTCATAAGCCATTTTAATTTTAAAGAAATCTTCTGTGAAATAAAATCTTAATGGGGAAAAGAAAGTTGAGGTTCAAAAATTCCTCACATTTCAATTCAGCTTCTTGTTCTGCTATTAAAGTAAAATCACATTTTTTTTTAAAGAGATGAGGTCTCACTCTATCACCTAGGCTGGAGTTCAGTAGCATAATCACAGCTCACTGCAACCTCAAACTCCTAAGGGTTCAAGTGATCCTCCCACCTCAGCCTCCTGAGTAGCTAAAACGACAGGCATGCATGACTACGCCCGATTTTATTTTTTGTTTGTATAGATGGGGTCTCACTATGTTGCCCAGGCTGGTATCAAACTCCTGGCCTCAAAGAATCCTTTCATTTTAGCCTTCAAAGATGCTGGGATTGTAAGCATGAGCCACCACTCATGGCCTCACGTTTTGTGTTTTTAATGAAAATAACAGCTATAATATTCCATATTAAACAAAGATAATTCACTGTAATCATTCTATCTGTACATATGACATACTTACAGTATCCGTCCGGAGTGATGGGCTAGACCCAGCTAGACCCACCACACCCAGCTAATTTTGAAATATTTTTGTAGAGATGGGGGGGGGGGTGTCTCACTATGTTGCCCAGGCTGGTCTCAAACTCCTAGCCTCAGGTAACCCTCCCACTGCAGCCTCACAAAATGCTTGAATTACAGGCATCAGCCACTGCACCTGGCCTGGTAACCTAGTCTCAGAGTGACATCTCATCATCACCTCTGTCATATTCTATTTGCTAGAATTCAATCATTAAATCTAGCCCATACTCCAGAGGAGGAAATTATACAAGGGCATGAAAACCAGGAAGCATGGATCACGGGAGCCAATCAGAGTTAAGTTATTTCCATAAGAGATATGGAGTGATTTTTTTATCTTTGAATTCTTCATAATGAAAATAAATGGGTCATTTTTTATAAAAACAAGTTTTATTCTTCTGTTTGCCTGTTGTCCCTTCCCTTCCCTTTCCTTTCCTTCTTTCTTTTTTTTTTTTTTTTAGACAGAGTCTTGCTCTGTTGCCCTGGGTAGAGTGAGATTATAGCTCACTGTAACCTCAAACTCCTGGGCTCAAGCGATCCTCCAACCTCGGCCTCCCAGAGTGCTAGGATTACAGGTGTGAGCCACCGTGCCCAGCCAAATTTGCCTGTTCTTTAAATAACAGCCTAGATGCTAATACTGCAAGATGTTAACAGTAATAGGAATAAGGAATTTGAGTGGTGGGAATATGGAAATTTTTATTCTTTATGTATTTCAGAATTTTTTTTTAATTTCCCAGAGGGAAAAAAGAAGTATACAAAGACTCAAGAAATTATGCAACAAGGATTTTCATTTTGCATCCACAGATGACTAGCTCACTTCCCGGACTGTCCTCAACTTTCCTGAGAGTAGGTTTGTCATCTGGGAAACAGCCATAGTCATTGCTAGCCTCTAGGTGGAGCACAGTGTTCCTACCCACTTCTCAAGTGCTCCTTAACTTCTTCCCCAAGACCAGGTCAGGATCTGGACAGAGGCCTTAATGGGAGGAGGATTGGCCAGCCCATCCCTGGAATTCTAGCTTTTGAGTGGTTTTCTCTTGCTTCTACCTGGATAGAGGTAACATGCATTTTTCTCTAAGACTGACTCCTTCCTTCTCTCATTTTCTCTCTATCCCCATCATGTTACCCTAGCCTACTTGGTAAGCCAAAGGAGCTTAAGAATCTCTCCCATGAGAAGGGCACCCCCAGAAAAGCCTGCCAGAAATACCCTGGTTCATTAAGGTTTTACAAAGTAGTCTGGGGCCCAAAATTGACCCTTGACCATCACAGTCAGTCATCAATGCATATTCCTTAAGGACTTTTCTTAAGGAGGGGGGGCAATAAAGAACAAGAATCAAGGGCTCTAGGATCCCTTCTTTATCAATTATACCTGATCTGCCTACTTCCCAAGATAACATGTATTCATATGGTTAGTAAAGCTAACATAGTTAATATTGTAAAACATTTAAAATCTAAACCACTGTAACATAAGTAGCTATGTTATCTACAGGACAAGGGCGATTCTAAATCGGTATCTTACAAGATTGTAGCTAGCAGTTCCACTCTTCATCAAAGCAAATGACTTTGAGTCAGAGACCCCAGGCTTGACACCTGCCCTTTCCATTCTCTACCTCTGAACTGAGCAGATTACTCAACCTCACTGACCTCACATCTGGGGCCTGTCAACAGTAAGTATAGTTCAGTGTTATGAGAACTAAATAGAATAATATGTGAAAAACACCTAGTACAGTAGGTAGCCAATAAGCTCCCTTCTTTTCCTGCCATAAAAGCCTTTAAAAGACAGCTTGTAACAAGAAACACAACACACCAGGACTTCACATCTTGAGCAGCTGAAATGAAATGCCTGATAAGGATGAGAACAAGCCTTACAATCTGTTTCCCAACTGGTATCTTTAATTTGATTACTATTAATAACAGCTAAGGCTTATTCAGTAAATACTTACTAATTGCCAAGCACTGTGTTAGATATCTGTTATGTATGGAACAACCCAATGAAGACTGACACTTATTATCCCTGTATTAGAGAGAAGGAACCAAGATCCCATAGGTAGGAGAAGCAATCGAATTCATCCAGCTATTGTGCAATACACTAACAAGAATTCCCTTCAAAATCAAGTCAGAAATCTAAGGAGCACTGGTATCTTTAGAACTTAAGATGCTCAAAATCAACAGCTTCAGGGGCTCCTCTTATCATGGGAAAACCCTTATTAATGCCTTAATAAGATCTCTTATTATATTTCTAATAATATTTCTTATAATTTAAACTGAAGACTGAAGGAGGGGGTTGAGACTCTTGGTTTTGCACAAAATTACTAAGAGTGCTGAAATTTGGAAAATCCTGCTTAACCGCATGAGTGTTAGTTACATAGCACCATTTGCTTTTATTAAACCAGCAATGAATATCACTTAATTTAAAATTGTCCACAATGTTAAAGATGGGCAGTGGGTACATCGGTGTTCATTATAATGCCCCCTTTTAATAGTTTTAAATTTTTCCATAAAAAGGGTTTTTTTAATACACACACACACAAACACACACACACACTAACATACCACCCTCCCATGGTGCCTGCAGTAAGAGGCTGATTCATATAAATTTTACAGAAGATACCCTCCTCTGGATAATTTTAACCTTTCCTAAAAATAAACATTCCAGTCACCAACCCAATGAGGGGGCAGCAGCTCAGGAATGCACTGTCATGGCAGATGGAGAATCAGTCATTGTGGGAAGTGAAACAGAGACACAAGCGGTGTCGGAACTGATACAGGGACATCTGATTCCATCCAGCAACCTTTAAAAACATAAGCATTTCATCAGCTGTTGTAAGACTTTGCACGGTGGCTAGCAACACTACTTGATGACAATTAAAAATACTAAAGCTACAGTGCATTTTTTGTTGTTTGACACACTGGAGGAAGTACAAATGGAATGCTGAGTCAAAAGCAAATATGCAGACTCATAGCTGACTATGGGACTCTTCGGGATGCATTCAGTGCTTCAAAATTTAAGATTTAAGACCAGATTCATACTGCTGAAGGTCGGGTCCTCTCCTAACTCACAATATCATCTACAGAATAGCCATTTGGAAATTTCAGTAGAACGACGTCCTCTGATACTCTTCTTGATATTTAGAATATTTTGGCTTAATTACCATAACATATACACACTGAGACATGTGAACAACCTTAAAACACCTCAACATGCACACCAATAATAAAGTGAGCTGCAAACTGTAAGTAAAGCAGTAATTATGATCGTCCTTAACCCCAATAACCAAGAGAACCTTCTCATGGGTCAGATTATTCTAGCTACCTCTTGGATGCCCCTGAGGCCTCTCTACAAACTTGAAGTACTCATTATTATGTTCTATTCTTACCTATTTACATGTTTTTCTTCTTAGGCCTAACTATGGGATTACTAAAAGGAAACTTTCTAGTAAAGTCTCTAAGCCATCAAGTACCATTGTGTAACTTCTGGAGGAATGTATAGCCCTTTTACTGACCACTGCCATGTCCAAGGGCGGGCATGGGTCGCCACGTATATACTAAGTGACACTGCCCCAGTGCCACTGGATGGATAGGGTAGGTGGAACAAAGGTGGGCACCTGCCCAAACTCACCTCTAGAAGTTTGCTATTGGGGCAGAAAGCACAGCAATCTTGTAGGATATGTCTCTTGGGAGGTGAGGAGCCAGTGTGCTCTGCAATATGCATGGAGGAGCAGAGAGAGGTGAGCAGAGGAGAATAACAAGGAAGATGCAACTTCTCAAAGAGAGGCCCATGGTGGAGCTACGTGGTAGCAGGATGACAGGCAATCTGAAGCTGTCCCCAGGTCTTCACGATGTCAGTATACCTTGCAACACTCATGCTCCCTTATCATAAAGTGCCCTTTCTTTTTGAGTTCAGTAGTTTGCGTGGGTTTGTAACTTCCTTCCAAAGAGCCTAGACTATCAGTTACACTAGCCCAATCTACTTATTATGCTTCTAAATAAGACACCAAGTTCTCCTGGTCAACTTTCGAGATCCTCACCTTCTGCTCCCCAGGGATTCTCATCCCTGTAGGAGCTGGACTACATGAATGAGTGCTTTTCAGTGCTCTCTGTGTCCCTCCCTCACTCAAACCACTGAGGCTGGAGCAGGGACAGGAATCTGGCTTAGGCCCTCCCCAGAGGGAACACTGCTGCAAAGTCCTGAGTTGGATGCTCCCTAGGGCCCCTGGCACAGCCTGAGTATACAATCCTCCAAATGAAGAGCACCCTTACTTGAGCTACTCCATGTGTTTGCCCAAAGAAGGACAGAGACCAGAGGGTGAGGAACATTACTCAAGCCTGGGGACCAGAATGTTCCAGTGAGCTTTTCTCACTGGTCTGGGCCTGAACACTCAGCTCCCTGGGGGGTGAAGCAAATGCTTCCGGTCCTGGATCAAGGCACCAGAGGGAGGCCAGGCTAAGTTATGGTTGACAGCTCAGCTGCCAAATGGCGTCATCCCAGGGAGCGCCCCACACACACACCACCTCTGAATCAGCGGGGCCCTCTGATTAGCCAGAATAAACTCCTTTTCACTTCGGGAGCTTGGCTTAAGCATAGCGGTAAGGGAGGGAAAGAGGAAGTGAACAAGGCAGCCGGCGGAGGTGGAGAGGCTCCGGCCCCAGCCCAGGCCCCCGAGGCCCAGCTGGCCTTCCTTTTGGGGTTAACCATCATCCTTATTTGACCACAAATGAAAAAAACAAAAGAAGAAAAAGGAAAAAGCTCTACATAGAGACTTAAACAAAGGACATCAATATCTAAACTAAAGAAAGAAGGGGGTCTAGAGAGAAAACTGCTCTTAAAGCAAACTCCTGGGTTCAGACACTGCCAGGGGACTCATTAAGTGGCACTAATGACTCCTACAAACATCATGCTTTGACGATATCTGCATAGCTGTGTTATGTGATCCCTCAAAATCACTTTGGACTGAAGAATATCTTCTTCAGAATTATGGGCTTTTAAAAGAAGCAACTTCTTACTTGACAATTTGAACCATGGCTAGACCAGCACACCACCGGCAAGATTTCTAAAAGGACTAATCAGAACTCTGGTAGCTTTTTAAAAAAAATTGCAAAATACTCCGGCAGAAAAATATTAATCATGATGATTAATATTTATTATGATAATGATGAATATTTTTGATAATGCCTTACTAAAATGGTACTGTGCTAAACACTTTACGTGCATCATTTCATTTAATCCTCACAATAACAGTATGATAAAAGTACTGCAATTAGTGCAGGAGATGCTAAAGCTACTAGTCCAGGGAACACATTTTGAGAATCAGTGTTTTAGAGACTACAGTCTTTCTCTTCTACTCCCGTAATCGCCGAGGTTTCTGACACCTGTGGTTTCAACCATTTAGCAGCATGGGAGTGACGGCGCATGCCCCGGTCTCACCTACCAGGCCTGGTCCAGAGGCCAGGCACTACCACGGTCCAAAATAGCCAGACTGAATGCTGGCTACTCCAGATGGCTTTTTCTGTCTTCCAGACAAAAGTTATCAGAAATGCCAAATAACTCAGCTGTTCACAGACCAAACTGCATTTTCAAAGTAGTTATTTTTAAGCCTGCTTTTTTATTAGCAACAATGTTCTAAGGATAATTTATAATACCAAAACAGATAAACTTGGCCTTGTTTGAACTCCTGCTCTTAGAAAAATATCTGAGTACCTGCAAAACACAATTAAATACCTAAACTTCTTTATATTAGAATGAAAAAAAAATCTTTTTCCCAATGTTTTTAACTACTGTTGGCTTTTAAAAGGCCCCTATCAGGTAACAAAGAAGGGAAAAGGGCAATCGTGCTAACACATTCTGAACGATGATTCTGTGTTAGAATGGACGATTATCCTGGAAGGGAATTAATACTAACCCTATTAAATTAACCCTATTTTATAACAGATGGGTACAAAAGCTCAGGAAGACTCGAGTCACTTCCCAAGGCACATGTCAATGTTAAGGCCCTGACTCAAACGCAGGCCTTTCTGCCTCCAAAGCCTAAATTCTTTCCATTATATCCATAGTCCCCAACCTTTTTGGTACCAAAAAGGACTGGTTTCATGGAAGAAAATTTTTCCATGGACCAGGGGTGGTGAGGAGAGGGATGGTTTTGGGATGATTCAAGCACATTACATTTATTGTGCAGTCAAACCTCTCTGCTAATGATGATCTGTATTTGCAGCCGCTCCCCAGCGCTAACATCACGCTCCTCCACGCTCCACGCTCCATCTCTGCGCCACCTCAGATCATCAGGAATTAGATTCTCACAAGGAGCATGCAAGCTAGATCCCTCACATGCACAGTTTACAGTAGGGTTCCTTCTCCTATGAGAATCTAATGCCCTGCTGATCTGACAAGAGGCATAGTTTATGCAGTGATGCGAGTGATGGGGAACGGCTGTAAATACAGATGAACCTTCTTTCACCCACTGCTCACCTCCATGCAGCGTGGTTCCTAACAGGCCACGGACCAGTACTGGTTCTTGGTCCCGGGGGTTGGGGACCATAGCATTACATCATGCACAAAAAATTCCTCAAATAAGAATTTTAGTATTATGAATGTAGGGCTAGACTGTCTCTTCGAGACTCCCTAATTCAACACCTCATTTAATAGACAGGGAAACTATGGTAAATAGTCTCCAAAGATGGCCATCAATACTTCCTCCCCTCCTTTGGAAATGCACACTGCTCCTCTCATCAAGAAATAGAGTCTATTTCCTCTCCTATTGACCTTGTGATTTGCTGACCAATAGATTATGGTAGAAGTAACAGTGTACCAGTCCCAGATGTGGCCCTTGGGAAGCCAAGCAGTTTCTACTTTCATGCTCTCTGGGGAAGCCAACCACCATGCTGCAAGGGAGCTCAAGCTAAATTACTGAATGATGAGACACCCATCTTGTGAAGAGAGAGAAGGATCACAGAGAAAAACTGAACATGTGAATGAAGTCTTCCTGAGCTTTGTAGCACAGACAGTAATTGAATCCATCCAAGCGACTGACCCCAGCCAAATTCACATAAAGCAGAAAAAAGTGCCCAGCTGGATTTTCTGACCCATTGAATTGTAAGAATATTGGGACTGCTTTGTTACACAGATACAGATAATGGAAACAAAAGAGGTTAGCTGACCTGTCCCTAGACAGGAATCAATAGCAATGACTAAATTAATCCAATTCCCCCAACTTCTAATCCTGGCCACCTGCCACTGAAGTCATAGTATAAACTCACAAATAATTAGGGCACTCAACAGACTGACTGACCCATGGCTTTCCCTCAACATCCCATTCAGAAACTGACCTGAACAAAATTACTACTCATTTGGTCATGACCCAGCTATGCAGGGTGCTCTGGTATCTCTGTTTCACTAACTTACTGCTATTTAAAGTTGGACACATTAATTTCTCATTGTAAAATCCCTGAGGGTAGGAATGGGTGATCAGCAGCATTGGCCTGTGTGTCCGGTGCCCAACCCAGGGCCTTGCATAGCAGGGATAAATAAAGGTTTGCTAATTAAGAACTCATATATGAAAAGAATTAGACTAGTCCTCACTCCAAAGAATTTTGAGACCAGGAACAAATAAGAAGTCAAAGCCAAATCCTTCTAATACTATATAGAATATCGCCATAAAATAATTACTAAGGGCCTGTGACATACATGAAATATTATTTTCCCAAACACTTTCACAGCATTGTCTTTTATTACTAATTTGACACCCCAAAGGAACCCTGTGAAACAGATAGTGCTATTATTCCTATCTTACAGCTGAAGAAATGGATACTCAGAGAGGTAATACAATTCACCCAGAGCCATCCAATGTTCACAAGTGTAACTACAACATGAATTCAGGAATCCTGATTAAAATTCGGATACTATCTTCATCTTCTAGAATTTTTTCCTCAAATACTTGATGATCTAAATTTCAAGAATTACTATAATACAAAAGAAGCTAGAGTAACATGAGTAGATTATAAAGAATCATAGAAATTCAGAACCAGACATGATCTCAATACTAACCCATAATATGTAGTGAATTTTTCAGATAATGAGAACTTTCTTGCTAGGCCTGGCACATGCCTCCCCAGGATCTTTATAATGTTATTCCAATGTGAAACAAATAGTGTAACATTCTTTTTTCACCTCATATCTCCCAAGACATAGCACATGTGTACATGTAAGGGTGAAGGGTAACTATTAATAACTTGATGTTTCTAATAGTCTTAAAATCAGAATGTTATTGTCACATGCTACTCACATGGGATGAAGCAATGCACACAGAGGCCTAGTTTCCTATGTTACTTAATCATGGGTATTCCAAATGGCTACTACCCAAAAAGTATCTAAAAGGACAATAAGTAAATGCCATGAATGCAGCTAATGGCCTAATCATTTGGCTAATGATTAGACTGCTGCACAAATAGGCCATTTAAGTGGAATATTATTTCTATGGGATTCCCTGGGATTGTAGAATGCAAGGATACTCTCAAACCCCACCCCTCCCCTAACTTCCTCAACCAAGCATCCCCCAAATTGACAGCAGTGATACTGATAAGGAAAGGTGAGTAGGAAGAGCAGTGTATTCAGGGACTTCTCAGTCTTAATGAACCCCCTCCAGCCTTACATTGCTAGGACCAGAGCTGAGTTAGGGTCCCAAAGCTTTCCAAGGCCAAAGGAGATCCTTCCTCTCAGCCCATGACTTCTAGCTTTCTGAATTTGGAAAGGAAGCACTCAGGAGGCACTTCTGTGTCCTTCTGAGAATGTTTTCCCTGAGGACATTCTAGATAGTTTTGGTTGCTGTGACTGTTTTCCACTGCAGCGTCTAGTGGTGGCATATCCTAGTGAGGAGAACTCTAAGGCAGAAGCCATCTAAATAAATACGTGCGTAGCAGGCTATGAATACAGGCACACACACAACGACCAGGCAACCAGGCATTTAGGATTTCATAATAATTTAGCAATGAGCCAGCAATTGTAAAAGCACTTTTGGTTGCTGTGCTCCCTCAGAACCCAACCTCTGCAGAAAGATAGTTACTTTACAAAACATAGAACAATGACGCCCTCTACAGCCCTCAGAGAAAATCCAAGGCACTTACTGATTTGGTGAGAGATCCTGAGTCTATTTTTCTAGTAAGAATTTTTAAACTAGAATAAATAATAAAAGCACAAGGCTTTGTACATATGTTGGAAAAAATTTAAAGTATCAAGGTCTAACACTAAGGATTGAATTCAAATAAAATATAATATGTGCAGATAATTAAAACCACTATACTGACACGATTTACTTTTCTGAAGGACATACAGAAGTAAATTCTAGGCCAGGCACGGTGGCTCACGCCTGTAATCCTAGCACTCTAGGAGGCCGAGGCGGGCGGATTGCTCCAGGTCAGGAGTTCGAAACCAGCCTGAGCAAGAGCGAGACCTCGTCTCTACTATAAATAGAAAAAAATTAATTGGCCAACTAATATATATAGAAAAAAATTAGCCAGGCATGGTGGTGCATGCCTGTAGTCCCAGCTACTCGGGAGGCTGAGGCAGAAGGATTGCTTGAGCCCAGGAGTTTGAGGTTGCTGTTAGCTAGGCTCACACCATGGCACTCTAGCCCGGGCAACAGAGCGAGACTCTGTCTCAAGAAAAAAAAAAAAAAGAAAGAAAAGAAAAACAGAAGCAAACTCTACAGACAGTCATTTTGGTTATTAACAGAGGTGGTTTTCAAAAGAATTATAATACTAAAAAATATTTTCAAAGTGGCACTATGGATTCCTAAAAGGAGATGCTTGAGCTTGAGATGAGTATTTTTTTTTTTTAAGAAAATAAATGTACCACAAATTGGAGATGTTCAAGTGACTTCCCCGTTTTCCATGAGCCATGAGGAAAGAAACTTCTCATCTCTGGAACAAGGAAAGTGAAGATACAAGCACTTCAGAACTCCTCCAGAATACTGAGGCCCGTGCAGATACAACAGCAGCAGAATGCAGGTCCTCCTTCTCAGGGGATAATGTGTAGGAAAGCATATGACTACATATATAGAGACAATCGGAGAATATATATAAATCATGACAACACAAGCTACACATAACAGGCAAAGGAATACAAAGTAAGAGGGCTATCAACATGGGAAAAGCTTAGATTATGTAGCCAAGAAAAAGCAAATCATTCACTGGTCAAGCCTAGAAAAAGCTGATGGGCATGGACTAAGGAAAAAAAGGTGAGAGGTGACAAGAGAGAGAAAACCACAGGCCGAATGACTGCATGGAAAGCAAGTGCATCTGTTTCATAGGAATAGGTGGGCCACGTTCCCAAGTTCCAAGATGAAAAAATGGGTCAAAGTTAAAAAGAAAGGGAGAGTAACTATCAGAATGTCTCAATTCTAACTGGAGAGTTTATATTAGATCTGATTAAACAAAAGGAATTACTTTGATTGCTTAAGCAAGGAAACAACGTGATGAAAATGGTGTTAAGAAAACATCACCCTGGCCCTCGTCTAGATGAACTGGAATGGCAGGACAATAGAGGCACACAGATTGCTTAGAGATTAAAGTGCCAGTACAAGCAACAAGGATAATAAAGGCTTTAATGTGTAAGAAAAGGTAAGAGAATGAGCAAATTCAAGATACTCTGCAGAGAAGGGATGCATGAAATAAGTGACTAAAAATGAAAGACAAGAAGACATCGTTTGGCAAGCCCAGAACGTGTGAAGGTTGTGCCAGAGGCTTTCAAAGCAAAAGCCAGTTTAGGAAAAAAACTATGACAGACTTAGTTCGAGGTTTTAGGAATCAGAATCAGTAGAAACTTCGCGGAGGCAAGTGGAAAGTTGAGACTGGAAAGAGGCTGAGAAGCCAGGGCTGTATTTAAATTTTTTTTTTTTAGTCATCCCGAAAAAGAATAGATGAGTTTATCTATTATCACGTGAAAAAACGACTGGGAAAATGAAGCTCAGAAAACTGGGTGTCTGGCCAGAAAGGCAGAGAGAACACTTGGAAAAGGAAGTTCATTTCAAGTCCAGCAACAACTTTGTTTCAACATCATTAACACTCAGAGCAAATGCCCTGCTGAGTGAGAAGGTACTTAAAACCTTTAAGGCCTTAGGTAGAATTCATTGAGTGACTGTTGGTAAACTTTTATGAATTTTATTTTAATTCTATCAAGTTATCAGCACACATTTAGTTAGATACAGTTTCCAATATGGGTAATGCAATAGAACAGATAATACACAAGAAAACAGCAGCCTACATTAGTTTGGGCAGATCATCAACCACTACACAAACTATCACTGATCTACATATGTCTTTAAAAACATAAGGCTCTTATAAGGAATAGACAGAATTAAGGAGAAAATAGAAGATGAAGAGTTCAAATCAGGAGAAGAAATACAGAGGTAATTATTTCATTTTTAAAAGTTTCACAAAGACAAATGTCTTTGTGAAAACATTCTCAAGGATAATGGTTGCATGCACACTTCTCGTTCAAATTTAGTTCTAGTAAAGAATATAACCATTAACAACTTTTGTGACAAATTCTATTAGGGCCCTTCAGTCTTATTCTTTCTCAAAATTTAGTAGAAAATCAGTACCCAGAGAACTCAACAGATATGGAAATATTTGCATAAATCTTTTTTTCGATGTGATACACAAAATAAATGCATCAGTTTTAAAATGAGCATTAGTAACAAAGTCAGCATAGTTACCAGCCTCCAAGAGGAGGTTTTCCAGGTTCTTGGTGATCATGGAGGGGGTGGGGGATGGGGGGTGGCGGAGGAGAGAAGAATTTCAGGACACACCAGGTAAGCCAAGTGAAAGCTTTTTATTGAAATGGAAAGTACCTGCTCAAGGAGGGGAGTGGGCAGGCTCCAAAAAGAGAAGCTGCACCTGGAGAAAGTGTTTTTGTTCTTTTGAAGTCTTACTAATTGAGGGGAGGAATATCCAAGGTTCAGGGATTGGCTTTTACTAAAAATTGGGGTATTATTCCTAGAATTGGGTTCTCACCCATTTTCATACTTTATAAGAAACTGCCGGAACTGTCATGGTGATTTCAAGGGTGGAGAAATTTTAAAACCACAATGTGAATGATATTATAATTAGCCACAGTTCATGTAAGGTGGCAGAGATAGCTGATAAGCCAGCTGAAGCCAGTTCTCACCAGTGGTTATCAGCCCTTCCAGTTAGCCTCTGCCAGAGAGTTGTTTACTTTAACACCTGCACCCATTCTGCAAGCCCCTGCATCCAGTCTCAACTCTGGCTCCTAGTCTCCTGCACTAAAGGTACAAACATTCACATTTACGTAGACTAAGAAACCTAGGACACAGAATTTAAGTGATTCCTTGAGGCAAACTAGCAAAACTACCCTAATGATTACCCATTTGCTATTCAATTGTGCCTCTCTTAAGTTTAAAGCATGGCTCTTCACTTTTACTACAAAGGGAAATGACTATCAATTCTTGGGCATATTTCTTTTTTTTGCGGTGGTCTAAGGAATGCAAAGACTAAGGTTAACTGAAATTCATAGAGGAACATAAAACTATAATTGCTACAAAGGAGTGGAAAGAAAAACAGATAGTAAAGATGCAGGGAATTTTTTAAAAAAAAAAAGTAAAATCTCTCTTTCCCTTCTAAACATTAATAAAACTTTAAACCTCTTACTTGAGATTTCGAAAATGATTCAGGCTTCCTACCCCAAAATTCCAGCTCTCTCCTCCCCCAGAATAAAAAGTAGAGAACTATCAACAGCAAAAGTAAAAGCTTACAGCCTCCTGGAATGGGTGGGAAGGAGAAGGAGGGGGTCATTACTCCCAGTGGAAGACAAAGCCAGATCCACATTCCAGAGAAATCTGGCGGGTCTAAGATTTTCCTTAAATACAGACTGGCCTGTCACTAAGCCAGGTTCTGTAATCTTCCCAGGCTGCCACTGCTGGGGAAGCCAGGAATCCCTTCTAATTAATCAAGCCCTCCCAACAAAAATTTTCCCACCCACAATAAAGTGGGTTGGGGGGAGGGGAAGAAGCAGAGCACGCTTTGTAGCCAAAAGAATTCTAGACTTTGGTGTAATACCTAACTAATCCAAGAAAACAGATGCAGGAAGCAGAGGAAATGATCTACAGACACAGACAATAAGGTAGGAAATTTTCACAGCACTGCTTCACTGAAACCCCAAATTTAAAATCATAACATCTAAGATGGAATTATTACAAGGAGTGAGGCCTGGCAATGTTCTATATTTTTTCAGATACCTCTAAAGCAGGGAGTAGACACATAAACTTTCCCAAGGTATGTTATGACACTTTTAAAAAATAATTATTCAGATTTTTTTTTACTAAAGTTGTTTTAATGGATAAATACCCATGATTATTACATTATATATCCATGTCCATTTCTTGCTTACACTGCAAAGGAAATGGCCTTGCCTTGGCCTTGCTAATTTATCACACCCCCCTCCAGCCAGATTAACTCAAGGTAACTTCATTGAATGCTTGCTCTACAAGGTGCAAGGAAATGGGAGTGAAGAGAATGCAACAATTTAGACCTGTGCTGTCCAAAACAGCTGCTATCAGCCAACTGTGCCTACCAAGCATTTGAAATGTGGCTAATAGGAACTCCAGTATAAGAGATGTATTTATATACATGTTATATACATAAATCTGTATCTGTGTGTATGTGTATTTCAGACTTTGCAGGTAATAAGGTCTTTGTAGCAACTACTCAATGGTCCACTCCACTGGAACATGAAAGCAGAGGCAATATGTAAACAAATGGCAGTGGCCATGTTCTAGGAAAACATTATTTACAAAAACAAGCAACTGGTGTGTGAACTGTAATTTGCCAACCTCTGATCTAGACCTTTTCCCTACCCTAAAGAATTTTTAATTTGAGAAATCTTATACAATATTGGGGCGAGTGCAAAGTTGAGGTTTAAGATTGCTATGGAGCCTTGGGGAGATATGTGCCTGCTGCTACCACTTCTTTCAATTGAGAAAACTCACTGGAGTATAGAACATATCTCCCTGCCACAAGCTGCAGTGGCCCAGAAGTCTAGAGACCCTGAAAACTAGTTCCAAGGACTCTCATCTCATGCACTACTGCCATTTCCAAGGAATCGCCAAAGAGGCAGTTATAAGAAAGAGTTCAAGGCCAGGGCCACAGCAGTTAAAAAAAAAAAAAAAAGATAAAAGCACTTATATGCAGGAAGGTTAGAAGACCTTTCTTCATTTGAAGAAGTATATGTGAATTGCGTGGATAATTCATACCATTCTAAGGGAAGTCTTAGAATAAACAACCCAGATCATGTAGCAAACTACTTGGTGTTCATCAGTGTTTCCGTTACTTTAAAAACCCTGCTCTATCCAAGTATTAATACTTTTCAACCCAAATAGCTGAAAGTAGATGTATCTGTATGAAAAATCTGCATAATTACTTCCTCTTAAATTTTATTTATTCACTTAATAATATATATATATATATATATTTTTTTTTGAGAGAGAGAGAGAGAGAGACAGGCCGCAGCCTAGAACTCCTGAGCTCAAGTGATCCTCCCACCTCAGTCTCCCAAGTAACTAGAACTATAGGGGCGTGCCACCACACCTGGCTAATTTTTTAATTCTTTTTGCAGAGAAAGGGTCTTACTATGTTCCCCAGGCTGATCTCAAACTCCTGGCCTCAAGTGATCTTCCTGCCTCAGCCTCCCAAAGTGCTTGGATTACAGGCTTGAGCCACTGCACCCAGCCCAATTTTTTATATTACTGCATAGACACATTAAAATGGCACATCAAAGTTAGGCCTCCTCTGCCTTCCCCAGCCCTACCCTTACCCTCAACTCTCACTAACCAGGTGCAATCACACCAAACTTAGCTATATGATCTGGTATTCACCACTATATTCCTAAATATTATGTTTATAATACAAATTTCTTATTATTTCAGTTTTACATACTATATATGGAAAGTGAGAATTTAATGCTCACATGTCACCCTCTCACGTTTCATTCCCCAACGTGGAGTTCACAGTATTATGAAATGTAACCTCTGTTCAAAGCTGAACCATGTAGTATACTATGCTTACTTTCCCACCTTGCACAACCTTTTGTTTACTTAGAGTTAAGGGTTGCATCATCTTTCTTTTGTTTAGTTCCCCTGTATTCTGACTAAATCATTCCCATGCTTTCTGACAGGTCTAAAAAAAATTCTCTCTTCAATGTGTTTGAATATATCAGGTATTTTATTCATTTTTGTTGACAATATCTTTCGTGGAACCCTCTGTCCTGTTCTAATCTGACTGGTTACTTTTGTTGGAGTTCAGAACCCAATATATGGTGCTCTGATATGCTGAGTCTCTCATTTTCCCCACAAACCCCAATCCGTTGTCTCTGCTGAAGCACAGGATGAGCTGTTCTCTGAAGTTCCCTTATTTACCTAGAAACTGGACCCCAAAGAGGAGCACAGTTGCCTTCTATCTGGTCCCTCAAATTATCTATCCCAGAAAAGATGACTGAGGAATGCAACCACAACTGGACAGACTTTTTCACAGGATAGTATCTGCCTCTCAGGCTCATTACAATTCCAAAAAGAATCATTTACAAGTTAATTTCTGTCACTTACTCCTATAGCTGCCCCTACTTTCCTCTCCCCAATGAAGAGGGTATTTAAGAGTCTACCATCTGGCCCTTTGAGTTTTCATATTTTCTACTACTCCAATGCACATGTGCACACAATAAATTTGCTATGCTTTTCCCTTGTTAGCTTGTCTATTGTTATTGGTGTGTCAGCTATGACCCTTAATGATCACCCCTTTTCCACCCTTAAATTTCTAAGCAAGACATACAGTGATCATCATGGGATTTGCGTAGGCCCTTGCCTGTTGGGTTCCCTGCTTCCTGAATACCACATCTGATTCTTTGTCTGCTTACTCCCCCACATTCTGGAAGACCACATCTTTCCTAAGACAGGATGTATCAGAAGATAATTGTTCTTAGACTTTCCATCTTTGAAAATGTCTCTATTCCACCATAACATGCGATTGAAAGTTGGGCTGTGAAGGGAATTCTGGGTTGGAAACCATTTTCCCCAAAATATTGATAGTATTGTTCCACTGCATTGTCTCCTAGCTATTAATGCTGAGAAAGCTGTTATGTTTCTTGATCCTCTGTGATCTGTATAGTTTTGTTTTGTTTTGTTTTTTCAAGATCTTATCTAAATTCTTTTTCATTGATTTTGTTGGCTATGTGTTCACAGCCCTTTCAAGCAGGAACTTTGTGTTCTTTACTCCTGGTGTTATTTTATTATTTCTTTAATAATTTTCCTCTCCACCATTTTTTTTTCTTTTTAGAATTCCAATTTTCCATATCAAGACTGAATCTCTAATTTTCTTGTGTTTTAGCCCCAATTTTTACCTATTATCTTTTTGATCTATTTTCTGGGCAGTATTCCTTGAGGTTCATCCATAGTTTATTAAATTTTTATTTCTATCATGTTTTTAATGTATAAAATCTCTTTCTATTCTCAGAAATTTCCATAGTTCATAACATCCTGATCTTCTTTCATGGTTATATGTAATTGAAACCTTCATAAAATTAATTAATAAAAGGCTGCAAGGTAGGAACTGTGGTAGAGACCTGAACTACACAAAGGTATAGCCATAGTTAAAAAAAAATAACCAGCCATTGTTCCCTAGCTTGCTTTTCTATAACAGCGCTCTACTTAGGAGTCATGTAACTGATGGTTATAAAGATTAGCAGCTTTCTTAATTGCTCCATAGCATCACCCTTGTGAAACTTAGGCTGGTCTTTGAGATACCTTCCAGATCCTGCATTCCAGTATATCAACTGACCAAACCAGACCAGTGACCCCCACCCAGCAACTGACTCAGTGCAAGAAGACAATTTGTATACCCCTGTGATTTCATCCCTAACCCAACCAATCAGTAATACTGATTCCCCAGCCTACCAAACCATCCTTAAAAACCCGTCTCCAAATTCTCAGGGAGGTAGATTTGAGAAATTCCTCCCGTCTCCTCATTTGGAGCCCTGCAATATTAAACTCTTTCTCTGCTTCAATGCCTACTATCTCGGTGTATTGGCTCTCATACAACTCAACTGGGCCATGACATAATAGCTTCCTTTTTTGTTCTGAGGATACAAATTATAGTGTATTTAAAGTCTTTTCTTCCCTAGAATCTCTCTGACCTTCTGAGTTTGTACATTCATTTTGTTCTCTGTTTCTCATAGTCTAAGGTTTTTTTAAATCTGTGCTATATTCTTTTGTCCATTCATAATTAAAATAGACAAGGAAATGATGATTGGAAACTTTGTGTACATGGGTGGGGCTTATTGACTGGTGGGCTTTGGGAATCCAGTAGGAACCCATGTGTTTGGTTGGAGGACCCTAAGTATAAGCCATTCTAATATTTTACAAGCAGATTTTAGGTTAATAAATATTACTAGAAATAAAAAGAGATATTTCATAATAATTAAAGACTTCACAGATAGATATAACAATTGTAAATGTGTACATATCTATTGATAACATAGCCTCAAAGTATGCAAGGCAAAAGTCAAAAAAATTAAAGGAGAGACATGTAAGTTTAAAATCATGTTGAAGATTTTAAAATACCTTGTTCAACTGATAGAACAAGTGGACAAAAATATGAGTAAAGACATAGCAAATTTTTATAATGCAATTAACGAACCTAACTTATATATGTGTGTGTGTGTGTGTGTGTGTGTGTGTGTGTGTGTGTGTGTGTGTGTATAGTTCACTGCACCTGAAAACTATCACATTTTTTCAAGTGCTTAGAGAACATTTACCAAAATACACAGAGGTACTTTGCTAAACACCAATAACAAAATAATTATTAGAAAATTTACAAATACTTTAAACAATATACTACATTTAACTAATCCATGGATCAAAAACAAAATCACAATGTGAATTAGAAATTACTTTGGCCTGAATGTAACAAAATTCCTATTTCAACTGCATCCCTATCAAAACATGAGGGACACAATTAAAGTAGGAAATGTTTACAGAGAAATTTATACCTTTAAGTGCATATGTTAGGAAATCAGAAAGGTTCTAAAGCAATGATTTAAGCAGTCACCTTAAGAAACTGGAAAAAGAAGAGTAAATTTACCCAAAGAAATCAGCAGGAAGGAAATATTAATAATAAAGATAAGAAATGGATAAAATACAAAACAAGTATACTACAGAGAGAAACAAAAAACCAAAGCCAGAGCTGGTTCTCCAAAAAGACTAATAAAATTAATAAACCCCTAACAGTACTAATCAGTCAATAATCACCCCTTTGGAAGGCTCAAGCCTGTCTGTCAGAATATTTGGAAGCAGGATATGAAAGCCAGGAGGGCTGAGAGATGGTATCCTAATGCCCTAGAAGTAGAGGATAAAGGAGAGCTAGGAATGAGCTCATTACAGTTATTTGAATCAGGATTTGTGAAGAACTTCAACTTACAGTTCTTTGTATCCCATTAGCACATAATACAATGCTTGACACACAAATAAGTATTCAATTTGTAGATATCCTCACATAATATTTTCTGGTTCATATGGGCAAGTTTGCCCATAACCCAAACTATAAATTTCTTGGGGCAAGAGCTATTCAATAGAGTTTTTACTTCATTCCCTTGAGAAATTGCAACCTTCATGAAAATGCAACTAAAAAAAAAAAATCTCTGCTTACTGACCAAGGGAAGCAAGCAGCATGGAAACATGCTATCCACCCAGGACTTCAGAGGGTACCAGCACAGGGAGAATACAAGGAAGTGAGGGAGTGTTTGCAGGTTACAAAAAATACCAAGTTTGTGACAAACTCTCTTGTGGGCTCCAAAGTTATGCTACCCATAAAGGTGGTGGAATCCCAAACCATGACATTAGTATAAATTCTGGTCCAAAATAATGCCAATGTCTGAAATGCCAATGTCTGAAATGCCAATGTCTGAAATGCCAATGGCTACAGCAGAAGTAAATTTTGAAATTGCTCAAATGTTCTGCAGGGCTTACAGGTCTTTTCGCATGGGGCGGGTGCGGGGGGCCATGGCAGGATGTCACTGAAAACAAGTACACAATCAAAAATTACAAACTCAAACAATCCAACAATTTCAATGATCAATTTATTTCACACTTAGTAAATAATCATGGAAATAGAAAAATCGAAGAGATTATAAAATAAATTATGTTAAAATTATTAAGAAGATAAAAGAATGAAATGGAAACATCAGAAAAATAGGGCAAGTATATAAAAAAAGAACTAATAGAATTTGAATTTCAAAAAAATACCAAATATAATTCTCACATAAAAAATACAGTTACCAGCTGGGCGTGGGGAACTCATGCCTGTAATCCTAGCACTCTGGGAAGCCGAGGCGAGAGAATTGCTTAAGCTCAGGAGTTCGAGACCTGCCTGAGCAAAACTAAGACCCTGTCTCTACTAAAAATAGAAAAGGCCAGGCATCGTGACTCACGCCTACAGTCCCAGCTACTGAGGAGGCTGAGGCAGGAGGATCACTCGAGCACAGGAGTTTGAGGTTGCTGTAAGCTATGATGATGCCACTGTACTCTAGCTGGGGTGACAGAGTGAGACTCTGTCAAAAAAAAAGGTCTGATTAAAAAAAACTCTGAATGCAATGCAGAGAGATAAGGAAAAGAAAAATAGCGACTCCTAAGATTGTTTTTAAGCATCAACAGATAACAAAAACACTTCTCAGAAACAGTAACAAGATACCAAAAAACAATGAAAAAATATCTTTAAAATGCTGAGGGACAATAATACTAACCTAGAATTCTAAATCCAACTAAATACCTTTCTAGAATAAGACCAAAATACATTTTTAGACAAATAGTGTAAGTTCACCACTTACACACCCTCACAGAAAGAAATACAAAGGAATATATGGATACAAGAAATAACCATAAGCAATGAAATTTATAAATATGTTGGTAAATCTAAATGAGCAATGACTTGTTAAAAAATAAGACAGATCTACAATATTAAATAGTACTTAATCTGGTCAACTAAATACTGTAATTTATATTTTGATGTTTTGAACTTGTACTTAAGATAACACTAGCATACAGAAAATATCCTAAAAAGAACAGCCAATATATATGAAAGCATCTCCAAAATCTTACACTATTTATAAATTCTTCCCCTCTCCTTCCCCACCACAGATGAGAAGGTCTCAGCCCCAGCCACCAAGGGATGGAGAAGGAACACAGAAAGGAGAAAAATGAGAGGGCAGCGAGCAAGAGAACTCTGTCCTGCCATTCACCCAGGTGCAGCATTTGCTGCCCACTTCTTTTACGTTGAACTTTTATCTGCTTTGACACAATCAGAAATCATGCCATGGACATGCAATGTGAATGATAATTTTACACATTAAGGACCATGTTATGATCAAAAAGCAGCTTACAAAAGACTTGAAGCAAAGAACTCTCATAACCATATGAACTATAAATTGTCTCTCCCATTACATTCTTAACATAAATTTTCAATGTGCTTAATACTTAAAATTTTCAGTCCCCAATGTAAAGAGTAGAAAATTCAGAATTTCAATTTTCAGTTAACATAAGATTCATTTATATTACTAATAGGAAGTGATTAACCATTTTTTAAAAGTCTATTAAATATTACTTACTCTAACAGCAAATTTCTTAGATGCCATGGCTTACTGATTCCACAATAACTTCAGACCTTTTAAGAGAGAGAGAAAAAGAATAAAGTTATAATTAGGTATATCAAAATCTCCTTTTATTTGGATAGTATATAGGAAAACAGTTAGCTGAATTATAAAGTATCAATAGGAATTTGTGAGCTAAATGTTCACTTATAATTGTTCTTAACCAAAATACTGTATTAAATTATTAACTTAAAAACTGCCCACAAAAAGAAAAGCATAGGCCCAGATAGTCTCCCTGGTATATTCTACCAAATGTTTTAAAAATAACTAATATGAACCCTTCACAAACTCTTTAAAAAAATAGGCACATGAGAAAAACTTCGCAAATCATTCTAAGAGAACAGTATTATCTTGATACCAATAACAGAGACATTACAAGAAAACTACACACCACTATCCCTTATGAAGAAAGACACAAAAATCCTCAACAAAATATTAGCAAACCCAACACAGCAACAAAAAAAAGGATTATATTGTATACTATGACCAAGTTGGATTTACTCTAGGAATGGAAGGGTGGTTAACATCTAAAAAGTAATCAAAATAATATGCCATATTAATAGAATAAAAGAAAAAATACACACAGTCATCTCAAATACATAAAAATCAATAAAACCCAAAATGCTTTTCTGATTTAAAATAATCCAACACAATAGGAATAGAAGGGAATCGCTCAACCTGATAAAAGGTGTCTATGAAAAATCCACAAGTAAAATTATACTTAATGGTGAAAGACTGAATGTTTTTTCCCTTAAGATAAGGAAAAGACAAGGATGTCTGCTCTTGCCACTTGTTTTCAACATTGTATGAGAGGTTCTGACCAGAGCAATTAGGCAAGAAAAAAGAAATAAAAAGCATCCTGATTAGGAGGTAAGAGATAACACTATGTCTGTTCACAAAAAGCCATAGTCTTATATATAGAAAACCCTAACAAAATCACCAAAAAACTACTAAAATTAATAAACGAGTTCAGTAAGGTTGTAGGATATAAGATTAGTACTTTAAAATCTACTGTATTTCTATAAAATAGCAATGAATAATCTTAAAATGAAATTAAGAAAATAATTCCATTTACAATACCATGAAAAAGAATACTTAGGAATAAATGTAATAAAAAAGTACAAAATTTGTATACCAAAAGCCATAAAATATAACTAGATCAAATTAAAAACTTAAGTAAATGGAAAGTGATTAACCATTTTTAAAAGGCTATTAAACATTAGAGTTCATGGATTAGAGTACTTAGTACTGTTAAGATAGCAATAGTCCCCAAATTGATCTACAGATTCAACACAATCCCTATCAAAATCCCAGCTGACTTTGTATAGAAATTGACAACTTATCCTAAAATGCAAATGAAAGGTCAAGGGATCTAGAGTAGCCGAAACAATCACAAAAAAAGAACAAAGTTGGAAGATTCAGACTCCCCCATTTTAAAAACTTACT
This sequence comes from Microcebus murinus, assembly GCF_040939455.1. Classification (NCBI taxonomy): domain Eukaryota; kingdom Metazoa; phylum Chordata; class Mammalia; order Primates; family Cheirogaleidae; genus Microcebus; species Microcebus murinus. The sequence goes on from NC_134119.1 coordinate 20,777,501, forward strand.
GCAACGCTACAGCTACCCAAACAGTGTGGTACAGGTTTAGTACCCTTTTTCCAAAATGCTTGGGACCAGAAGTGTTTCAGATTGTAGGTTTTTTTGGGTTTTGGAGTATTTGCATACACATAATGAGATATCTTAGGGATGGGACTTAAAGCTAAACACAAAATCCATTCATGTTTTATATTCACTTATATCTATACCTTGAGGTAATTTTATATAGTATTTTTATAATTTTGTGCATGAAATAAAGTTTTGAATGTGGCCCATTACACAAGGTCAGGTGTGGAATTTCCACCTGTGACATCATGTTGGCACTCAAGTTTTGGAGTTCAGAGCATTTTGAATTTAGGATTTTTGCACTGCGGGTGCTCAACCTCCACTAGCATAAAAACAGACATATAGATCAATGGAATAAAACCAAAAGTCCAGAAATAGTTCTTACATTTATGGCCAATCAATTTTCAACAAGGGTACCAAGACAATTTGATGGGGAAATAGTTCTTCCAACAAATGGTGCTGGGACAATTGTATATCTACATGTAAAATAATAAAGTTGGGCCTCTACATCACACTACATACAAAAATTAACTCAAAACAGATCAAAGATCTACATGTAAGTGTTAAAACTATAAAATTCTTAGAAGAAAACATCAACATAAATTTTTGTGACCTTGCATTTGGCAATCGTTTTTTATATATACCAAAGCATATGTGACAAAAGAAAAAATTGAGTAAATTAGATTTCATCAAAATTAAAAACTTTTATATTTCAAACCAAGAAAAGAAAAAGACAAGCCACAGGAGACAATATCTGCACATTATACATCTGATGAGGGACCGTTTTCACCCATTGGTGTTGCTATAAAGGAAAACTTGAGGCTGCATAATTTATAAAGAAAAGAGGTTTATGTGACTCACAGTTGTACAGACTGTACAAGAAGCATCTGCTTGGCTTCTGGTGAGGACCCCAGGCTACTTCCACTCATGGTGGAAGGCAAAGAAAACACATCATGCAAAGATCACATGGTGAGAACAGAAGCAAAACAGAGGGGAGGGACGTGTCAGGCTCTTTTTAACAATCATCTCTCAGAGGAACTGTCAGGAACTAATAGAGTGAGAACTCAATAATTACCTGTAAGGATGGCACCAAGCCGTTCATGAGGGATCCACCCATATGACCCAAACACCTCCCATTAAGCCACATCTTCAACATGGAGGATCAAATTTCAACATGAGGTTTGGAGGGTCAAACATTCAAACTATAGCAGAGACTCATGTCCAAAATATATAAAGAACTCTCACAACTCAATAAAAGGACAAATAACCCAATTTAAAAATGGGTGAAGAACTTGAATAGAAATTCTTTCAAAGATGATATACAAATGGCCAATACACACATGAAAAGATGCTTAACATCATTAGCTATCAAAGAAATGAAATCAAAACCACAATGGGATATTACTTTACACCCATTAGGATAGCGAAAATCAAGATGACAGACAATAACGGGTGGTTGGCAAGGATGTGAATAAACTGGCACTCTCACACATTGTTGGTAGGAATGTAAAATATTGCAGCAACTTTGGACAATAGTTTGGCAGTTCTTCAAAATTTAAACAGAGTTGCCATATGATCCAGCATTTTCATTCCTCAGTATATATCCAATAAAAATAAAATAAAAACATCATGTCCATACAAAAAATTGTACAGGAACGTTCACAGAAGCATTATTAACAATAACCAAAAAGTAGAAACAACCCAAATGTCCATCTATTCCTGAATGGATAAATAAAATGTATATTCATACAACAGAATATGGTTTGACAATAAAAAGTTAAATTTCACTGGGCTCAGCCAGGCAACTACCCTCCTCCACCCCCGCAGAAGCCTGGAGATTTGTCTGGAGAGGGTCAGACAGAAGTTCTCGGGTCTGGAAAGCACCAGACACAGTATAAGGTGGGGGCTACCCTCCTGAAAAAAGAGATTAGAAAACATTTACAAACTGAGACCTTCCCCAGCCGGCATGCCCCTCTACTCTGCCTTACTCTCCAGACAGGAGATTGAAACTTCCCTATTCAAGGAACTGGACTAACCTAAAAGACAGAGTAGATCTTAAAAACACTGACATCAGGGGTTCCCCAAGGAAATAGCCTAGACAGATGGCTCTAAAGTGAAGTCCACAACCACAAGCCCCACGCCCATGTGCAGAGATCCTAGTCATCTTTTTAATGTCCCACTCTCAAATACAAGTAAACAACCAGGAACCACCCACCATCTAAGGCAAGATTCCATCATGAAAGAAAACCAAAAAGACAGAAAAACTACTTAGCTGAAAGAGAGTATGAAGGGAAAAAGAAATTTTTTTTTCTAATAAAAACTATCATTAAGGAGATCAGAGATACCACATCCATAAAGTAAAAAATAACCCAAAAGGGGGAACTTTCAGAAAACAACAAATTAAAACCATGACAGCCAAAATAAAAAATTTAATAGACAAGTTGGAAGTTGAGTAAATCTTTCAGAAACTTCAGCAAAAATAAAAGAGATAAAAAATATGAAAGAATAAATCAAAATTAAAGGACCAGTATAGCAGGCCCAACACAGGAAAATTAGGATGGAAACAGACCCATAATAGGGTGTCCATCACAGTGAAATTTTAGACATTGGGGACAAAAAGAACCTTTAAAAAGGATTTTTTTTGGTGGGGGAGGGAGTAGGGGTAGGAGATAAAGAATAGAAAGAATAGGAGCCAGAATTGACTCCAACTGCTTCAAGCAATTCTGGAAGCTAAAAGGCATTGGAGAAAAATCTTCCAAATTCTGATGAAAATTGTTTCCAACCTCCAACTACATTTAAACTTCAGGGGAGAAAAAAGCATTTTTAGACACGCAAGTTCTTAAAAAGTGTACGTGCCATGCATCCTTTCTCAGGAAGCTACTAAAGATGTGCTTCACCAAAATGAGGAAATTAACCAAGAAAGAGGAAGACGCATGAAACAGGAAGGGTGCGACAGGAGAAAGGCAGAGGAAAGCTGAGGATCTGGGGCAAGGAGACCCTGCATGAGAGCCATGGGCAAAGCGGGGATCGCTGATCCACACTGGGGCAGGTTGCAAGGCTCCAGGAATGGCACGTCCAGAAGGGTCTCCACGTACGCAGATGAACTTTAGACAACTGGTGGAATATGAGATTGAATTAGCACAGGTACACGGAAGGCTAAACAGCTGAATAGTAACAGGGCAGTTATTGATTACACACTAAACAAAAATTGTGCAGAACATAAAAAGTAAATAGTATTTAATACACAGCTCAGCTATGATTAGTATTTATAGTCATAATAGCAAACACTGAATCTTGACCCAAACAATATTATGTTTATAATGATATTAGGAGAATGGGGAATGTGTGTGTGTGTGTGTGTGTGTGTGTGTGTGTGTGTGTATACACGGAAGGGGCACAGGGATCAAAGGGAGCCAAAGCTCTGTTTAATGGTAAGGAAATGTTTCAGAAACAAAGCTAAAACCCATAAAAATAGCCATCATAATGGTTACAATAAAGCAGATATATAGCAAGTAATTTAGTGATATGGACAGAATTCTTAAGAGCTAAACGTTGCCCCAACCTGAAGAACAACGTGAAGAAGGCTCACAAGCAAGAAGGAAGGAAGGGGTGTCAAGGATATCATTATTCACCACAAGCTTTGATCGTGGAACCACCTGCCCATCAAAATCACATATAGACACTTTTAAAGCAGTACAGTCCAATAAAAATGCAATGCAAGCCACAAATGTAATTTTAAATTTTGTAGTTGTTGCTTTTAAGAAAAAATAGAAACAAGAGAAATTAATTTCAATGATATATTTAATTTAACCCAGTATATCCAACATGTTAGCATTGCACCATGTGATCAATATAAAAATGTTCACATTCTTGTTTTAACTAACCCTTTGAAATCAGGTATATTTCCAGCACATCTTAATTTGGACTGGCCACATGTCAACTGCTGAACAGATACCTGAAGTTAGTGGCTACCACAGTGGACAGCACAGTTTGAGAGTACTTTTTTTTTTTTAAATAAGAAGAGTACTTATTTCTGTGTCTTGAATTCCTTATTTATAAAATAGAGATGATAATACCTAACTCAAAAGTATTGAAAGGACTAAATAAAATATAAACACCCACTATAACGATTTATAAACCCTAGGCCTTCTATGAGTGTTAGTAATTACTATTACTTAGTTAATGGTGATTTTCTAAAAATCTGATACCCTTTGATTCTAATTTTTTATATGGACAATATCTTTATCTAAACTCTAAATCACTTTACGTATTCATTTCTATTCTCTGAATAACAAAATATATGACTTAGAAAAAATTTTAATGATGTTCATCTTAGCAAGATCATTTAGACATAGGTATAAATGGAAAAAAATAAGTTCCTGGAAAATCAGGCACATGAGTTTGAAAATAACATATATAAAGACTGGCCTGAAAACTTTAGATAGATCTTTAAAATTATATTATTTGAGCCTAATAAATATGAAATCAGTCCACTTAAATATATTAAATCAGGCTTGAATAACTTTCTAAGAACTTAGAGAATCCCTCACTGGGGATACTTAATGGGTACTCAAGTGGATCAGGACTCGGACAGGGAAATAAATGGCGGATGAAGTTTTGCCAGCCAGTACCCAATGGAAGGTGAAGTACATGTGATCTAATTATTTTTTAATTATACACAGGTTTTCCCATATGGCCTTCTTTTTCCGAAGGACAGGCAGACCACACAGAATGCCGAGGCAAGGCTTTTAGACTTTATCTGCTGTTTGAGATTGTGAGCCACATTATAGTGAAGGTTATATTTTTAACTCACAATAAGGTGGTTTTTGGTTTTTATTTTTATTTTCATCAGTAATGTAAAAACAGCTACCTTTATTTTTTTAAAAGTCTGGATTCTTCAAAAAGTATCATCAAAGTCTAATCTCAAAAATACAATCTATGGGAATCTAGAACTGAAAAACGTATTTTTTATATAAAATAATGTGGTCCACTACTGTAAAATAGGCTACATGGGAAAAACAAAATATATATTTTGAATATTTTTACCCCAATTTTAATATCATGAGAAATTCTGCCTCAATGTATATAATTTTTTCACTGGTTTCCACAATGTTTGGAGATGCAAAAAAAAAAAAAAAAAAAATCACAATTTTAGAGATATTTACTCCCAGCCTTGCTGTGAACTCCCCTAATGAGAACTTAAGGGGACCAGGCCATGGTCTCACAGCTGATGGCCTAGCCAAGGGCTAGATATGACCCACTGAGGCAAACTAGTACCATCTGTCATCTGCAGAACTGCCAAGGTCAATGGCTAACTGGGCAGTCAAAGTAGGTATGACCTTCCTTCCTCAGCCTCCCACAAGGCACAAGTTCCTGACAGAGTATGACTTCAAATAAACCTACATAAGTAGCAGTTCTATCCTACTAATCAGAGAGAGAGAGAGAGAGAGAAGAAATAAGCCCTATAATTAAAGAAAATGTAGTTTGAATTAATTTATCATTATGTTATATAATATGGCATCCTTTTATATTTTGTACAAAATACTTTGTATATTTTTCATATACAAATACAAATAAATGAATTCCACCAAGATAAAGCCCATAAACATCTGGAGAGCCAGTTGCATAGACCTTGAGCTTGCATATTTGCTAAAGTCATTTCAGATAAAGAAAGCATCTTTCCTTTGGTTCAGTAAAGCATTAGGCACAGGTGCTGGGAATGCACTAAATGGTGAACTGAAATCTGAAATGAACTAAACCAATTTGCTAAACCCCAAATAAGAGAAAATCATACTTACCCATGGTGGAAGGAGTACACCTCACAGGTGAGCAATGCCTAACACTAGAGGGTGCTCAAGAAAAGTCTGCCAGATGAAGAAATGTTCCAGATAATTGGAGCTGAATCATTTATGCACACGACCTTTACATTTTTGCTGCTTTTAGGGAAAATATCCAAAAACATACTGAATCTTTACCAATGTTTATAAAAATACCATATATTGAATGTTTCTTTGACACGCCAGATCAAAATTATCATCTATCATCACACTAGGCAATATATATGTCATCACCCCTCTGAGCTGCAGGCTCCTACACAGAGCTGCTCACCACTAGGTGTGAGGGGTCTTCTGTCTGCTCCTGCAGGTTTTCCTCCAGTTGTCAAGAGTGCCTGTCTCCTGCAGCTCCCTTTCTTATCTCCATTCTTAACCACAATCAGGTAGGCACAGAAAACTAAGGACTAAAGCCAAAACATGATGTTTTCCAAGCCTCTCTTACATGGGATTTAAACAGACTTCATTCAGTGCAAAGGCTTTGAGCCACATGTTTTAGATAACAAACTGGCTATTAATTATACTTCAGGATTAGGGTTTCTACAATGGTGAAACTGCTGTCATGGTACAGTAGAAAGTGTCCCCTGGATTTGAGCCTCAGTCTTTAATTCTTCCTGCCTCTGCAGAACAGTGAGGTTAGACAGGCTGACCTCTACAGTACATTCCATTTCTAAACTTCTATAATTGAAAATCCAACAGTAGTTCAAGAACAAATAATGCCAGTACAAAGATTCTTCCAGAGAAGAAAATAAGAGGGAAATCACCCCACGCTCATTTTATGGAGCCCTTAGCAAAACCAGACAAGGAACATCATAGTCAATTCTACACATGAACACAGAGGCAAGAATCTAAACAAATAAAAGCAATCTGAACCTAGCAAGCTACTTTACTTAAAAAACCAAACATCAGGTATCTGAGGAGTGCAAGGTGGGATTAGCAAAAGAAAAATTACTACATCAAAAAACTGAAGTAGAAAAAAAAAAAGCACATGATCATTTTCATAGAGGCAGAAAAAAGCAAAGAAAAACATTAGAAATCTAAAAATAGAAAGAATTTTCTTAATCTAAAAAAAAAACATAGCAAACTTGTTTAATAATAAACCATTAGAAGCAATTTCTTTGAAACGGGTAGGAAATGCAGAATTTAAAATATAATTTAAACCAGCACCCACAAATAAAAAGTATCTAGAAATAAACAGTATCATGATTGTGCAAAAATTACTCAAATTGATTTACTAACTTAATGCAATTCCATAATCTTTAACAGGAAAGCTGAGGAAGGACAAAGGGGACCAAGAACTTCTAGAGGAGGAAAAAAAAAACAAAAATAAAAACAAAGGAGGGAGTTTGTCTTACAAACTACTTGTAGTTCGACATAGCAAAATTACTACAATGCTACAGTAAATAAACTAATGTACTGGCAAAGGAGTAGACAAACAGAAGGGACGGACTACACAGCCCAGAAGCAAACCCGCGCATTTACAGAAATGATGTATGACAGGAGCAGCTGTGCAAATTAGTGGAAAATGAAGAGACTACTTATTTAATAAATTGTGGTTGAACAACTGATTATATCCATTTGGAAAAAAATAAAATTGCACCACTACCTCACAAAGCACACAAAAATCACTTACAGATGGGTTAAAAACTCAAATGTGGAACACTATAAACCTTTCAGTTAATATTTTTATGATTTCAGAATAAGGAAGGAATTTTTTTAACTAGACACACAAAGCATAAACCATAAAGAAAAAGCATGGTAGATCTGGCCATATTAAAATTAAAATTTCTCTACAAACTGGGAGAAAACATTTGCAATCCACATCCAATGAAGGATTTATATCTAGAATATATAAAGAACTCTTAAAACTCAATTGTAAGGGATCACATCAAGCTAAAGATTCTCTGAACAGCAAAGGAAACAATCAATTAAGTGAAGAGACAACCCACAGAATGGGAGAAAATATTTGTAAACTACTTATCTGATAGGGGATTCATAATGAGAATATATAAAGGAGCTCTAACAACTCAATAGGAAAAAATCAAATAGTCTAATTTAAAAAATGGGCAAAGGTTCTGATAGACATTTCTCAAAATAAGACATAAAATTGGCTAACAGGTATATGAAAAAATGCTCAACATCATTTGTCATCAGAGAAATTCAAATCAAAACCATAATGAGGTATCTCATCTTAGTTAAAATAACTATTATCAAAAAGACAATAACGAATGCTAGTGAGGATGTGGAGAAAGGTGTGGACTTATATACTGTTGGTGGGAATGTAAATTAGTGCAATCACTATGAAGAATGGTACATAAGTTCCTTAAAAAAATAAAAACAGAACTACCATATGACCCAGCAATCCTACTGCTAGTTACATACCCAAAGGAAGGGAATTCAGTATGTTGAAAAGATATCTGCACTCTCATGTTTACTACAACACTATTCACAATAGCCAAGATTTGGACTCAACCTAAATGTCCATCAATGGGTGAATGGATGAAGAAATTGTGGTACATATACAAAATGGAATATTATATAGCCACAAAAAAGAATGAAATCCTGCCATTTGCAACAACATAGATGAAACTGGAGAACATTATGTTAAGTGAAATAAGCACAGAAAGACAGATCTCACATGGTCTCACTTATATGGGGGAGCTAAATACTAAAACAATTGATAACATGGAGACAGGAAGTAGAAATATGGTTACCAGAGGCTAGAAAGGTCAGTGGGGAGTTGGGGGATGAAGTCAGGATGATTAGTGGATACAAAAATATAGTTAGAGAGAATGAACAATATTTGATAGCATAAGCAAGTAACTATAATCAACAATAAGTTAAGGTATACTTTAAAATAACTAAAACAGAATTGGAATGTTCCTAACACAAAGAAATGATAAATGCCACAGGTGACGGATACCCTAATCACCCTGGTTTGACTAATTCACACTGTATGCCTGTATCAGAACATCACATGTACCCTATAAAGACCCACAACTATTATGTACCCATAATATTTAAAAATTCCAAAATTCTAAAAAAGCAAGACATAAACAGATATTTCACCAGAGAAAATATACAGATGGCAAATGAGCATATGAAAAGATACTGAGCATCAATAGCCATCAGGAAAAGGCAAAATAAAATCACAATGCAATATTACTACATTGGCAAATAAATGGCAAATAAATAGTGATAACACCAAATGCTGGTGAGGATGCAGACAAAATACATCCTTCACATATTGCTCGTGAGACTGTAAAATTGTTACAGCCACTCTGGAAAAGACATTGGTAGTTTCTTATAAAAATCTAAACATGCACTTATCATGAAAACCAAAAACTGTGCACTCCTGAGAATTTATCCAGGGGAATGAAAACGTAGGCTCACATAAAAACCTGTACACAAATGTTCATAGCAATTTTATTCTTAATAGCCCCAAACTGGAAACAACCCAGATATCCTTCAATGAGTGAATCATTAAAAACTGTGGTACATTTACACCATGGGATATTACTCAGTAATATGAAAGAATAAACTACTGATATATGCAACAATTTGCACAGATCTTAAGGGATTAGGTTAAGTGGGGAAAAAAAGGCAATCTCAAAAAGTTACAAATTGTATGATTCCATTTATATAACATTCTTGACATAAAATTATAGATGTGAAGAACAGATTAGAGGCTGGGAGGGGTTACAGATAGGGGAGGGCATGTGGCTATAAAGAGGTGGCAGGAGGGAGACTGCAGTCATCTGACAGTTCCATAGCTTCATTGATGGGACAGTTCCATAGCTTCATTGTGAGGCTGGTTACATGAATATTCACATGTGATAAAATTTTAGAAAACTAAATAGATGTCTATAAAACTTTAGGATTAAAGTTAATAAACTCTGAATTAAGCCAATGTCAATTTTCTGGGTTCCATATTTGTACTATAGTTATGCAAGATGTTACCATTGGGGGAAACTGAGTGAAGGATACCTCCCTGTACATTTTTTACAACTTCCTGTGAATCTATACATCTCAAAATAAAAGTTAAGGGAAATTAAAGCTTATGTCGATAAAAATACACCATAAAGAAATGGGAGAAGTAGCATCATACACTGGGAGAAGATATTTGCAAGACATATAGCCAACAAAGGAAAGGATGTGAACCCAAAATAAAACAATCCAATAGAAAAATGGGCAAAGGTGGCACCCAGAGTAAGGTGCCTCTGTCATGCAGCCAAGTCTCTAGGAAGGCTGGGGTGGGGGGAGGTCTTCGTGGAGGGAGAGTCTCCTGATCCCTTCTGTTATTTACACCTTGACAACTGCTGTGCAACATCCAATCAGGAATCTCTGCCCTCCCCTGGAGAGGTGAGGGGCATGTCCCTCACTACTGTTTTACAAAACCTGAGACATGTGATGTCTACAGACAGAAGAACCATTTACCAGAGAAATCTGTGGCGAGCACACGCTCTCTTCCCTTATTGCAGGCACAAAGCCTATCATCCAGGACAGAACAGATGACAATCATGGATGGTCCCATCTGCCATCATGGATGATTTCCATCTTTCTGCAAGAAGGAAAAAAATCACTGCATGGTGCTATGGTCTGAATGTTGGTATCTCCCCCAAATTTATGTGTTGGAACTTAATACCCAATGTGATAGTATTAAAAGGTAGGGCCTTTGGGAAGTGATAAATGAGGGCTCCACCAACATGAATAAGATCAGTGCGCTTAAAAAGAGGCTCAAGAGAACTCCCCAGCCCCCTTCCCCTATATGAGGATGCAGGAAGAAGGCTCCATCTTTCAAGCAGAGAGCAAGCCCTCACCAGACACTGAATCTGCTGGCGCCTTGATCTTGGACTTCCTATTCTCCATAAATGTGAACCGTAAGTTCCTATTGCTCATAAATTACCCAGTCTAAACTAGTTTGTTATAGCAGCACAAGCAGACTAAGACATATGGTGATGTCAGGAGGTCCAAACTCCAAAGGGGATTATCCTGCGGGGCTCCCACAACCAGAGCCTCTTAAAGTACCCCCTGTCTCCATCCCTGCACTTCTCCATAGCCAAAACCATCACTAGAGGTATCTGAGCAGGAGTTTCCTACTCAAAACTCTTCCCTAGGATTTCCCACAGCACAGGCCTTTCCTCAGTGCCCCTGCCCACACTCCATCTCACAGCGCAGGTAACTTCACGTCTGTAATGCCTCCATGGAACCAACTCCAGGCACATGTTCCTGAATGTGCAGCTCCAGCTCTCCCTGCCTTCACCCATGCACGCTTTGGTGTGGAATGTCCTCTCTCTCCCAAGGCGAGTTATCCTAGGAGACCCAAGTCACATGCCACCTATTCCTGGGAGCCCTCTAAGAACTTCTAGGGTGAATCGCTCCCTCTATGGGCCATGTCTGCACCACTTCCACTCTCACACTTAGCTCCCTGAATCACCTAACTCTGGTCCTCAGCCTTACTATAAGCTTCCTGGGCATTGAGTCCATTCCTGTCCTATGTAATACTTGGCGTTGGCATGTGGTGCAGGAATTCGTCAAAAGTTTGCTGACTTGGCTCCACTGAGTTTAGTAAATCAGACTGTGTTAATTTCTTATTTTTTTAGATTTATACCCATTTATCTAATGCATTTTTACTATCCCCAAATTCCAAATTCTACATTAAGACTTCCTAAAAAAGGTAAAAGTACTGTGGGCCTATTTCAATAAATAAATAGCATTTAAGTTATATGTATCATACAGCCAAAGTTGAGAGTCATAATTTGTATAAATACATACCTAGAAGATCCTAGCATTTACAGTATTGAAAATAAAGAGCAACAGATTAGAGGTATGGATGATGTTCACGCCATAATTTTTTTAAAAAATACTGCCATTCTAATGTTCATTTGAAAGGAAAAGGTATTATTAGCCTATGCACTATTTTTTGGTTTTTTGTTTTGTTTTGTTTTGTTTTGTTTTGTTTTTTTGAGACTCTGTCTCATTCTGTTGCCCGGGTTAGAGTGCCGTGGCATCAGCCTAGCTCACAGCAACCTCAAACTCCTAGGCTCAAGCAATCCTACTGCCTTAGCCTCCCAAGTAGGTGGGACTACAGGCATGTGCCACCATGCCCGGCTAATTTTTTCTATATGTTTTTAGTTGTCCAGCTAATTTCTTTCTATTTTTTTTAGTAGAGACGGGGTTTTACTCTTGCTCAGGCTGGTCTCAAACTCCCAAGCTCAAACAATCAGCCCACCTTGGCCTCCCAGAGTGCTAGGATTAAAGGCATGAGCCACTGTGCCGGCCTTGCACTAAGTTTTAAATCTAGGAACAACCCAAGGCTTTTCTATATCTTTTTTAGTGATCATTAAAAAGCAAATGTCAGCCAGGCATAGTGGCTCACTCCTGTAATCCTAGCATTTTGGGAGGCCAAGGTAGGAGGATCACCTGAGGCTGGGAGTTCAAGGCCAGCCTGGGCAACATAGCAAGACTGTCTCTCTTAACAAACAAAAAAAGCAAATGGGCACAAAGACACACACACACACACACAGAACAAGTATGCACCTTTAAAAATTACTCCCTTAGGCCCTCAAAGTTATTGTCAAGAGGGAACAGCAAGCTCAGTGCCTAAAGTTTAAAACATAAATGTTAAAAAGCCTTTGCTACCAGAGCTTTCAGTTCAAGTCTGAATTCAGTGTCATTTTTTTGTTCCTTGTTTTTAAGAAGTTCAGGGCAATCCAAAAAGGTCAATTTTCCAAATATCTGAAAGCATACAATTTATATAAGCATGTAGAAATAAGTTAAAGTATATTATAAATCTTACAGCTAATGTCTCATCCTCTATTCTGCATTCTTCGGCCCACTCTCTCTGGCCTGCAAACAGGCACTCTTTCACAAAGAACAGACACTCTCCGGTATGACCCCACCAAAAATATGTGTGCATATGTGTTGTTAGTAAGGAAGGAAAGATCCTAAGATCCTTTAAAAATTAATTTTGGGAGAGAATGGAAGTAGATTTAAAAATATCACATGGTTGTCATATCATTTAAATACAAAGCAGAGATAAACTCTAATAAAGAAAGTCAGTGACCTTCTAGATTATTCTGTGGGAAAATCTAAGGCACTATGAAATTCACATTTGTCTTCTTTTTAGTGTTGCTGGCCTGTGTCACAACTGAAAGCAACTATTTCAATTAAAAACACCAGAAATCAATTTTGGCTTCTAATCTCCAGAGTTCAAATTTTATCTAGAAAATTATTATGTTTCTTTCCATCATCTTTAAAAACTTCGATTAGCGATGGGAGCAGAAAAAAGAAAACAACAAGGGCCCCTAGAATTTCTGAAATTACAACTATAATTGAAGAATGAAAAATGATTTCACTGCTGCACCACCACCCCCAACACACACATTAAATGTATCACAAAACCCACCAATATCATGCAAAGAATTACAAACTTTAACAAAAGACCAAGGAAAAATGACAAATAAACAAAGGATGATAACTTAGATAAAGTCTGAAAAAGTAACTTTAGTATAAAAAGGAATCAGCTTTTGCTACTATGCATATGGTAATTTTGAATGCCAAAATCACCTTGTAACAAACAAAACACACACACACACACACACACAATCAACTTTATTTTCTCATATTTCCTTTGTCATTAAATGCAGGTCTAATATTGAAATCCTCTACCAAGATTAATTCCATGGAAATGTCCTATCTTCCAGTCACTCTATACCCTCAACCCAGTCAGCTGACCTAAGCTCTGCGATTCCTATTCCTGCTGTGGTCACAGAAAATCCCCACCAGTCCCTGCATGGGATGCTTCACTCATTGGCAGCATCTAATTTTTATCTGATACCTTGTCAGAAGCAGATGTAGGCACCCACACCTGGTACAGTCACATCCTCAGGTTCCAGTAATAAACACCCCTTCAGATTCTGCCTCTTCACATGACAAGCTATTCAACTCCTTTAGGTCTCTGGTTTTCTTTTTGTTTTTTATCTTTTTGAGACAGGGTCTTGCTCTGCCACCCAGGCTGGAGTGCAGTGCCCCATCCTCCTGCCTCAGCCTCCCAAATCACTAGGACTACTGGCAAGTGCCACCAAGCCTGGCTAATTTTTATTTATTTATTTATTTTGTAACAGAGTCTCACTCTGTTGCCCTGGCCAGAGTGCCCTGGTGTCAGCCTAGCTCACAGCAACATCCAACTCCTGGGCTCAGGCGATCCTTCTGCCTCAGCCTCCTGAGTAGCTGGGACTATAGGCATGCACCACCATGCCTGGCTAATTTTTTCTATTTTTGGTAGAGCCGGGGGTCTCGCTCTTACTCAGGCTGGTCTCCTGAGCTCAAATGATCCGCCCGCCTCGGCCTCCCAGAGTACTGGGATCACAGGTGTGAGCCACCACACCCGGCCAAGCCTGGCTAATTTTCACAATAGAAGCAAAAAAGATTTTAGAAATATATTTAATTTTTTCTATGAAGGGGGGAGTGAGGAGGAAGATTCAATTTCCTTTTTTAAGACAGAGTCTTGCTCTGTCACCCAGACTAGAATGCAGTGGTATCATCATAGTTCACTGCAACCTCCAACTCCTGGGCTCAGGCGATCCTTCTGCCTCAGCCTCCCGAGTAGCTGGGACTACAGGTGCACACGTGACACCTGATTAATTTTTCTATTTTTAGTAGAGACAGGGTCTCACTCTTGCTCAGGCTGCTCTTGAACTCCTGAGCTCAATTCCCCAGCGTGGACCACCCAGAATGCTAGAATTACAGGTGTGAGCCACCACCACCAACCAGAAATATACTTGTATCAACTCAAAATATAAGTAGTACCCTTCCATCTACTGACAATAGGGAGTTCAAGGACATCTTAGGCTTGGCATTACAAATCTCTCTGCTTTGCTACCTAATGAGTAGGTTTCTGAATGTGCATGAATTAGTTCTCAAATCTCTAAAAAGCAGTATATATAGACTTTCAAAATTTAATGCAGCTTAAAACCATTAGACATGCACACATCAAGAGATAATAATCCACTTAAAAGTCAATGCACGCATTTTGCATTTTTAAAAAAGTCGCAATGTTTTATTCATAAAACAATTCATAAACTACACAACAGCCAAAGTGAAGTTTCAAAACAAACATGACGGTCACCTCTTGGTTTTACTGTATGTGTAGAAGGCTTGGCCACCACATAATTAGATTTTTTTTTTCCCCAATTCAAATAAGCTGAGAAAGAACACAGTCATGTGAAAATTAGCATTATGAAAATAAAACAACCCAAATGTCCATCAGTTGGTGACTGTGTATATAAATTACAGCATAGCCACACAAGGGATACTACTCAGCAATTAAAAAGGAATGAACTATTGATATTCTCAAAAATAAAGATGAAAACTCTTAAAATAATTATAATGAGTGAAAGAAACCAGATCCCCCCCCCCCAAAAAAAGCTTACAGTACAAGATTCCAGTTAGATAGGAATGCAACCTAGGAAATGCAAATTTATCTACAGCGATTTATCAGTGGTTGCCTGGAAGAGAACAGCTCAAGGGATTACAAAAGAACAAGAGGAAACTTTTGGGGGTGATGGATATGTTCCTTATCTTGACTGTGGTGATAGTTTCACTGGTGTATACATGTAAAACATAACAAGATGTACACCTTAAATATGTGTCATTTACTGTATGACAATTATACCTCAATAAACCTGTTTAAAAATAAAAAGACTTTTTAAAAAAAGCATCTTCATGGCCTGGTATATTGTGTTTAGACTACTTTCTGTTCCAAACAGGTGCACATCCTGAAAAGTCATAGAACTGAAACACCTTTCCTTGGTAGTGTACATACATGAACAAAATCTTAAAATCTAAATATTTAGTTATAACAGAAATAATAATCGTTAATATTTACATAGCCATGACTATGTGCCAGGCACTACTGTAAGCACTTTTCTTGTATCAATTTATCTAGTTCTCACATCAATCCTGTTTTACAGATGAGAAAACCGAGGCACCAAAGGGTTAAGTAATCTGTTCAAGGACACACAGCTTATAAGTAGAGCTAGGATTTGAACTCAGGGAGCCTGGTTCTAGACTTAATTTCCTTACCCATCATGCTCTACTGCCACACACAATATAAGACATAGTATATGAAAACCAGAAGCAATGAATACTGCACTTGTAAAATATTAATATTCTTTCTCACACTCACAGAATGTAAGTATTCACTACAATTCACAACATTTACATGAGACTAAATAAAAAACAATTGACTTTCATTCTCCTTTCCCCAATTAACAGATGGAAGAAAGAGAGGAAGAAAGGCTAGACAACTTGCTAAAGACACAAAAAATAAATCACAAGTTAATCAGTTACTAAGAAGCTGGTTCACTATATTCCCAATCCAATTCTCTGCATTACCTCAAAATCCTAATTATTTTAAGTGATACCACAAGGGAGAGAAAATGTAACATATAGCAACATGAAAAATGTAAAGTCATTTCTGTTCTCGCATATTCCTTACAGATTCTTTAATTCCATTCAGAAGGTCTCAATCTCTGCAGATATAAGTCTGGAGTCTGTTTTAAAACCTCCCCAGGTGATTATATGAGCCAAGGCTGAGAAGCTTGATTTAGTTTTCTCATTAAAGGAAGACACATTGCATTATGGGGTGTAAATAAAAAATAAAAGAAAAAAAAAATAAAAATAAAGGAAGACACAGAAGATGGCATAAAAAGCTTTGGTAAACCATGGTCCAAGGTTTTCCAAGTCAATATTGAACTGCTGTCCAGATGTAAATTATTGTTTTTCCCAAGAGACAGTCTCACTATGTTGCCCTGGCTGGAGGGACAGTGGCACAATCATAGGTCACTACAGCCTGAAACTCCTGAGCTCAAGCGATCCTCCTGCCTCAAACTCCAAAGTAGCTGGGACTACAGGCATGCAATACCACGCCCATCTAATTTTTTTGTTTTTTGAGATGGAATTTCACTATGTTGCCCAACTTGGTCTTGAACTCCTGGCCTCAAGCAATCCTCCTACCTCAGCTTTTAGAGTAACTGGGATTACAGGAATGAGCCACTTTGCCCAGCTCACATGTAAACTTCTGAGTTCAACTTTTATTAAAAGTAGGCCAGGTGCAGTGGCTCATGGCTGTAATCCTAGCACTTTGGGAGGCTAAGGCAGAAGGATCACTTGAGGCCAGGAGTTTGAGGCCAGCCAGAGCAAGACCCTATCTCAACAAAAAATAGAAAGGTTGCAGTGAGCTATGATGACCCCACTGCACTCTAGCCTGGGAAACAGAGCAAGACTTTGTCTCAAAAAAAAGTAAAAATATGCATACAGGATATAAAAAGAATAGTAAGTTTTTTGAAAATGCAAACTGGTAGTAAATCAGATGTTAGAACTTAAAAAAACTCTACATTTCAGATATTGTTATAACAGAAGTTACATAAAAGCATACTGAAATGAAAAAAAACTTTCAATTTTTTGGAATACTAAATCGGCACAATGACATTAAGTCAATGGACTGAAAGCACAGAAAAACTTGCCAAATACTGCATTTAAAACGTAATAAACTGACAATAGATTGTGAAACTGGTTAGGAAGCACAGGTTAAAAAAGGGCAGGCTGTATCTTTAGCCCATGCCCTGAATCAGTGCTCCTTGAACTTTAGGGTGTACTTCTTGAGGAAGAGTCTGATTCAGTAGCTTTGGGATGAGGCCTGAAATTGCATTTCTACCAAGCACCCAGTGGACCATACTTTGAGCAGTTCGGCCCTAAGTCATTGGAATATTGTTTGTAACATTAGCCAATTGGCTTACAAATATCATTATGTCTAAGATTCAAGAAGTGTCAATATACTTCATACCTAGTTCAGGCAAAAAGGGGTTAAGGAAAGGAAAAAAGCATATATCTGTTTGGACAGTCCAGCAGTACTAAGAACCACAGACTACTGTGTTACTTGTCTCAACATAGTAGATTTCATGGTGAATAAGCTCCATGAGATTTTAGTTAACTGCTGAATCTTTAGGGCCTAGCACAAGTTAGGTACTCAATAAATGCACTGAATATATGAATGAATGGAAAGTTTATACAAACAAAATCTGTATTTATGTCAAATCCCAAAAATGTCTGGAAACGGGACTATATTTATACATATGGATGCAAGCAGCCATAATTTAATAGAAATACTTGGCCCATCCATTGAACTCCATTTTGTCCTAAAAAAGAATTCTCCTCAAAAATATTTCCACTTTAAAGCCCAGGTTTCCATACCCTGATGTTTAACAACTTTTTTGCTTTTCAAAAACAATAAAGAGAGATGGAAGTACAGGAAGAAGAATTCGGAAAAGTCTCAAAAATCAAAGCAAAAAAAAAGGGAGGGAAGAGAGAGATGGGCGAACAGTTCAGTTCAAGTGAAGGAACATCTTAGGTTGCTCAGAAGGTCCACATTCTTACCTATGATGGTGGCGTGATTTGGGTTCGTGCTATTATGTTTTGTTACTGTCCAGGGTCACTTGTGGATAAGTACCTGGCTGGGAAACTCAACTAAAGACGCAGCAGGCTCTCAAATCAGCCTTCAGAGGCTTTGGGGGTGCACATTTCATCTTCATTTCCCCCTTCCCAGCGTCTCCCGCGCGTTCGAAAACACAGCTACCGCCCAAACACAAGATGATCTGGGCGGCTTCGCTGTCGACTTGAAGCCAGAGCCAGGATTTAAGATGGCGGTAACACCCTAAGGACCAGCCATAGCCCAAGTAATCTGCCCAAAAGAAAAATGGCCTCCGTTTCTAATGTTACGGTTTTCAAGTAGGGCCCAAAACAAAAATGGCGACAGAGGCAGCCTATGTAAAGTTTGAGAAAGCAAAGAATGTGATTGCCAGGTGACGAATCATGGTTACCCACAGTGCGAAATAGCTGAAGTGACAGAAAGAAAAACGTTTTCTTGACTGGAAAATTACTAGCACAAGGACGGCAAGTATTTTCGATGCAGAAGATTACAGAAAAGACAAGTTGGAAAGCAAAAGTGGCTTTCATAATGCCGGATAAATTTTAATAGCCGCATTTAAACATAACTTCCAACACAATTCTTTTGAATGTTACAGGAGAATAACAGTTTTGTCCTGACACGAAAAATTAGGATGGGGAGACAACGCAGAAATTATCTAATCTGTGAAAAATATCTAGTTAAAGACCTTCCAACCTTCCTGTTGGCCCTAAAAGGAAAGACCGAGGGCCAAGGATCAGGCGAGGGCGACCGGCTCTCACTGCGCATGTCCCTTCCTCAACCCGATCCTAGGAAATTGTGGCAGGGATTTCCTTTCCTCCTCGTTTTCCAGGCAGCCGCAGAGAGAGGCGGGGCGTTTGCGTGAGTGACAGAATCAGGCGCTTTGTGATTGGTCAAGTTGGGGAGGCCGGCGAGCCTAGAACCGTTGACTTCGTTTTCATTCATTCAGTAAATACCTGCTCAGCGCGCACTAAAGGGCAGATGCTGTGTCCTTTTGATATGCTGCTGAAATTCTACGTTATTTAAAATTTACAATTGCAACGATTTGCTGAGAGAGACGCTTAATAAACTCCGTCCCCTGGTTTTTCCAGTGACTGCCGCCGCCGTCGTCAGCTAGAATTTCACGCAAAACCCGGAAAGGCATAGGAGCGGGCTCGGCGCCGGTTTCAGAGCTGCGCATGCGCCGTTCCCCGACGCGGGGCGAAGGTCACCAGCATTGGATGTGGCTGCGTGAGGTTCGGCCTCTGGGGCCCGCTGGCGGCGGCGGCGGCCTGGGGTGGTGCAGCTGCTGTTAGCCAGGTGAGACGCTGGAGCCGCAGGTGGAAAAGCCAGCTTTGTATCCGGCTGAAGAGAGGGGAAGGGGCTTGCAAGCGCCTCCCTCTCCTCTCCCAAAGGTCGCGGTGTCGAAGGATATGGGGGGGCGGGGCGGGGGGCAAGGGACAGGTTGGCTCCAGAGACAGAAAAAGACCTGCCTTCAAAATAGCGCTAGTCGGTAAATTCTTGCTGCTGGAACGGCTATGGATAGCGAGGAGGTCTTCCAGTGTGGGGTGGTAGAGTTGGAAGAGTAGGTCTCCTCACACTCCCACCTGCGCGGCCACACCGTGAAGCGGATGGAAAGGTGTTCCAGTGAAAGCACCCTTGGCGTCTGCGCTGCCACCTTCTGACTTAACTTTGTGACTCTCGTCACTACTTCCCTGGGAGGAGCCACTGTGTGTCTAGAGGGTACACAGGACACCTGAGGCGGTTGGGAGGTGGGGCCCATCCTTTGGCGTGGAACTGGACGTCAGAACGCTCTTACCTACCCTGTGAGAGCAGAAACAGGACTTTTGACTTTGTAGGGATGCCTTGCGGTCATGTGCGTTCTCCCCTTCCATGAGACCATGCCCAAATCCTGTTGCTGTTTCACAGACTCTGAATATGGCAGTTTTATTCATTAACATCATCAATTTATCCACTAACAAGTATATACGTCTGTTTACAACACTGTGCAGAGTTAGTAGATAACAGCAATGACCAAGACAGGTATGGTCCCAGAGTCCATGGAGCTTGTATTCTAGAGATGAGGGAAAAGCACTAAACAAGTATAATCAGCCCTTGCTATCCATGGGTTCTGTATCCATGGATTCAACTAGCCGCGGTTCCAAAATGTTCTGAAAAAAAGAAAAAATGGATATTCAATGAGGTTGCATCTGTACTGAACATGTGTAGACTTCTTCTTGCCAGTATTCCCTAAACAATACAGTATAATAACTATTTACATAGCATTTACATTATATTAGGTTATTATAAGTAATCTACAGACAATTTAAGGTGTGCAGAAGGATGTGTAAGTACTGCACCATTTTGTTATATATGTAAGGGACTTGAGCATCTATGGATTTTGGCGTCAAGGTGGGTCCTGGTCCACTCCCCCATGGATACCAAGAGACAGCTGTACATTGATAATTAACAAGATTATTTCTAGATTATCCTAGGTTGAGTTTCATGGGAAGCAGATTCTGAGGAGAGTTGGAGGCAGGATATTTATTATAACTTTTTGGATCATTACCAAGAAAGAAAGGAAGCAGGATTGGACAGATAGAAAAAGTTGAGCTGCAGTGCAATCATGGGGAAGGCTTTTACCAGTCCCACAGGAACTCTGGTGCTGGGCTGGCCTTTCAAAGTTGTCCCAAGTTGAAGAGAAGGGCCAGACCTTTTTACTCCTGCATTGATCCATCACTGGGTGCCCACTGCACTGGAAAGGGCATAACTTCAACTCCCTTCAACCAAGGCAATCATGAAAGGGGACTAACAGCAGAGGGCTGTTTCAGCACTCCCAGGAGCTGGGAAAATAAATCTTTCATTCCTAAGAGGGATCAGGGTGGCACATCACAGCACTGAGCACAAAGGTAGAACTCTGAAGGAAGCAAGAGAAATGTGCTAGAGAATAATGGGGGAGTCAGAGGGAAGAAACTTTAGATAGAGTACTCAGAAAGGCTCTCTGAGTAGGTGACATTTGAACTAAGCTGATGCACAAGAATAAGCCACCCTGTGGAACAAAGGGAGCAAGATTCTCTACTTTCTACTGTGCACTGGAAATACAGCAGAGAAACAAAACAAGTGGCTGCTACCTCCTGTTAGTGGGAAGTATGATTTTGAAAAATGAGTCCACTTGGTAAAGACTTTTAATCTATACAGCTTGGTTTTATTTTTTGATTTTTGAACAGCATTGAATCATGTTTATTAAGATTGTCCTTTTCTCTTTTCAAACCTGTATTCTCCTTGAGGACAAGAATTATGCCTTATTCATCTTGGTAGTTCCCCTGAGCCTAGTGATCTTAGGAGTACCTAATAGACACTAAATGGGCATTTGAATAAAATTAATCTCATTTGAAGTGAAAATTGATAAGCCATAAATGATGTGAAACATGACTGTATTTGCATTTGCCTTTACAATATTTCCTAGTTTTATAAGTTATAACCAAATGTTAGTCAAAATATTAAATGATAATATTTTAACATAATTGCTTTGATAAAGTAAGAATCTTCAGAGGTTCCTATTTTTACATAAGATTTGTATTAAAGTTAATGTACTTCTAATATAATAATAGCTTCCATGTATTGAGCACTCCCCACATACTAGGCAATAAGCCATGAATATACATAGTAATCTTCATAATGTGGTCCCATATTACAGATCATGAAATTGAGGCAGGAGAGAAGTAATTTGCCTAGGGCCATAACTAATTTGTGATGGAGGTTTTAGAATTTGATTCTCATTGTTACTGAAAGCCTTTGCTCTTAACTAACAACATTTCTGAAAATGCAGACCAAGTTTGAATCATACTAGCACTCATGTTTAATCAGTTGGCAACTCTGACTTTATTAACTGTTATCAGAGAAACAAACATGAAATTATTTACCCTGTCTTTGCTGCTTTACTCTGTGTCTTTTAGTTTTCTGATTTCCTTCATAGTTAGCTTTCCTGGCTCTCACTCTAAGACCTTGACTGTTATCTGTCCTATAACATCCTACAATCTACTTAGCAGACTCACCCTACCCTCATCAAAATAGCCCCACAGACCTAAGAACCTCTTTCTTGAGAATCTGCACTTTTATTCATATTTAACTCACTGAAACTGCCCAGAAAAGCAGGGCCTCCTTTATGGAGACCATTTCCATTAATCTAGGCATTCATTCCAATCCTCTTCTGTTCCTGCTACACTCCAGGTTAACTCCAATAATGTTTTTTCCTTTTGAAATCATCAAAATAATAGTTAAAGATCACTGAACCCAGACTAAGTTCTAAGTATTGTGCTAACTGCACAACAAGCTTATGATATGAAAGTCATTATTATTCTCATTTTACAGATGATGTAACTGAGGCAGAGTGAGATTAAGTGACTCGCCCAAGGCCACGCAGCCATTTGTGAAGTGGGGAGGTGGAAATTCAAAGCCCAGGCTGCGTGATTCCACAGCTCATCCCCTTCATCGTTACCTGACAATGCATCCTTGCTAAAATGATTTCCTATGCTTGAATTTTTAAAAACTGATAGACAGGAACTAGATCCTAGTGGGTTTTTCCTGCCATACTAAGAAATTTAGATTTTACCCTTTAGTCAAAAATGCCAGTGAAGGCTTCTAAGCAAAGCAGAAACATGACCAGATTTGGTTGTTTTGCAAGTTGGCTACGTTAAGAATTTAGAGAACCAATTAGTGGGGAATAGACTGGAACAGCAGTTCTCAAACTTAAGCTTCAGGATTACCTAGAGAATTTATTAAAACACCAATTACTAGACCCCACCCTAGAGTTTCTGATTATCAGGGACAGCCTGAGAATTTTCTGTTTCTAAGTTCTCAGGTCATGCTAATGGCACTCTTGAGGGGGCTACACTTTTTGACTAGACTAGAAGCAAAGGGGTCATGTGAGAGGGCACTAGATGGTGGCCTTAGGGAAAAGTTACATAAAAGAAATGCTCTTGTTAAATGGCAGGATGTGGTGACTGAGTTGAGGAGGAGTGTGAGGAAAAGGGCAGAGTATACTATATTCAGATTTCTAAATTTACTGGCTTAGTAAATAATGCCTTTTTTTTTTTTTTTGATCCAAACAGGAAATCCAGGTGGAACAGTAGTTTGGGAAGGAAGGAAGATTCATCTTTATATGAGATGAGTTTAGATTATTTGTGAGGACAGTTAGGTTAAAGGTGAACAATAGCCATTGGATATGTAGGTCTAAGCTGGATATGATGTGAGAGTCATAGTGGATGTGTTATAAGAATGAATAGGATGAATGAATAGGTGGGTGGAAGCTGAGGGGCTGTTAAGGGAGACTGAGAGGGAACCAAGTCCACAGTACCAAGAATTCAAGAACACATCAAAATGCTTCAGAGACATCAAGTAAGGGGAAGGATTGGTGATCTTTATAATCAGAGCAGTTTTCGTAGTGAATCGAACAAAAGCAGATTACTTGGGTTTGAAGATGGAATGAAGTGACTCTAGAAAAAGATGCCTTATTTGAAAGGAGTAAGATTGCATAGTACCTGGGGGAGAGACTGGTAAAGGGCTCTAGGGAATTTAGTTTTGGCTCTCTTCGATGGAGAGAGGTATTCAGGGCTACACAGAGCAAAAGGACCTTTCGAGTGGGAGGCAGGCAATAGAAGGGAGAGGATGATGGATTTAGAATCATGAAGACAGTAGAAAGTAGGACTAGAACATACATAGTCCCGAATATTCCTGAGAAGGCAGCAGAAAAGGGGGTTATGATAAAAGCTGAGGTGGAAAGGATTTTACATGTGGGGACAGGAGGTTGGAGATATTAATACTCATTAGCCATAATGTCCTCTGGCCAATACATTATCTGCAGAGATGATGACCGTAAAGAGTAAAATACAAATCTTGAAAATGATAAAGGCTAGAAATTAGCCCTTGAAGGATTCGGTACATACCAGCAGCACCTAAAGTCCTTGCTCTAGTGCCAAGGGCCCAATCAACCAGACATTTAATCTGGAACAGTCTGGCTACCTACATGATACCCACTCCCTTCTCCCTCACCAAACCCAGCATCAGATGGCAGCCAGGGTACAAAAACAGTGAAAAGGCATGAGAAGACTTTCAGATAACCCTATAAACCATGACAGCTTCTTAAATAAGCCACACCCTGCTAGGAGACTGGTGTCATTTCTCATCAGTAATTAATCACTTTATATTTTGGACTGTCTACAATTAGTGAAGCTCCTTTATAAGACTTAGGATGCTTTTGGCATATTTTTTATCTTATAAATACATTGAATTCCAATAACAGGCAGGAAGGAATAGCAAAAACTATGAAATACATAACTTTTGACTTTCTCTGTACTCTGACTGCAGATCCACTCCTGACCCAGCTATTGGGTAAGGTTTACGCTGACCTTGAATGGTTCCATAAGGAAGGTAGGATTTTGCAGAACGGAAACTTTAGAACTCAGTTATGATCCATTGGTTCATCTAGAGTTAACAGTCATGTTTTTGGTTGTATGTGTTTTTACAAGACTGGAAAAATCCAGCACAACTGGTATTATTTTAGGTAATATAGTTAGAAAAGAAAAAAAGGAAAACTATTGTTCTCTTTATCATCCAGTCAGTTGAATAGGCACAAAGACAATGTGCAGTCTTTTCTACAAAAAATGCCAGAATTCAAATAGTTTTGTTAAAAATTGAGGATAAAAAACTGTTTTGGATGCTCATGCTCTTGCTCACACTCTTACTGTCTCCACTGTGTTATGATGCAGCAAGAAGACCCTCACCAGATGCCAGCTCCTTGATCTTGAACTTCATAGCCTCCACAATTGTAAGAAATTTATTTATTTATTTGTTTATTTATTTATTTATTTATTTTAAAGCCACAAGATGGCTCACATCTGTAATCCTAGCACTTTGGGTGGCTGAAGTGGGAGGATCACTTGAGGTCAGGAGTTCAAGACTAGCCAGGGCAAGGGCAAGACCCCATCTCTAAAAAAAATAGAAAAAATTAGCCAGGTGTCATGCAGTGCAGCTGTAGTCCCAGCTACTCAGAGGGTGAGGCAGGAGGATTGCTCGAGCCCCAGGAGTTTGAGGTTGCCCTGAGCTCTGATGACGCCATTATACCACTCTAGCTGGGGCAACAGAAAAAGACTCTGTCTCCAAAAAAAAAAGAAACGACTGTTTTTAACATTGACAATTTGAATTAAGGAATGAAGAATTTGCAAATACCTAAAGCCAATGTTGTCTTTATAAGAGAAAAGACATTATACATTTCCAGAGTTAACTTCATCAGATTTTATAATCACTAGACCTGCTTTAATCAGTTGTTTAACATTCTGCCTAATGTTCTCTTCTTGATTAAATTACATTCAGTGGAAGTTTTAGAATATTGTTATTTTTTTCTTTTTCATATGCTTTAAGCAGAGCAGCAATGAAGACTCTATCTTACACTGTGTCCAAAAGACCAGCAGATGGCGCCCAGTAAGCCCAGTAGGCAAAAATGAGTCCATTTTTATAGAATATTCTCTGCTTTCTGGTTGTTAAGCCTAATTTTGAAGTGGCCAATAGCAAAACTTGATGGTTTTAATGACACTATGCTACATAGAATAATCTGATAGCAAGAGCCAGCTGTTGAAGATGTTCTAGGACATGTAATTGTTTTTTTGCCTTTCACCTTACTGTCCAGTTCTGTCACCAAGAACCCATCAATTAATTAGCTTTGAATGTCACAAATTGCACAAAGCCTGTCAGAGGCCTTAAGAGTGGAAGTTGAAGAGATAGTAATCTCTATAATACAGATTAGGTGGAGGGAGAGTTCCCAGAAATAGTAATGCCTTAAATTTAGAGTATTTGTGATCTGATATATATATAGTTCTCAGTATAGATGACACCAGGGATTGATGAACAGAAGGGGGAGAAGCTTGCTATACTTTGCCTCATTACAAATCTTGTAGTCTTTTTGGGTAGCCATAAAGGCCAAAAAGTAAAAAACACCGAAATAGATGTTTTTCTAAAGGAGACTTTTTAGGAGTGTGTTTAAAGAATATTCAGGAAAGATAAAAGGGCAGTGGCAAATACGTTAAAAGAAGGGAAAAATTGTCAATTCTCTCACTTCTGTTGCTGCTTTACTCCAAATTTGAAAAGTTCAATGAATAGAAAGCAAGTACTAACTTATTTTATGAATTAGCCTGTTATTGTTCATCAAATCTCATCATTTAGAATGCATTCTTGGAAATTTTTTGTTTCAGACTCTGGTATCTCTGGTATCCATAAGATAGTTCCATACAACTTGGAATGACTTGCCAAGTGTTTTGAGGGAAGAGCCATCTCAAAGTAAACTAATTAGCTTAAGTTTCTGTTTCCCAAATTGGATCTTGCAATCTCCCTACTGCTCAGCACCATGAACCTTTGTTTAAAAGTCAAGGTTTTAAAAATCTTCTTGCCAGGTTCATTTGAAACAATGAGTTAATTGTTAAGAAATCTGTTAATTCTTTGTATTATTCTGAAAAGCAGCATAGAGAGCATATATGTATGGACTCTGAAATATTTACATGAATATTTGTTATCATAGCATATTTAGCAATAAAGCATTGAAAAAAATCTCAAATTTCTTTCAACCAGGAATTGGTCAAATTAGGATCTCACCATATAATCAGCTATTAAAAATGATAGTGGAGATTTATATTCTTGGGAAGGGAAAAGATTACAAAATAGCATGTATATTATGATCATATTTTTGTTAAAACCAAAAAGATTTTAGCTTTCTTTCCTTTATTTTGATATTCACTAACTTTAAAAAGTAAGCATGGACTGTATTTACTAGAAAAGAACAGTAATGCTAATTTTCATTTTTGTTTTGAAAAAAAAACCCACAGAACTGAGAAGAAAAAAAGTGTTAAAATTGTATCCCCAAAATATGTTTGTTTGTATTTAAAAGCTCCACAAGAGTTTATTAACAAAATAAGTAATATATTACCTTACTAACTGCCATAACAAATATGAAATTTCAAAGTTATCTTTTTTATACAACTAGTGATGAACCTTATTTAGTAAAGTCTAATGTATCTGGCCCTGGGAAGTTGGTTATACAGGCAATAAAATACATATAAATTGCTGGAAAGCTCTTAAGTGGAAGAAACGAAGTAGGTTAAAATTATATTCCAATGCTGTTTTAAAAGAATGCTAGTTCCATCTTCCTGGGTGGAGATGCATTATTATATGTGCAGTGTGATACTTAGTGTTTTTATGTGGATTAAATGCAAAGATTCTGAAGGTACTTTGCAAAGTAAAAAGCCCTACCATCCTGTTCCTATTATTTTACAAGTCTCTCAAAGGACAACAGAATTATCTTTCAGAAAATAGTTACCTGCTCTCTCACCTCCATTAGCCAAATCAATATATAAGATATTGCAAATTTGAGGAAATGGGGACATGTAGGTGTTCAGTAAACATTAAAGCAATTAATCATTAAATTAGTCCACATCATTTACTAACCAGGAAGAACTGTCCTGGGTCTCGGTGATGTTTAGCAAATAATGTTTTCAGCCAAAATAGATACTGATTTGCTAGTTTAAAAAAACCTAAACCCAGAAAAAGGTTTATAGTCCCTAATAGCTGGGACTACAGGCACAAGCCACCAAGCCCCACTAATATTTTTCTATTTTTTGTAGAGATAGGATCTCCCTCCTGCTCAGGCTGGTCTCGAACTCGTGAGCTCAAGCAGTTCTCCCACGTCAGCCTCCCAGAGTGCTAGAATTACAGGCCTGTATTGTGGAGCTTTTAAATACAGGCCTGGCCCAGAGTTAGAGGTTCTAAAGTCACCTTAAATATTGAGGAGACTGGATATGAATGACAGTATCTTCTTTAGTTCGAGGTGTTTTGTAAGCAAAACTGCCATTCTTCAATCAATTCTTCTTTCATTACTCCAAATCACTCAGTTATTACTCTATCTTAATCTTGACTTTAAAGGGAGAGAGTAAGTAGAAATTCTGTTCAGACATTTTTTTTCTAATGGCATTTAGATAAAATTAAAATAATTTAGATTTCATAGTAATAAAATTCAAAAAGACACAATTGAACTGAGTTCTTAGCATGTCCTGTAGGTGATGGCGCAGTCCTTATCCTTCTGGGCTCAGAAAGGAACTTGGAAAATGGAACCATTCCTATCACAAATCTGTAAGCTAATCCAGAAAGCCTAATGAGTGTCCCTTAAATATAAAAGTATAAAGAATCTATAGAGGTTGTCCAGACTCAAGTACCCAAACCCAGCAGAATCTCAGAACACAGCATTTCTGGGCCCCAACTCTATGCTTTTGAAATCAAAGAAAAAAAAACATCTGTTTTCAACACTAACTAGCTTTGTAATAGCAGGCAACTTTCTAACCCCAATTTCTTCATGTAAACTGGGTGGACAATAATGCTGGGTAGGGTTACTGCTGATTCGGAGCAAACAGTCCAAAATGCAGTGTTTCCACACATAAATGTGGAAATGGCATTAATTATTCGAATTCATAGTATCCAAGCTGAAAGTCTTTTGCTATAATAGGAATCCATGGTTGACTGTTCTAAATCACCATCACATATATCTTGTCATAATATAGAACCTAGATTCTTACTGTGTATTTATGGATTACTATTTGATTCTTAAAATTGTGACTAAATGTAATTTTTTTAAAAAAATGCTCTATCTCTATGGTGGCTTAGAGAGAGAACATTAATAATATATTTAACACTCCATGAATGAGTGTTTCCAAAGGTTCATATAACTTTCTCACAGGTAATGTTGCTCCTTTATAATTGTTGACTACGAGTCCAATATTGCTTTATGAATTTCCCAAGCTTGACTTCCTGCTATCCCTTTTTGTCTACAACCTATATCATTTTGTTTACTAACATCGCAACATATTATAATTAAAAATGTTTAATAGTCAACTTTTATTAGAATGGAATGTGCTATTTGTAGTGGTTTATAGATGTAATTTAAGGGAGTTGATTTTTTTGGAGGTTTTTTTCTCTAACTGTAACCTTTTTTTAGGTGCACTGATACTGAAGTACTATGAGCATTCGGAACTTGTGGAGAAAGAACAAAGTTTTGATTGTTATGATACCTTCAATTGGGCTCATACATTTGGGGTGGCACAGAATCAAAAGTAACCCTGTTTTCCAAATACCTAATAAGGAGGATATTCCTGAGCAAGATAGTCTGGGACTTTCAAGTCTGCCGACGAACCAAATCCAAGGGAAATAGCAGGCTAGCAGTCTTCAGGTAAGTTCCATTTAATCTGGTCAGCCATAGGTACATTCCAACAATGTGAAAGTTGATCTTACAGAGCGCTGGCAAGAAAATGCCTTAAATGATAAGTTACCTTTTGTTTTTATTGTGATCTGCTGGCAAAATATTATTCTGCAGTTGCTTCTAGAAAAGTTGGTTGCACAAAGACCTTTGATACTTCCCTAGCAGTCATTTGGTTGAAAAGGGAAAAGGCCATTTCACTAGCAGTGTCACCAGGATCTTGAATGTGTACAAAGGAACAGGTGACTTCTTACCTTAAACCCATTATGTAGCATAAAAGTCTGACATTTACAAAAGATTCCTTTATTATTATTTGTTTTTTCCTAAGACAAATGAAAATAATTGTATTCATTCCTTAACATCAAATATTTTAGCTTCAACATGATTTGTTACTTTTGAGAATCACTGAAATAAAGAGGTTGTAATTATATAATTCAGGTCTATAGTCCAAAATTCCAAAATCCAAAAAATTCTAAAAAGCAAACATTTTGTTATAACTCCTTTGACAGCAAAACTTGATCTTGACTGACATGGGGCAATTTGCAGTATGATAGTCCCCTCTTGTCTGCAGGTTAGCTTTCTGCAGTTTCTGTTACCTATGGTGCACTGCAGCCTTCAGAATATTAAATAGAAAATTCCAGAAATAAACTATAAGTTTTAAATTTTGCACCATTCTGAGTAGCATGATGAAATCCTGCACCATCCTACTCTGTCCCACCTAGAATATGACTCATTCTTTTGTCCAGTATATTCACATTGTACACTATAACTGCCCGGTAGTAACTTAGTAAAGAGCAATCTGAGTTATCAGATCAACTGTCAGGGTATCAAGGTACTTGTGTTTGACCCTTATTTTACTTCATGATGTCCCCAAAGCACAAGAGAATTGTGCTTAATTTATAAATTGAACTTTATCATAGGTATGTATGTATAAGAAAAAACATAATGGAGTTTGGTACTATCTGGGGTTTAAGGCATCCACTGGGAGTCTTAGAATATATCCCTCATGGATAAGGGGGGACTACTGTATTTATTCAATTTAATATATAAATTTAGTTCCACTACAGAATTTTATGGTGCTTGATTATGAGTGTTATATTATGATTATATTGATTTTTGGATATTATACACTATTATTTTGGTTATAGAAATTATATACACTTTATTGTATTTATAAAATCCAAGAAATTCTAAATTACAAAACTCAGCTAGTCCAAGGGGTTTCACTTAAAAAACTGTGACCCTGTAATTGTAAAGCATTTTCTATTCTAATATACCTTTTATCCTTGAAGTGAGTAATATGCCCTAAATTTGGGCATAAGATAGATCAGTTTAAGGTTCTCTTCCATATGGAAGGCAGACATCAATAAGATTTTCCCCATTATAAGTCAGAGATTTTGACTTATAATGTAATTACTAGTTAGAACAGTATTTTAAATCAAGATTTTATTTTTAAATGTATATAAGGAGAAATGGAAGAGCATGGTTTAATATATTAGACAATTATTCTATATAAGAAGCCAGGTAGTAAAATAGTAGAAACTTAACAACTTAAAAGAGTAACCTCAGGACATTCTGTATAAAATAATTTGTATTTATAGTAATATATATTTATAGTAATATATATATATATTACTATGACATCATTTTTTCCTTTTATTTTTGTCGTAATAGTTTGCAGACCCATGTATGGCCAAACTTTCGGGGGGAGGGGGATAAAGTAGTTTCTCTTTGTGCAAAAAGAAATACAAGGAATATTAATTAAGGTATTCTTGGAGGAAAAATAAAGCTGAGAAAAGAAAGTATCTTCTCTAAAATATTAGTTGAATATAGTAAGTAACAGGTTTTAGATACCAGTACAGCAATAGTTAAAAGTTTTAGAGACCAATACTGCCAGTCAAGCAAGCAGAAGCAGATATTTAAACTGGCTTTGGGTAAGCAAAAGTCAAAACCAGATTTAGAGTGAGTGAAACACTGATTCTAGATAGTTGAAGAACGTCAAAAGAACATGTTGTAGTTATCCCTTATTTTTTATTTTCACTTTTATTATGGAAAGTTGAATACATAGCCAAAAATAGAGAGAGGGTAGTATATTGAACCCTCAAGTATCCATCAGCCAGCTTTAACACTTACCAGCATTTTGCCAATCATCTTTTAACCATTCTTTCTTTTTTCTTTAATTGCTAGACTATTTTAAAGCAAATCCTAATCTCTACTGTGTAGCCCTTCAGTATGTATCCTTAGCAGTAAGCATAAACACTCATCTACAACTACACAACCACATTTGTATTATCATACAGAAAAAATTAACTAACTCCTTACTGTGATTTGATACCCAGGGCCATGTTCAGATTTCTGAATCTATCTTTAAAAATCTTTACAGGTGATTTGTTGGAATCAGGATCCAAACAAGGTCCACATACTGCATTGATAGATAATGTCTCTTTTCAACTATTTCATTTCCCTTTCTAATCAGCCAAATTATAAATTTCCCACATTCTGAATTTGGCTGATTATATCCTCTTTTTGTCATTTAACAAGTTCCTTTATTCCCTCTGTAATCTGATAGTTAGATCAAGAGGCTTACTTTGATTTCATTTATTTATTTTTTGAACAAAAATACTTCATGGATAGTAGATGCTATGGTATGCATCCTAGGTAATCACACTGTTTCACTTACAATGTCTGATCCACTTTTGGTGTTCCTGAGATTGACAAGCAAATTATCATGTTTTCTCTCCATTAAATTCTCCATAAAGTTCCCCATCAATCTTTTACTTAATGAATTATTAGCATCTATTGATGATCATTGCTCTGATATAGAAATTGGCAAACGTTTTCTGTAAAGGACCAGATAGTAAATACTTTAGGCTTCAAAGACCATGTGGTCTCTTTCAACCTTGTTTTCATAGCGTGAAAGCACTCATACACAGTACATAAAGGAATGAGCATGCCTGCATTCCAATAAAATTTTATTTATAAAAACAGGCAGTGGGCTAGATATGGTCCATAGGCTTAACTTACCAATCACTGTGTGAGTTTAATCCATTATTTCCTTAGGGGTTGCCAAATGCTGCTGCTCAAATTCTATCATTCCTTCTCTATAAGATGGAACAACTTTCCCTTATCAACTATACATTTCCCCCAAAATGCATTTATACAGGGAAAGCAAGATAAATGCTTTCTTTCCCTAATTCCCTATATTGGTTTTTATAATAATGAGTTAGTGCTCCAGCAGCTTAGATTTTAATTTTTTTTTTTTTATTTTACCATTCCCCAGGTGATATCTGAGACAGTCATCATTCTTTTTAATGCTCAAGTTGTCCCATCTTGGATCCCTTCCAAGTTGACTCCTGTGTCATTGTTTTTTCCTATGCCCTTTTGATGTGACCCAACTAGTCTTTGATAACATCCTTACTTTTGGGTAGAAAACACTGAAAGCTCATCTTGTGTATTTCTTGCCTTAGACCTAGAATCAGCCATTTTTCCAAAGGGCCTGATTACTTTCAGGAGAAAATTTTACCTGTTTACATTTCTTTAAATCATATTTTATAGTATATCTCTTAATTTAGAAGACAGTCATGGAGATTTTACTGTTATTTTAATTAAGTTATCCATCACTGCAGAAAAACCCATCTGCCAGGCCTTTGCATCCAGGAATAGTAAAGACCATTCATCCAATGGTAACTTTTGGAATTATGGAGCACTCTGTTTAGGAATAAAGAGTTTTAATAGAGCTGAGCTGGCACTTCCAAACATATTATATAAAGCAGCCTCATTGTTTTGTTTTCTTTCTTTCTTTTATACCTTATTTTGTCCAGATGTAGACCTATGACCACAAGTCAGCAATTTTTGACATCTTAAAAATAATTCGGGAGTTATCAACAGTTACAATGATTTCTTCCTTTCTCATTTTATAGAAATACTAGTCAAAATATATGGTTGCTGGTCTCACTACCATAAGCCTGGTAGAGGTGCCAACATGGCACTCTTCTTTTGAAAAGTGGTGTGTTACTATTAAATATTGAGAAAAATTTCTAACTAGAGAAATCACTTTTTTAATCATAGTTTCTATTGTGGTTTGTGTGTGCATGAGTTATATCATGCAAATTACCATATAAAAGTCACTTTGATAAGGTTTCATTTAAATGTATTTCTCAGATTTTGCTGAATCTGAAATAGCCATTGAAATAATATTTAAGTAACTTGGCTGTTTCTGGCATAAGATAAACAGAGATTTTTTTTCTTCCTCATTCCATAAAAAAAGTTGACTATAGCTTTATCATCGCAAAAAGAAATCTGACTACAGTTGCCTTCGCTTTATTTGGGCCCAGTTGTCATGGTTACGGCCCTTTAAATTGGGAACATAACCAAAATAACACTTTGCATAACATTCCCTTGTTCTGCCCACCTCTTCTTTGCACATCTACGAATCACGGTTTGGTCTGTAACACCATACTACGCCATAGTCTACTTTAGGAAGTACTTTAGGCTAAGTAGTTATATTTATGCTAAATACTCTCCAAGTGGCTAGCATGGTTAGCGTATTCCTGAAAATACTAACTAACAGTTACATCTTCAAAAGACCAGGCTTTAACAGACATGGTCCATAACCTAAGCTTTTTATTCTTTTCATGCATTATTAACGTGTCAGGATTTTATACTTCAAGGCACAGTATTTTCTTAACAAGGACAATATCCTATTAAGGAAATTAGTATATCTGTGTGTCCACTTGGTATATGATAATATTTTATGATATTTAGACTCTTTGAAATTGAATTGCAAATCACATCCTATTTTTCTCTTTGTCATCCAGCACATTTCTTGGTTTTTATATTAACATTTATTATCATTAATCAATGTTTGAAGATTAGTTGGTTAGTACTTTCAAAACTGAAAATCATTGATTGATAGAGTAAAACTATAAAAAATTAGCTCTGACTTTAGCCAAGTATTTAAAACATGGTTTGTTCTCTGGTGCGGTGTATCGCACAGATTTATTCAACTAAATATAGACTGTACATTAGTGAGTTTCTGCAATAGAAATGCTAACAGCTCTCTTCTTTTCATAATTATTTATAAGCAGGATTTGATGTAAATGTACTTCTGTTCAAACCTAAAGTTTCCAAGCAAACCAAAGTTATAGATAAAAACACAACATTAAATCTTGATGTAAGAGAATAAAAACATTTGGGGCTATTTTTTTAAGACTGAGACCAAATTCTCAGTTTTATAATGTAGCATTTGTCTTCTAGAAGCATGCCATATTTAAATAACTACTGTAAGCTTTCTGGCCATATTATTGTGCATTCCACATCATTGAAAAGATAAGCACTTTCTTGTAGAGGGGATTTATTGAAAACTAAAGGAATTTTAAGCCTAAATTGGTTTACCTTTCTCATTTTCTGGAGGATTATGCCAGTAGATAGTTCTTTTTTCTAAAAAAGGAGCAGAGTATTAGAATAAAGTATTAAACTGTAATCTACAAAATAGTTTGGAATTATTTCTCTAAAATGTTTTATTTTTATTTCTTTTAGAAAGAAGCAGCTTTGAATCTGAGCTTGACATTGAAAGAAGAGAATGAAAAACACCAGTTGGGTTAGAAAGAACTGGCTTCTCGTAGCTGGGTTATCTTTAATAGGTGTCCATCTTGGAACATACTTTATACAGAGGGCTGCAAAACAGTCTGTAAAATCTCAGTCTGGAGCCAAGCAAAAGAGTATTGAAGAATGAAGTAAAATAAATATTTAGAATTACTAATTTGTCATCAAATCATTCTATGCTGATTAGCTCCATAAACATCAAAATATTTAATTTTATAGCCACATTGCTGCATATTCATACTTTGATTCCTGAAGAATGTTCTGTTTTAATGTTAAAACACATAACAATGCAATGAAAAGAAAAATATGATTCACACAATAAAAGCTGTCTTCCCAAGTTACTACCTGAAGTAAGATGTCCCGTTTAGAAGCTAAGAAGCCATCGTTGTGTAAAAGTGAACCACTGACAAGTGAGAAAGTCAGGGCCACGCTTTCTGTCTGGAAAGGAATCGTGTCATCGTGCTATGGCCCTTCGGGGAGGCTGAAGCAGCTGCACAATGGCTTTGGAGGTTACGTGTGCACAACTTCACAGTCCTCTGCCCTGCTCAGTAACCTCTCTGTCACCCATCCCATATTAAAGATCCTGACGACTTCCCTGCAGAATCATGTGTCCTGCTTCAGTGATTGTGGCTTATTCACAGCCATTCTTTGCTGCAACCTGATTGAAAATGTTCAGCGAATAGGCTTGACACCCACCACTGTCATTAAATTAAATAAACATCTTTTGCGTCTCTGCACCAATTATCTTAAGTCTGAGGCCTGTGGTTGTCGACTCCCAGTTGACTTTAGTAGTACTCAGATCCTCCTCTGTTTGGTGCGCAGCATATTAACAAGTAAACCTGCCAGTATGCTCACCAGAAAGGAAATAGATCATGTCAGTGCTTTGATTCTGAAAGCTTTTTTGCTTACAATTCCGGAAAATGCTGAAGACCACGTCATTTTAGGAAAGAGTATAATAGTACCTTTAAAAGGTCAGAGAGTTATAGATTCTACTGTATTACCTGGAATACTCATTGAAATGTCAGAAGTTCAATTAATGAAGCTATTACCTATCAAAAAGTCAGGTGCCCTCAAGGTGGCACTCTTTTGTACCTCTTTATCCGGAGACCTTTCTGATACTGGAGAAGGAACTGTAGTGGTCAGTTGCGGGGTTTCTCTTGAAAATGCAGTTCTGGACCAGCTGCTTAACCTAGGAAGGCAGCTGATCAGTGACCATGTAGATCTTGTCCTGTGCCAAAAAGTTATACACCCGTCTTTGAAACAGTTGCTCAGTATGCATCGTGTTATTGCTGTAGACAGAATTGGAGTGGCCCTGATGGAACCCTTGAGTAAAGTGACAGGTAAAAATCACTCTTGGCTTTTGCCCCTTACGGTTAATAAATCACACTTTTTGAGCAGGGATATTCTTGGTTTGTGTCACTGTTAACATCTTGAAAAATTTTAGAATCTGCCAACCTCACAGCATGTGTCAGTATCATTTCTGGCAGCAAAGATTGTTTCTAGAAAAGATCCTATATAGTTCACTTACTAAAAATGGAGCAATTATGGTCATTTTCTGTTTGTTTTTCAGCCCCAAAATATACTACAGATTTTATCATTTTCTAACCCACAAATATTCTATAGGTTATTGATAAATCTAACATCCTCACAATCCTAAAGTCTTTAATCCTTTACACATAATTCTTCTACTTGAATTTACAAAACATTTATGACCTCAAACTACTGAACTTTTAATTCACACTATATTTAGAAGGTGATTTTGCAGCTAGAATACCCCTTTTCATCACTTTTATTATAACTCCCCACAAACATATATACTTCTACCTAAATAGGTGTTTCTAATGAGGGTAGGGGAAATGCACATGTGTCTATATTTTAACTTTATCGGAAATATTTCCAGCTGACCTTGAGAACCAAGATCATCTTTTACTTTTGGCACGTATAATAGTCCTTGCCCACAATAGGTATTCTAAAATGTTGAATTCACTATAACATGTTTAGTAAAATACAGAATTATAGGCAAGAAATTCACTGTATTTCACAAACTCAGCTAATTAAAAGCAAATAAAAGGTTGATATTCACCTATTAGAGCCAAAGAAAAATGATAAGCTGCATAGTTTTGATTTGAGCCACTTTTCAGTATCCCTTTAACTGCTTTGACAGTCTATCAGAAAGATGATCATTTAGTTCTGCATTGTTGCAATTTTTAAGTTATTAGACTGAAACCATTGTTAAAGTTTACTATTTATAGTCTTGTAAATCATCAAAAAGGAGCAGTATGTCAAGTGTCGAATCCTTAATATCTGGGTTATTGCCCTGACTTTGTAAGACTCAAATGATTGTCAAAGTAGAAATTACTAAGAAATAATGGAAATTATTCTTTGGAACTCATTATTGATGTTATAGATCAGACTCATACCCTTAAATATCTACTAGCTTTTCATGAATCTGGCAGTTTCTAGCTTGTGGATATTAGATATTTCAGATTACTTAGTTTTTCAAATACAGAGCATTTTAGCTGGGCACAGTGGTATGCACCCATAGGCCTAGCTACTCAGGAAGGTGAGACAAGGATTGCTTGAGCCCAGGAGTTCAAGTCCAGCCTCAGTGACATAGGGGGACCCTGTCTGTTTAACAAACAAAAAAGGAATATTTCCCCATAGAAACAGTACTGTAAATGGGGACTGGTTTCCACACTAGCCCACAATTGTTATTTAACCCATATATACCTGGAATATGACAATAATAACCATAGCTTTAGTCCTGTATCTTGAGATAAAAGGTAAAAGGGGAAGACAACTACCAGGCACATGGCTCAGACAAACTTTTAGAATAGGTGGAGTATGTTTTTGGCCTAATCTGTCTTCCCTGGTGTACCTAGATTAACATTACCTCCTTTCAACCCTTCAAACAAAATTCCTATTTATTGATGATCTATGTTAAGTAGTAGATTTTACTGTTCATAGGTGACTGGCATTTGTGAAGCATGTTGGGGGCTTACAGAGCATTTTTAACATTTTATTTGGTTTGATGTATTTGTGAACTAGGCATTATTATCCCTGTTCACAAGAGCCAAAAATGTTAGGTGACATGTGTGACTTGCTTAGCGTCCAGTGGCAGATAAGCCATGTAGCTGGGGCTTCTTGCTCCGGAATCTGGAGGTCTTTTTTATTTCTTAAATTTTAGATCAGTCTTTATTCCTTATTCTTGGAGGCTTCAGAAGTAAAGAAACAATATTCAAATAAGTGAAATTGTTCAGTGATTATTTTCTAAAAATTATTTGAGCTGAATGTGTTTTTAAACATTTTAACACCATTAATTTGAAAGAAAACGTCTTTTAAATGTTAGTTTAAAAGAAGAGGAAACTGGCCTAAAAGGATGAGTAGCTCTGAATTATTTTAATCTTTAGACTTTAAATTAGCATTATTTCTTATAGAAATTTGATGTAGGCTTCTTTTCTTATACAACTTCTACATATAGAAATTTGGAAAATTCAAGTCATCCTAACTTCTTTATTCATACTTTTATTAATTTGTGATTTATAAAACTTTACTATTTTACCCATGCAGGTAGGAAGGCAAATAATATATCAAAGAATAACAAAATAAGTTTGGCGCTGACTTTATTTTGCCATAATTTAGGTAGCTATTTACATACAAACTGTTGCTAGGCAAAAAATAATAATAATCCTTAACATGCTCACTAAATAGAGCCCCAAAGGAATTCAACCGCATAACTATTTGGATAGCTTTATTTGTTTTAAATTGAAAATGCTATTTAAAAAAAAAAGCCTATTTCCTAACATTATCCTTATTCCAAATTAGATTCTTAATTGGGGTCTCTGATCCCTGAATGACCTTCCACATTTTCTGGACTTCCTGAAAATGTATGCAAAATTTTCTGTGCCTTTTTGTGAGAAGAGAGTACAAAATGGCTTCTAACAGATATTAAGACATCTGTAAACCAAAAGAAACTCTGCTTTATTTGTATATCGTTTTAATAACAGAATGCTACTTATTCCATCAGGTTATGATGCATCTTTTTTCTTTATCCTATGTTTCACATTTTAAATGATATGCTTGTGGGACTTTTATATTGGCTAGGAATAAATACTATAATTTTGAACGGTTGCTTGTTCCACCTTTGCTTATACATTTTGTATTTTCTATACTTTAAAAAATAGGAACGCAGCCTATTGGCTCCCTAGGTTCAATATCTCCTGGTAGTTATGGAAGTGTGAAAGACTGGTGCGCTGCAAAATTTGGCTCCAAGCATTTTTTTCATCTTATTCCTAATGAAGCAACAATCTGCAGTTTGCTTCTGTGCAACAGAAATGATACTGCCTGGGATGAGCTAAAGGTAGGTAATGAACTTTGAATTCCATATCCAGGGACTGAGGCAGGAATTAAATAGTCACTCAACAGGTGCTACAATTTCGTCTTCACATTAGTGAGCCATGATTTTATTTTCCCCCATAACTTCACTAGGTGGTATAGAAAGCAAAAGCAAAAACTTGAGAGAAGCAGTCACAGTAAGCTAATTTAGATGCCTATGACATTATAGTAGATTGGCATGTGTTGCCATTTATTATTTCTATTTACAAGAAACCTAAAAAGTCCTTGACATGTGGCTAATTTTCTTAAGAAATAAGTTTGAATTATGCACTCTTTGATGCTAATGCGTATGAATTATTCACTTGGAAAATGAGCTCCCCAGTCAGTACCCATGGTCCACCCTTTAGTAGCATTTGTCATTCTCTGCCAGCAATAACACATGCAACTTTTACATAAGGGAAGTGATAATCTATCGGCTTGGTCACAAGTTTTAAAGATTCTTGTATGTTCAAGGACATACCCTTGGTGAATATTAAAGGTCTGTGTGTTTTTCTATTTGCTATTGTTAGGTTGTAGCTCTGTTATTTCCAAAACAATTTGAAATAAATTCTATATTTATACAACTGATTTATTTAGACTGAAATACTTTTTTTTAGAAGAAGTACCAGTAAACTTTGCTGACCCGCATGTCTTGCAGCCATGTATTTGTAAATCTCAATTTGAACATCTAAGTGCATATGAAAGAAAATGTTAATTTGGATCCATGAAAACATAGTTCTGGCTAATGCATTTTTCTTTAATCTTTAATCTTTATTATTCCAAAATGTATTAATCACTTTATGACCTTCCCAACACAGGTTTTGTTCTTTTCCAATTAAAATCAGGTTCTTTGAGTCCACTGCCTCTTTGGCTTTGAGAGCATGCTTATATTTCTTCACGTATATGATGTGCATGTCTGATTCAGATGATTTGCTTCCTTTTTAGCTCACATGTCAAACAGCACTGCATGTCCTGCAGTTAACAATCAAGGAACCTTGGGTTTTATTGGGAGGTGGCTGTACTGAAACTCATTTGGCTGCGTATATTAGACACAAAGTAAGTCCGATATCCACTCTACAGTATCTACATTCTCAGCAACTTTTATCTTATGATATAATAAGCCAAATCATAATACCCTGGAGCCTTTAACACTTAATTTTTCAATAGTCTAAGTTAGATATTGCGTTCTAAAACACTTGATTCCAGTTTGGGGTTATCACAAAAATAAAATAAAATAAAATAAAACACTTGAGGACGATAACAAGGTACATATAAAATAATACCTTTATTACAATGTTTATTATAAATTTAATTTTTTAGTAAATGATCACATTCTCTGAGTATTGTCTACATGCACTGCATGTTGAAACTAACATTCTGTTATTGGGAGTTCTCATATTTGAGATCTCAACTGCTGCAGTACAATAATATAATAATTGATGTTCACAATGAAAGGACCAGGGTTCTACAAAATACTTCAGTGCCTTCAAGAGCATCAAGACTTAATTAATTTCATTTATTAAAGCATTCTGTATACCATATTCTAATTTTTAAATTGATATTTATGTATGATATTCTATTAAATAGAATTTTTATTAGTCTAGGAAATTCCACTTCCAGATAATTGTCAGATAAGTTTATTGCATTATAGTTCTGATTAATTTTTTCATAAGTACTAACCTACTTTATTTGAAAATAGATCAAAAAGGTATAAATGTTTTCTACATATTTGCAGTTGATTCATTGGGTAAACAGGAGAGTTATTGAGAGGCCCTGTAGAGCTTTGAGTGGGTGACTCAGATTGGAGAGAAAGTAAACTTTTCTATAGATATGCCCTACCCTGCTTCCCCAAGTAACTTGAAGTCTATTTGAAGGTAAAGACCATTCATGAAAAGTCATCAGAATATACATGATGAAAACAAAATTTGTGCCAGTCTATTGATGTTGAATGGACAATAGTGTAATCTGTAAATGAAAT
Organism: Microcebus murinus; assembly: GCF_040939455.1. Classification (NCBI taxonomy): domain Eukaryota; kingdom Metazoa; phylum Chordata; class Mammalia; order Primates; family Cheirogaleidae; genus Microcebus; species Microcebus murinus. Next base: position 20,819,098 of record NC_134119.1, read on the forward strand.
CCAGTAAACTGGAGAAAGTTTTTCAGAAGAAGGAGGTGTGTGGAATAGAATTTTGAAGAAACAATACAATATTGAGGTTTTGGGAAAAAATATGCAGTAGAAATTTTCCCATCTGGTTCAAACCTCCTGGTTAAAAAAAAGCGGTCACTGTTTTTAAATAGCTAGGATATGAATTTTTTAAACCATTTTTCAATCATTAGTTTGTTAATACAATCACATGTCACTCAATAACAGGGATATGTTCTGAGAAATGCATTGTTAGGTGATTTCATTGTTGTGCAAACATCACAGAGTGTGCTTAGACAAACCTAGGGTGTATAGCCTACTACACACCTAGGCTACATGGTATAGCCTATGGCACCTAGGCTACAAACCTGTATAGCATGTTACTGTACTGAATACTGTTGGCAACTGTAACACAATGGTAATTATGTTTGTATCTAAACATATAAAAGGTCAGTAAAAATATGGTATTATAATCTTATGGGACTCCCATCGTATATGTGGCACATAGCTATATATTAACTTTTTTTTCTATCATGGAACTTCTAAGATAAACTTTTTTAAATGATGGAACCAAAAAACAGTTTAAAGTCTTATTACCTTTTCTATTAATGTAAAGATAAGAATATTCATTTTTAAAACACCAATGTGAAAATTACACATGTCCCTAAATGGTGTCAATAATAATATGTGCATTCTCATTTTAAACATACTTAAACATTTTTCCAAGATAAATAAGTACTTCATTTGAGACATTAGTCTTCAGGAACTTCCCTCTGTGTGCATAAAAACCTATAATATGTGCATGATACCTTGTCCTTCATATATTGAGAAGGTGCTACCAGGCCATCAGAATAAATGATGGGGTTATTGTGATTCATTCATTCTGATAATATGGTAGCATACATTTTCACTCTAACCAGCAGGTTAAGAGATTGCAGCCTGGCCAGTTGACCCATACAAGCCCATTAGCATTTTGTCAAACACCAAATTAAAGTAAGTATAATAACTGTATGAATAAGGTTTTGACCACATATGTTATTTTTCTTAAAGATTTTTGTATTAATTGCTCTATATGTGTTTTTGATGGTTTTATTACTCTTTATTTTTCTTTTCCTTTTTTTTCTTTTTTTCTTTTTTTTTTTGTTTTTGTTTGGGGGGGGGAGTCTTCCAGTAAGGATCAGAAAACCTGCTAGACAAATTCTAAAAGAGGTGTAACACTTGGTTTTATTACTCTTTAGATTCACAATGAGCCAGAAAGCATTCTCAAAGATGATGGATGTACTCAAACAGAACTTCACCTAATTGCTGAAGCATTTTGCAGTGCTCTAGCATCTCTTGCTGCCTCTTTAGAACATGACGGAGGTGAAATTCTCACTGACATGAAGTATGGACACTTTTGGTCAGTTCAGGCAGATTCTCCCTCTGTTAACTGGCCAGATTTGCTTTCACAGTGTGGCTGTGGATTACACAACAGCCAGGAAGAACTCAGCTGGTCTTTCTTAAGAAGCACATGTCAGCCTTTCACGCCACAAGCCTGCCTTCTCCGTGAAGCTGTGGGCTCGGGCAGCAACCTGACCGTGGACTGTTTCACTGCTAAGCTTAGTGGCCTAGAGGTGGCTGTAGAGACAGCCAGTTTGATTTTGGATCTTTCATATGTCATTGAAGATAAAAACTAATAGAATAGCATGTTTATATTACAAAACGAACTAGTCACGTGTCAATTAAGAAAAGTAGTGAGTGTGTTTGTTCTCTTCCAAAGGCCTGTTCTGCATACTTGAACAGATGTCTCATAAAATTATAAATATACTTATTTAAGGAAAAAAGGTCTGATTCATGAATAGAAATGCCATAAAGTAAAATAAAATAAAAATATGAAGCATTGTTATTAAAGATATTATAATAACATTAGGGATTCCACAGTGACCACAGTATGTTGTTCTAATTTTTTGTTGTTATTTTGACATCATGCGAAGAATATACAGAAATAAAAAAGTCCTAATCCTTGCTCTAGTTTAGATATACTTATTATAGATATTTTGTAGTTAGCAATTACATATGTTTAAAGGACAAAATTAGGCTGGGTGTGGTGGCTCACGCCTATAATCTGAGCCCTCTGGGAGTCCGAGGTGGGAGGATCGCTTGAGGTCATGAGTTCAAGACCAACCTGAGTGAGAGCAAGAGACCTCATCTCTACTCAAAACAGAAAAATGAGCTGGGCATGGTGGTATGTGTCTGTATTCTCAGTTACTCAAGAGGCTGAGGCAGGAGGATCACGTGAGCCCAGGAGTTGGAGGCTGCAGTGAGCTACAATGATGCCACTACACTCTACCCCAGGCAACAGAGCAAGACTCTGTCTCATAAGTAATAAATAAATAAATAAAATACAAAATTAGAATGCAAAGTATCACAAAGCATTCAGTATATATTTCTTAATCAAAATAAGTATTCAAACTGCATATGTAGTAAAATTTCACTGTTCTCCATGCTTTTTATCTCAGACTATATTATTCAGTGGTTAGGTAATTGATGTTGAACCTGCTTTGCCCGCAGTTGTTAGTTTGTATCACTGTTCCACATTTTTGTTATTTTGAGGAAATGTGTGGTTAGAGAAAAAAAGTAAGTTTATATAATAACGAAGGCTGAAATAACTCTGTAATGTCTTCACATTTAAAGTGGGAGGAAGAACTGGTTTGTTTTAGACCAGGTTTCTCACCTTTGGCTCTATTATCTTTCTGGGCCAGATAATTCTTTGTTGTGTGGGTGCTGACCCTTGCCTTGTAAGTTGTTTCGCAGTATTCTTGGCCTCTACCACTAAATATCAGTAGCTCACCCCAGTCGTGACAACCAAGAATGTCTCCAGACATTGCCAAATGTACCCTGAAGAACAAAACTGTCCTTGGTTGAGAACCACTGTTTTAGACTGATAGAAAAGGAAGGAAAATAAGGAATATTTTACCAGGACTTTAGAAAACAGCACAGAGAAAGGAACTGGAATTATTTCTCTAGTTCAGTCAATAGTGCAAAAAGAAACTAGAACAGCTCCCATATTCAAAGTAGGCTCTGCTATTTCACCAAAGAATGTAATTTGAATTTTATGCAAATGCTAGGGATTTTATAAATTAAAGAAGAAATATAGAATGCAGCTAAAGGAATATATAGAGCTGTAACAGATGTTATATTAAACTTTAGGAAAACATTTTGGAACTTTTTGGAAAATGAAGCAACCTAAAAGTTAGTGATCAGATCTATAGCCATGATAAAAGGAAATAGAATTTTTGAACAGTTTCCTCCAATATTCTTGTAATCAAAAAGAATTTTTACTCAGAGCCAAAGAAAAAATTGTAATACAAACTCAAAGTAATGCCATATATTGAAAAATCAGCTATGCCTCAAGCTTGATAAAATATTTCTTTAAAGTTTTACTCCTTTTATTACTAGAATTAAGTAGAAGGGCAGTGTGGTAGTCAGCTTCTAAGATGGCCCTGATGAACCTCACCTCCTGGTTTGCAGGCCCTTGCTATAATTCCCTCCCCTTGAGTGTGGGCTGCACTTAGTGACTCTTTATGTCAGCCATTTCCCAGTTTTGTGAAGAGGAATGATATGGTCATGGCTATGCCTTATCCATCATTTGATGCTGGGAGTAGAGGGCAAATAACTTGTCTTTTTAGCTTCATGGGTCTACGGATAAAAAGCAACTGTGGTCCAGGAACTATACTTAAAGAACTACCCCTGAGGAGGAACCTCAGCCACTCTGACCTGATTTCAATGATGAGATTCTGGACTTTGGGCTGATGCTATAATGCAGCGAAACTTTGGGGGATCTTGGGAATGTATTTTGCATGTGTAGGCAGCCTCTAAGATGCCTCCCACTGATTCCACCTCCTGGGAGCCCAGCTCTTTGGGTCTGGTTGGGACCTAGCTTCTAATGAATACAGTACAACATGAATGATGAGATTTCACTTCTGATATTAGGTTGTTAAAAGACGCTTGTCTCTTGACCCTTTGCTCTCTCACTGTGATGGAGGCCAGCTCCCGTGTTGGAAAGTGCCCTGTGGAGAGGCCCACATAGCAAGGGTTGATGGAGGCTTCCAGCCAATGGCCCAGAAGGAACTGAATCCTACCACTAACACAAGAGTGGATTTGGAAGCAGATCCTCCCTCATGGAACTTTGCAATGAGTGTAGCCCCTGCCATTGGAGCCCCATGAGAGACCCTGAAGCGGAGGACCTAGCTAAGCCACTCCCAGGCTGGTTCCTGACCTACAAAATTTTGTAAGATAATAAATTTTGTTTTAACTCAAGTTTGGGGCATACTTAGTCATGCAGCAATAGATTTCTAATAAACACAGAAGGAAAAGCTTATTTGTAACTACTTACTGAATACTTGGTCATACAAGTGGACAAAAGCATTCTTGATGCCATGCTTTTGTGTTTTCACTGTCACCCCCAAACATAAAAGAACTATTCTTCATCACACGTGTTTATAATGGGGTTTTTTCACAGTCACTGAAGAAAGTATGTCACCTAAGAATATGGGAATTGTCCTGGTTGTCCTTGGCTCTATACTGCATTTCCAAGTTCCTCCAAGGAGCGGTGACATGGTGAACTTCTCCGATTGACTTTACAGACTAGGGATCTCCACTTTTCATGATAGCCATTTTTACCTCTGTCATTTTTAGCTTTGCCATATAATTGAACTACATTCCTTGGTGAAACATCAGTGTTGTCATTCTGAATATGTCATTTATTGAAATATTTTTATGAATTCATTTGTGTTTCCTGAAGATATAATGATCCTTAATAGAAAATACTGGAAATGGCGATGGGGGTGGGGGGGAACAACACCTTCCATAATAGTTCAAGAAAACCATTCAAACTCGGATAGTAAAACATGAGATGAAAATTCTTGTTGAAAATAATTTCAGAGAAGTTCATTTTGGCAGCAATAAATGACAAGAAAAAATAACTAAGTTAAGCCTCAGGCACTGTTTTGTGACTTAACGTAAGATTGAGGTCTGAATATTGCATTATAAGGTACCTCAGGAGATGGAACAGGAAACCCTGATATGGCTATTCAAAAGGATAGGAAGAGTATGCAGGAGAGAATGAAGTCAGTGACAGCTGTTCAATACTTTTGTAGGACTCGTAGGACATGTAGCATGAAAGATTATTGAGCCAGAGGGGTTCAACGGGATTATCATCTTATTAGTCAAAAGAGGGTAGGATTTTGTCAGCAAGAAAAAAAGTGGAGAACTAAAGCAAATTAAAAGAACCTTGTAAGTCAAAACACTTATTTGGGCTTATAAATATCCCACTCCTTAATTCTTTCATTTGTACTATACTAGAGAATCTTTGTATGTTAGACATTTTATATCAACAGTTAGACTAAAGCATTTTACTGAAAAGTGGAGTATTTTAGAGAAGATACTTAAATTATATATTATTAGTATCTTTTATCATAAATATCTTTGAACTTATTTAATTTGTATCATCAAAGCTGGTATTCACATGATAGAAGAGAAATTTTAAGCACCCCTATACCAGCCATCACACTCTGTATTTTTATGCTGTTGAACAGTTCTTTGGATAACTTTAAAATCGAATAATATTGTTTACAGTCACATCAATTATACAGGTTATTATTTAGGAGTATCATGTACAAAAGTCACTCTCATAATCAATGCAGACCCTGTCCAAACATCCAATTAGTTAGGTTATACTTTTGTGATAATCTTTGGGGAATAGTCAGAGAGACTAAACATCTCTTACAGAGCCCTGTTTCAGCTGTCTAAATAAATCTCTCTCTTACTCTGAAGGAAAAGTCAATATTGAATATCTGATATCTTTATAATATTTTCATCTAGTTAAGTGGTCCCCTTTAGTAACTTTGGTGTCTCATAATCCTTGGAAATTTTTGCCACTCACCTACAAAATTTGAATTTAGATGCATCTAAACCCAATGTTGCCCTGTATTTTTGAATTACGAGTAAATTTATATGCTTCTTCATTAGAATATAGTGATACTCATAAAAGAGAATGCAGTCTCTGAAAACTATTCCTATGTGTAAATTAAACCTTTCATTGGATAAATGATTAGACTTGGCACACTAAACACCTTGGAATACTAATACCAGTAATAAATTGTGAATTTAGAGGGAAATAAAACAGCTTGACAATCTCCTGTTAAAATTCACATTGAGGAAATATTTATAACAAACATCCCATTTTGGCCCTATTGTTTTAATTTGGAGTATTGTGGTTTCATTTTGGGAAGTTTTAATTGAGCTCTTTTTGTTTGCCAGACAATAGTTAATAGTATTGGAGGAAAGGAAAAAAAAAAACTATTTGTTCATAGTCTCTGACATCAAGAAGCTGATCATTTTATGATGACATTTTTAAAAGTCATCATTTTTAAATTTTTAAAAATATTTTTAAAATATTTTTTTAAAAAAGTTAATTATAAACTTTAAAAAGTTAGTTATAAAATTAATATCAACATTATGTTGTAATAGAAAATTGGGGAACTGTGAATCCTATACACATACAAAAGGAAAATAAAGTTAAGTATAGTCCTACTATCCAGAGATAAACACTTTATATTTTATATCCATTTTTCTGTTAACTTTCTACATGTACTTTTCCAAAAAGATAATCATACAGTATGCTCCGTTCTGTTTTATAATCTGTTCCTTTTACTTAACATGCCATGAACATCATAAATATGTACAATTAGTACACATTCTACCACTATACCATTTTAATGCCTGAAGAAATTTTGGTTGTAGAGATTATGCCATAATTTAGTTAAAGAGCTTGGTATTAGTAAACCTTTAGGCTTGTTTCAATTTTTGTATGAGCAACAACGCAGTGAACATGTATATAATCCTTTTCTCATACATCCCTGATTATTTACTCAAGATAAATAAATAGAATTAGGATTTCTGGGTCCAAGTGTACTGAAAATGGAAAGAATATATACATACATTATACCCTCATTGATAATTTTTAAAATGTAAATTTAAAAAAAAGGAGAGTCATTTTCAGTCATTAAATTAGCAAAGATAATAACCAGTATTGGGAAAGGTTCAGGCAAATAAGCACTCTCACACTGTGATTAGAGTATATTGATGCAACATTTGGAAAGCCATTACAGAGTCTATATTGTCTTTCTATTTATGGTATACTTTAGTCAGATGCTTCTTAATGGTTTTCACATTTCTATCAGTAAGTTTATCTTTCTCATACACATTTATATTTTTATATTTATTTTCTCATATGCAGCATTACAGATATGAACATATCAAGTAAAATTTTAAAGCAAATGCATAGCCTCTCTTCATGGTCTCAATTTTCCAACCAGCTGCACATCCCCAAGCTAAACAGGATGCTTTCTTAATGGCACAGTTTTCTACCTTTGTATTGATTTGTCACTCACAAGCAGCAGCAAAACACCTATGTCATATGATGAATTCAAAACAGTAAACAAACTATTGCCCTTGAGTTTTGACCATCTTCTAACCTAACTCTTTAAGCATCAATGGGATGGTGAATTAGTTTCCAAGGGCTGCCATAACAAATTGCCATAAACATGGCGACTTAAGACAACAGAAATGTATTCTCTCCTAGTTCTGGAGGTTAGAAGTCTGAAATCAAGGTGTCAGCAAAGCAGTGATCCCCCAAAGGCTCTAAGGGACAATTGCTCCTTGTCTTTTCTCTTCCACTGATTTCTTTGCCTATTCTTAAACCAATACCATACCTATTGATTATAATGGCATAATAAAATTTTTAGTATCTGGTAAAGGAATTCCCTACTTCACTATTTTTCTTTTAAATACATCTCTTGGCTATTTTTAAGTTTTATTCTTGAATATGAACATATAGGTCATTTCGTGCAATTATAAAATGAATTATAATTGGAATCGTTTAGGTTTATATGTTAATTTGTAGAAAAATTAACATTTTTGCAGTTAGTACATGTTTCCACTCAAGAATATGGTAGTCATTTCATTTATTCAGATCTTATTGCATGAACTTTATTAATATTTTAAAGTTATTCATTATAGATTTTAAAACTTTTTATATTAATTTTAAGTATTTCATTGTTTTGTTGCTATTTTGAATAGAATGGTTTTCCATTACTAAACGTCCATTAATATATTTCTATATTTTTGAAAGACCATAAATTCTATTGGCTGCTAATAGAGATAATAAATCATAGATACTTTTAATATCTATGAGGTAATTTTTTTTTCACATTTAACTTTTCTAAGATTGGAATGTGTCTTAAAATCAAAGTGTACATTATTTGGTTTTTCTTTTCCCCACAAAAAAAATTATATTTAAAGTTGGTGGTGTGTTTTATAGACTTCTACAGATTTGAGGAAATAAGTGCACCCAGGCAATTTATATAGATGAAAGGAAGTTTGAGAATATATCTGAGAATTCTGGTGTTTTGAAGAGAGGGAGACCACGGTTTATTTATTTTTCTTTCTTTTTTGAGACAGAGTCTCACTTTGTTGCCCAGACTAGAGTGAGTGCCGTGGCGCCAGACTAGCTCACAGCAACCTCAGTCTTCTGGGCTCAAGCAATCCTACTGCCTCAGCCTCCCCAGTAGCTGGGACTATAGGGATGCGCCACCATGCCCGGCTAATTTTTTGTATATATCTTTTTAGTTGGTCAATTAATTTTTTTCTATTTTTAGTAGAGACGAGGTCTCACTCAGGTTGGTTTCAAACTCCTGACCTCAAGCAATCCGCCCGCCTTTGCCTTGCAGAGTGCTAGGATTACAGCAGTGAGCCACCACGCCCAGCAGAGACCATGGTTTCAATACTTGAGTAAACTCTAACTTCTGTGAGCTTCTTACCCTCATGTGGTTGTTTTTAAGAGTAAATGAAATGAATTAAAAGCTCTTACTACATAAAGAGCCTGGCACATAATCAGCACTCAATAAATGGGCACTGGGCAAAATCTTCCAATAAATTCCAAGAAGCTGACAATCCCACATTATTTTAGAAATTAAAAAAAAAATTAATAATGTTTTAAAAATTTAACTGAGTGAGATAAGGCAAAACTACAAATTTGTGAGTTAGGTGGAATGGTTACAAGGATACTCTATCATTTACTTAAATTTAAAGTCCTCATAGCCTTAGTAACTTTACTGGGCATAATCTTATAATTATCTTAGGTTGTGTTAGGAGTGAGATTTAGTAAATGGGCATATTTATTGATTCTCCTTGACAGCCTTGGTCCACTAGGAATATAGATTGATGTGAACTTTTTATCAGTGCACCAGATATATGTATGAGTATTGAGTAGATGATTTCATTATGAAGGAATTTAATATTCCCTGGATTTAAGAAAAATGGATTGAATTTTTGTCAATAAATAATTAAAATTTATTCCCAGTGATGCTTAAAATATTATTAAAACCATTATTTTGCATGCTTTTACTCTTATTTATATTTTTGGCTGTGAGAAATGAATAAATATATGTGAGATAAGTTGGAATCTATTTTACAATCATACAACAACTTAGATATTCTTGGGTTACTTGTCAAAATTAAAGAACTTTTTAAAACTAAAACAGAAATTCCTATCAATTTCTCAAGAGAAATTATCAACCATTCTTATTTATTTTACTTATGAATTTACTATGCATGAACATTTATTAAATTAGGCTACTTTTACTTGATGATAAAGTATAATGGAAAATTTTATCTTAATATTCATAGCATATGAAACCAAGGTCTTTAAAACACAGATGAATTCAAGTTCTTGTTTAAATACTCTTTTTTGCTCTTTATTGAGTTTTATAAGAAATATCTTTGTCATTTTATACTATAATTAATTCCTGATTTCCCTCATAGATGAATCTCATACTCGAATCCTTTCTGGTTTCATTTTCATTATAATGAATTCATTGATGTCATATTAGGTCTCTGCTTTGGAAACAGTTTCAAAAATATGAAATTAAATATAGGGCACTTGCAGTTGGTTTTTAGACCCGTGATTCTTACTTTCTTAGAACCAGATTAAGTTTCTCCTCATTCATTCAGTGAAGACCTATTGATTGCCTACGCTATGAAGTCATTGTGCATTTATTTGTTCTGCCCAGCTTCCATCTTCCATTCATTTATTCAACATCTAGCCTGGCATCTCCCCCCAAAACTTGCCTCTTCTTCTCTCACCATGTGATCTCTCCACACTCCAGCTCCCCTTCCCCTTCCACCATGAGTGGGAATAGCCTGAGCCCATCACCAGAAGAAGATGCTGGGGCCATGCAGATCCATGAGCCAAATAAACCTCTTTTATTTATAAATTACCCATCTTCAGGTATTCCTTTATAGCCACACAAATAGACTAAGAGAGTGGTCTTGAAACAGTGCATTCACTGATTCATTAAATCAACATACGTTTATCACACTCTTACTATGTATTGGGCACTGATCTACATTCTGGAGATTCAGATAAATTTTAGAATCAGCTTGACAAATTCCATGAAAATTCTTGAAGATTTTTAATTGGAATTCCATTATTTGTATAATTGACACTTGTATAATATTTAGGCTTTTCATCCTGAAAAAAATGGTATATCTCTCCGCTTGAGTTTTATTTACTTCTTTAATACTTTTATAGTTTTTTGTTTATTTCATTATGTACCTTGCATGTTTCTTTTGTTGAATTTATTCCTAGATATTCTGTGAGTTTTTTGTTATTATAAATGGAATCATTTTCTGATTGGATATAACTGACTTATAAAAAGGGTATTGATTTTTGCCTGTTAAATTTTTATTCAAATTCCTTACTGAATTCTGTTACTAATTCAATAATTTAGTTGAGTCTCTTGGCCTTTGGAGTTAAAAACAGCCATATCATTGGCTAATAATGATATTTGTGTTTCCCACTTTCTTTTTACACCTCATTGCATTGGCTAAGACTGCCAATACAATTTGAATAGTAACAGGCCAGGATGAAACTTCTTTTATTTTGTGTATGTGATTTTCCAAGTCTTACAAATTTATACTCTGCTCTACTGGCTAAGAAACATATCTTTTGGGATAAAGTCAGTAATGTCCTCAATTGCTTGAATTTATAAGAAAATGAGTAATATATAAAAAATTTAATTTATAGGCTTTATTTCACTTTTATAAAATTTTAAACCATTAAATTGTATTATTCAAATTGATTCTCTGAAAAAACTATTAATGTAACATAGACTTGCCAATTCCAAACAAGAAATATTTTTTGGATTTTCCTGTTTGAAATTTACATCCTAAAATGTATCAAGCAAGTTTCAAAAATATCAGGAATAACCAAACCAAATTGGGGTATGTGTCTGAAAAGCTACAAAAATGCTAGTCTTGCATGGTTAATAATGACCCTGTGCATGTGCTACAAATAGCATTTTGCTTCCGGTTAATAACAGCTTGCCATCTAAATAGAATAATGTAAACTTTAATGAGTACTACTCTTAAAATAAATATTACTTTTATTTTCAGTGAAGTGGAAACCACTGCCATTGTCTTGCTTTTATATCTCCAATCTCTATGGAAATAAACCTGCCTAAAGGTACATCAAACAGCCATCGTGCAGTTCTAAATTCAAGGTACAGTTAACCAGACTGATCTCTGAAGAGCATATTATTATTAATCTTTAAAACATTTGGTTGGCTTAATATTATCAGACCTGCCCACAAAACTGCATAACTTTTATGAAATTTAATGTCAACATGATAAAACTATAATGACTTTGGCATGCCCACTCTGTAAATAAGAACAAGTGATTTGATTCTAAAAAAAATACTTTATAAAGAGGAAAAGTTTCATTTTGCTCAGTTATACTCTCCTGTTACCAAGACTTTTAGAAGTCCTATGTAACTCTGAACAACCCCACATCACTTCACACATTTTAAACATATGTAAATGATTGAAATATTTAGATGTGTCTTTTGAATTATATTATTAATTTTCAGTCTTATTCCTAACTACAAAGAAAAAATTACATAAAAATATTAATCATTATTTTCTCTGAGTAATGAAACTATGGGTGACTATCTTTCAATGTTTCTGTATTTTAAAATTATTTACAGTGAGCATATATTGCCTACATAATGAAAAAAGGAACCTAGTATTTTTCAGAAGTTGGTTAAAGCCAACAGGAAGTATGTTTATTAGACTAAATCTTCCCAAGGGTAGAAATTTTGCAGATATTACTGAACTTGAAACAAATCTTGTGCTCTTTCTTAGATCTCTGCCCTCCACCTCTCTTCCCTGCCTTTGGGGTGAGACTTGACCACTAGGAATCAAGAGAGAGAAGGAACTAGTAGAATAATTCCCCTGGTACAGTCTTTACCAGGAATTGCCAAAGTGGTTGTGCCATTTTATGCCTTGATCAGCAGTAAGTGTGCATGCCTGTCTCCCACATCTTCACCCACAGTTGGTCTGCTTTGCTGCAATTATCAGACCTGCTGCCTCAAAGATAGGGACCTGAGTTCGTTCACCTCTCTCTACACCCCCACACCACCCAAATGCCCATACACACTCCTTGCCCCTGTACTGTGGAGATTAGACCCATTATGTGAATGCTTGCAGCAAAGATTCGTTGCATTCATTTCATTGATTCAAAAACCATTTAGCACCTACTCTGTGCTAGATATTGGGGGACAAATGATAAAGGGAAAACAAGACAATGACAGCCTTCAGAAGGCCTCCATGCTGGTGGGACCTAGGGTAGGCTCTTAAATATCTGGTACATACCCTGTGATAAATGCCTTGGTGAAGCTATGGGGTACCTGCAGGTTCAAGCTGTCAGAAGAGAGGAAATGAAGTTGTAATCAAATCTGTCTGGGGACAAAGGATGCAGTCAAGGCAGGGTCACCAAGGAAAGGCCATCTGAGCTGGGCCTTGGAGGTGAACAGACAATTGCCTTGCCAAGTTTAGACAAAGCGTGCAGAGGGAAGCGCTTCTCGTGGTACATTCATCATATTGGGTGCATATTGCTCAGCACCCAGGAGTTCCAAACTAACACGATAGCTGCACAGAGTTCAAGAGTGGGGATTGTAAAAGGAAGAAAATGTAAAACTATATGAAAAAATAACAGAGGAAAAGATAAATAGGGAAAAGGCCCAGGAACGAGAAAGAGAGAGAAACATTTATTTTTATTATTAATACTTTCTCTGGTCATAAAATCCAAAGATGTAATCCATAATTGGAACCCTCCTTGTATCTTGTCAAAAAGGCCTCTAAGTTAATAGATAAATCAAGTAGATAAGCTAGGTTGGTAATCACAGCTGGCTGCAACCTGCAACCTGGTCTGAAGCAATGGTTTGCAGACTTTCACTGGCATAAGAATCAGCTGGAGAATTTGTTACAGGATCCCACATGAACAGAATTTAATTTTATTTTGCATCTATTGATAGGAGTGTCTCAGTGTGAAAGGGGATTTTAGAAGAGGCATACTTTGAGAACATCCGAACTCTGAAATATCATCAGCAATAATTTTTCATTTCATCAAAGGATTTGCTTCAGCCTTTCTATAAATAGCTGCTTTCACTTGAGCAGTTATGATAAATAACCCAAATTTGATTAACTCTATCATTTTTAAGAACATACACACCTATTAGATACAATACCTGTAATTACACTGTGAGCTGGAATCTTCCAGAAGATTGGACAGTATCTCTGTTGTGTTTTGTTTTATGCTTTATGAAATTATAACATGCATTGAGAAAAGTGCACATAAATGTGCTGCTAGATGCATGTCCATAAGCTGAACACACATATGTTACCAGCACCCAGATGAAGAAACAGGATACTCTTCCTCTGTGTCTCCCTCCAGTTGCCAACCTCTGCCAAGAGAAACTGCTATCCCGACTTCTAACACCTGAGTTAACTATGCTTGTTTCTTGTGCTTTATATAAATGGACTGGCACAGTCAGTAAGAATTCTTTGCATGTGGTTTCTTTCACTCACCATTATTTTTGTGAGATTCATTTATGTCGTTCTGTGTCATTTTAGATGTTTCATTCTCATGACTGTTTCATATTGTGTTGTCTAAATAGACCACAATTTATTCATCTCTCCATCTTCCTGTTGATGGACATTTGGGTTGTTTTCAATTTGGGGCTATTGTGAATAGTGTTTCTAACAACATTCTCATACATATCCTTTGATTGACATATATACATGTTTCTATTGGGTATATAACTACAAGTGGAATTGCTAGAACATGACTATATGCTTATAGTCATCCTAAGCAGATGTGGCCAAAGAGTTACTCAAACTACCAGTGTGTGAGAGTTCCAGTTGCTTTGAATCCTACCCATCCTTTCAAGTTTTCTGTCTTTTTTAACTTCAGCCATTCTGGTGGATTTTAATTTGTGTATGGTTTAAATTTGCATTCCACTCATGACATTGAGCACATTTTCAAGTGTTTATTGGCCATTTAGATAATGTCTTTGAATTTATCTTTTGCAAGATATGGTTTGTTCACATCTTTTGCCAGTTTCTACCAGATCATCCTGTTTTATTTTCTTGTTGATTTATAGGAATTCTTTATACATTCTGTATAAAAGTCTTTTGTTGGATATGTGTATTGCAAATATTCGTCCTTTCTGTGGGTTGCGTTTTAACTCCCTTTATGGTGTCTTTTGATGAATGGAAATTTGTAATTGTAATATAGTCCAATTTAATCAATTCTTTTCATTATGGCAAGTTCTTTTGTATTGTTTCTAAAAACATTTTGCCTGTCCAAGGTCATGACAACATTCTGGTTTTTTTTTTGTTTGTTTGTTTTGTTTTTTTTACAAAAAGCTCTATTATTTTGCCTTTCATACTTAGATCTGCATTCATTTGGAATCGATTTTTGTGTAAGATGTGAAGGGGAGATACATGGCATATTGATAGCCATTTGGCCAAGAACCACTTATTGAAAAGACCATTCTTTCTCCATTGCCCTGCAAAGCCACCTTTGTCACAGATCAGTTAACCATATGCACGTGTGATCAGAATTAATGTGGGATATATTTGATGGTGGAGGGGGAGAAGGGAAGGTATTAATGCTTACATACTTCAAAATGTTTTTAAAATGTATACTTCCCAACTGCATCCCCTTATTCATATCTGCAACCAGTGCTCATAAACAAGATGATAGATGGATTCAAGAATTTGTATCCATCTCCCAGTGCAAACTCCTCCTTTTCCTGCATTGGATGGAAAAATTGTTGAAACCATCCTACCATAGAAATACCATGTAAACAAGCTCGAGTTAAAAACACCTGGCAACAACAAGCAAAGATAAGCAAAAGCCGAAAAATACTTCTCATTTATGAGAGAAATGAGGGAAGAAAAATGAAGTGAAGGAAAAAAAGTCCATATTATTTAACAATCAGCATAAATCACTTTGTGGACAATAAAACAAAACTTCTCTTGCCTCCTCCACCTGTCTTCATCATTTCTTAGTTTCTCTTACTTTAAAATCTACCCAGAGGAATATCAAGGACAAGAATCAGCCACCATCAGCACAAGTGAAAAGGACGCCCGGGAGCACTGGAGGGACATAAGAAGCCCAAAGCACAGGAATGTATTTAGCTTCTTAACATTGAAAGCCTTTGCTTAGAAATCAAAGAGTTTGGTTTAAATCAGCCTCAGAAAGATAGAAGGAAAATCATCTGTGACAGGTAATTGTCCAAAGCAGAACATTTAAGAAAAGACCAACAACATTTTCTGCATGAAAAGTGCTTCCTGATCAGGTTTGAATATTCCAAACCCATTTGCTCCAATCTTAGCCTATAGTAGAACTGCTGACAATTTTATTCTTTCTTCCTCAAAATGGATAATGAAGATTGATCACCCTGTGAGCTGAGCCTTTTCTTTTTTTCCTTTAACTGCAGTATGACATGTCAAATGAACCAGTTTTTCATTTTCTCTCTTGTAGAAGTATAAACCATGGAAGTTTAATACCTGAGAAAGGAATAACCAAGAAACTTGGTTAAAGGACCTTCCTTTAACAGATCAGCCCCATCCATTAACAAATGGGAAACCAGAGGCCAAAAAGATGGCAGGGCTTGCTCAAGGTCCTGCAGGGATAATGAGGAAGCTGGAGGTGCAGTACAGGCTCCCAATTCTCCAGCACATTCACTTTATCGGGTGCATTCATCTAGTTTGTATTCCCAAGGCTGGCATCAGGCAGCAAAATTTCAGTCTTGGGAGATCTCTGTGTATCTGTTACCCGTTGCCGAAAAACCAACTGCCCTGGTATAAATCAGCAACCATGATTCGTATTGTTATGTCTCTCGTGGTTTTGGAGATGCACTGGGCTCAGGTGGGTAGTGCTCAGTCAGGATTCGCTCTTGCGGTTGCAGTCAGACGGCGGCTGGGGCCAGAGTCCTCTTGATGTCTTCCTCACTCAGGTGTCTAAGAATGGATGCTGCTGAACTCTACAACCTCAGCAGGACCAGTCAGCCAGAACACCTATTAAATACAGGTGGCTTTTCCACCTGGCCGGGGCTTCATCACGGCACGGGGTCTGGGTTTCAAGAGCAAGTGTCCCAGGAGAAACCTGGCAGAATTTGCATCACCCTTTATGGCCCAGCATCAGGAGTCACTGAGCATCACTGGCAGTATAGTCAAAGCACATGCCAGATTTAAGCAGAAGAAACATAGACCTTATGTTGTTACTGAAAAACTCAGCACTTGTCCTTGAGGCCGCATCAGAAGAATGAGAAAAATTGGTTTGGGGAGGAGGAAACAATATTTTTGTATTTTCCAGCAAAGGAGGAAAAATGGCAGACCATCTTGTCTCAAAATCCAGATTTCCTGAACATAGGCAGAAATACAGAACTTTTAAAGGGAGGGCCCCTCAGTTCTAGCCTGTTGTGGTTAACTATTCAAATCACCCCATCTTTGCCAAAAACAAAGCCTGTAAACTCTGCCAACTGCCCACCGTTGGGGGCTGGTGCTGCCTGGGATAAGAACTAACGGGCTTCTTCCTGCTCCTCCCAACCACTGGCCTGAGGCAGGGATGTAGGTTTCAGTCCTCAGAAAGGTGGGGGAAGTTTCAAAGAGACAGAAAATGTTTTTGCATTTTTTTTCAGACCATTCCCTGTTACAATGTCTGCATGGGAAGAGTATAAGAAGAGCATGTGGGATGGAAGATAGTATTGTGGCCTTTGTGGAAGATGCAATCCGCCAACACTATGGTATCATGAAGAATATATCTGGGCTTTGTCCCCAGTTTCTCCCACTAGAGCTTTAAAAACCTTTGGAATTTCCCATGATAGGAGTGTCTTTGTTATACTAACAAGGTGACTCATGGTAGGATCTTAGTGTCAGGGTGGGAGCCGGTTGGAACTTTGGGCAGCTTTGCCTCTGGGAAAAGGTGAAGGGCTGAAGATTGAATTCAGTCACATACCAATGATTCAGTCGATCATGATCAAATAATGAAGACCCAATAAAAACTATGGACACTGAGACCCAGTGGTGCTTTCCAGTTGGTGTACACCTCAGTGCTCTGGGAGGGTGATGCATCCAGATTCCACAAGGGAAGAGCTTAGAAGCTCTGTGTCTCCTCCTCCTCCAGACCTTGCCCTGTGCATTTCTTCATTTGGCTACTTCTGATCATATCCCTTATAATAAAACTGTGATCATAAGTACAGCAGTTTCCTGAGTTCTGGAAAGCATTCTAGCAAATTATCAAACCCAAGGGTGTCATGGGAACCCCTGAATTTATAACCAGCCATTCAGAAGTGCAGGTATCCTGGGTCCCCTGCTTGCAGCTGATGTACGAAGTGGGGGCAGTTTTGTGGAGGAATAGCCCCTAACCTATGGGGTCTGCATTAACTCTGGTTAATTAGTGTTAGAACTGAATTGTAGGACACTCAGTTGGTGCCACAGGATTGGTGTCAGAACACTCAGGCTCTGGGATATTGGTTCTTCTTCAGTTACCAAGTCTTCTTTTTGTATTCGTGTTATTCTCACTTGTCTTAAAGGAGAATTTTATGCATGTGGTGCCCACTCCAGAAGCTGGAGACAGCTTACAGGTATTACAAAAAGCTCAGAGAGCATTGTGTTTTTGTCTCCAAAGCTCTTTCTTTTCCATTTTCTCCCTATACCAAAGATACCCAGTGAACATTTGTCATTTCCACTCCAGAGGATTTCCTATCCTGTCTTAAGTTTTAGGGATCATGAAGGCTTGGGCAGCACTGATTTCTGACAGGTCAGAGTGCTCTGCTCTGATAGAGATAATTACAGCAGCATCTCCAGGACTCAGTCCTTCAATATTTTTTTCTTTTCTACCTCTCTTTTCTCCTTAGTTGGTTTCATCCTGTATCATGGATTTAAGTACCAGCTGTCTACTCCCAGCTGGATGTCTTCTCTGAACTCCAGATTTTTATACTCAATTCACTTGCCCAGTCACATCTCCTCTTACATGTTTACTACTAATCTCAGACACTTAACATGTACAAAACTAAGCTCATGCAGGTTTCCCCAAATCCTGTACCTCCCACAGTTTTCCCAGTCTCAGTTAGTGGTACCTTTATCCTTCTAGTTGCCCAGCTGTCATTCTTAATTCTCCTTCTTTTATATCCCATGCATTATCCATCAGCAAATTCTAAAATATTCCAAATTCCAACTATTTCTCTCTATCCTCACTGCCACCGTGGGGTCCATCCCACCATTATTTGTGGACTAAACTATTGCAAAGTCCTCCTAATTGGTCTTCTCACATCCACCCCTATCTCATCCCACTGTCTGTTCTCAACACAGAGGGCAAAGAGATTCTATTAAAAATAATTAAGAAAAAATAAATATGTTAGATCATGTCACTTCTCAGTGTAAACCCTCCAGTGGTACCCCATCCCCTTCAGAGTAAAAGACAAAGTTCTTAATAAAACCTACACAGCTGTGAGACCCAGCTCCATTACCACTCTAATTCCATTTCCCAAGTCACCCTGTCACTCACTACATTAAAATCACAGTCCTTGCCTTCCTGTTCCTCCAACAAACCACACACACTCCCACCTGAAGGCTATTGTACTTGCTGTTCTCTTTGCCTGGAATTTCACTCCTCTTAGTAACCACATGGCTCACCCCTTGCTTAATTCAGATCACTACTCAATATTCTGCTTTTCAGTAAGACTGCCACTGGTCACCTTATTTAAAACTTCAAACTTCTTCCTTTCTAGATATTTATTTTTCTCTTTCCTGCTGAGTTTTTCTCCTTAGCTTGTAAAACTCTCTAACATACAATATATTTTATTTATTCGATACCAAATTTGGAGCCAAATCAAATAATTTAAGCAATTTAGAAGTTTGGGAAAGAGAGAGATTTATAATATCCAGGAAAGACTTCATGGAACAGGAGGATTTGAGTTGACTTTTGAGGAAATGGGAGGGGGTGTTGAATAGTCAGTGAGAAGTGTAGGAGTGAAAACTGGTCATGGCAGACACTCCTATAACAAAATGAAAGCAAGAGAAAAGCATAACAAATTTATTCAATCTAAGTTTTACATGACATGGAGCCTTTAGATATGAAGAGGCAAAGACAACAGGAAAACTATGTACTTTTATGGTAAGTGTAATGAAAGAGGTGGATTGCCAGGCACAGTGGTGCACATCTGTAATCCTAGCACTTTGGGAGGCCAAGGTGGGAGAATCAATTGAGAGCAGGAGTTCAAGATCAGCCTGAACAACATAACAAGACCCCATCTCTACCAAAAAATTTAAAAATTAGCTGGGCATGGTTTCACACACTTGTAGTCCCAGGTACTCAGGAGGCTGAGGCAGGAGGATCACTTGAGCCCAGAAGTTTGAGATTGCATGGGGCTATAATGACACCACTGCACTCCAGCCCTGGCAACAGAGGGAGACCCTGTGTCAAAAAAAAAAAAAAAAAAAAAAAACACAGGATAGTTATGGAAAAACATGATTGGACAAAAAGAGTATTGTCTAATGATAATAACCTGAAGTGGAGTCCAGCAAAGTCTGTTTGTTCAGATTATTCTTGTTTCTCTATGTAGCATTTCTTTTCTCTAGGATAGTGCAGGACACCTGTCACATCAGGTTCTTATGACCCATTTCCAGGAAAGGTAGGTCAGAGAGTCGCTTTTTAGGTTTTATGGCTTGCTTTGGGGGAGAATAAAGGGCTAGAAACAGGATGACAAGGAGAAGTTCAGAGGAATCATCTTGCTTCTGAGGATCTCCTATCTCCATCAGCTCAAAACTACTTGCCATGCCAAAGGATCACAATGCTTTGAGGTATTGTGTTCTAAGCCCTGATAGGAGAAAGGAGAGTATTCCACAAGAACAAAGATGTAAGCTATTTTCTAGATATTTGTTGATGCAAAAAGTCTAATCTCAGGAAGCAGGGCATTGCAGTATCTTTTTATTTTATGGCACTTCCTTGAATGCAAGAACTTTTTACTGTGTTCTCAAAGTTTATATATATCTGGCATAGAATAGAAATTCAATAAATGTTGGGTGGATTATAGAATGAATAAATGGATGGATGGAGGAATGGATGAATGGATTGATGGTTGGACGGATGGATCAATGGACTAATGAATCAAAGAATGGATAAGCAGGCAGATGATACAAACTCATGGGTCCAGATGCTTCTGATTTAAATGACACTGGACTCTGATATATAATAATCATAAAAATGATTCTTCACCCAGTGGATTAAAAGACTGAGATGTTGTACCCCCATAATACGCTAAAATAAAAAAATAAGTTAAAAAAATAAATAAAATAAAAAAAAAATAAAAGACTGAGATAATTTTGTCCTACACATGAAAGAACCTTTTTAAAAAGATGACATTTTCTTCCTTTACGCTACAACAACAGGAGCAGTCATTGGAAAACTTTCTACCTCAGAAGCTAAAGTTCCCTGTTGGGCAGTTCAAAACTAGAATGGGAAACAAGAGCTGAATATTAATTTCTTGATCTGATTTTTATGTGTATTTAGTAGGGAAAATGATAATTATCTTCATTATATAAATGAGGCAAGTCAAAATACCATATTTTATCAATTCTAAGACACTCATTTTCCCCTCACATTTTAATATCTCTGAAATGAAGATGTATTTTCACACATCACTGGTGTTTTAGTATTGGGTCACAGTTTAACTGGCAATATTTTTTCTCTCCTGGTGGCATTTTTTTAATTGTGTATTTTATAAGCATCAGTGTCTTAGAGCTATGAAATAAGATAAATGATTGTCTCAAAATCCCAAACCAGGTCTCTGGTTGAACTGGGACTGGGATAAAGGTTTCCTCAGTTTTAAACTAGTGTTCTAATGAGTAGGTGACATTTTCACTAACAGCGGAGCCCTTCCGAAATTGGTTTTATACCATACCTTGTAAATGTAAAGGAACTATTTTTTTTTTTTTTTTTTGAGACAGAATCTCACTTTCTTGCCCAGGCTAGAGTGAGTGCCGTGGCGTCAGCCTAGCTCACAGCAACCTCAAACTCCTGGGCTCAGCGATCCTACTGCCTCAGCCTCCCTAGTAGCTGGGACTACAGGCATGCGCCACCATGCCCGGCTAATTTTTTTTTGTATATATATTTTTAGTTGGTCAATTAATTTCTTTCTATATTTTGGTAGAGACGGGGTCTTGCTCAGGCTGGTTTTGAACTCCTGACCTCGAGCAATCCGCCCGCCTCGGCCTCCCAGAGTGCTAGGATTACAGGCGTGAGCCACCGCGCCCGGCCTTGTAAAGGAACTATTATTCTGCTCTATGTGTCTCCCATTTGAGGTTAGAAGGGAAGAAATGTTGAGTTTCAGAGGCACTATCTTTTATATATGTATATAAAATACATACATAATAGATATGCAAAATACACTATATATGTATATATATAGTGTATTTTTTAGTGCTCTTGTGCTTTTTTTTTTTTTAAACAAGGGTTAGTTGCCCAGGCTGGAGAGCAGTGGCATGATTACCAGCTCACTGCAGCTTCGAACTCTTAGCCTCAGAGGATCCTCCCCTACTCAGCCTCCTGAGTAGCTGAGACTACATGTCAGAGACAGCATCTTCTGACAAGTTTCCTGCAGCTGGGACCTCACCTAATGTTGCCAGATATAGCAAATAATAGTATAGAAATATTCCACATATCCCATGTGTTGGGGCTCAGAAAATGATACCCCCAATTTGGCTCTTTCACATGCTGAACTAAAATAAGCATCCTCAAGTTCTCTCTGACCTCATCCCCCTCCATTCTCTCAACTCTTTGTCTCTTACAAAGCACAAGATCAGGCTATTCCCTGAAGTTCCCTTATCCACCTCACACCTGGACCTACCAAAGAATAACACATTGTCTTTGATCCCTTTCCTGAAATTGCATTAACCAGAAAAGATTAAAACTCATATCTCAGAGGAAGAGACTGAACATTAAACACCATGCCTAGAGCCTAAACTTTGTTCAAAACCTTTGTTTGTTCTCTGGTTCCATTCAATTTCTAAAGAGAATTATTCATAAGATAATGTGTGCCATCCCATTCATTTCCCCTAAAAATTATTTACTCCTATAGCTCATGTCCTCTTCCCCTATGAGGAAGGCATATAAGCACCTGGACTTCATTGGGTTATTAGGGCAATCATCCTCCTGCAATTCTCCTGTGCTTGTGCTTGTTAAATAAATCTGTATGGGCTGGACACAGTGGCTCACACCTGTAATCCTAGCACTCTGGGAGGCTGTGGAGGGGATAGGCTCCTAGCACTATCCTAGCACTCTGGGAGGCTGTGGAGAGGATAGCTTGAGATCAGGAGTTTGAGATCAGCCTGAACCAGCTGAGACCCCATCTCTACTAAAAATAGAAAAATTAGTCAGTCCTCATGGCACATGCCTATAGTGCCAGCTACTTGGGAAGCTGAGGCAGGAGGATCTTTCGAGCCCAGGAGTTTGAGGTTGCAGTGAGCTATGATGATGCCACTGTACTCTACCCAGAATGACAGAGTGAGACTCTGTGTCAAAAAAAAAAAAAAAAAATGTATTCCTTTTTCTCCTATCAATCTGCCTATTATCAGTCCATTTTCAGCGAGTCTTTAGCAGGTAGGGGGAAGCTTTCCCTTGATCCCTACATGTGGAACATATGCTAAAAAATAATTTATTGTTCATCTGAAATTCAAATTTAACTGTGTACCCTGTATTTAATTTGGAACCCTAACCTCATCAAATCCTCAGAAGAAAGAAAATCGACAGATTGGTTTTGACTTTGCACAAGATTCTCGGAGACCAGAGTGTCAGGCTAGGGAAGCTGGGCAGGGAAGAGTGAGCTGCTCCAGTTAACCAGGAATGGAGAAGCATCGTATGGCCAGGACCTTGGGAGCTCCCTGATCCATTTGTTAAAATTCATGTTGGGAGTGTACCAAGCACTCATTTTGGCTGAATGCCAACTGGCCTAGTGTTAAAATAAATACCAGACTGAAACCAAATATCACCAACTTAGAATAAACTTCTGGGGTAGGTGGTTGTCTTTAAAAACTCACAGCCTGAATGGAATTTAATCACAAAATAAATACAGTTTTTAAATATTATGTTGTTTAATGCCATAAATGATAATAACCTAATGATTTGGCAGACATTAAAAATATGTTGTACATATAATCTCTTTTACTCTGCCTTCCATTCTTATGTAAAATTGTATAAACATTTGTTGGCTCAAAAAGGATTGAGTGTTCTTAAAGTTATCCAGCAGTGGCATTCTTTCTTAATATATTTCTCTTAGCTGCTGATCTTGCTTGACTTAACTATTTGAAAGTTTTTAATCTTTTATTTTGTACCTAAAATTCACTGTTTGTGCAATCATTAGTCATAGAATTTAAACTCTTGAAGTAATAAATATATATCTATACCTCAACGTACTGATAGAATTTTTTTTTTTTGAGATAGCCTGTTGCCCAGGCTAGAGTGCAGAGGTGTCATGATAGCTCACTGCAACCTCAAACTTTTGGGCTCAAGCTATCCTCCTGCCTTAGCCTCCCAAGTATCTGGGACTATAGGTGCAGACCACCAAACCCAGCTAATTTTTTCTATTTTTAGTAAAGACGGTGTCTCACTTTTGCTCAGGCTGCTCTCAAACTCATGACCTCAAACGATCCTCCAGCCTCAGCTTCCCAGAGTGCTAGGGTTACAGGCATGAGCCTCCACTGTGCCCTGCCTAATAGAATGTTAATATTTATCTCACAAGGAGATTTTTCACTCCAGGTTATATTGAAACAACCTAAATGCTTACCTCTATTTGAAAATGAATATTCAGATATTAACAATAAATCTGAAATATGTACAACCAGTATATACCAATACAAAAGAAAAAGAAAAAATGCATTTGAAAGAATGACATGCTTGTTTCATTTAATTCTTTTTTAGCACTCAAACTGTGCACCTACACCAGCAGGAGGAACATGGGAGGAATACGCAGGCTCTCAGGCCCACCCCAGACCTACAGGCTCAGACCTTCTGAGTGTGGGGCTATGTTTTCACAAGCCCTGCAGGAGATCAGTGTATGCACCTTGAAGTTTGAAACATCTCTGGCTTTGCAAAAGAAACATTGGGCAGCTGGTTAGAGATGCAGGATCTGGGACCCAACCCAGCCTAGGGAATCGGAATCTGAATTTTAACAAGATGCCCGGGTGATTTGTGTGTGCCTGGAAGTCTGAGAGGCACTGTCCTAGAAGATACTAAACTGAATGTTGTGTTTTATCATAACGCTCTCTACATGGCTGATGCTGGTAAACAACCAGGGACTTTAAATGAGCCTTGCACCTAGACTGCGCCTAATTTAAGACTCTTTCCTGATCAATGACATATGGGGTTTATTTCAACCAACCATGGATGTGGACATAAATCTCCTTCCATTCTTCTGCTCTGTCCCCAGTGCTTTCTTTCAATCCTTAATTCGCATAACTGCCACAAAAATCCTCCTGTCTATCCCTTACTGCTGTCTTTTCCTCCAGGAGAGCTACTCACTGAGTTTCTTCATAGCTGTGTGTTCCCAAGCCCAGCAGGTTAATAACTTCACCGTTGCCTTTTAAAAATGGTGCTTAGAGTTTTCCTTCATTATTATCCTCTGCTTGGGGGAAAATGTGAAGATGACACAGTCTCAGGACAGTTTATAAAGCTGTGGCTCTCACAGTTTATGGAACTCATTTGATGTGTTGTCTTGTTCTTCGTTTATCAGGTCTCAGGACAGTTTACAAAATTTTATTGTGTCTGGACGAGCAGATATTCGGTGAGGGCAAGTGATAACGTCAAAAGGTGTCTGCTGGGGTGGCGGTGAGGGGGGCCATACCTGCTGGGCCCCCCAGCAATTATCGGGAACGACCAGCTTCCTTCACCTCAGGTGACCCCTGTATCTGCTTTTCTTCTGATTTTTGTCTTCAAAAAAAAGAGAGAAGAATTTAGCGTATTCATAGTTTCCCAGTAGAATCTAAAACAGTTCAACCTAATGGGGAACAATTTGCCAATAAATATCAAAATTCTTAGGAACTTACATGCAGTTTGACCCTGCGATTCCATTGCCAAGAAGTTATCCTCAGATAGTAATGGGGGAAAGGCCTTCAGATGCAGGTACGTGGATGTTTTATTACAATGTTCATAACATCTAAAAATTGGAAATAACACTTCAGTCCTAAAAGGAAGAAATTATTTAAAAAATTCTGATAAATCAATACAATAGAGCTTCCATTTAAGAAGGACATGAAAACATCTCACGTGGGCCAGGTATGGTGGTGCATACCTGTAATCCCAGCTACCCAGCAGGATAGCCTGAGCTCTGGAGCTTGAGGAGAGCCTGGGCAACATGATGAGATTCCATCTCTAAAAAATAAAATGAAATAAATAATAAACTACACTTTTTCTGTGTGAGAATGGGGACACAACCACAAAAGAAAAAGACCCATCTTACATGGAAAAATTCACATTCTGTTTTGAACTAAATAATAATAATATGCATTAACATTTATTAAGCATTTACCATGTGATAAGCACTATTTTAATTTTTTCATGTGTATCAATTCATTTATTCTACATAATACTATATGAATTGTGCCTAATTATTATTATTATTTTACAAATAAGGAAACAGACTCAGTGAAGATAAGTAACTTGTCTAAGTTCAGAGGAGTAATAATTGGTAGAGTCGGGATTTGTATCAGAATGTGTACTTTTGGGGTATAATTTTTTTTTTGGTAAAAAATAACAAAATGAATATTCAAAAAAAAATCTGCAAAGATATGAACTATGTTAATCTTTAGTTGGGTAAAAACACATGTGATTTTACCTTTCTTTTTTTGTGCTTATCATACTTTCTGGTTTTTCTGAAATGAACAACTATTTTTTATGTAATATATTTTTAAAAAATTGAGGGTAAGAGAAGTCAAAGGGGACATTTGCTATATAACCTTGCAATAGCCATTAAGGGAAGCCACAACTCATTTGTTATAAGGGTATCAACAGCAAATTATAGAGGCTTGAAAGGGACTTTGTGATATCATGTAGTTTCATTGTATCTTGGCATATTGTTACACAAATGGTCCCAATGCTCCTCCTCCCTCCCCATCCAAACCCTTTGCAATGTGACATTTGTGAAAATAAAGTTTAAAAGTTGTTGGAACTCTCAAACATTCTAAGCCTCGAGAGAGATGGAACTGCAATCTGAGTCATATAGCATATACTTGTAACTTCTGTTGTTTCTGAGATTATAGGTTAACTCTCTTCCTCACTGTTCCTGTTCTGTAAATAACGAGGAGAGACCAGAAACCATACCTCCCCCTTCCAATCACTGATCTTTGTTATAGATTAACTTCCTCATTTATTGTCCTATACCTAACTCAGACCATATGGTGCAAAAGACTCATGACTGTTACAATGTCAGTATGGATTATTAAATATACCTTTCCTGAAAGAAAAAGACCACCTCAGCTAATCAGATCATTGAAACTATGCATTAAGTCTTACAGACAAAGATGTTGAAATTCTGTTAAGCTTCCTTAAACTGTGTTCATATAAACAATCCCAAACTTCTATCCTTTGGAACAACTGACTTCCATCCTTTGGAATCTGTGTTTCCAGGCAGACATCCTCAAACTTGCCAATTGAATACACTCTTTAAAATAGATTCTGATCCTTTTGATTATTTTAGGTTGACACATTACAGCTACTTCCATCAAAGAGTGAGGTCTATTTTCCTACCCCTTGACTAGCTAGTCTTCAGCTGATTCACCAGTTGACAGCAGCCAACATCAGCTGCTCCAGGCCAGCTCTATGGAGTCAACCTTCTGACCTACAGAAAGAAAAAATATATGGTGTTACTTTAAGTCACTGAGTTTTGGGTGTTTTGTTACACAGCAATAGCTAACTGATACAATGTCCCCTAGGATGGCTTCATCAAAGTCTTTGTAAAGACTTACTTAAAAAATATCTTGAGAGATGATACATAAAGGTCTTCAAATTTGTTTAAAAGATTCTTCTAAAGCAGAAGCAGAATTCCTAGCCATCACTACCTATTAGAGTCACTTGGTAGCTTTAAAAAGTCTGATATCCAAGACAATTAAATCCAAATCTCTGAAGATAGGACACAATTATCAATCTTTTTCTAAAAGCTTCCCAGGGATTGATTCCAATTTGCGGCCAAGGTAGAGAATCAGTAATCTAAAAGTTGGTTTAAATATCACACTTTCACCATGCAACATGGCCTATGTAGCTAAGCTGGAAGCTCATGGTCTTTAAAGTTCAAGCAAACGAAACATATAAGAAAGTCTAATAAGCCCTTTATTGTCTTTTAAACGGGAGGCAGATATGCTTTATCAAGAGCCTCAGCTCTCAAAAACCCGGTCATTTATGAAACCCATACCAAACACGTTCCTGGAATGGAGTTCTTATCACCTGGTCAGACACACCAAAGTTGACTCTTCAAAGGTTTGCCATAATACTCATGTTTTATTTTCTCTTCTTCCTGATCTGCTGACTCCCTTCATGTGTTGAGTCACCTTCCCAACATCTAGCCCCTTATCTTATCAGTAGTAAAAAGATCTGATATGTGAGGGTCAGAGTCCTACAGGCAGCTAGAAATTGACCATTACATTTGAACTCGAAGTTAAATAATGGTTCTGATCTCTCAACCTAACACAGGCTTTGGGAGAAAATATCCGTGTTTAACAACTCGTATGTTCATAAGACTATTGCTAAAATTTAACCCAAATCCCTCTAGCAGCTGAACAAGTTTACCTCTACTCTTGAAGAAGAATTCTTGATTACAGCTCTATAATCCCAGATGGGCTTCAGAATTGGACATTTTTGGATTGTGGAAAGGTAATAGGGTGCATATATTGCATATTGCATTGCATCTCCAGGGGCATCTAAAGCAACATCCTGTAATAAACACATTTAAATCTCTGCCATAAAACACAACAATTCCCAGAAAGTGAGATAAACAGACATTATAAACAGCCTCATGTGAGTTCCAGTTTTGCCATTCAATTTAAGGGAAACTTTTAGTTTTCAGAGCTTTTCTATGTAGGCAGAATAGATAAGAAATGGTGGGTTCAAACCAGGAGGTGCAAATTGCTGTAAAAATTAAAGGGAATGAGCATCACTGGGAAAAGCTGAAGGGAAACAAATGAAGAACAGCAGTGGTGCACACTGAAAAACCTCATTTAACAAGTTCCTTCCCACGAGCAAGCTGGATTTAGATGAAAATTGTCTGGCCCCTCAGGGGCCAGGCTCAGAGCCCCAACTAGGAGACCTCGCAATAAAAAAGAGACTGATTTATACTGGGAGATGGAGTTTAGGGGAGAGAAATGGAATGAGGGGAATAAAAAAGAGCTTTGGGAGCACCCAGAAATGGCACCTTGTATGTGGGCTAATTATTTCCAAGGCTGATTCATTCCTCGAGCAGTTTACAGCTGGTTCCCTTTTATTTCCCCAGTTCTTTTAATTCATCTGCATCAATTTGGTGAGTGGTGGGTGGTTCAGGATATCTCAGCCCACCCTCTGATAGACCTATTGTTTTTGTGGCCTTTTAGAAATCTTCTGGCCTCTCCTCTGATCTCTTAATCTTACATCCCAAATCCTCAAGGCCTCTCTGCTCTTTGACTGTCTTTGCAGGGAGAAGGAACGAATCTCTCGGGTCTCCACTGATTGTTTAATTGGCCATTGCTCAAGGATCATAACAGGTCAGTGAAAAGAAGATGGAAACAGGAAGGCTGCAGCGTTCCCTTAAGAAACACGGGCAGCAACATATTCCTGAGGATTTTCCTCTTGGCAGCATCTTTTAAAGATTGAATCTAAGCTGAGATGTGACAGATCAAAGGTGGGTTAAATATGCTAAAGCAAAATCATTTCTTCCTCACAAATGCTTTCCTGATAGAAAAACAAAGCAACTCAGAAGTCTAAGCCACTTTTAAGACACTTGCAGGGTTTTTTTGTAACGTAAATTTTATTAATGTGTGGATTATATACAGAAGTGCACATACCCTAAGTGCACAGATAGGTGACTGTGACATCATAAGAAATATATATTTGGCCTCTGTCCCCAGGTCCTGGCACAGAGCTCTGAAACCC
Source organism: Microcebus murinus (assembly GCF_040939455.1). Taxonomy (NCBI): domain Eukaryota; kingdom Metazoa; phylum Chordata; class Mammalia; order Primates; family Cheirogaleidae; genus Microcebus; species Microcebus murinus. The sequence goes on from NC_134119.1 coordinate 20,848,664, forward strand.
TTGTAGTTTCCTGAGTAACAGGGGTGCTAGGAGCATCTTTTCTTATATAATGGTCATTCCTTGGTATCCTCTGGGGGATTGGTTCCAGCACCCCCTCAGAATACCAGAATCCGAGGATGCTCAAGTCCCTGATAAAAAATGTAGTATTTGCATATAACCTATGCATGTCCTCTCGTATACTGTAAATCATCTCTAGATTACTTCTAATACCTAATACACCATAAATGCTGCATAATTAGTTGTTATATGTATCCGTTTTTAATTTGTAATAATTTTTTATTATTGTATTTATTATTTTTCAAATATTTTCGATCTGTGCTTGGTTGTGTCAGGTTTCAGTCTGAAACGTCGGTTCTTGGTGCACTTGTGGCCGAAGAATGACCAGACGTGCCAAAGTAAGGCAAGCACAAAAATGGGGTTTATCGAGGAGAGAAAGATAGGATTATAGAGCAAGATATAGGTTTACAAAGCGTGATACATAGGCCACAAACAACAAGCGGACCCTCTGTCGCAGCAAAGGGAGAACAAAAGGAAAGGGACAAAAAGGGTCTGGTTATGGTCTGCATCTTTTTTTATAGGCCCTGGATTGGGACCTCTCTCATGGTTCAGAGGTCACCATGGAACCATTTTGATTGGACAGTTGGGAGTTGTATACCCTGAGTCTTACTGTGCATGCAGATCTCCCATGAGCCTCTCTGAAAACCCATTTGTGGGAGTGAATTGCAGCATTACCCACTTTCCACACTAGGAGATCCAGAATCCCTAGCTATATACCTAACAGTTGAACTCCATGAATGCGGAACTCGGCTGTGGATGTGGTTCAGAGTATTTGGTCTTAGTCCCAAGAACTTCTAAGCCTCTTGCAATCTCTGCAGTGTTGAAACTGTCTTTTTGTATGTGAATGAGCTTCTGGGTGGGGGCTGGTTGCCAGAGGAACAAACCATGTAATTAGAGTGTCGGAACTTTCTGCACTACTCCTGACCCACAATGGCCAATCATCAATCATGCCTACATAGTGAAACCTTCATAGAAACCCTAAGTGATGGAGTTCAGAGAGTTTCTGGATTAGTGAGCACATGGAGGTGCTGGGAGGTGGCTTGCCTGGAGAGGCCATGGATGCTCCACATGACTTTCTGCTGATGTCTGGCCCTATATACCTCTTCATCTGGCTGTTCATCTGTTTTCTTTTGTAATATCTTTTGTAATAAATCAGTAAACATAAGTCAATGTTTCCTTGGGGTTTATGAGATATTATAGGAAATTATCAAACCTGAGAAGGGGATCATGGGAACCCCCCATTTATAGCTGTTTGGTCAAAAATACAAGTGACAACCTGGGACTTGAGTAGGGGCAGTCTTGCAGGACTGAGCCCTTAGCCTGCTGATTTTGTGCTAATTGGCTAGTTAGCATCGGAGTTGAATTGTAGGACACCCAGTTGGTGTTCACAGAGAATTGGAGAATTGCTTGGTGTGGAAAACCCACATATTTGGTGGCAGAAGTGTCATGAGAGCTCAGAAAAACAGTTGTTTTTCCCTTTGTAATAACTTATCACAAATTTTACATCTTCTCTAACCAGTGGCCAGACCAAGAAATGGAACACAACTAGCACAGCAGAAGCCTTTCCTGTCATCCCCACCCCAAGGGTAGCCACCATCCAAACTTCTAAGACCGTAGATTGCTTGTTTTCGTTTCACTCTCTTGTTTTTCTTTTTATGCTTACCATTACTTTTGTGAGATCCATCCATGTTGTGATCAGTTGTAGTTCAACTGTTTGCATCTCTGTGCGGTACCTTATTGTATGACATGCCACTTAAACGTTCTGCAATGAATAGGCATTTGGCCTGCGACCAAATGGGATATTATGACTAGTGCTGTTGTAAGCATTTTGTATATGTGAAACTAAATAATTCAAACGTACAGCTGTTAGAACTTTAAATTATTTTGAGCCGTGAGAGGAAGGTGGCTACATGGCCTGAGTCACATCGCATGCAGCTGCAACTTGTGCTTCTCCAATTATAGATTAAATCTCTTCCTTGTTCTTGTCCTGTCAATGATTTAAAAGGGCCAAAGGGCACCAGAGGTAAGACTCCTCAAGGCCGTTACCCCTCCTTATTGAATGTTAAAGCTGTCTTCTTGGGAATTTGGCAAGCTGTAGCCAATCAAATCACTATAGCATATGTACTGACCTTGTATGGAAATGTTGCAACCCTATTAAACTTCTCCGTCTTTGCCTAAATAAGTGAAACCTTAACTTCCCCACTTTGGAACACTGATCTATTCTTTTGGAGTCTGTGTTTCCTGGATGGCTGTCCTCAAGATTTGAGCTCAAATAAACTCTGTACTTAATCACATTTTCTGAATCTCATTATTTAAGGTTGGCATTTATATTCCTTGGTGAACATGCAATATGCATTACTGTCAGGTACCTAGGAGTGGGAATCCATAGGTGGGTCATTGGGCATATATATGGTCAGCTTTAGTAGATACCACCAAATGGTTTTCCAAAGTGGTTGTACCAATTTACGCTCCCACCAGCAGGGCATGGGAGTTCTGCAAGGCTTTTTACAGCTCTCCAGGCACAGCCATATAATTTTTCAGTTTAGGTATTTGAAGTTGTCCCTCTGTCTTATATATATATAAGGATACTCTCAGTTGACATACAAGCCTCTCCTTACCTTTTAAGTAATCTCATGTTTTAAAGTAAGCTCTGGATTTCAAAACAAAAATGCCTGGCTCACTGTTCTGTGAGCTTCTTAGCACTCCATGGCCTTTCCTGTCTTTCCTCTACCAATCTTCTTCAGCATCACCATGTATATTGATTTAACCATTTCTGAACTTCCAGAAAGCAGTCTAAGGGACTCAAAATTTAACAAGCAAGGGTCAGGACTATAAATCATTTAGTGAAGTATTGGAGAGTTAATTGAGAAAGTGCAGCCAATTCTAGCAGAATCTAATACTGACCAGAACTTGAGATAGTAAAGTTACTAGGGTGACTTTCACATGAAGTTTATGCCTCATTACTTTGTAATCACATGTATGGATGTTCATAAGGCAAAAAATATAGAGGGTAAATGTATAACTTACAGAAGACTTCATGTCAAGTTTCCTCTAATAATGTCCTCATTTTATGCATGGGTGTATAATGTAATAAAAAAGGCACCAATTTATTAACTGCTAACTATGTCCTAGGCAGTGTGATCAAAGTGTTAGACTCTTGCTACTCAAAGCGTGGTCTAGACATCAGCATAGGCATCAACTCGGTGCTAGTTAGAAATGCAGTCTCAGGCCCCACCCCAGATGTATTGACTCAGAACCTTCCTTTTAACCAGATGCCCAGGGGATTCTGATACACATTAAAGTTTGACAAGTGCTGTTTTAGACACATTATTAGAATTAATCCTCATTATAACCATGTAAGGATGGGAGCAGCAATATCTCCATTTTAGAGATGAGGAAACAGACACATAGAAAATCCTGGGAAATGCATATTTAAAGAAAGACTGACAGCAAAGCACAGGCTTATAATTGTTAGTCTATGAGACTTCCAACCTATTTCATAAGCATTTGGTTTACCTGTAAAGTTTTAGGAGCTTACCTTGACATAAATAAATGCTGACCAACATCAGGAATCTGGTCTTTTTGGTATTGACTTGTGGTAATTCTGACATTTTGCTAGTAAGCCATTAGACAGGGTAGAATGTGACAATAGAGAATAGGTTTGGTTCTCAGGTATGGTGGGCAGTTTGGGGTTTCCAGGAAAGCAGATGAATAAATGAGTTGACAATGTTGACCTTTGCCTAAGCTGTGTGCTCCCAGAACACAGCACAGTTCACACACCCTCCCGATGTTTCGTTCTCTGAAATCCACCCCGCCACCCTTTTGTGTTCCAGGAAAGGACACATGGCAAAGAGCCACCCTCTCTGTGTGAGATTTAGGTAAGACTGGCTGTCCACTTTTTCTGATGACTCCTATCACACTGGCATGGAGGACTCTCTTGTTTACCTGTGACAAAGCCAAACATAGGCATTTCTTCTTTTGCTTGAACCCATGCAAAGGCCAGAGGCAGACCTCCACCTCCCTGTTCTTTGTCTCATGAATGATTATTTGAGATTAGAACTCAGATCTGTCCTCTTTAATCTAGCAGACATAGAGATAGACATGTCCTTTTCAGCTGGCTGATGGAGACTTCCCCAGATTGCAAAATAATCCAACTGTAAATCACCTCACTTATAGCTTGTCTACTTCTCTGTATTAAAGTGTAAGGCAAACTACCCTGCCGAGATACTTTGGGTGTCCTCTCTATTTTAACAGTCTGAGTAAAATCGGTTTCCTTACTCACTGGGTTTTTGCTTTTGGAAGAGCTCATGGTCTTGGTCTTTAATGATTTAAAGTTCCAAGCTTCATAATGTCAATGAGTAAAAAATGACTATTGTTTTGAAACCTGAGAAAATACTTTCTCCCCAAATTACTGTCATCTTCCCCCAGGTTTGATAACTCTAATAAGCTACTATCTTCTCAAAGGCTCTCTGGAGCCCAGGACATCCCCGGGGCTCCAGCATCAGCCTATTTTAAGTTTATTCTTAGCAGGCCCAGCAGCCCCTGAGTTTCCTGCTAAGGTGTTGAAAATGCTTAAAAAGTGTGAGAGTGTTTAATGCATAAATCCTCTAAATGTCTAAGTGTGTAATGAGGTTGCAGAATTGATCTGACAAGCATTGAAAAGATTTGCACTAAGATACATAATACATACTCTCTTTCAACATTTGTATTTCATTTAATAATATCATTTTGTTCCTCTAGAAGTCTGCTTAGCCTCTGAACACACAAGGTGTTATAGAAGAAATATGTATTTATTCAATTTCATTTGTCACAAGGGGAAAAAGGCAACTCCTTTCCTATATTTTACTAAAAGACATGCTTTCTATGAAACAGGACTCTAGAAGTAGCAGAGGAAGGAGGTTTCCAGTTGCTCTGTCTTCCATTTTTGCTGTTATAGAAGCAATCCTGAGATTGAGAAAAACCCATCTAAGCATCCCTTCTTTGCATTGCATCTGTGTTGTGGGCAAAGCATTAAATGATTAGAGAACGGAAAATAAATAAATAAATATAGAAGTTGTGATTAACCAAATGGTTTTTGCCTTGAGTTTTTAAATCCTGACACTTGAATTGCTGTTCGGTGTTCTTTTCATGCTAAGTATGAGTGTATTTAATGAATTCAAATTAGAAACTATTTTTAGGTTCTCTTAAAACCAGGTCTGAGACAGCAGCAGAAACTGAAATACCAAGATCTATTAATTACTGTCTCTGTAAAACTGTATAAAGCTTAGAATTCTAATTAAGTTAGATTTCTTATAACCAAAGGTATCAATATATAAATGTTTATGACTGTAGACATTCTTATTCTGCATAGAGACTTTGCAGAAAGAATGCCTACTTGTCAGTCATTTTCATTGTCTACCACTAACCTCTTGTCACTGAAATCTCAAGCCTTATTTTCATATCTGTACTTTCTAGTCTGCCTCTAGAAAATAATTATGTTGAACCAATAATGCTGAAGGTAATTAAAAAGTTGCAATAGATATCAGAAGTAGCAAGAAATAACATCAAGCAAAGTATAGACTTTTCTGCACTGTAGCAAGAGTGGCTGGATTTATTTTTGTGGTATGAGTGTACAGTTAGGTGATTGCAAAGTTATCTTAATGTTTTTACAAAATAATCTCCTTACTATGAATCAATACATAAGATCTCAAAATCATTGTTTATTTTTTTCTAAATTATTTATAGAGTGAATTAATCCAAGGTCAAAATAACAGCACCTTCTGTTGAATGCAAATAATTCCCTTTGTATAATCACTTTTAAAAAGTTGGATGAGTCCAGGCATGATGGCTCACACCCGTAATCCCAGCACTTTGGATTGCTTGAAGGCAGGAGTTTGAGGCCAGTCTGGATGACTCAGTGAGACCCCTTCTCTCCAAAAGTTTAGCTGGGCACAGTGGTGTATACCTCCAGTGCCAGCTACTCAAGAGGCAGAGGTGGGAGGATGGCCTGAGCCCAGGAGTTTGAGGTTACAGTGAGCTATAATGACGCCATTGCACTCTAGCCCAGGCAACAGTGAGACCCTGCCTCCAAAAAATAAAAAAAAATTAAAAAATAAAAATAAAAAGTTGAATGAGCTCATGGTCTACTAATGACAAACCTACCAAGTGAATATTTGATTTAATTGAACATTTCTATGATTTATAAACTTAAAACAACTTATTTTGTTCTAAATATTTAAAAAAATGTATTGTGACATTTAAAGATGTAGAAGGTATAAAGAATAATACAGGGATAATATAATACATACCCACCACCCAACTTAAGAAATACAATTTTACCTTTACATATGAAACTCTTGTATTCTCTTCCCCAATTACAACTCCCTTCCCTTTGGAGGAACCACTATCTTGAAGTTGGTAATTGATATTCCCATACATTTATCTTTTATACATGAATGTATCTCTAAGCAATACCATATTATTTTGTGCATCTTTTAAAACCTTACCTGAAAGGTTTGAAATCTGCAACTTACTGTAGATTAGTAAACATAATATCTGTGATATTCATCTCTGTTGATGCATGTAACTCTAGATCATTTCTTTTATCTATCATATAGTATTCCATTTTAAGACTGTGCCATGACTTATTTATCCATTTAACATTATATATCACCTAATTATTTTCCAAATTATATATTACCTAATTATATATCACCTAATTATTTTCCAAAGTTATTTAAATTTATATATGATTTACATACAGCAGCATATATAAGAGCTCCTATAGTTCCACATCCTTGTGAAAATTTGGTGTGGCCAGACTTTTCCTTTTTTGCAAATTGTATGAATATGCTAATTAAAATCCAACTTTTACATAAATTTAAATTTAATATTATTTATACTTAAAACAACCAAATATATAATTTAGAGCTAAATTACAGTTCATACGTATATTAGTTACAGCAGGAATAAGCAAACATTTTCCTAAAAGGCCACATAGTACATACTATGGGCTTAGTGGGCCATAAGTTCTCTGCCCTTGTATCACAAAAGCAGCCATAGACAGTACATAAACAAACAGGCATGGCAGTGCTGCCATAAAACTTTATTTAAAAAATCAGAGGCCTTGTAGAAGCCCTAGTTTGACAACACTGAGTTAGAGTAAGAGTGTGAGTCAGGGTTCTCCAGAGAGACAGAATCAGTAGGATGTATAATACATAGATGAGAGGGAATGAATGGGGGGATTGACACCTGTGATTATGAAGAACCCACTTTAATGGTTTTCAGATTCTTCAGGTGGCCAATCTGAAAACCATTCTGTTTTTTGTGAAATGCCATGAAATACTAGTATATTTAACACTATCACATTGTGGCAAAGGCAGACTTGATGATGGGCCAGGGATGGTGGTTCACACCCATCATCTCAACTACCTGGGAGGCTGAGGTGGGAGTATCCCTTGAGGCCAGGAGTTCGAGACCAGGCTGGGCAACATAACAAGATCCTGTCTCTAAAAAATTTTAAAGATTAGCTGCGTATGTGGTGCACGCCTACAGTGCCAGCTACTCTGGGGTGGGAGGATCGCTTGCTAATCTTTAAAATTATTTTAGAGACTGGATCTTGTTATGTTGCCCAGTCTGGTCTCGAACTCCTGGCCTCAAAGGATACTCCCACCTCAGCCTCCCAAGTAGTTGGGATGATGAGTGTGAACCACCATCCCTGGCCCATCATCAAGCCTGCCTTTGCCACAATGTTATAGTGTTAAATATACTGTATTTCATGGCATTTCACAAAAAACAGAATGGTTTTCAGATTGGCCACCTGAAGAATTTGAAAACCATTAAAGTGGGTTCTTCTTTACAAAATTGTCACTCCCATTAAGTTCTGGGAATGCTTTTTCCACCGTTTTCAACCAAAAGATTGGGTTTTTTGACCAAAAAGACTAAAAAAAATTAAATGACTAAGTGCCACAGAAATAAACAAATGTCTTCATTCAATGAATTCCTTCATTCTCATCTACATTCCCATTCAAGAATAGAATTTCTGGAACAAAAGTGAGACAAATATTTTTTCCTTCACTGCAAACATATTGGCTAAGTTTCATACTTTTCTTCTTAACTCTTCAACTCAAGAATCACACACGCCATCTAAATTACAGCAAATACAAAATGATTGTAATCCAAGTGCCTGAGGCTTTGTAGACATTTGTATTATTTATTCTAAATGAAATGCCTAGGGTGGTCTCTCTAGGGATGGCATGTACGTCGGAGTTAGGATTATCAGAGTACGTTATTCTTCACCAAAGCTGGTTTGTACAAATTATTTGTTTTCCAAGCTTCTCTATACAGCTTCTATATTCAGCTGGGAAAGTTGTAAATCATACAGTTCTATGATTTTACTTCATGTCGAACACTTCTTGGTAAAGTGTTAGCATAAAAGACCATATAAACTACACATGGGTTATATAGACCTTTATACTTCTGCTTTACAATGAAATGAATATCACTAAGAGTCCAAAGACCTTTCCAACAAACTTTAAATAGTTAATTTTAGTATCGTGCGGTACATTTAAATGAATCAAATGGAAATTTCATGGAAATGATAGAAGAGGATCAAATAGGATGACTAGTATATTATTATTAAGATATAGGCTTATTTTTTTGTAAAGATATAATATCTCTTATTTTCTCTTTTTTTTCCCTAATCACTCTTACTATTTATTATGTGATGCTCATTATGGTGCTGATGGTCAGGGGATGGTTAGTCAGTGGGGATTGTGATGTTATATTTGGTATAATTTTAGCAACACCAGAAGGAGGTATAATTATCTTCATTTTATTGAAAATGAAATCAAGGTTTGGTGTCCCACCCATCATTACGTGACCAGTAAGCATGAGAGAGGGCACTGAAATGCAAGTTTTCATTTGTTAGTAACGCTTTTATCTGTACCAAAGCTGCTTCCATTACAAAGACACTCAACTATGGATGACCGTGTTTACAATTTATGGCAATAAACCCTGTTTGGCTTCCCCTAGCCCCCACAGATTCCCAGAATGTTATAAAATTCAATGCTTCCCAGAGCAATTTCATACTCTGTATCCCTCTGTGGAATCTCTGCCCACAAAAATGGTTATTGTTGATTTAGGCTCTCTATTGTCTGGGAAGAAGAGTTGTGTTTTATTAAATTAGAGATGAGAAATGAACTATTGATCAAACAAAGCAAAATGAAATATTACCTGATAGAGTGAAAAATATGTTGTGTTTTCTGAGAAATGATTTGAGCTTCTTTGCTCAAGTACTAAACATACCAAATACAGAAAACAGACTTAGCAAGAGTATTGTAAAAAATATTCATGGATTAGGTAGAAAAAAAATGTTAATTTCTGAAAAGCTCACAGCATTGTGCTTTGCAGTCAGAGCACCTATAAGCTTTAGTTTTGAAAAGATATATCACTATTAAAACTGTTTCATCTTTCTGGAGCTCAGTTTTCTGGTCTGTAGAGTAAAAACAATAAAGCCTTTCTCATCCCTTGGGGTTGTGAAGGTCAAATAAAATGATAGCTGTTAACATTGACTTTTGTGCTGTTCCCACAACCCTCTCTAGGAAGGACTGAACTTTTTTTTTGAGACAAGGTGTCATTCTGTCTCCCAGGCTGGAGTGCTGTGGCATGAGCATAGTTCCCTGTAACCTTGAACTTCTGGGCTCAAGTGATCCTCCTGCCTCATCCTCCTGAGTAGCTGGGAATACAAACACACACCGCCACATGCCCAGCTAATTTTTAAAAATTTTTTGTAGAGATGGGGTCTCACTCTGTTGCCCAGGCTGATCTCAAACTCATGGCCTCAATCAATCCTCTCGCCTCAGCCTCCCAAAGTGCTGGGATTGCAGGTGTGAGCCACTGTGTCCAGCCAGGACCAAGCCTGTTGAGTGAGTCAGGGGCAAAGGTGGCTGCAGTTGTGATCGTAAGCTAGCCTCCTGAGGACAGAATACACTTGCTATTGCCCAGTTTAAGGTTCCTTCAGGGAGCAATGCCAGTAGAAGAATATGCAAGACTGTGTGGATATGCCATCGCTTCATTGATCAAAGACTGACATTGACCAAGGTCAGGGAGAGAAATACCACTTGGACCTATAAACTCACAAACAAACAAGTTGGATTTAACCCTGTTATAAATAACTTAAGAGTGTTCTCTCAACTTCATCCTTTGTAACCTCAATCCCAAGGTGAAGCTACAGAGACCACTGCTAGCTCTACCTCTAATTGCTATTTAGTTCAGTTGGGTGTGTTTTTTTCTCATTAGCAGAGTGGGGACGGTAGTTCCTAAGCAAGGAACCCTGGTTGGCTTGTGTTTAAGGCTCTATGGAACTCCTTACCCCCATTGGGTCACATTCCAACTGTGTTCTTGGCTCAATCCATTTTTATGGTTTCAAGAATGTAAACAATTTGCACTTTTTTCCTCCTAATTTTATCTGTTTCTCCACAAGGTCTCAGTGACATGGGCATATTCCCTTGAATTCATTGACTTCACACATTTCACTTCTACAGTGGACCTCAATATCTTTTCCTTTTTTGGTATAATAAACTCCCCAACAGACTGACACAATCTACTCACAATGAAAAAATCATGAATAAACACGAGACCCTTTACAATTTTATTGCTGTTGTTAGATTTGTGCTGCATATCTGAAACCTACAACCTTAGCAAGGCTGAACTAATCATCCAAGGACCACAGTTTGTCTTGTCTTCAGGTCTTCACTCCTGTATTTCTGCCTCTTTCAATGTCCTCCCATCTTCCCAGAAAAGGTTTAAATTCTACCAACCCTAGTATTGAAACGGGTCTGTAAACATTCTTTATCTCCCAAGCCTGGTATCATTCATTATTCAATGGCATTTGTCGTTTGTAGAATTTATTTATTAATATACTCAACTACTGCCTTGCAATATTACTTAGCTTGCTTTCTTGACCACTTGTTAATCCTTTATTCTGTTTAGTTTCATGTTAATGTCACTTCTCCCTGCCTAGAATTTTTTTTTTCCATAAAATATGGAACATATCACGAATTTGTGTGACATCCTTGTGCAGGGGCCATGCTAATCTTCTCTGTATCATTCCAATTTTAGTGTATGTGCTGCCAAAGGGAGCACCCTGCCTAGAATTTTAACTCCTTGAAAACAAGAACTGTTGATTGTACGTCTAGGTAATCCCACCTTACTTATTTCAGGGCCTTAATTTAGGAGATGCTCAAGGAATGATTGCTTTTATTTTTTTGGTTTTAAACATTGGTAGAATATAGATACTTCCTACATCTTGTCAAAGGAAATTAAATTGAGCTGGTATTTCTGTAATGATTTCCAACTCTAACTATGAATACTAAAAAATAAAATTAAGATTTACTTTTTTACTTGAAAAGCAGATAGAGCAGAGTTGTTGTAGGAGTTGGTGGTGATGATGGTGGTGCATGGCAGAGCTTCCACAACTTGAGCACTTTCCGTGTATCATACTGTGAATAATAAAAAAGTATATTTCGCCTTTGTCCTTGGTTCCTGGTACAGAGTTTCAGAAACCCTCGGAACTTCCTTCATGATAGGAGTGCCTTTTGTCATTCATAATTGACCCCCTTTCCACCATAACTGAGTTCAAGCTAATAAGGCAACTAAGTTCAATCTAATAAGGCAGAGCCCCTGGATGGCTTCAGGATGGGCGCTGGTAGCCAGGAAAATCAACCACAGGGGGAGAGGGTGGGAACTTTCAGCCTCTTCCCCACCCCCCTACAGCTAAGGAAGGAAGGGAGGCCAGAGATGTAGGCTAATGTGGCTAATGATTTAATCATGCCTGCCATCAACTAAAGAAATGATTGGGTTCATAAATTTGGAAAGGAGAGCTTTATTTCTCATAAGGATTGCAGCCTATAGGAGGCCATTCTGACAGGCTGGGAAGCAGAGCCTACAGCTGGAAGCCAGAAACACATACTTTTTGAGTGAACCATGCAAGGAACAGAAATTTATGCTGAGCTTGTGGCTGAATATACGTATGTATTAAGCTATAGGAGGAGTCACGAATATTTATGAAAGGAGAAACATACACACATGCTGTTGAGCTTTGTGCCTCTTTGTGGAGTCCATGTTCATAAAACAGTGGCATTCGTATGATCTGAGGGTGGAGTTTTGGGGCCTCCACTTCAAAAGGTGAAGCAGAGGACATGAAAACCTATACTGCACATATACTGCAGACTGGTTAGAACCACTGCATGGTTGGTGGTCTCTTAGCAGGAAAGAATACTGGTCAGTTGTAGTGATAAAACTGCAAAAAGAGAGTAGCAGATCATAGGACTGTTTTTGTTCAGGGTAGAAAGCCTGATGGCTTAGTGAGGGAGGAGGTGTATGAGGTGTGTCTGACCTCCCATCCCTACATGGCTGGAAACTCAGTTTTAAAGTTTCTCTCATGTCCCCTGGCTAAGAGAGGGTCTGTTCAGTAAGCAGGCAGGGCTTAGGATTTTATTTTAGTTTACACTACATAATGAAACCTCAATAGAAACTCTGAGTGATGAGGTGCAAGGAGTTTCCTGGTTGGCAAACACAATGATGTACTGGAAGGGTGGCAGATCCTGACCCCATGGGGACAGAAACTTCTGTGCTCAGGACCCGTCCAGATCTTGCCATCCTATGTATTTCTTCAGCAGGCTATTCATTTGTATCCCTCATGAGAAAACGGTACTTGTAAGTATGGTGCTTTCCTGAGTTCTGTGAGTCATTCCAGCAAGTTATTGAGTCTCAGGGAGTATGGGAAGCCCCAAATTTGTAGCATGCTGGGCATAAGTGTGGGTAGCTTGGGGATACCTAGGACTTGCAGCTGGCGACCAAAATGGAGCAATCATGTGGGACTGAGCCCCTCACACTGTAGGGTCTGTGATAACTCCAAGCAGTTAGTGTCAGAACTGAATTGCATTGTAGGACACTCACCTGGTGCCAGAGTATACATGTCCAGGGATAAGCACTTTCCATATATTTTCTCATTTCATCCTCACGGTAATTCCATGAGATAAGTGTGGTTATCATTATCTTTTTTTACAAATCAGGAGGTTGCAGCACACAGAGGGTGAGCTCTCCATGGGCAGAGGCCTGATTTTTTGATGTTGAAGTCCAATAGTCTGACTCATGATGTTATACTGCTCCCACATCTGCAAAGTCTTATAAGTGAGAGATAACCCATTTATCAGTGAGAAAGAGCAGGGAAGTCCTAGTGGGGAAGGAAAATTATCTTACTCTACCTGTTACCACGGTGACCAGTGCAGGACATGCCTTGACCAGCTTTGGGGAGATACATCTCACTCAGACTAGCTACGTCCCTTTTGTGGAATTTCCCTTGGGAACCACTCAGCATCTATACATGTGCATCCCAGATGAGTGGAAGTGAGGACTCTTGATAAATGAGGGACGGAAGCCAATAGGTGCATAAATGTTTCCCTCTTTAGCCCCTGAAAGATGTTTCATAAAACTTCAGAACATCTTACAGAGTCCAACACCAGTTCCAACATGGTGGTGGCTCACTTGGCCATGTATTCCTATTTCATTTCTCCCTCTTTCCCCAATACCCCCACCATGCATCTCACATTCCTGCTCCCTGGGATTATTTCCCAAATAAATTAACTATATTTTCTTAGGCTCTGCTTTGTGAAGAAGCTAAGCTAAAACAAAATATGGTTAACCTCAGCCAGAGGGATGTTGACGTTAATGACAAAAAGGTACAGGAATAAATGGGTTCCCACTGAATTTAATGCTCCTGCACAACTCTGATTTGTGGTGAAAGAAAATATGTTGAAACTAATTAAAATTGTTTCACATCATGGAGTTTTTCTGAAAGAAATGGACTTGAACTAATAACATCTGAAGAGATGAATGGTAGGGCAATTGAAAAATTAACATAAATGAAGAGTGTGCATTAGAAATTATGGAAGAATTAATATGAAGAGATGCAGAGAAGATACGATATCCTTTTATGTCAGTTTAAAATGTATTTTATTTTATTACTGAGGGATTTAGAGTGAAATACTTTGGTAAGTTATCATCTGGCTAAAGATGGCCAGTGGCCCCATTATACTGATGTTTGAATCTTTACTGTCTTGTGCCTGGTACATAATAGACACTTAACAAATGTGTGTTAAATGAATTTGGAATGCATAGAATCTTAAAATTGGTGGTTAGAGGTTGTAGTGGGTTGAATTGTGACCACCAAAAACATATGTTCAAGTTCCAATACCAGGTACCTGTGTAGGTGACCTTATTTGAAAAAAGGGTCTTTGTATATATAAGTAAGTGGAAGGATCTTAAGATTAAATCATCATTAACCAGGTGGTCCCTAAAGTCAATGACAAATGTGCTTATAAGAAGAGGAGAAGAGGCCAGGCGTGGTGGCTCACACCTATAATCCTAACACTCTGGAAGGCTGAGGCGGGCAAGGTCAGGAGTTCAAAACCAGCCTGAGCAAGAACGAGACCCTGTCTGTACTAAAAATAGAAATAAATTAATTGGTCAACTAATATATATAGAAAAATAATTTTTCTATATTTTAACCAGGCATAGTGGTGCATGCCTGTAGTCCCAGCTACTCGGGAGGCTGAGGCAGAAGGATTGCTTGAGCCCAGGAGTTTGAGGTTGCTGTGAGCTAGGCTGACGCCACGGCACTCACTCTAGCCTGGGCAACAAAGTGAGACCCTGTCTCAAAAAAAAAAAAAAAAAAAAAAAAAGAAGAGGAGAAGAAAGAGAGACAGGGGAAGGCCATTTGGAGATGGGAGCAGAGATTGGACTTCAGTGGCTACAAGCCAAGGGATGCCTGGAGCCATCAGAAACTCAAAGAGCCAAGAATAAATTCACCCCTACAGCTTTTGGAGGGAGCATGGCCCTGCTGACACCTTGACTTCAGACCTCTGGTCTCCAGAACAGTGAGAGGATAGATTTCTTTTGTTTTAAGCCAACAAGTTTGTGGTAATTTGTTATGGTAACCTTGGGGAACTAAAACAGAGGTATAAAATTTTTTTTTAAATGTATGACAAAAGCTGATAGAACATAAACAATCGTTTCAACCATAAAACCATTCAACAAACATTTATTGAGCCCTTACTATGTGGTCAATATATAGCACTCTAGGGAAACATCAGTGAGCAAATACATGTAGGAGTCTCTACATTCATGGCACTTACATTCTAGCAATTTTCTGGTCGGAGAAGCCAGTTCATACAATGCTCCTTTTCCCTTAACCAAGATGTGCTTGTGTCTGTCCCTATATTAGAGCTAATTGTTAAACATAGCGAGTCATAAAGACATCACTCAGGGCTGGGTGTGGTGGCTCACACCTGTAATCCTAGCTCTCTGGGAGGCCGAGGTGGGGAGATTGCTTGAGCTCAGGAGCTCAAGACCAGCCTGAGCAAGAGCGAGACCCTGTCTCTACCAAAAACAGAAAGAAATTAGCCAAACAACTAAAAATAGAAAAAATTAGCCAGGCATGGTGGCACGTGCCTGCAGTCCCAGCTACTCGGGAGGCTGAGGCAGGAGGATCACTTGAGCCCAGGAGTTTGAGGTTGCTGTGAGCTAGGCTGACACCACAGCACTTTAGCCACTCTAGCCCAGGCAACAAAGTGAGTCTCTGTCTCAAAAAAAAAAAAAAAAAAAAAAAAGACGCCACTCAGAAAATAAAGATTGCATAAACTAGGGGAGCACTTACTCTCCATAGAGGACACAGCTTTAAATTTCCAGATAGGAGATGTTTTTTAACAAGGATAATGGAAGAAAAACATTTGGGATTTTATGATCTTCAGATTTCCATTCAGCTCATGGGGTAGATTGGAATTGTCCACTTGGTTGCAATGAAGTGTTGATCTTATGTGAACAAGCACCAGGGTTTCTGCTAAAATGTAATGGTAATCCAGTTTGGGGAAAAAATATAAATCAAGGAAATTTTTCTGAAATTTTTTTTCCAGAATACTTTCTTTTCCTTTTATTTTATCATATTATGGGGTTACGAATATTGTTAGGGTTATATATATTGCCCCTGCCATTCCTCCCCCTACCCTCCACCATGCCAAAACATCAAGCATGTCCTACCCCCAGGTGGTGCACACCGCACCTATTAGGTAAGTATATATCCTTCCCCTCCTCCCCCCTTCCATTTGCCCACCACCGGATAAAAGTTGTTTTTTTTTTCTTTTTTGACAGTTTGGTTACATTGTATATCTTTGCCTCTCCCTAAGAAGGGTTAGACGTATTCCCTTCCCCACCCCCCCCAAAATGCTCACCACAACCGTAAGATGTGTATCTCCACCCGACCCCCAATTCCTGGTGAACACTACCACCATTTGAGCACAATATTTTAATCAGTCAGTATCAATGTGATGGTGAGTAGATGTGGAGCCCATTTTCTTGATCTTGTGTTGCCTCACTTTGGATAACGGGCTTAAACTTAATCCAGGATAGTATAAATGGTGCTACCTCACTGTCATTTCTTAGAATTGAATAATATTCCATTGTGAGCATATATCAAATTTTAATTATCCACTCATGAATTGACGGGCACTTGGGTTGTTTCCATGATCTTGCAATAGTGAATTGTGCTGCCATAAACATTTGGGTGCAGATGTCTTGATAATAGAATGTCTTATGCTTTTTTGGGTAGATGCCCAACAATGCTATGGGTGGGTCAAATGGCATTTCTATTTCTAGCTGTTTGAGGTATCTCCAAATTCTTTTCCACAGAGGTTGCACTAATTTGCAGTCCCACCAGCAGTGTAAGAGTGTTCCTGTCTCTCCACATGCTCACCAGCATTTGTTGTTTTGGGATTTCTTGATACAAGCCATTCTCACTGGAGTTAGATGGTATCTCATTGTGGTTTTGATTTGCATTTCTCTGATGATTAGAAATGTTGAGCAGTTTTTTATATGTTTGCAGGCCATTAATCTGTCTTCTTTGTAGAAGTTTCTCTTCATTTCTATTGCCCATTTCTTGATGGGGTTAATATACAATGGGGAAAAGAATCTCTCTTCAATAAATGGTGCTGGGAAAACTGGTTAGCTACATGCAGAAGATTGAATCAGGATCCCTACCTCTCACCTCTCACAAAAATTCACTCAAGATGGATAACAGACTTAAACCTAAGGCATGAAACCTTAGGAATCCTAGAAGAAGGTGTTGGGAAAACCCTATTAGACATTGGTCTAGGCAAAGAATTTTTGAGGAAGACCCCCAAGACGATCACTGCTACATCAAAAATAAACAAATGGGATCTCATCAAATTAAAAAGTTTCTGCATAGCCAAGGAAACCATCATTGGAGCAAATAGACAACCCACAGAGTGGGAGAAAATATTTGCTCTCTACACTTCTGATAAAGGTCTAATAACAAGAATCTATCTAGAACTTAAAAGAATTAACAGAATACTTTTTAAAATATTGCATTTATTAAACTTTGCACAGGCGCCATTGATTATCTGCCAAGAGGACTAGCTGGCAACTAGACAAATGAGCACATAACAAACCAATATTAAGGGGTAGCTTTGGGCTGGGTGCATACCTGTAATCCCAGCACTTTGGGAGGCAGAAGTGGGAGGATTGCTTGATCCCAGGAGTTCAAGACCAGCCTGAGCAACATAGCAAGACCTTGTCTCTACAAAAAATAAAACAAAAAATTAGCCAGGCATGGTGGCACATGCCTTTAGTCCTAGCTACTTGAGAAGGTGAGGTTGGGAGATCCCTTGAGCTCAGGAGTTTGAGGCAGCAGCAAGCTATGATTGAGCCACTGCACTCTAACCTGGGCAGCAGAGCAAGACCCTGTTTCAAGAAAAAAAAAAAAAAAAAAGAAGAAAGAAAGAATAGGTTTGATTCAAAAGCATGTGTGTATGTGTGTTTGGATATGAATACTTGTGGCTGCAATTTTCCATTGCCTTTCATGCTGTGTAAATGGAATTAAATTCAATAATCCTAATCAATATAGACTTAAAATAACCAAACAATTTTGTGTTAAAACACACACATAAGCCGGGCGCGGTGGCTCACGCCTGTAATCCTAGCACTCTGGGAGGCTGAGGCGGGCGGATTGCTCGAGGTCAGGAGTTCGAAACCAGCCTGAGCAAGAGCGAGACTCCGTATCTACTATAAATAGAAAGAAATTAATTGGCCAACTAATATATATATATAAAAATTAGCCGGGCATGGTGGCGCATGTCTGTAGTCCCAGCTACTCGGGAGGCTGAGGCAGGAGGATTGCTTGAGCCCAGGAGTTTGAGGTTGCTGTGAGCTAGGCTGACACCACGGCACTCACTCTAGCCTGGGCAACAAGCGAGACTCTGTCTCAAAAAAAAAAAAAAAAAAAAAAAAAAAAAAAAACACACACACACATATTATTTGTATGATTGGAATACAACACGCCAATATTTTATTATATTCTGCAAAGGGGGCTTTGGCATCCAGGTTCTCTGATATTAGAACATTTCTGAGCCTCAGTCAGCAAGCAGAGCAAAGCTCTGGCATGACAGACTAAGGTGAGAAATCAAATCCTATGGAATTAATAATTTGGTGCTTACAGATGAATCACAAATCTTCTTTACACTTCAACATGTCAGCATTGAGTCACAAACGTTTTTGATATATGCAAATTGGACTTGGCAAAAATAAACAAGCAAATAAACAAATGAACAAACAACCTTTTAAATTGCACCTGCCAATCCACTAAGTGAGGGTGGACCCTGTGGTCGTGTGAGGTAGGAATCTTTGTTTCCTCAGTCCCTGAAAGCCTTTTGTGCATGTGTGTCTATGTAGCTGAGTTGGATATAATTCTTGTGTTTAAAGTTGTGTAATTTTTCAGACAACATGTCCCCTGATTCTAAGCCAACTACTGTCATTAGCTTTTAATCAGATCTTTAACTGTGTTAAATTTATTGAAATGCATACAATATTTTAGGAGTCATTTTAGGGTTTTTTTCAAAAGTAAATTGACTCTAGAATTTCTGTCTCATATAGAATCTAAATGAGAGAGAGAGAGAGAGAGAGAAGAAGAAGAAAGAGAAAAAACTGTTGAACATTGTATGACACAGCCAAGAATATGAAAAATGATGCCTGTAGCCCCAGCAGACAGCTTGACTGCAATCTCATGGAGACCCTGGGCCAGACCATGCAGCTAAGTTGCCTCTGGAAAAACCCTAGGAAAATAAATGTTTGTTGTTTTAAGCAGATATATTTTGGAGCAATTTGTTGTGCAACAATAGATAGCTCATACAATTGGTTTGAAGAAGAAAATGTATAGTTCTCGCTTTTCCATGTTTTGAAATTGAGATGGAAAAACAACTATAAAGCAACTATAAAATGATATGAGAAATGTCATAGTATGAACAAGAAATTAGGGAGACAAATAATATTTAGGAACAAAATCAGGACACTCCACTCCTGATAACTAGAGAACTGCATATATATACTCCACTAAACAAAGAATTATCTTTCCCTAACAAAAAGTTTCATACTTTTTGGGAAGTCCAAAAGGACTACCGCCTAAGGGATGTCCAGGCAATAAAAGGAAATGGAGGGAGGAAGGAAGGAAGGAAACTCTGAGAAGCACAAAGGAGAGGCACTGACGTCTATTGAGTCTATTGATGACTTATGTCCCATGTACTTTGCATACATTATCTTATTCTATCTGCACACCAATGGTATGAAGTAGGTATGATTTTCCTCCCATCTTATAGATGGGAACCTGAAACCAGTAAGTAGTGCAGCTAGGATTTGAACACATGGGCTGTTGGTGCCAAAAGCATACTTTTGTTTTACTGGAATAGACTGCTCTCCTTTGCCCCCCAGTGGAGTATCAAGGCATGAAAGTTTTTCTTTTTGAAATATTCTATGGCATTTGGCAAACTTGATCACCAAGACTGTGCTGAAAGTCAGACTGTCTGCTCTGTAGTAGACTTGAGTTTCATTACTAGTCAACTGCCTTCAGACAGCTGTTCCAATTTCACAGGAGTTGGGCAGTATTTCAAGAAGGATCAGGAATTAAATGATGAGTAAAAGAAACATAACCAATAGGTTTTTTTCCTCCTTAGTTCCCTAACTTTATAGACAAACAATGCCTCCCCACCTTATCTAACTTTCCCAAAGTACTGTAAATGGAAATGTTCACTGTCCTGTTTACCTTGATGGTTATGATTATACCCAAGTTTTTAGAACCCCTTGAATAATTAGGAATAAGCACAAGACATTTCTTTTCCAAGAAAAAAATATTGATGGCTGAAATTTCTTCGAGAATAGCCACTTCAGCATCACACTTGTTGGTAATGATCTATAATTTTGTAACATTAGACTTATAAAACTGAGCTGAAATGAAAATGGTTATTACCAGATGAGAAATGGTTAGAATTTGTTTCAGATAATTGTATTGCTAGAGTAGAGAGCCACTTACTTCTTGTCTTAGTCTGTTTTGTGCTGCTATAACAGAATAACCACAGACTGGGTAATTTATAATGAATAGACATATATGGGTTCTCAGTTCTAGAGGCTGGAAAGCCCAATACCAAGGTGCTGGCATCTGGCAAGGGTCTTGGTGGAGTGTCATAACATGGCAGAAGTGCAAAAAGAGAGTGAGAGAGGGCTGAACTTTCCCTTTTATGCCAGCATTAATCTCACCCAAGAGAGCAGAGCCTTCATGGCCTAATCACCTTTTAAAGGTCTCCCCCTTAATACTGTTAGAATGGCAATTAAATTTCAACATTAGTTTTACAGGGAACAAACATTCACGCCATAGCACTTGTGTACCCTGAAAGGTGCTGAAAAGGTTACCGCCAAATGATTCCTTTATTATTTTGTTAAAACATTTACCATTGCTATAATTAGAGTTACTCCTTTTGTGTTTCTGCAAGGCTTCATTCTAAATGGGCATGGCAGAGGGCTACATGACCAGAAAACAAAATGATGACAACAAAAAGGGACTTCCAGGATGACTGAGTCTGGGCAAGTAATTCTCTTTCTTTTTCTCTTCCTGAAAACTACACAAAATCTTCAAGGAGAATGCAAAAACACCACCATCCCCCACCATAGATTCCATCTGCAGTGAAAGATGGAGACAAATATGATTCATAGACTGTAAAATGAAAAAGCAACAGAGGGGGAGCAGCTAAGAAAAATAAAGAAAAATTTAAAAAGCAAATGATTAGTAAAAGAACCCAGAGAGAAACAGATTTCGGAAAGCACTGTAAGAATACACTTACTGAAGGGGATAAACTCACCTTGAAGTGAGTAGTAACAATACAAAAATTTTACAACCAACCTAAACTGGGGTAAAGAATATATGAATTTAAAATAGTTATGCTGATTTAAATAACATCATTAAAAGGTGACTGATCAAGTGATAGGCACATATACATTTTTAATAATACAACCATAATAGTAAGAAAGGTAATATTATTGATTTCAATTGGGCAGTGGGAAAGAGAGAAAGGAAATGGAGAAGAAGGAGAAAACGCTACTTTTGTTATTTTTCATAGCAGGGGACTATTGTGCACTGACTGTATCAGAACTGCAAACATTCCTAAATCTCATAACTACATACAGAAAGCAAACCAAAGAAAGAGATCACATGGAGAATGTCTATAAAATATATGAAAACAGAAAATTAAAACAATATGACAGAACTGAGACCAGGCTTATATGTCACCTCAATAAACATAAATGGATTTAATTTACATATTTGAAGAGGAATAATTTCCTTCCTTCCTTCCTTCCTTCCTTCCTTCCTTCCTTCCTTCCTTCCTTCCTTCCTTCCTTCCTTCCTTCCTTCCTTCCTCTCCCTCCTTCTCTCTTCTCTTCCCTCCCGTTCCCTTCCCTCTCTTCCCTTCTCTTTACAGAAAGAAAAGAAAGTCTCACTCTCTTGCCCAGGCTGGAGTGAATTGCATCATCATAGCTCACTGTCACTCAAACTCCTGGACTCAAGCGATCCTCCTGCCTCAGCCACCCAATTAGCTGGAACTACAGGCATGCACCACCATATGCCTGGTTGATTCTTTTTTTTGTAGAGATGGGGTTCTCCCTATGTTGCTCAGGCTGGTCTCGAAATCCTGGCCTCAAGTGATCCTTCTGCCTCAGCCTCCTAAAGTTCTAGGATTACAGATGTGAGCCATCATGCCCAGACAAGAAGAATAATTTTGGATTAGATTGGAATTAAAGCAATTTTAAACCCTAAGAGATGACTCAGGGTGGCAAAAAATGGAAGGGTGAACAAAACTATAGTAGGAAAGGGAAAATTTTTTAAAAACCCAGGAATTATGATCATAATATCTGAAAAGGCAAAAAAACAGTGGGCACTTTGTAATTTTGAAGTATGCAAAACATATAAAAATATATCAGTTATGAATACCTATGTGTCAAATAATACAAAAAAAATCATAAAGCAGAAACTATAGAAGATACAGAGAGAAATAGAAGCATTTTGGTAATAGAGGACTTCAAATGAACTCTTTTATTTTATAATAGTTTGAATGGATGGAAAATAAAGGATATGGAACATCTAAATAACAGCATTTTAAAGTAAATCTAATTGATATCTATGTATCAAACACTATACTCTGAAAATAGAGCATATGTATTCTTTCCAATTGACCATGAAATAATGACCACAGAAAAAAAGAAATTAAGACACAAAGAAAGTCTCAGTAAGTTCTAAAAAGTAGAAATACTTGAAAGGCTTGAATGAATGAGTATTTGTTGAGTACCTGTTGTGTTTTATGTTGGGTTCTGCTACAAAAACAGATCCTGAGATAAAGATTTGAGTGTAATTTGGAAGGGGAAGATTTTGAGAGTATTTAAAAGGTAAAGGAAACATGAATTGAGCATTATATGACAGGGGAAGGGAAAGGAGCCAGTGATATAGGGTTTATCAAGCCAGCTGCTATTAGGAATGGCTGCAGCTAGGTTCTGCAGGGGATACTCAAAAAGCTAGTGTAGGATATCCTACCTGAGGGTCAAAGAAACTGGCACATTTATACACCAAATGGCAGAGGGGGCTCTGGAAGACCGTGAAAGCCCTTAGACAAGAAATGCAGGGGCTGGCTGTCAAGGGTTGGGCTGATGGGTGTGGAACTGGTAAGAAGAATCACTGAACTGTTAAGAGGTGTTGGGGGACACAGATGGGGCACCAGTAGCATCTGCCCTTCAGTGTGTGCAAGTACAGCATTCAACAACTGGGGATAACTAAAACCAGAATGGATTCTGGGCACCCAGGTTGGAGTAAGCAAAATTAGGAAATCGTGGGATTTTTCCAAAGGTCGCTTGTCTTGTTTTTTGTTGTTGTTGTTTGTTTTCTTTGTTCTTTCCCTATGGACTTTCCCTCTGGGGGGGCTTTCCTCGCCTGTTGGTATATAAATGCCTCACTTCTTTCCCATAGACTAGGCAGAACAGTTCTTCAGCATTCAGTCTTTTCTCGATTATGCATGGCACTCTCTGTTAGAATAGTTGGCATAATCTCTTCTCATTTGGGTAGGTTGGATGCAGAGTTGAGATTGGTTCCCATTCTAGGCTTGTTCCTCCTGGCTTTCCTTGTATTTTACCCCTGCTGGTTTTAAAGAGTTTTGCATTGATTTTGTGATGTGGCTGGTAGGTGCTGGGAGGAATGTAACTGGAAGGGGACTGTGAACAATCTGGCAATGTGGAAAATGTAAAACCAGGGATAAAACGTAAAATATTTAGCACACAACGCGGTGTGGGCACCAGCCAAATCTGTAAACCCTTGACTGGTTGTTGGTTTTCCACTCTGTGCCCGGGTTAACCCTTTGGTAGCTGGCTGATCCTGGGGGTTCTGGAGGGAGAGGCTGGGATTCTGGGATAACCTGAGGATTATCCAAGTGGCTCAAAGCCATGGCTAGTTACCAACGAGTGCTTACATATTATAATATTTTAACAAGCTGTGAATACTGGCTGAATTTCAGCCCTGCATATAACCTAGATAAAACCTTGTCAAAATTTGCTGCTTTGAATTGGGTTTAAGATGGAATTTGCCTAACCCTTCTGTTACAGATGGAGACTAAGGAGTCTATAAAATCTCCCAAATGCCTGTAATCCACATTAGTCATGTCTAGTGACTTTAGTAGATAGAACCTCTGAAGAGGTAATGTGGACTAGCTTAGTCTAGACCAGTGTTTTAAAAATCTTGCTCCAATATCATTTATAAACATTAATCAGTTGTATAAGCTTTATTTATTTACTTTTGCACAGAAGGGTCTCAAAGTAAAATCACAAACTAGTTTTTCTTGGAAGTGTGATCACCTGGTGGCCTGTCACATATAGCAAGCTCTTGGAGGAAAATACCAGAATATAGGTGAGATGATTATGAAAATTTGGGTTGATTTTTTTTTAATTAAAGGGAAGTGAGGAATGTGGAATGCTGAGGAGTTAAAATAGGTCATAAACTTTCTTATTACAAATAAAGAATTGAGTATTTCTCTGCTTTCAATATGTATTATCGATTCTGAAGGAAATTCTGAGAATCTATGATGCAAACTGATTTCATTGTACTATGTGGCTGCAATGCACATAATTTTTAGTCACATATGCATGGTATTTGAGTTATTTCTGATTTGCCTTTTCCCTGAAGATATTTTTCTGATTTTACTTTCATGTTTCTGTACTAAAATTTCTGTTGAAAAAAGAAATTACCCAAAACTTGGAAGTAAAGCAAATATATCTATATCTATATAGATAGATAGATATATGGAACCTTTGTTTCCATTGTTAGACAATGCTCGGTTTCCAAATCAAAGGTTGGCAAGTTTTTTTGTGTTTGTTTGTTTTTTCCTGTAAAGGCCAGATAGTAAATATTTTAGAGTGCGCAGGCCATCTAATCTTTGCCAAAATGATTCAACTCTGCAGCAAAAACAGCCATTACAACACATAAACAAATGAGTGTGGCTGGGTTCCAATAAAACTTTATTAACAAAACAGGTGGTGAGCTAGCTTTGGCCCAGAGGCTAAGCATGGCTGTAATGTGTTGACTTCTACCCTAAAGTCACATAATATATGAGTTTGTTTGATTTACTATTTACTGTTTATTAGGGCTCAGACAATTTACAACTCTGTAAAGTTGAATGTTCCTTTACTAGAAACTGATAAGATGTAAATGATTTTTGCCCAATATTATGCAAATAATTTTTGTCCAGGAACAATGAGAATTATTTTTGACTGATAGTGTTATAAATGATTTTTCTTAGCTAGAAAAGATAACCTCACAGGGTATGGCATTATTGCTGGTAGGACAATATCAGTTTTGCATCTAACAAAAGCAAATGGATGCAGAATGTATTACAGAATCTTCTTCCATTGACTATATCATCCTCAATTCCTCACATCCTTTTTTGAACCCAACATGAGTGTAATAAACTTTTGACTTCCATTCATTATGAATTTATTTGAGAATTATAATTTTAAACATTTCAAAAGTTGTACTTTGAGTATTGTCTGTTATGATTTTTACCTAGATTAGGTATCCAGGCTCTTGTGCTTCTATTTTATGAACACAAAGTGAAAGGGAAAAGTATTTCCTTTGATTTTAAAAACCAACTCAAGACCCTTAAATAATCTAACCAAGAGTTGAAGACAAACAAAAACTACCTGAATGTGATAAGGAAGCCATGGGTGCCTAGGACAGAGCAAACACTTAACCTAAATGCCAGGATGTGGCTTCACGTTTGGCAATGGTAGAAAATACGTGGTATGTGGAATTCTTATAGGGTAAACGTAGTGTGTATTTTCCTCTTTTCTGGCAATATCTGTCTCAAGATGGGAGGTATTTGGCCCACTGGAAGTTGTCAGCACACTTCTCTGATGTTACCTTCACTTTTCTCCCCTATTTTCTTTAAAAAAAATCTTTTTTTTTAACCAAAGACATCAAGAGAAAAATAATACCTTCACTTTTATATGTGAAAAATGAAACCAAAGTAAAGTAACTTTTCAGTATAAGCTAATTCCATGCATTATCTAGGTTAATATTTCCCTCCCTAAAAATACAACTCTCAGGAAAATCAGTGAACTGCAACTCCCCTCTCTCCCTTTGGCTCACAGCAATTTCTGCACCTGCTTTTAGGAGAGCCTGAACCTTTGGAGGACAGCTGAGTTCATGCCATTCAGCAGGCAGTGGCAAACTGAAGTGGATTTTCTTTTACATTAGACTGGATGGTGTAGTGCCAAGCTGAAAAATATTATTCCGTTTCATTTTGGATTCATGGGTTTTTTTTTCTCTACTGTGTGATACTTGAAAGTCAAACTGAATGTCAGAGATAAAAATGTCATGCAGATCATAACTAGGTTCCCCTGGGTTTGCTGGAGATGTACGCAGTTGAGACTCTGGACTGCAGTATGGGGAGGTCAGTTCAGCTCTGCTGCTCCCTAGCCACCTCCTGCTATTCCTCACTTCAAAAGAGTAATTCACTTTACTGCATCCAGTCGGAACTCAGGTAAGACCAATATTCCGCTGAGCTCCTGAAAGCTTAAAGACAGTCAGCTTATGGAGGTATTAAAGGATAATTTTTTTAAGAAAAGATAAATTCTTAACTCTTATACAAATATAACATGTACGTATGTCAAAAATTTTATTTAACTCATTAATGAGGGAACCAGTAAGATGTTACAACCAGTTCAAAGGACAATCCAAAGACAGGACATACATGTAGACTGTCAGGGATGTTGACACGAGTTTGAAATTTGTTTAATTGGTGCTAAAATGACTTCTTGGGAGGTGGGTGGGAGATCAATTTATCTTCCACCAAATTCATTTTCATATTAGTGGACAAGAATCATTTGCATTTATTTTTTTTTCCTAGCAGCATTATTCATAATAGCCAAAATGTGGAAGTAACCCAAATGTCCGTCAGCTAGACAATGCCCATGTTGAAAACATCCAGTAATTTCTTCTGTTATATTTCAGTGCTTTGTAATTTTTCTTTACAAAAGAAAACCTGACTAAAATTATGTTTGTATATCTAGGGTTATATAAAACAGAAAAGGCAATAGTGTTCTCCTCCTGCATCTGTTTGCCAAAAACAATCAAAATAGAACAACAGATGGACTAAGTAGAAGACACTTGAAAGCTGGAGAAATCAAATGGAAGGAAAATAAACTTTAAAATACCCTCTGCTTAATCACTGTCCTTACAATATATCACTTTGCATTCCACGTTGTGGAAAATTTTAAGAGACAAATACTAAATGGATTGAGCTGTCTTAAGCTCCTTGTTTTCATTTTACAACCTTTTCAACATTTTGGAATGTCAGAAAAAGCACCATAAATCAAACGCCTTGGAGAATAATGTGGAAGTCTGGTGACAATTTTTCATGGATTTCACGATGAGGAGACACCACACTATACTCCACTCTGAATGCCTTCTTAATAACCTTCATATATATCGCTCCCCCCCATATTCTACTCCTAATAGCTGTTCCTAAATTCCTTCCCTTGCATTTACTCTCCAAAAGTTTCCAATTGTGCCAGTTCTTCTTCCTATTTCTCCTATCTTTTCTCTTTTTGTTTTCATGAAGATTAATGTCACCTTTTCAACTTCTTCAAGGCTCCTCTCCTTCCACTGAGAGTCTCAGCACGAGAGTGCCGAGGTAAGCAAACCAAGCAAATGGTATTTCCTTTATCCTTAGGAGAGAGTGGAGAAGGCTTTCACAAAATGGTATTCTCCTCTATGCCACACTTTCTAATTTTAAACCTAAAGATTAAGTATCTTTGCTATATATCATGGAATATAAATAGCTACCATACCATCATTTTAAATAAGTATACCATAAATGATAATGATTTTATTAAACCTTTATAAAAAAAGGATTCCTATGTTTTTTCTAAATGTCAACTGTGTTCTTCCCAATATTTGTAAAATTCAGGTAGGCAAAGGACTCTATTAGTTTGCTAGGGCTGCCATGACAAAGTATCATTGATTGAGTGAGTTTAAGCAATAGGAATTTATTTTCTCACAATTCTGGAGGAGGCTAGAAGTCTGAAATCAAGGTGTTGGCAGGGTTGGTTTCTTTTCCTTTCTTTTCTTTTTTTTTTTTTGAGACAGAGTCTCGCTTTGTTGCCCAGGCTAGAGTGAGTGCCATGCAGTGGCATCAGCCTAGCTCACAGCAACCTCAAACTCCTGGGCTCAAGCAATCCTCCTGCCTCTGCCTCTCAAGTAGCTGGGACTACAGGCATGTGCCACCATGCCCAGCTAGTTTTTTCTATACATATTAGGCCAATTAATTTCTTTCTATTTATAGTAGAGACGGGGTCTCGCTCTTGCTCAGGCTGGTTTCGAACTCCTGACCTCGAGCAATCCACCCGCCTCAGGGCAGGGTTGGTTTCTGCTGAGGCTTCTTTCCTGGGCTACAGATGGCCACCTTCTCCTTATGTATGTCTGTGTCCTTATCTCCTCTTCTTATAAGGACACCAGTCATATTGTATTAGGGCCCACCCTAGTGACCTCGTTTTAACTTAACTACCTCCTTAAGTAGACTATCTCCAAATACAGTCCCATTTTGAGGCACTAGGGGTTAGAACTTCAGCACATGAATTTTAGGAGGGACTCAATTCAGTACATAAAAAGGAATGTCCTCTGTATTTTAGTAGAAGAAGAATGTGAGGTGTTTGGAGATTAAATGACCTTCTGAACAATCTGCCGAGGAATGTAGCTGGCACTTCTAATTGATAACCTGAACCATGGGTTCTTTAAGTCATTCTTAGAAAGAAAGTTGTTCTAGTGCAGACCTTCTTGTAGTTTCAGAGTTGGCATTATAGAGCAAGCTTGAAGAAAGCAATGCTTTTATTTTCTTCTTTAATTTAAAGATATAAATTATGGACACATGATAACCCTATAAATATTCTTCTGAGTGTCCAGGCTATCTATTTCCATAGTTCATCTAAATATTCATACAAAAGCATCATAAGTATTTTCCGTGTGATTGTACATAATTTTGTTGAGATATGATTTATATACCATAATGTCTATCAACTTAAAATGTATAATCATTGTAAGTATTTATGTGTGCAATTATGTGGGAAGCTATTCTGTAGTCTTTATAGAGACTAATTATAATCTCTGTGATAACTCTACAAGGTTGACATTATTGGCATTTATTGATGAGGACATAAGGCTCAGATATG
This sequence comes from Microcebus murinus, assembly GCF_040939455.1. NCBI lineage: Eukaryota > Metazoa > Chordata > Mammalia > Primates > Cheirogaleidae > Microcebus > Microcebus murinus. Next base: position 20,877,857 of record NC_134119.1, read on the forward strand.
TAAGATAACCTTCTTAAACTCACATAGCAGATAAGTAAAAGAGCTGGCCACTCAAACCCAAATCTGTGTGACTCTAAAACCCAGGCCTAGGCACTGCACCACTCAACCTCTTCATCCCCATTTTTATGTAGGTAAAACATACTCAGTGTATGGAAATTAAAGAGCACAGATAAAGAAAAAGAAAATAAAAATCACCTATAATCCTATTATCAGAGTTAACCACCTAATATAATCATTTTGGCATATACTCTTACAGTTGTTTTCCTATTCTTATGTATCAAGTAGCATGTCTTAGTCCAATTCAGCTGCTATAACAAAAATACCATAGTCTGGGTGGCTTAAAAAACAAATATTTCTTACAGTTCTGGAGCCTGGGAAATCCAAGATCAAGGCACCAACAGGTTCCATGTCTAGTGAAAGTCCATATCCTGGTTCATAGATAGCCTTCTTCTCTCTGTGTCCTCACATGGCAAAAAAAAAAATATGTGAGAGCTCTCTGGGATCACATGTCTAAGGCCACCAATCCTGTTCGTGTGGGTTCTACTCTCATGACCTATTTGCCTCCCAAAGGCCTCATCTCCAAATACTCTCCCATTGGGGGTTAGAACTTCAACATATAAATTAGAGGGTGGGGGTGACACAAACATTCAGTCCATGCAGAGTATGACTTCATAAATATAAACTCAGTTGTATGAGAAATGTCACACACTTTTTAATTTTCTTCAAATAAAATCAAATCTATCTCTGACCTCCATTCTACCAGGCTGTCAGGAGATTATGTCCTTGTAAGTATTGGGGCTCCTGAACTTCCTTAGGGTCAAAGAGAGAAATGGGAGACTTAGTCATTGCTAGGAAAGTAGAGGAAAGCCTTTGATCTTCAACCTAGCACGGCAACCCTCATCACTGTCTAAATGTTCAGGGATTCAGAAAGGCAAGGACTCTGCTGCTTCAGGGCCCAGAAGAGCACAGAGAGTTTTGTCCCTGATGGGAGGCTCAGTGCTAAGTTTGAGATTTCAGCTGAGGTCTTGCACCACCTAAGAGTGCTGGGAGGCATGGGGCTTGGGTCTTTCAGTTCACTGTGCACCTTCCTTTGGTCTGAGTGGGTGTCACCCTTTATCTGCTTATCACTCTTCCTCCCCTCTAATTCCTTCTCACATAGTATAATCCTTTTGCTCAAGTTTTAAAAAACAAGAGCTATTAAGGGAAATGCTTACAGTTTTGAAAACAAGAAGAATAAAGGACTTAGTTACTGAAAAAATTTTCTATTTATTTGTAATTATTATTTACAAAATTATGATCACGTGTTGTACCTACTGTTCTTATCCAATCTGATAATCTTTATATTTTTCAATTGGATTTTTTGATTATTATTGAATTTTAAGAATTCTTTGTAATATCTTGAATAAAACTCCTTTGTCAGATATGTGTTTTGTAATTATTTTCTCCCATTCTGTCTTTCATTTTCTTAACAGTGTCTTTTGCAGAGCAGAAGATTTGAACTTTAACAAAGTCCAACATATCATTTTCTCCTTCCATAGATTGTGCCTTTGACATTATATCTGAAAACTCATCTCTCAACCCAAGGTCATATAGATTTTCTCCCATGTTTTCTTGCAGAAGTTTTATAGTCTTGCATTTTACATTTAGTCTATGATCCATTCTGAGTTAATTTTTGTGAAAGGTACAAAGTCTCTATCTAGGTCCCAGCACCATTCATTGAAAAAAACTATCCTTTCACTATTGAATTGTCTTTGAGACTTTTTCAAAGATAAGTTGACCCTATTTGTGCAGGTGTATTTCTGGTTGAGGTCTAATCAATGTAGACAGAAAACTTACAGTTAGGTAATGTAGTACCTACCTTGGGCATTCAAATTTATTCTTTAATTTAAAAGGTAGAAAGCAAGTGCCCCTCGAGTCTGCTCTCTCTCCAAAGAAGGGAGTAAAGGGATAAAAATGAAATGCATTTAATTTCAATAAGTATGCGCGTACATGAAAATCTACCTCAGCATAGCTAAAATGGTAAAAGATGTGTTGCTATTTTAAAGTCAGAAGATCTGGATTTGCCCCAGGCAGCTTTAAGCTTCCAGGGTATTATGGCTCAACAGCTTCAGGTTAGAAAATTAGAAATGCAAAGGCGGGCTGTGGTTTTACTATCTGTCATTTTTTCATAATTTTGTAGTACAAGGGTTTCCAGGGAGGGAGCTCAGGGAGAGGGTGGAAAGTTAGGGAGGAAGAAATGAAAGGTAGCAGAGAGCTGGTCCAACTATCTGTCTTTATTTTAAACAGCCTTCAAAGCAAGTCATGCATGCTGAGCACTGCAAAAGCACCAGGCATATGTTGAGGGAAAGAAAATCCTCTGGGAATGCACCCCTTGAGGGGAGAAAATGGCTTCATAAAGAAATGATGCAAACACCATACTTTGCCCTGCCAGCAACTTCTCTCTTTATTTGCAACTGCAGAATGAAATATCCACCACACCAAAGCCTCCGTCAGCTGCAAAAACAATGTGTTGTAATCTGATATTTATTTTTGCTGAAATGGATCTGCGGTCCTGCCATTTCAGATTCTGCAGCCTTGCAAAGCACCCAGACAACCTTCACTGCCCTTGGGGGAGTGCAGAAGGCTAATGAAACATCCTCGCTTTTGCAATATAATTTTTCTGCAAGAACCTAAGCCAGAGCTCAATGAGTTTCCATCCAGCTTTAGGAGGGAAAAACAAAAATGAATTAATTAAGCTTATCAGACAGCCTCTAACAAGTGTAATATCAGCACTTGATTATGATATAATATCAGCCAGCACTTGCTTCACTTTCCCTGGGAGATACAGGATTGGAGCTGCTGATGGTGGAAGAAGTGCTGTGCTGTCCCAGCCCACACACTCAAGCCATTTAAATCTGGTCTCCAGAGGGACCTGACATCATGAAGGGAAATTGTGTTCGGGTTTTCTAATCTATGAAAACATTACCTCAACACTGCTAAACTCAATCACTACCACCATTTCTCTCCTTGCCGGCATCACCAAATTTCATGGAGGAGAAATCATTGCTCCACTACTTCACCACCTAATATTTCCTTAACTCTAAGACCTGCTGTCATGGGATGCTTGAATGATGCTGTTCTTTTGAAGGTCACCAGGGACTTCACCTTCTCCAATCCAATAAGTATTTTTCAGCCCCAACAGACTGCACCATTAGACGCCAAGCTTGACATTTGCCTTTTGTGGACATGATGCTGGAGGTTTCCTCTCTGCCCCTTTCCTGGGCATCTTCTAGGCCCTTCTTTGTCATTATCCAAGGTTCTTTCTTTCAACCTTTTGTTCTTTGTATTCCTTCTCTCACCCATCCCATATTCTCAGCCATCACCCTCCCTATGGCTGGTGCTGCAGCAGCAGTCTTGAATAACGAAGTACCCTTGAGGTGGGATTCATCAGTGGAGGATGCTGAAATAGGACATTAAAAGGAACGCATGGCTCCCTGTTGACTTCATGGAGACATCATATCTATTCTGCCTTGCCTACCTCCTGATTTATTCTGTGTATTAGAATGAACCCTATGTGTTTAAGCCATTCTTATTTTGGACTTTTTATTACATGCAACAGAATCTAATTTAACTAATAAAAATGGGTATAATAATGCTTGCTCATAAAGCTGGTATAAAATTAACATGATAGAATGTAGGTCTTGTATCTGGCTGAGAGCCAGGTAAGGCCTATATGGTCAAATTTTGTAGATATTATTATCATAAACTCTATGCCTGCATCCACAGAGGTGGTAGGTACCATACACACTATGTACAAAACAAATCACATCAAACCAACTCCTAATCTCCTTGCTCTCTAGTTTGTGATATAACTAATCTCTTGTTGATTCCCCCTATTCTTTCCCACTTAATACTTAATTAGTTGCTGAATCCTATTGATCTAGTTCTTCAAAACTTCTTCAATGAATTCCCTCACTTTTATATTTTCCCTGCAAACTCCCTGATTCGAACTTTCATTATAACCTATCCAAATTATTGCAATTATCAACCCAGTTGTTTCCCCACTTCCTGTGCATCTTCCTCTATGCCAGGTTATCCTAGGAAAATCTTGAGCTGCATTTTCTAAGAGCACTGCTCTAATCTTTTTGCCCTTTTGATTAGAGACCTGAGTGACACGTCATTGTCCACTGAGCTAGATAGCACACTCCTTGGCCTGGTGCTTGAGACCTCAACCTACTTCCTGACTTTGATCTCTGTCTTCTTCCATGCTAGTCAATCTAGACGTTTCGATTTCCCTTCTGCTTTCTTAATTCTGTTGCTTGGCTCATATTTTAGCCATCCAGAATGTTCCTACACTCGATCCACTTCCTACATTTCAATACCTTAGCAAACTTTCAAAGCTTCATGGAAATACTGACACTCCAGGAAGTTCTCCTTTCAAAACGGATGTTATTGCATTTTCCTTTTACTCTAAGATCTTTATATCTCGCTTCTGGCATTTGTGCTCTATTGCTTTATGGCAGTGATTCTGAAATTTTAGAGATCATCAGAATCACTTGGAAGAATTGTGAAAACACAAATTGCTGTGTCCCACTCCCAGAGTTCTTTATTCAGAGGGTCTGGAGTGAAGCCTGAGGATCTGCATTTCTTATAGTATCCCAGGTGATGCTGACGCTGCTGGTCTGGGAATCATCAGTTTCTTGAGATCAGACCATACAGTTTATTTTCATCTTTTGTTTCCTGTAGCAACCAGTGCACAGTAGATACTCAATAAGTATTTATTAAAACCAAATAGAACAGGAAGCCACAGTTATACTTTTGAACTTGGAAATTCCCTTTGGAATTATGCTTAGTTGTTGGTTTCCCTCAGCTAGAAAGAATACATTTAAGGGCTTTTGTTGAGAGCATAGTCAAATTCTTCCTAGTTTTTGCTGTTGTTTTGGTATAGGGATGTGAGCTCATGGCATGCACTCAGAAGAATGTTAAGTATTGAAGGGAATGACATGACATGAATTCAGGGAAAGCTGGAGTTGAAGGACTCCCCCAAAGGATAGAATCACAAAAGTTCAACATTTGTGAAATTAAGTATGAAGGTTGCCATGGCAAGGTAACAACAGATTTCAAATCTATAATTGTACCTGGAGAGAAGCATGTTATAGTGCCCTTCGTGTATTTTTGTTCTCTCTTATGCTTTTAACGCTTCAGAAGCAAGTCACTCTGAATTCAAGTTGTGCTTATAATTACCCTTATTATTATTCTCAGAATGTTCTTTGGAATCAACACGGGTTTTTAGAAAAGAAAATTAATTGCAGCGTTTCTTGGTTTAGAAATGTGGGCAACTGGATATTTTGGCAAATTCATGTCCTGTCTTCCTCCTGCGCATACATAACAGATTTCTCCTTCTACCTGTCTGTCTACTTTTCCAGCAGAGTGTTTTTCTCAGGGGGATGAGATGAAATTCTGCATATTGAAATTGTTTTTGAAATCACAAGAAAATCAAGAACAAGTCAGCCAGAAAAATAAAAACAACACAGTCATCCCCCCTCAAAACCTTTGTTTTTAGTTTTTAATATTTCATGTCATACTTCGCGTGAAGTGAATTCTATAAAAACAACGAAGGATATATAGAGATCATTGCAATAAAGGATATATATCAAATTTGGATATTTTTTATTTTAAGGAGGCAATTTAATTATACCCAGATGGAACATTTAAAAAGTCACATCTATGCATCATCATTTTTCAGCAGTAGCACAGATGGTACCTTTTCATTCGCACCACGTGCCAACATAGTCAGTGTGTCCAGCTGTCTGCCCCACCCCCATCACAATTCCAAATTTATATGTAAGAGAACATGTCGGTTGAGTTAAATCAGAGACCCTTGGGAAGCTGCGTTATCTGGGGCCCTGACATTACCATTTTATAATGTTTCCTTCTTGAAGGAAGCAGATGGGATTGCTAGACCTGGACTTTTATCTCCTTTTCTTGAGTGAGGCACCCTAAAGCTTCCTGTCCCTTCCCAGAGACAGGCCACAGAGCTGAGAGAACCATGTAACATCTGCAGACTGTCTGTTAAAAGCCCTTGCTTATTTAAACATTCTGTTTCCTTGCTATTTATGTCTCTAGAAATTAGTGAGATGCTTATCCTTTTTTTGTCCCAAATGAGGTTAAAATTTATGCTTGATGTCATCAAGTGCCCACAGTCTATGCCATGAGTAAAAAACAAAACACCAAATCCAGAAAAACAAACAGAGTGGAAACACACAACCACCAGCACCCCCACCTCCCACCTGACTGTTGGAATGGTTTGCATGGAGATAGTAGCAGAAATTCTACTTCTTAAGGGAAATTCCTATGGTCTTCTGAGGGCAACATACCAGTTTGGGGCCCAGGAAAACCTCACCCAGGGAAGGATACCAAGTAGCTATTAAATAATTCCTGGGAAGCACTTATACTTGCATTGGAGGGGAACTAAAGGGAGAATGAAATAGTTTGCCAGTCTATCTCATGCTTTTCTGTGATTTCTGTTTTATTGTGATAAAACAAAATTGTCCAGGGAGCCTAGAATCCCTAATTTTGGCATATCCTAGGGCCCCAAGGCATTTCACGGTTTAATTCTTGGCTTCCTAAGCTGACGGGTTTCACTGACAGTCTAGGTTAACTAACAGCCAACTGTTACCTTCCAATCCATTGTCAAATTCTGGTTTTACCTCCCGTGTGTGAATAAATGTTAAACTGAAAGAGCCAATCCTTCAAGATAAATCCAAAGTGGCTAACTGGACCTACATTGTATTAGAGCCAAGAGTCCATTTGCTGACTCAAGGTCACACACGGATTGTGAGTTCCCTGAAAACCCACACCTCTTGTTCCACTTTGGGACTTCTAGAGTTCACTGGAACCAACTGACCAACCACAGATCAGTTGTATCAACCAATCAAAGCTCAGCTGTATTGACCAATCAGAGCTAAACAAATTTGAATCCTTTATTTTCATCAACGAACCCAATTGGGAACTTAGGCAGGAACTTTTGGTATAAAGCCCCAACCTTCCCTTTGTTCTCTGCAAGGCACCTTCCTTTTACACTGAAGGCTGTGTGTCCTGGGTTTGCATACTGTTTGCTGGAATAAAATCTTTCCTCCAAATTCCTTTCCAGAGAACTTTTGCTCACACATGTAATTCTCAGGTTTGTCCACTTCTCTCTACTTCCATGGTCAGCACCCTAGCACCTGTACCATATTTCACCTGAATTTCCGTAATGGTCTCTTCCATGGGACTCCTGCTTTCCCTCACTTCCCTACATGCCTTTCCCTGCTTGGCAACCTGGCAGGGGTGGCAGGGTGACTTTCAAAAACATAAACCAGATGGTGTCAATCCCCTGGAAAAACCCTTTGCTGGATTCTCCTTGCTCTTAGAATAAAATCCAGTACTTCACAATTCTCAAGGCTTTGGGGTTGATCTCCCTCACCCGATTTCGTAACACCACCTCACTCTTTTCCTAGGCTCCTATTCCACTGGCTTGTTTTTTTTTTCCTCCAACAAGAGAAATTCCTTTCCATTTTTGAGCCTTGCCTGTGCTGTTCCCTTTGCTTGGAACACCCTTTCCTCAGCACTGGTAATCACTGTGCGATTTTTCTCCTTTAGTCTTTGCTTAAACATCATCTCCTTAAACATGCCCCCACCACTGTGTCACTAGATTTCTAACTCTCCCCCATTTTTACATCACCTCTGTCCTCCATCTAATAGATCTGTCAAAGTGCAATCATACCATCCAGATGATTTCTTCCATAACGTTAATCACAATCTGCCATTATCCTATTATTTATTTGCATCTTCATTGACTGCCTTCCTAGTTAGAATGTAAATTTCCCTTAGACAAGATTGTGATTTTTCTTATTTTCACTGATATTTCCAGAATCTCACCCAGAGCTCAGCATGTAGTCAGTGCTCTGTGGATGTGTGCACATATGAGGTTAAAAGTGGAGAACTCATATACACACGTGTACACAGGTAATATACCTGTAATAAGTATTTGTGCAATAATGTTAATGATTCTTTTATCTTTAACTTCACACTTATATGTAATGTGTATGTGGAACACACACATATATAGAATATATGTATATTGTACATATATGTAATGAGTCATTTAAAAATCTTTTTTGAGTCTTTCATTTTTAACCTAACATACGCATATAAATATATACAATTTAGTCTTTAAAAATCTTACATAATATAAAAATAGAAATTGGGCATCTTTTTATAATAGCAGATATAAGCCTACCTTATTCTTAAGGTTGCCTAGTGTTCCTTGGTATGGATGTATCATAATTTATTTAGCTAATGTGTGCTACTATTAAGGTTGGTCCCATTTCAGTGATGAGGAGACAGAGACTGAGGGAGATAAATAGTTTTCTGCAGGCAGCCGATGTGGGACTTGGGTTGTGAGTCCCAGCAATGGGGTAGGGGAACTGAGGCCTAACCTAGCACTCCCATGGCATGTACATGGGAGGAGACATGCTTGTCAGGGCCATATTTAGTTCCTGTTGCTGTTGCACTGTTTTTTCCTGTGGTTTTCTGTTGGCTAGTCTCTCTCCAATTAACCCATCTCCCAACAAGTCGAGTGAGATGATATATGTCAGTGGTTTCCAAATGTTTGCGCCCATAATATTAGCCAGAGGTTTTGTTAAAATGCAGATTGCTGGGCCCCACCCCAGAAATTCTCATTTAGCAGGTCTGGGATGGAGGCTGAAATTTTGCATTTCTAACAAGTTGATAGATGCTGATGCTACCACTCCATGGACCATGCTTCAAGTATGTAAAGTGCTCCATATTCTGTAAACTCAGAAGCCCACAAAAAAATCAAGAGAACATGAGCTTTAAACCTATATTGAGCCCCTGCTGAATGCCAGCTATGGCGACAGGCATTACAGGGAAATAAGGAAACACAATGCGGGGCCCCATCCATGAAGACTTGAGAATTTAGTCAGTGAAAACAAAATGTGTAACAAAAACAAGTTTTCAATGCAAGCAAAAGTGATATAAGTCCCAAAGGAATAGTCTTTAATTAGAAATCAGTTCTGGGGAAATAAATACTCTACTTAATGCAGACCATCGGATTTTTAATATCTACTTGTTGAATATTGATTTCGTTGATACCCTCACTTCAGTGTGTGCAGAATTAGCATTCTCCCAGAACTCGTTGACAGCTGGTTTGGAGCTGTGCTTGCCGACCTGTCTCTTAGCTGAGACTGTCTCAGGAGTTGCATCACCAGAAGTGAAGGCTGTCTTAGATCAGGGCCCCTAGAGCAGAGCCTGAGATGAGGATTTTGTGCAAGTGATTTATTTAGGGAATGCTCTCAGAAGACATCTGAAATGGTTTAAGGGAAGCAGGACAGGGTGGAGGCAAGAGAAGAACAAGGATGTGGTTTCAATTGTCACCTCAGCCTGACCACACAGGGACCTGTGGAGCATAAATGGCACCATGAACTGTCCCAACCTTGAGCCAAGGTGGGGGCTGGCCTTTAGGCCTCCAATATTAGTAAGTCACTGACAGGGGGTTGTCCTAGGGGTAACATCATCTCTGGGGTGATGTGGCTCCCATTGGCGTGGGTGCCTTCATGAGGACCTTGTAGGCCAAGGGGCCCCTCCACTGTGTCACTAGATTCCTGATTTTCCCTCATGTTTACCCCAGTTCTTACAGTCTTTGCAAGAACTTGCCTTTCTTGTTTTTCTTTTATTTGGCTAGGATATATTACACACATATTCTAGGCACTATTTGTGTACGGGTGAAATCCTCTCAGGGCTTTAGCCTCTCTGTTCCCAGTCCCACAGCAATGTCACTTGATGACAAATTCTGACCTAGTGGCTACAAGGTAATCTCTGGCACTCTCCCTCTAGGACCATACACCTGTATTTTACCTTTTTGTTTTCTGAAGTCAACTCCCAGTGTGAGTATAATGGACTGCCTCTCGTTTAGCCCTTTCCTACCCCAACCTACACTGCAACCAGGGGAAATCTCCAGTAAAGAAAATCTGATCACTTCATTCTCACTTAAAATCTTTAAGGATGCTCCATTGCCCTCCAAGTGAAGTCCAAATTCCCCATGTTGGTCTGTAAGATTCACCACGCTCTGATATCTGCCTGTCTCATCTCTCCTCCCTACTTTAGCTTGAGAAAGGCAAAATGTCCACTCCCTGTGGCATTTGAATGTCCATGTTGTAGGTTGTTCTAGAAGGCTGAATAATGGCCATGTCCTGCTCCCTGGAAACTGTTAATGTTACCTCATAAGGAAAATAGGTCTTTGAAGACATAATTGTTAATGATATTGAGATGGAGAGATTATCTTGGATTATCTGGATCCTAAATGCAATCACAATGTCATTATAAGACAGAGACAGAGGGACAGTTGACACTCAGGGTGACATGAAGAGAGAGGCAGAGGTTGTGTTATTGAAAACTTGGCACTTGTCTCCGAGGCTGCATCAGAAGGATAAGAACAAGTGGTTTGGGGAAGAGGAAAGAGAAGTTTTATTACTTTGCTGGCAAAGGAGGAAAAATAGTAGAACTCATCTCAAAATACAAATTTCCTGAACATAAGCAGAAATACAGAGCTTTTAAAGGGAGGGCCCCTCAGTTCTAGGTTATTGTGTTTAACTACTCTAATCATTCCATTTCTGCCAAAGACAAATCCTGTGACCTCTGCCAGCCCACATGGCACCGCCTGTGATGGCTGAGTTATCTTTTTAACGAAGGACTTAACCTACCTCGGGATGCAGGCCAGGCTGCAGTTCCCAAAAAGAGTAGGGGAAGTTTTAAAGAGACAGAAAATATTTTTGCCTTTTTAAAATTTCTCAGGCCATTCCCTGTTACATATTCTCCACTCTCAATTTTACGCTTCCATATCTATGGGAGGAGGGGCGACTAGTGTATTACAGTTGGAACGGTATAGGCACAAGGCAAGACACGCTGGCAGCCACTAGAAGTTGGAAGAGGCAAGAATAGATTCCCCCTTGGAGCCTCCTGAGAAAGCATGGCTCTGTCAACACCTTAATTTCAGACTTCTGGTTTCTAGAACAGTGAGAGGCTACCCAGTTTGTGGTAATTTGTTATAGCAGCCATAGGAAAGTAATATAATTGTGATATTACCTCTTCCTGGAATTATCCAGGGCCTGTACTCTCCCCCACAATACATTCTTGGTCAGGATAAGTCCTATCTCTGCAGCTCATATGCTCCCTCCTCCAGGCAGCCTCCCACTCCTCCTACCACCTCCAGACTCCCCCATGGGTAGACAGCCCTCCTCTGTCTCCCATAATTCCTTGAGCCATCCTCTATCATTGCTTTTACCCCATTCTTTTGTATATGACTCTTCCGAGGTCAATCTCCCTGTTTTTATAAATCTCCAAGGGCTTTATTCATTTTTTTTATCCCTTGGGCTTGGCATAGTGATGGGCAAAAGTGGCTTTTTGGTGAGTATTTATCTCCTGCCATGAAGAGAAGGTGGACGCTGCTGTCCAGTGGCTAAAGGAGGGATTCAGGGACCCACAAGGTTTCTCATCACTGGCCAAAAATCAGCATATATAGGTGGGTGGCAGCTCCCCTGGCCAAGCCAGCCGTGCACAGGTTTTCCAGGCTGGCAAGCCCTTCAGCTCAGCCTGCTCTGGAACATTCCAGGCCCTGAGGCCTGGGGTGCCCCCTGCAGCTTCATGTCTACAGAGCTGGTGTTTATTTTCTGCTCAGCTCTTTTTATATTCTCCTTCTCTCTCGGCTCTTCTTCTCCCGCCTCCCAAACAACAGTGACTCACAACCTCAAAGGCTGCTCCCTTTTCTCATTATTTTTAGGAGCCGCATGATTGCCCTCATTATCGCCTTGGGGCTAGACCAGGAGCTGGCCCACGGTTTTTTTATTTCGTAGGGCCAAGCTGCAGACTGCAAATCTAGTGACATTTCAGTAAACTGGGGGTCGTGTTAGTGTTCTAGTAATCTAGCTGCTCTGATGAGGTAGCAGCTGAACAACGGAATTTGAAAATTAGGGATTGAGCTTCAGTCAAAGAGATGATCTTGAGTCTTTTCAATTCTTCCTTTATGAATTAGCTTCTCCGACTCAGAATTCTTGGCCAACATTTGCAGTCAAATCTGACATTCATTCCCTCCTAAAACCTGACAGTTTCCTATTAGCCTCAAATGAAGGAAATGAAGGTAGATAATTGTTTTGGGTTTTTTTTTTTTTTTTAACACTAGATAGATCTCAAGGCAGGGGTGGTGATGATATATTTTCTACCCTTTGTGCTATTAAGAAGCTACTGTTATGTTGTAATAATGAAACCTGGGCTATATAGGGAGGGTTTAATAACTTCTTCATAAAGTGGTTAAATTAGTTATCTATTGTTACATAACAAATTATCCCCAAACTTAGCAGCTAAAAACAACAGACATTTATAATCTCACAAAGTTTCTGAGAATCAGGGTTCAGGAGCAGCTAGCTGGGTGGTTCTGGCTCAGGGTCTCTGATGAGGTTGCAGTCAAGCTATTTGTTTGGGCTACAGTCTTCAGAAGGGCCTAGAGGACCTGCTTCCTAGAAGGCATATTCACATGGCTGTTGGCTGGAGGCCTCAGTTCCTCGTCACACAGACCTTGCTATACGGTTGCTTGAGTGCTCGTATGGCATGGCAGCTGGCTTCTCCCAGTGCAAGTGATCCAACAGAAAGAAAGAAGGAAGCCAAAGGCCTTTGATAACCTAGTTTCAGAAGTTACACAGTGTCACTTCTTCCTTATTCTAGTCCACAGAAGTGAGTCACTAAGCCACGCTTAAGGGGAAGAGAATTAGGCTCCACCTTTTGAAGGGAGTGTCAGAGAATTTGTGGACATATTTTAAACACCAGAGTGGCTTTCCTTCAAATAGCACCAGAGAAGGCAAACAAGTCATTGTTACCCTAGTAGATAAAATAACCACCTGGCATTTGAATGTTCTGCTGGGAGACTGCACGAACTATGGAAGTCTTACAACACACTCATTGAAATAGTAAAAAATAATACTTATGAAGATAGGTAAGAAGATCTTCTGTTCTATTAGGTGTGGAAGGGGGAAGAATTTGGAAAATGTAAAGAATACAATTAGCTTTTAGTATTTTCTGTATAATATATGCAAAGTTAACCAGATATCTCATTGTGTTCTTTGATTCAACAATTCAACACCAGATACTACAATGAATGGGAAAAATCCCTGCCTTAAGGATGAGAGATAAAAAGAGAAGAGCTAACTCAGCTAATCTGCCCAAACCCAGCCCAGCCTAGACAGAACCTCAGCTGATCTACAGGTGAGTAAGTGATTCCAGCAAAGACCAACATAACTGCTTAGCTAAGCCTAGCTCAGATCTACTGAACCCTGCAGAAGTGTGAGACATTAATATTTATCATTGTAGGCCTCTGACTGAATGATTACTTGTTATGCAGCAATAGTCACGATACAAGTTTACAGTGTCATGAAAGAGACAAACATAAAGGCAAATTTTGCAAAGCAATGTGATAAATACCAAATTTGAAGATTGTATAGGATGTTCTGAGAAGAGTGAGATTGGAGTGTTTAAATCTGCTTTGGGGTGATCAGGGAAGTTGAAGACTAGTTGGTGCCTGAATGAAGTCCTATGAATGAACAGGCATTTGCCATGGTGGGGAAGAACACATCCTTTTCAGATAACTACAAGTATCTTAGTAATCTAGAGAACAATAGTAATGGATGGGTCCTAACTGTTGGCAACCATTAGATTGTGAATAACTTCGCATTGTGCTAGAGTTTGCATTTCATCTTAAAGGTGGCTATTGAATGACTGAAGAAGCATAACATGATCAGATTGATGGTTTTTTAACCTTGCTCTGGGAGAGGTATAATAGAGGGTAAGGCTACCCAGGCAGGAATTGGAGAGGTGCATCCTCAGTCTGTGCTCTTCCAGATATGGCCATAGGAAAGGAGGGGGCAGAGGAAAGAGATACTCGGAGGTGGTGTAGACAAGACTTGGTGACTGATTTAATGAGGGGGTGGTACCTGGCTTCAGTCCCAAGACAGAGAAGTTTAGAAGGGGGTGGTGGTGAACATTTCCTTGTGGCTCATGATAAGTTTGAAGTGCCTGTGGGTGAGCTGGAAGGAGGTGTTTAGTAGGCAGGCAGAAATGTGGTTTAGGGCCGCAGAAGAGGAGCCTGCGGCAGGCATCTGGTTCAGGGCCTCATCTGCAAGGAGATTGTAGCTGAAGCTATTATAGGCAAGGTTGGGTTTGTATGCTTTGAGAAACAAACCCAATTTAGTATCTTAGGAAAATGCTGACACATAGAAGATGGGCAGAGGAAGAGAAACAGGAGATTGAGAAAGAGCAGCCAGAGAAGACCCAGGGGAAAGTGGTTTTGCAAAAAACAAGGAAGTAGTTTTTAAGTTGGAGGTTAACTATATCAAATGTCCCAGAGAGGCAAGAGTAGCTGAGGATTGAAAGATTGTTTGGTTGTTTTGTTTCCAGAAACTAGGATGAGTTTCATGGTGACCTGAGCAAGGGTTTCATCAAAGGTCAGGAGGGATGAAAGATATATTGCAGAGAGTAAACAAGAAAATGAAGGGTCAAGAAGTAAAAATAACAGTGATTCTCAACTACTGCTCGATAGTAAAACTATCCATTGTCTCTTGGCTTTAGCTCTCACTTTAGCCATGGATGGGTAGACAGTTGAATGCAAGTCCCGCTTGACTTTGAGTAGGCAGTGACTTGCCTCTAGTGTGCACCATGAGTTTTCCTTTCTGTCTCGGGACTTCTCTAATGCCATGGATGTCAATAAGAGCTTGCTCAGCCCAGTACGTAGAAGTATGGAAGTGTGGAGGAATTAATACTACTAGGAGCAATGCTTCACTCATAGGGATGAGAGTTGATGAATATCTTTTGAGTGGGCCACTTTTTGGGGTGAGATGTGGTGGGCAATTCTGAGAGGCATTCTGTAAACGTCTTGGTGGTCCCATGAAACTGAGCCCCATTGCCCTGAGTGGTGACCTAGACAACTATGCTTATATTGACTTATATTGGCTCATCTTTTTTACTAGATCCCTCACTCCTGCTTCTTGGAATCACCCCCCAAATAAACTACCTGAATCCAAATCCATATCTCAGGCTCTGTTTTAGGAGCATCTAAACTAAAAAGGAGATGTTTTAGACACTACAGATTTAAGATGATTATATAGATATCAATAGATACTGTCTCACTGCTTGCACTCTCTCAACTACAGCTTCTCTGGCTTAGGTGGCCATGTTTTGTGTCATATGACCTAACACTCTATCAGTAGCTCATTGGACCAAAGGTGAGCACATGATTGAGCTCAGCCAATCCACACATGGCTTCTCAGCAACTTATGATGTT
Source organism: Microcebus murinus (assembly GCF_040939455.1). Taxonomy (NCBI): domain Eukaryota; kingdom Metazoa; phylum Chordata; class Mammalia; order Primates; family Cheirogaleidae; genus Microcebus; species Microcebus murinus. Next base: position 20,893,221 of record NC_134119.1, read on the forward strand.
GCCTGTTATGAACAGAAGGGAGGAGCTAATATGATTCTTTTTTTGTGGGAATTTGAGTAGCAAATATCTAGAGAATGAGGGAGTAAGCAATGAAATAAGAGGCTGAAAGGTTGAGATGAAAAGGAGGAATGGTGAAAACATGGCTGGTTCCCTTTAGCAAATATTATGAGGGAGCAAAAGCAGTGAGAATATAAAGACAGTCAGACAGAAGTGGAGATACCATGTAGCACATAAGGAAAAAGAAAAGAAGAGTCCTTTATTTTCTATGACTCTCTAATTTCAATTCTCTGTGACTCTACTGTAAGCCCCCTTTTGCCTGAGGTACCTGTAGTGAGACTGTTTTCTGCAGTCACAACAGCCTCAGTACTGTCAGTGTGGCCAGAGGAAGATGCCCATGGAAAGAAAGTAGGTTGGATGCCATCACTCACTCCTCCAAACCTACTCCACCCTTATCCACCCTGTCCTGGGTCCAGGAAGTACCAATGAGTGTGGAATTCATCACTGACTTCTTCCCTTGGCTTCTGCTGGTGTTCGGCACATTGGAGGCATCAGAAAGGGAAGAAATCAGGTGGTGGGTGGGGTGGGAGACTGTGGCATTTATTACCAGCTTTCTCCCTACTATGCTGCCGTGCTTTGGCTCAATCTCTCCACCAAAGGCCACAGCTCTAGCCAGATGGTGTCCTCTCCGTGTAATATAACTACCTTTTCTAGATTGAGGGAAACTGCTCCCTTCCCTTGCCTCTTTGGGCCCAGGGATGGGAAGGGTTCATACTGTTGCTAGTCCCATGGGACTGCACTTTCCTTCTTGGTGTACCTAAACCTGCCCATGCCTTTATAAATAGTCCCTGTTATTAAATTCTCCTTATATTACCCAGTTTCTCTCAGAGCCTGACTGATGTAGGACGGCAGTACAACACAAATGGGAAGGTATATTTTGAAACTGGCAGGATAGGAAATGGAAGTGGTTTGTGCTTGATAATTGCAGACTGTGGTGTTGTACTACTACAGGAAGCATTTTTCACATTGGAATGGAATTGTGTAACTTACATACATGTTGATAACTTCAGTTTTTTTCTTTCAAATACAAAGTAAAGTCATGTTAAGAGAGAGGAAAGGAAAAGGGTAGGGTAGGAAGGGTTCCTTTGTATTTGGAAGGCTCCTATAATTGAAGGGGGCGCCAGTCGGAGTTGGGGACTTTGTTGTCATTTTTGTAATTATTTAAAAGTTCATTGTTGTGGTATAACATGTGTGCAGAAAGGTGCACACACACTGGTGAATTTTTACTGACTGAACCCAGCCATGTAACCAACACCTATATCAAGAAGTAGGACATTACCAGCACCCCAGAAGTTTTTCTTGTGTCTTTAGTCACTATCCATTCACCCCCAAGGGTTACCACTATTCTAACTTCTAATACTATGGATTCACTTATTCTATACTATGGATTCACTGTTCTTGAACTTTATATACATGGAATCAAACAATATGTTCTCATTGGTATTTGACTTTTTCCATTCTACACTAAACTAATAAGATTTATGTATGTTGCTTCAGTATGTAGTTGTAGTTTGTTCATTCTCATTACTGCAAATATTCTATGTTTAAACAACCATAATTAATTCCTCCATTCTGTTGTTGATGAGCATGTGGGTAATTTTCAGTTTGGGATATGAACATTCTAGTACATGTCTTTTGAACAAGAGCATACACAATTGACCCTTGAACAACACAGGTTCAAACTACAGGGATCCATTTATACATAGATTGTTTTCAACCAAACAGGGATTGAAAATACAGTTTTTGTGTAATTTGAAACCTGAGTATAAGGAGGGCTGACTTTTGTATATGCAGGGTTGGCCATGGGACTTGAGTACACAAGGATCTTGGTATAAGTGGGGGTCCTGGAACCAATCTCCTGCTGCATATACTGAGGGACAACTTTATTTCTCTTGAGTAGATCATTAGTACTAGAATTTCTGAGTCATAGTGTATGGGTGAGTTCAGCTTTAGTAATAATGCCAAATAATTTTCTAAAGTGGTTATTACCAATTTATATTGCTGCTTGCTGGGCATGAGAGCTTCAGTGGGACCACACATTTTTAATGGCACCAGTCCAGGATTTTCCTTTGTTCCCAAGGACCTCAGGCATAAAGAGGGATCAGGTAGAGCATGGTATTGAGCCAGAGTTTGGGGTTCGTAGTCCGGGAATGATGAGCAGAAAATTGAAGATGCTGACATAAGAGTGGAGAGTGTCATACTCTGAGGCTCTTGATGGAATTGGGAAGATGGATTCATTGAGAGAAAACTTAGAAGAAGGTACTAGAAATTTAGGTGCATTTGAAGGATAAAGGTAGAGAGACATGTAAGAACATAAGAAAGTGGAGATATGAATATTTTGGTCAGAGAATGGCATATGTGGAGTTTAAGATCTCTGAACTTTGGAGAAGTGTTAGGTGAGTTGAATTACTAAAAGTTCTGTTCTAATCCCCAAGGCTGAATGAAGAATGAGCACAAGTGGTTTAAGGAAAAGGAAGGAGAAGTTTATTAATTTGCTGGCAAATGAGGAGGATGGCATACACTTGTCTTAGAGAACCATTGTCTCCCCTTTAGCAGAAATACAGGATTTTTAAAGGGGGTTTCCAGCGTCAGGCTATTGTTATTTAACTTATAGCATCTCTAATGAAGACACGCTCATGACATCTGTCCAGATGATTCTGTTGAGCCATCTCCTGTGGTTTAAGATACTAGAAAACAATGAACAAAGAACATCTTCCTTCCCTTTGATTACTGGCCTTGGGCAAGAATGCAGGTTTTAATTCCCGAAAAGGGTGAGGGGTTTTAAAGAGACAATACATAAAACATTTTACCTTTTTTAAGGCCTTTCCTTCTATTACACTGAGACCTAAATGAGAGCAGCTCTATGGTGTAGGGGGATGCAATCAAGGTCACTGTGGTGATGGCTGTGAGAATAAAGGAAGAGAGGGGACCACGGAACAGGTTATTTCAGGAAGATGAACTGGATAGAGCCTGGAAGTGTAGCTGCAAACCGAGTCCATAACCAGCCCCTGTCCTCCAATCCTTCATGTGCCATTGTTTAAGTTTCTTTATGTTTCTCTCTCCTTCCTTTTTAACTAATTTTGTCAGTCCCTCCCCCCCATTCTCTCCTGTATCATCAATTCTGCCCTGGAGTTTCTCTAGACAGAACTGCTTGATCCTGTTTTCTTTGTCTTAACCCTTTTCCTTATCTTCTTCCTCATGTTAAATTTTCTGGTACACCCCCTCTGGCTCTTCAGGGTTTGAAACACAAAAACAAAACAAAACCAAAAACACCTTTTCTATGTCATCCAAAACCTTCAATCCACTATCAATATTTAGAACTTTATTTTTCCCATCTTAAGTTTGTCCTATTTGTCTTCCAAATTATTCTAGAACAGTGGTTTTGAAAGATTTCTGTCTTTTCTCTTTCTTTCTTTCTCTTCTTTCTCTCCTTCCTTCCTTCCTTCCTTCCTTCCTTCCTTCCTTCCTTCCTTCCTTCCTTCCTTCCTTCCTTCCTTCCTTCCTTCCTTCCTTCCTTCCTTCCTTCCTTCCTTCCTTCCTTCCTTCCTTTTTTTTCATTTTCTTTTTTAGCAGTAGAAGCATTTTCCAACAGTCTCAGTTGAAATCCTATATATGAGACAGGCAAATGTGGTGTGAATGGCGCCCCCTAGGGTTGAGCTGTTTGTAACTTAAACAAACTGGATGCAGTGCTCTGCGCAGGGGCCAGTAGATGGTTCTTACAACTTCAAATTTTCTTGTCTCTGTCTCTTATTTTACCCACAGCAGTGGCAACCAGTTTCATGCAGACTTCAGTCTTCTGGAAGTACAAGCTGACCATGCCCACCTCAGCCCCACCTCTCACTGCTGCCCTGAAGTTTCTCTGGTCCTCAGCCATAGGGCATCCTTGCAAAGAACCCCTTGGCATTCATGCACACAATCCAGAAGAACAGGGAAGTTAACACCCTACCCTGTGACAGTCCTTGACCAGAGGGAGATGCAAGCTGAGTGGTAAAAGACAGATGGTCCTAATATGCATTTCATAGGTTTAGCTATTCCCTGGGATCAAACACCCAGATGCCTCTAGCATTGGCCAACTCCATAATGCATGCATGCATTGGCTTCCCAATGAGTTGTTTTTACTGTTTCACTCTTTCATCTCTCATGCCTCTCCCTGGAATCACACTCTCAGATAAACTGCTTAGACTTATGCCTTTATCTCAAGCTTCGTTTTCTGAGGAACCAGCCTGTAACATCCCCTAACTCAGGAAAAGCACTTCCAATGTGCTCCAAAGCTGCTTCTTCATTGGAAATCACCACTCTGGAATAAAATTATATTGAGATAGTTGGAAGGGATATCTTGACTAAAGAACTGGTAATTATCCTGAGTGCTGAGCAGGCTATTTGCATAAGGTACGTAAATGAAAGTTCTAAGGGTAGAAATTCAAAGTGGGCATTGTTATGTTCTAGTCAATCGGTGTGGAAAACAAAGTGGATTTTTAGCAGAGTGGTATAAAAGCTCTAGCCCCCTGGAGAATCTATTTGGCCTGTTTTGGAGATTTGCCTTTAAAAACAAATGAGAGTACAGATTTAGGTCTCTAGGGCTTTCCATCTCCACAATCTGAAAGTTTAAAAACACACACCATCAGCACTTGCCTCATCTTTCCTAAACTGGCGGTTGTCACAGTTCCTTTAAAGAAGTAAGACAGCGCCTCAGAAGACAGCAGCCACCTCCCACACCCCCACGCCCCCAGACACCCAGGATATATCTTGTGTATACTTAAGCTGTCTCTGACACACATAATTTCTTTTTCATCCCTGAGTAATCAGTCTTTTTTGTGCCCTTAGTAAAAAGAACACTATATTTTTGTACTGAAAAGACTGGGAGGAAAGGAAAAGTAAAAGAAAACCTCTTCCTCTCCCCCCAAATTTCAGTGTAAATTAGCAACAAATAAAAGATGGGAGGGGGAAGAAAACACAGACATCTCTAGAATAAGGGTATTTTTTGTCAAGTGCTAGTTGAAGGTTCAGTTCTATTTGTATATTTTAAAATGTTTTCTTTCCGATTCTGGGTGCTTAGGGGTTAAGGATGATTAGTGGCTGAAACCCTACTGCTTTGAATAGGAGGGATTAGTTTCCTTATTTCAGGATTAAGGTCAGTCTTATCAACAGGCTGCTACATCCTGTCATCAGCCAGCTCCAGCTCTGCAATCACTCTGCCATGGTTCTAAATCCTCCCTTGGGTTGCTGACCCCCTGAGCCCTGTGATTTTCATTTTGATATTACTAAACGGTAAGAATATTAGGAGGTGCCCACTTTAGGGCCCAATATATGCTCCATATTAGGACAACACACAGAGTTCCCCCTAACTCTTCATTGCCATAAGATTCTAGAGCAGGCATCCTCAAACTACAGCCCGTGGGCCACATGCAGGTGTTTTTGCCCGTTTGTTTTTTTATTTCAAAATAAAATATGTGCAGTGTGCATAGGAATTTGTTCATGTTTTTCTTTTAAACTATAGTCTGGCCCTCCAATGGTCTGAGGGACAGTGAACTGGCCCCGTGTTTAAAAAGTTTGAGGACCCCTGCTCTAGAGACACAGAGGAGGGAAGAATTCCATTTGCCTCTTTGAGGTTTGGTAGGTTGACTGAGAAGACAACCCTTTTATTCACCACTCTCTGTATGCATGCCCTTTGTGATATGACTTTGAAGAATTTCTCAATAAGAAGTGGAATGTGTTTCCCTATCTCTTGGTTCTGGGCTGGTCTTGTGACCTGCTTTGGCCAATAAGATGTGGCAGAGGTGAGGAGCCTAGGCCACAGGAGGACTTGTGAGCTTCCCATCTCTTTCTTGGACTCCTGACTTTGCCATGAGAATTCCCTGGTTCCCTGCTCAAGAACAAGAGACCATATGGAGAAGAGCTAAGAGGCCTCAGCCAATAGTTGACAATTTACAGAAGCTGAGCTACCCTGGGGGTGCCTATCATTGACTGTAGTCACACGAGGAGCCCAGCAAAGACCAGAAGAACTGTCATCCCAGCCGAGCCCAAAATGCCAAACTGCAGAGTCAAGAGCTAAATATTTGTTGTTTAAATACATTGTGTTTTGAGGCAGTTTGTTACACAGCAATAGCTAACTGTTAACAGAGGTTCATGGACTCCACCATATTCCTTGGGTCCTTGCCTATTTTCCCTTATTATCATTAATAGTATTGGCAAAAATAATAACAATAGGTAATGTTAGGATAGAACTATGGAGTGTACAACTCATTTGGTCTCATAATAACATCTAGGGAATCATTCCTATGTTTTGGACATGGACTATGGGGAAAGCAACATTAATGCCCTTGACTTTTATAACTTTTGGGTAAAGGTCAGAGAGACTAACTGAGTTTTTTTTTTGTTTTTTTTTTCTTTTGTCCAGTCTTCAGGTATCAATTAACTGAGTTTTAATGATGAAAAATTTAGCACACCAACTGCCACAATTAGAAGCATGGAGATACTTGGACAGTTTATTGGCAGATCTCACAAAGGTGTGAAACATCTCTGACATGAAAATTAATTTATTTAAACCTAAGATGAAGGCCAATGTTGACACTACGTGCACATACTTGTGATGAGTGACTTTTCTAACTAAAAGCAGTGAGGGAGGCCTGCCTCTTTGCCTGATGTGTTGATTCTGTTTCCTTTCACTTTAATTGTCATCTTAGTGGTGTGAAAGATTTATAAGGCATTTTAAAGAACATTAATCCTAGTTGATTTTCTCAACCATCCTATGAAATAGGTGGGGCAAACATCATTATATGCATTTTGCTTATTTATTTGTTTATTTATTTTTGAGACAGGGTCTCACTCTGTTACCATAGGTTGGAGTGCAGTGGTGTCATCATAGCTCACTGCAGTCTTGAACTCCTGGGCTCAAGTGACCTTCTCACTTCAGCCTCCAGAGTAGCTGAGACTACAGGCATGTACTATCATGCCTGGCTAGCTTTTAATTTTTTTTTTTTTTTTATAGAGAGGGGGTCTTGCTATGTTGCCCAGGCTGGTATCAAACTCCTGGCTATAGGTGATCCTTCCACCTTGGCTTCTCAAAGTGCTAGGATTACAGGCATGAACCACCATTTTGCTTATTCATATATACACTAAGGCTCAGGGAAATCTTAAGACTCCTTGTTGAATTCTCTTTCTATAGCACCTCCATGCTGCCCTTTAGTTTATAACTTTGTGGGCAGTAGCACATTGCGTTTTACTATAAACTTTCATTTCTTCAACCTTTGTTCTGGAAACGTATAGTGGTGCATCGGAGCGTAGGCTAAATTTCACAAATTAAGGACAATTGTTGATGTTACTTTGCATACAGCTTCTTGCTCACCAATGAGAAATGCTGGTTTTAGACATAGGCAGTAGGCATTAAGGGCCATTTAATTGGAGAAAGATGGATGTGGAGAATGCTGGGAGGTAGGCAGAAGGCAACCCATTTCCCTACAGGGATGTTTTGGGAGAGACGTTCAGGAGCTGGTGTGAATCTCATGAAGATGCTGTCTTAGGTAGGGCTCCCCAAGAAGCAGACTCTGAGATAAGGATTTGAGGGCAAATAGTTTATTTGAGAAGAGATTCCAGGAAACACAAGTAGAAAGATGGGCAAGAGGGAAGAGAAGGTAGCCAATAAGGCGAGTGATAATTATCAGGCAAGTTATGTGAGCAACTGGAGATTCAGTCAGCTGGGGAGCTCTGGGGGACCACGTAGAACACACACCAGAGTTATCCCAGCCTGGGGCCAAGGAAGCCAGGGTATTCACTCATCCATCCGCAGCTCTTCTTGATTGACAATAGTTTGTCAACCAAGGGGCATTAAAACTTCAGCACTTCCTGCTCTCCCAGTCTCACGGCAGAGAATTGCAGGGTTCTTCACTGCAAACAGGTTTTTTGTGAGTAGAGGTGAGTACTCAGAGGGTGTGGGCAAGGCAGCAGCAGCATCTGCTAGGAGGATTATAGGCCACATTTTCTGATTTCTATGTGGAAAGAGGATCACACACTCAAGGCAGTAAAACCCCTGAACAGAATGATCTTGAAGCTGTGTTATGGCAAGAGGCTAGAGGAGCTGAGGATTGTGTAATGGTGGGTGGTGAACATCACCTGGTGGCACCCTGCCTGGGACTGGTACTCTAGAACAGTCTAATATCTGGGATACATTGATAACTCGTCCAGGAGATAGCTGCAGACACTACAGTTAAATGCCTTGCACTTTTTCCTTAGTTTCACTGTTCCCCGAAGCTCCCTACATTCTAAGAGATAGATTTTGAGTTTCCAAAGCATAAATGGAGAAACTGAGGTACATTACTAACCTGCTTGAAGGTGAATTCGTAAGATGATGATTGTATGAGGACTTACATCTTGGACCATCTCAACCAATCTCAACACTTTCTACTCCAGTAGGAAAATTTGACTTGATCTTCATTCCTGCACACTGTTTATTGCATTCTCTGAACCTGCCTCCTTGCCCACTGGACCAAGAATTTTGCAAGTTTCTTCTGGAATATGTAGGAAATACTTAAAGCCAGTATTGAGTGGCAGCATTGAGTTCATCACTTCCAGCTCCTGCTTCCCAAATCACTCTGGACATTTCATTTTTGTTATTCTACATCTTGAAGAATTCCCTGATTAAACTTCACTTTGTTGGTGAAGTCTTCCCCAATTGTTCTATTTCAAAGTGACACCCTGCTGTGGTTTGAATGTGTCCCCTCCAAAATTCATATGTTGAAACTTAAATCCCAATTGTGGTGGCACTGAGAGGTGGGGTCTTTTGGGGACTGATGAAGTCATGAGGGCTTCACCTTATCAAAGGGCTGGAGGGAACTGGCTAGACCCTTTTATCCTTCCCCCTTTCCCCATGTTGAGACACCGTCCCTTCCAGAAGATGCAGCAATAAGCCACCATCTTTGAAGCAGAGAGAGTAGCTTTCACCAGACACCAAACTGGCTGGTGCCTTGACCATGGAATTTCCTGCTTCCAGAACTGTGAGAAATAAATTTCCATTAATTTATAAATTGCCTGTTCTATGGTATTTGTTATAGGGGCACAAGTGGACTAAGACACACCCTCTCTCCTACCTCTTAATTCTCCCTGTCCTCTTCACTGTTTTCCATTTCTCTGTGACACTTACCGTCTGATATACTTTATATTTTACTTGCTTTTCTATCTCTTCCTCAGCTTGAGTATGTAAGTTCAATTAATGCATGGAATTTTCCCTTCTTTTTTTTGTTTGCTTTTTGTTTCACCTAATGCTGTATTTCTTATGTTCAGAACAGGGCCTTGCATATAATAGAAGCTCAATAAATATTTCTTGAATGAGTGAGTGAATGAAAGGTGGGTCCACCAAGACCTTCTGCTAAAACATCTAGTGCATCTATCCTTGCTGGTCCTTAAGGAGCCAAATGTCTCCTGCAGTTTCCTGGCTGGATGAATTGAGAGAGATGCATTCCTGGAATGTACCTTCTAGGCCTCTCTAATTTTAGAGTCACACATATCTTGTTTAAATGACACCTACATCACTTACTAGCTGAGATAGCTTGTTCAAATAAACTATCAATTTCTTTATCTGCAAAATGGGGCTAATAATGCCAGTTTTGCCAATTTTGCTGAGTTTTTAAGAGATTTTTAATGAGTCAACATAAACAAAGCACTTACAGTGCCCAGCAGGTACTAGATGACCACGAAATATGGATTTTCTTTCCTTTCTCTTCCTTTCTAGTGCAAGAATCAATTTGCTGATGAATGAGTGGCTCAGAGATTAGGGAAAGTTGGTCAAAGCAGAGGTCAGGGGAGGGTGTGAAAGAAAGATCATAGAAACTAGAAATGAGAGTCAGACAAGAGGAAAGGATTCTGTTATCAGGATCTGGGACCACCCTTCACCCTCTAAGTCCTCTGCCTGTGCCACGTATGAGGGAGGTAGAAGTTTCAGCCGCCACCGTGTCCTGGATTGCCCTGATCATCACACTTCTAATGGACTTCCTGAGTTGGCGCACTACCCAGAGCTGACTCATCCCTGGGGAATATGCTCCCTTTAGCCTGAAGGAGCTGACTGCATAAGAGCTGAGGCTGGACAAATTGGATCATCAAAGGAAATGTGCTTCAGAAAGAATCACATGATAGGCCTTAATGCAAAGTGCCTGTATCTTGCTTTTCATGTATCCAGTGTGAAGTTTTAATTACTCAGTCAATGTGGAAACACACTCACTCACCTGGCTGAGAACAGACGGAGTTTGGAACAGAATTTTCAACCATGCCCCTTGGCAGGTCTGACATAGGCAGTGTATTTATTCACTTTTCCTGTCTTCTTGCTTCCTTTCTATTCCCTTAATTTTAAGGAATAAATGTGTTGTTACTGTTGTTCTTTGGAATAACTTCCCTGAGCATTTGGGTACCCACAGAACCTGTTTTCAGGCTTGGGAAGAGGTGAAAGAATTGCAAACGTTTATCAAAAATGATGAGTTTGTCATCACTGTTCTTATTCCTAACTTCTCTTACCAAACTTCCAAGGGTGCTTTCATGGGTAAAATTGTCTGACCACCAGCCAAGGCAACTAGGAAAATTTATCTGCATTGCTATAATGGGGTCATAGAGAGAGGTAGAGGAGGTGGTAGAAGTGATGAACGTGATGGCAGTGTTGGTGGAGAGGGTGAAGGAGATGCTGGTGGGGACAATGGTGTTACAGGTGGTGGGGCTGATGGTAGCAGAGGCAGTGGTGCTGGTGATGGAAGTGCTGATGGTGGTAATAAAAGTGGAGGGGGGCAAGTGGTAGAGGCAGGGGGAAAGGTGAGGTGCTGGCCATTGAGGCAGTGGTGTTGGTGGCAGAAGTAGGAGTCATAAGGTGATGGTGGTGGTGATGGTGGTGGTGATGGTGGTGGTGATGGTGAGGGTATTGGTGGTTGTAGAAGCAGTGCCAGTGGTAAAACTGTGTTGGCAAGAGACCAGAACACATATGTCAACACAAAAACTTGTATATGAGTGTTCATGGCAGCATTATTCATAATAGTCAAAAAGTGGAAACAGTCCCAAATATTGATAAACTGATGAATGGATAAAACAAAATATGGTATATGCATACAATGGACTATAATTTGGCCATAAAAGGAAAGAAGTATTGATACATACTACAACATGAATGAACCCTGAAAAATTTATGCTAAGTGGAAGAAGCAGTAACAAAGGAACCATACATCGTTATGCCTCCAATTATATGAAATGTTCAGAATAGGTAAATCTATAGATACAACTAGTAAACCAGTAAATTATAATAGTTGGTGCCAAGGGCTGGGAGAATTGAGAGGGCAGTGACTGCTATTAGGGATGGTGTTTATTTTTGGGGTGATAAAGATGTTCTAAAAGTAGATTGTACAACTCGTTGAATATATTAAAAAACATTGAGTCATATATTTAAATGGGTGAATTTTATGGCGAGCCAATAAAGCTGTTAAAAGAATGTGAGGGCAATGGTGGCGGTGGTAGAGGAGGCTCAAATTTGGTTGGTGGGGATTTGGGGGAGAGGAAGGGAGATGAGAGTTGACTGATACCATATATGCCTGCATCTAAGTAGGGCCAAGTCTGAGTACCACAATTTTGTTTCCTATGGATTTTTTTTCTATGTCTGCTAGAAAACTACATTTTCTCCCCCAGCCAACACTGAATTTACACATAAGTATTTCTAGAACAGATTATGAAAACCAAGCCAAGTTGTCAGTTGCCATTTGAATTATGTCTAAAAGGGACATCTTTGGTTTTTCTATACACTGTCCTTGGCACATAGAACTGGCTTCTTAGGAGCAATGGGACAGAGTATCCAGGCTTCTTCCAGTGTGAGTGCAAAATCAGACGGGTCCATGAAGAAATTAAAGCAGATATCTGGGGTCTATCATTTTTAATAATTTTATACTAGCTACAAAATGTCAATCACTTCACAAACCGACAGAGGAGACAGGAGGAATTTAATATTACATGCTATAATGATATTTATCTCACAGTTTATCTATATTTCATTCATTTATATTATTTTTAAAAGGTTTTTTTATCAGCTACTAAACATCTCAGCAATTTGGTGTGCATAGCTCTAGATTAAGCAACAAAGAATTGTACTGATAACAAATCACACGGGAAATGGTGATTAGTAAGAGTCAGCCTTATAAAATTTACATCTCCACAGTTTCACAGCAAGATTGCTTTCTCCAAAACATAGCCTTCAAAATCAGCAAACAAACCCTATATTACATCCATTTGACATAGTTTTCAGCTAAACATATATTTTGCTGGAAATGATTAAATGGTGAGTGTGTCAAATCCATCTTTTTTTAAAATTCTTTTTTAAAAAAGGATGATTATGATTTATAAGTCTATATATGGACAGAAATAAAGTGACACTACTGCAGTTTTGCTGGTATAACTTAATAATCTTGACAGTGTCTCAATACTGAGCATGCTTTGTTGTTGTTGCTGTTGTTGTGTGTGTGTGTGTTTTCTCATCAGTATGCTACTGTCATGGAAAGTTTTTGTTTAAGTAGGAATCTAAAAAATCTATTTAGTTCTCATGCATAAATGCATAAATCACATCACTTTTAGTGCATTGCCTGTTAAGTAATTCCACATTGTCTAATCATGAAATCATAAAGACAGATAACAGCCATGAGGAACCAAAGACAGCACATTTTGAGAGATTCAGAGCCTGACACTCAAAGAAAGGACCGTGGCAGTAGCTCTGTGGAATGTCACAGTTTTACAAGAACAATACTGTGTATTGAAAGAATCAACAGCACATTGAGCATTCCTAAACTGTCATTCAGCAAATGCCACTGAGGAGAGAAAAGGAAAAATGAAACTCAAGACATCTTACGTAGGGAGTTAGAGCCACCAAATGACCACTATATACAACCTTTGGAAAGAAAGAGACCCAGAGAGAACAAAAGACACATAGTATTGTCAGGAAGCTGTCAGATGACACAGGACAACGTTCACGATGAGGATGGACTGATGTGTTTGTGTGTGCAGACCTACTAGGTAATACAATGAGAAAAGCGTGAAGGAGCTATCTTGCCCGACAGCATTTGGAAGAGAACACAGAGTACACTTAACCACTTCCCAGCATCTTTGTTGCACGTTGGTTGGCCTCATCAATTCTGGTTTTGTTGGAATCAGCCTAGAAAAAGGAGAAAGAAAACAGAACTGAGGTTATCCCTTATGAATCCATTCATCCTTCTCGATCTAGGTCAAAGGGTTCCTCTTGAGTGAAACCACTTGAAATTTCCCCAGGGAGAATTGACCCTTTCTTTTGTGTTCCCAGAACTTTTGCTATGGCTGTACTTGGACATGAACACAGAAGTGTGATTTTCATCTGTTTTCCCCATCAACGAGCATCCTTTTGAGGATAGGTTTATATCATTTATCTTACTACCCTAGGATGACACTCAGTGACTTCTGTGGCAGACATTCACATCTGTTGGACTGAGTTAAATTACTGCCACTTATACAGTTAGATTCAAATCATGGCTAACTTATTAGCAGAGCCACTTTGAGCAAATTACTTCTTGAGGCCTCAGCTTTCTTGTCTATAACCTGGGGATAATAATGTGTCTAATGAGTATGAGCATCTACAGTTGACCCTTGAACAATAAGAGTTTGAACTGCATGGGTCCACTTATACATGGATATTTTTCAGTAAATATATTGAAAGTTTTTTGGAGATTTGTGACAATTTGAAAGAACTTGCAGATGAATGTATAGCCTATAAATATTTAAAAAATTAAGAAAAAGATATGTCATGAATGCATAAAATATGTAGATACTAGTCTAGTCCATCATTTGCAACCATAAAATACACATAGATCTATTACAAAAGATTATAATAGATTTGATTACATAAATATATTATATAAAATTTGTCAAAACTTACATATACAAACACAGATCATTCATGGCATGATTCTCAGTCCAGAGAAATGTAAACAAATGTAAAGATGCAGATTTAAATCATATCAGCATAAAATCAACTATAGTCCATACTGTATTCCTGTAATAATTTCATAGTCTATTGCTATTGTGATGAACTCGAGTGTTATGAGTCACGTGACTCTCATCTTCCCCCACATGAGCAGTTTGCCTCTCTAGTGAATTGCATATCACAGTAAAATGTGATCTCTCTCTGTTCTCATGTATTTTTCATCATGTTTAGTGCAATACTATAAATCTTGAATAACACCATGAGTCCAAAATGAAGTGCCACCAGTGGTGCTGCAAGTTCTCCCGAGAAGCAGAGAAAAGTCATGATATTGCAAGAAAAAGTTGCATTGCTTTCTATGTGCCATAGACTGATATGTATCATAGATTGAGGCTGCTGCCATTTCAGGCAGAGGATTCATCTTGTAAACAGGTGACATGAACTTATAATATTGATACAGCACAGTATTATAAATGTATTTTCTCTTCCTTTTATTTTCTTAATAACATTTTATTTTCTCTAACTTACTTTATTGTAATAATATAGAATATAATACATAAAACATACAAAATATGTGCTCATTGACTGTTTATGTTATTGGTAAGGTCAATAGTAGTTAAGTTTTGGGGGAGTCAAAGTTATATACAATATTCAACCACATGCAGATTGGCACCCCTAACCCTCATGTTTTGCAAGGGCCAACTGCACTATATTCCACTCCTTCAACTTTGACATGATCAAGACTGACAACATCAACTATGAAGAGTATATTATTAGCCCCTTTTTTCAAGGAAAACCAGGCAGAGAGGATTTGGGCAATTTGTCTAAAGTCTTAATAGGAATAAATGAGGAAACCAGAGTCCAAATGCAAACAACCTGGAGTCAGAGTCTATCTTGGTATTCACCCTACTACTTAGTGAGGATTAAATGAGTGTATACATATAATGTGCTTAAAATGATACTTTGCAAAAATTAAGTACTCAACATATCTTATGATTATCATTGTGTAAAAATGTGGCTTGCTTTTGGGATGCTTAATAATTTTTAAGCCAGATTTCTGAAGACTCACTTCTATAAGTTTGATAACTGGCTTGTCTTTAACAGGGGCACATTTATCATAATTTTGTACCTTGCTCACTTTAGTTTCTTGATTGATTTCTTTACTGCTTGGGTTACATTTTGCTGTATATGCAGTATTGCACCAGGGTTGTTACCCGGATAGACCTTTAAACCCCAGAAAATTAATGATTCTCATCAGCACTGAAAGATGAGTCACCAAGTATGGTGAAGACAACAACTCTGTTGAAGCTATCCTCTGTCCTACCCTGACTGGTAACGTTGTCCATCCTTCTATAGCCTGGAAAGAAAGAAGGAAGCTGCCAGGCAGTGTAGGGAAACCCAACTGGTTTTCTATCAACCAGTATCACTCAATGATAACTGATTTCGCACCTATTACTGTGCTTGGGGCTTTCCAATCTCTACCAAGTTGGGTCATCTTAATTCAGTTCACATGGTCGATTTCCAGGACATTAGAGTTATCCATATTCAAATAGAAATTTACAAAGTTAAAATAAACATGTTTCTAGATTATTTGTAACTCTAAATTATCTGGCAATGGTTCTCTGCCATCTGTTTGGATAATTGAGAGTTGTCTTTCAAAACAAATATTTACATCATAAGATAGGGCATTGATTTTCTTTGATTTTGTTTTGAACTGTAGACTCATATTTTTGACCTTAGGTTTCTTATTTGGAAAACGGATAATCTCTCCAATTTTACTTGGCTCCTAAATCTTCCCTTTCCAACTACAAATCATATCAGAAATAATGACTCTTTAAGGCAAAGGAAAATTACAGGCTCAGAGCAATGTGAAATGTTCCTATCGATTGAATTATGCTATGTTTCCAGACTGAACTCTGGGAAAAGCTCAAATGAGAAAAATAATCCATTTAAAAACAGATGGCAATTCTGAAGGCAAACATTCTAAGATCTCTTGTATAAGAATGCACTGACGAGCCTTCACATTGGTGGCACAAGGCAATATGTGAAGTAGAGCATGAGGCTATTCTTTGGATTTCCTTAAAGTATCTGGAAAGAGCTGGAACAGACTTGTGTTCAGTGAGCATCTTATAATTTCCACCTAAATTCTTTCTGGAGCACATGAAAATTCCAGCCCATCTGATACAAAATTTACTGCATCTTTATTATATTATATAAAAGAAGTAGTGCCTTTCAGTAAATAAATCCTGAATCTCCTTTTAGATGTCTTCCTGGTATTTATATGCCTATTTATATGCTTTAGGACTTTATGTTTGAAGTCTATTATGTTCCAGTTTTCATACTATTTAGAGAATCCTAGATTCGTTGTCACAGCCAACATATGCTCTACATTTGCCCTTGAGTAGAAGCCAGGATGATCACTGGAGAGCCAGGAGTAGGTTAGAAGTTGCTGCTCAGCCTTCTGAACACTCTGGGAATCTCAACTTCAGATCATGGCAGGCAACTTTTAGGCCCCCAGCTCAGACTTCCAGCCTTCCAGCCTTCCAGTCTTCCAAACCTGATACCGGGTTTGAACTGTTCTCTTACTATCTTTCCAGGAGAAGCAACCAGGTCACAAGAGCTGGTGAACGGCAAAACCCTATGAGAATCCATGGCCTTAGTTCTCCAACGTTGTGTTTCCTCATTGGTAGAAGAATTTGAGAACTGCTAAGTGTCAGCCTCACTGTACTTCAATGTGTGCCTGACATCTAACACTGACCACTTTAAAGCCAAGTTTGAACATCACTAAATTATTTCCTTAGCAACAGTTCCCATAAACCATGTGATATAAACTTGCCTCCAGTTTAGTAGTTTCCTGAAATAATTGTATGTTTTTAACCTTAGAAAATTGTATATATAAACACCCTTAAGCAGAAAACAGGTTTTTAAATAGACAAAGTAATTTCTTGGCAATTCATGGATCATGTATTGAAAATCCCACTGTTTTGGACTTCCAAAACTTCACCATCAATCCAAGTGTTGAGAAAAGATCATGACTGATAGATCTGGGTGAAGGTTGCTATTAGGGTCATGGAAGAATATGGGAGAAACATCATAGACACTCCTTACCCCTACAGTGTGATTGTAATTTCATCTTAGATATGCAGGAGATTTTGCACACTGTTTCCTGTTATCAGAAATGAGAACTCCCATGAGAAGGTGGAAGTTTATTAATAATTGTGTAGCTCATGTAACATGATCATTCGGAGGAAATGCTGAGTTGAAACAGGCTCTACCTAAATCATGTGCAGATTATGATTTTAAAAAAAGGGCTAAAGTATTGACTGGAATGAACTAACTATTCAAAAGCAACAAGATTCCTCCCTCACTTCTTAAATGATTCAGCACTGAAGGAATGATACAAGCTGGAAAAGCTATTTCCCATCCACTTGCCTGGCTCTGATTAAATCTTGTAGCTGCACATGTCTCTGCTTTTGTAGTATATTGGGCCTAAAGATGGGAACTAGAAATTGTGCAAAGTGGCAGAGTCAAGATGCCACTTGCCTTTCCAGGAACACTTTTTTTTTTTTTTTTTGCTTAAAGCCCAACTCTATCAATAAGAGTTTGACCCTTCTATTAGTAAAACCTCTCCTTCTGGAAGGAGAAGCTCTCCTCCTTCCTAATTGGCTTTGATGTATTATCTACTTGCAACTTCCAGTAAATTGGTTCCATTAATAGAAAATGAATACTTCCTGTTTTCTCAAATCATTTTCCTGTTGGAAGGCAGTTCAGCAATTATTTCTTAGTTCATTTTTTCTGGGCCATAATGGGTTAGGTCAGCTTGTGTTGGCTCCAGTGCTTTTTGAAACTCTCAGTACTATTCTAAAATCTATTGACTTACATAGCTTTAAAAGCTTTATCATATAAAGGCTTCTTAACAATGATGAGCATATTATAACTTGCAAAAGTAAGCAAAACACAAGCATTTGACCAACCAACACTGAAATTTCTGTAACTCAATACCAACCAGACAAAATATTATACAATCAGATATTTTTAACATGGAGCACATACAACATAATAGGGCAAAGTGTTTCCCTTATGTTTACTCAAACCTTTTTTGAGTCATTGGAGACTGCCTGCATACCAAGAAATTACTATTTAGCCTTATGATTCAAGAAATCTTGGAAGTATTCTCCTATGCTCACCAAAGTAAAATGAATTAGAAATTCAAGATCGCATACTAAGAACTTCAATATCTCCCAGGGAATAAACATACAAGATTACCCAAATAGAGCAGATTATAGATGTATAATTATCATTAAACCTATAATGTGTCTATTTATCCTTTTTGGCATTTGAGATTTTAAGAGCTTCTAATTAATATTTGAGACTTTACTGATTGTGGAAAGGGGAACACAAGGAAAAACTATGTCATATTTCTATGGTGTAGAATGCCAGATTTTGGTGTCCTAAATCTCTTTATAGGAACTTTCCAGTGTTTCTTTCTGTTCTCATCTAATTTTAAGTCCCCAAACCTACCTCTTCCCATCTACACTCCTCAGTCTTCCTATGACCCTTGAAGTCAAGTCTGGTGTCCTTGTGTGAACTCAATTTCATCATATGTAAATTTCCTAGTTTGAGATCTAGGGATGTGAACTGTCGCCACTGGAAACAGAGCTGGGACTTTTTGAGCTATCATTAAAGCTTTGGCATTATAAAAACAAAGCTCATGTTCATCTTCCAGCTAAACTGACTATTCATTCCCCCATTTTCTGATTCCATTCCATCACCATCTCCACTTGACAAACTACTGAACATCCTCCAAGACTCAACTCAAATTCAACCTTTTCTGAGATTTTTCCCAACCCCTGCCCCTTGAAATTTTTCTTATTTAAATACACATTTTTTCCCCTATGGATCTCTTAGTGAATTATATTTTTGTGTGACAGTGAATTCATCTGTCTCCCATAGGCTGTGAACTTCTTGGCAGTAGGGATGGTGTCTTTCTCATTTGTGTATATCCCACAGTGCCTACCTAGCACAATGCCTGGCACAGAGGAGCCTTCCTTTGAAAAATATCTGCTAGATTAAATCCCACCCCCTTATCTTCACTCCAGTTCTGTTGCTGCATGCTGTGTTTTTTGTCTTGGAAACTTAAGGGCAACGTTTCCAGCTATCGGTGTGCCTGTGTTTTGAGGAATCTTATTATGCTTTTCACGCTTCCTGGTGATCATCTGATGCTCATCGCAGAGGAACCGAGGAGCAGTACAACTTGCTGCCTGCCACATGCTTACCTTCTCCATGATCCTGTCAATCTGGCGGTTCTGTGTATCGATCTCATTGCCCATATCCAGGGCCATGTGACGGAGGTTTCCAATGATGCCGCTCACCTGCTCCAGGTTTTCATCCATTTCATTTTCTCGGGCATCATTTGTTACCCTGGGAGCCAAACAGCAATTTTTAGAAGGCAGAGGGTGGAGGAAAAACTTGAATACCAAGGACCCAAAGCCTAGGGGCAATCTGTAGTCTTTTAGGTAGCAATTTTAATCTATCTTTAACCTCCATCTAACACAAGAACACATTTTAGGTTTTGTATATTAGAAAGTAATTTTTTAAATTGCATTTTGAACCCTTGAATTTCTATTTTTAAGGAAGGTATAGCAAATAGATTATCTACTTTTCTCACTTCTACCAGCACATCATTTCCTCTTTATATGTTTATCCCAACTTTTATCTTTTTTTTTTTTTTTTTGAGACAGAGTCTCGCTTTGTTACCCAGGCTAGAGTGAGTGCCATGGCGTCAGCCTAGCTCACAGCAACCTCAAACTCCTGGGCTCGAGCGATCCTTCTGTCTCAGCCTCCCAAGTAGCTGGGACTACAGGCATGCGCCACCATGCCCGGCTAATTTTTTTTTTATATATATATCAGTTGGCCAATTAGTTTCTTTCTATTTATAGTAGAGACGGGGTCTCGCTCTTGCTCAGGCTGGTTTTGAACTCCTGACCTTGAGCAATCCGCCCGCCTCGGCCTCCCAGAGAGCTAGGATTACAGGCGTGAGCCACCGCGCCCGGCCCCAACTTTTATCTTTTAAGGATGGAGTCATTTTAGTTGGCAGGACTCTAGGTCAGAGAATGAAGCTGGACCTAGATAGAAACTGTATTTGTCTTTCTGAAATAATAACCACAATCTCCAAGACTTGAGAATTAAAGAAAAACTTCTTATGCTAAGTCAGAGTCTCTCTGCTCAACTCTTTTTCCATTTGGGACCAACAGCAGTGGGAAGAGTCGTGGTGAGTACAGTTTACCTTTTAATCCTGCTTGTTCCCAAGAACTCCAAAGGGAGCTACTTGTTCAAGATAATTTTTATTTGCTCATACCTTAATGCCATGGGTTTTTCAGTGGCATTGCGAGTGAGTGATTTCAGAGTAGGAAACCAGGCTAGAAGATTATTGTTTCAGTTTGAGTAGGGAATGAGGAGGAAAAAGTTGGCTCTCAAAGCACCTTACCAACTTGCCATTTTTGCACAGTCCAACTTGAAAGTGAAGGATGTACTTTATTGCAAACAACAGGTACTTATTCCAGAATTTTCCCAGGACATATGATGATGGGCTAAAAAATGTTCAGAAGGGTTAAAATCCTTCCCCCATGATAACCCCCAATGTAGACTGGCCCATTACATTTTTTTAAAGCAGCCCAGGCCAGACAAAATTTAAAAATTAAAGGAGAACTTTCTAACTTTCTCATGTAGGGAAGAAGATTATTTAAATAAGCATCAACAGCTAAGATGTATTTCTAGTTCGTTGGTTCTCAGCCCTGATTGCATATCAGAATCACCTGAGGAGTTTTAATGGCATACAGATGCTATGTCCCACATCAAGAAATTCTGATTCAACTGGTGTGGCTGGGGTCCAAGCACTGGTATTTAAAAAAAGTAAATGTCCCCAGATGATTTTAATGTGCAGCTGGGCTTCAGAACTCTTGGTGTAGTTTCCCTGGGAGCAGATAGAGAGCTGAGTTCTGAATTGGCTGATCATATAATTTGAGATTTTTTAAATAGATATTTGTTTTTTGCTTCTAGATCTCAAAAGAAAGGATTACTAAGAAGCTCATTATTCTCTATTTTCACTCTAATTCTATTTATATCTGTCTTTCCTCTGTGCCCTGAGAGGCTAACCTCCAAGACTGTATCACTCAGTTTCTCTTACCCTCGGGCTTTGAAGAGGCTTTGGCTCATGGTGAATGAAGTTGAAGGGCAGGAAGAGTAAGAGGTTAGGGCATTTACTTCCATTGTCCACTGCCTGCTAGCTTTGGTGGTGGCTGCATTTCTCTACCCACAGCCGCTTGTCCACAGCCATAACTATTGCTGGGTCCCTCTCTGGTCTCTTCAAGACTATGTAATAATAACTTCTTGCTATAGCTAGTCCAAAAGTACTTCACCATAACTTGTTTTTACACTGCTCACACCTCTGTAAACAGTCTCTTTGAGAAGCTCTGTTCAATTAAACTCATGGAACAAGATGCCTGTTTACCGCCACATTAAATCTGGATGCGGTCATGTAACTTGCTTTGTCTAATGAAACTTTGGCAAACATGATACAAGCAAAGGTTTGACAAGTGCTTGTGCATTGCATCTTGCCCCCTTGAAATGCTGCTACCACCATGTAAGAAGCTACCACCTCTCCTGCTGGAGAGGCCACATGGACGAGAACAGGGTGCCCCACCGACAGCCCCAGCTAACCACCAGATAAGTGAGTGAGGCCGTCTTGGATCTTCTGGTCTCCAGATGTGTGTAGTCCCATGAGTTAGCTCAGGAAAGGCTCTTGGAAGAATTGCCCAGCCAACTTGTAGATTTAAGAGCAATAAAATGGTGATTGTTTTAAGAACCACTCAGGTGTGAGGTGTTTTGTTAGTCTACAATAGAAAACTGCTACAGTGCATGCTACATGAGGCTCACCTGCGGATGAAACCACCACTGATGGCCATCTGCTCCCGTTCGTCCACTACACGAGCAGGCTGGCTGGCTACCACTCCATCCTGATTGTTGCCCCAGGCTTTTTTGTAAGCATCACTTGATTTAAGCCTATGCAAAAAAAAGGGTGAGTGACAAGGCACGGGGGCGTAGAGCAGCAAGCTCACAACAATCGTCATTTCTTTAAGCGAAGAATCTAACCAAGCAAATGAGATCTAAGTTGAGGCATTAGAGAATACCGATATATCATAATCCAGACCCAAACAGTTGGCCACCACCATGCCTCAGCTACTCCACATTTGCATTTCCAATCGAGTCGATTGCAATTGTCAAGACTGCAATCTTTGCCTACAAGGTTGTTCTTGTTTTAGTTTGTTCTGTGGTTTTATTTGGATTTAAGACGAGGATTAAGGTAGCTGGAGGACATTCAGTTCTATTTCAGTGACGTGGTTGTATTTTGAGACACAAAACACACACAGAAAAACATACTGGCAGACAGACACAAAACAAGACTGCCAAGTAGAGTGTGTACATCACACCACAGTAACACACTGTCATTAAGAAAAACATACTCAACCAAGTTTTTACACACCACCATGCAAAGATCCCTGTTTAATATTTTTTTTCCCAACACATGTATGAAACTAACATTTACAACTCTATATGAAGGACATAAAGGATTGGTGGTTGGCCAAGAGTGATGGTCTTTCAGTTGCCTCTACAGTGATTTGAATTAGATAATATATCGGTACTTCCAAACAGTCACCATACATCCAGAGTTGATGTACAAACCTTTGTCCACAGAGACAAAAAGTAAAAGAAGCATAGTGAAATGAATGCAGGAAAATAGAAGAGAGAACAAGCCATCTAGCACCAAAAAGGGAAACCCCTCTATATCTTCTTCATGCACCAGCTACAGGCATGAGTAGAAAGTGAAGCATTCTCATTTAAGCCAAACTACTCCAGAAGTTGACCATTCTCGAAAAAGGCACTAGCAGGACAGTAATAGCCTTCATGAGGATTTGAAACGCAGGTTCAGTAGCTTCTTTGTTGGGCTGAGGGTAGGGTGGAGAGTGCTTACAAAATCCTACTTCGAACTATCCTGGGGTTGTGACAGGGGGAGAGTGGTTTGGAACTGGTGTAGTCTCCATGGGCTGTAATTCACTGAGCTGCCTTGGAGTAAAACTTAAAATCCAGGCATACCTATTGTGCCCAATAGAAACATGTGCAGCATATTTTGGTGGGTGTTGTAATTAAAGGCAATCAAAGATGTTTTTAGGTTCTTTGCATAGTAGAAACCACATGTTTTTTTAGTCCAAAAACAAGAGACATCCTTTGGTCCCATTTTCACATTTTCTATTACAAGATACCAGAATTTGACTTTTTTTTTCTTTCAACAGAGGACCACAGCCATCTATTAAAACTGGCTCTAATACTTGCAAATTGGGGACCAATCAACCCTGGAGACAAATTGGAAAATTGTACCAATGGAATTTCAGCAACTCCCACAATCTAGTGCACAATGCCACAGGCCTTAGAGCAGTCAGAATTTACTGCACCAAAGGGCCATGGGTCCATTCAATGAGACAAGATCCCCAAACTAATTTTAACAGAGTTTAGAGTCCAGCTTTGTTTTCTTCCAACTCCCCATCCCCTTCCTTCTGGGATTAAAAGAAGTTATATGGACTTTGTGGTGATGTTTTCTGCTATGTCAAATGTCTGGTATTCCATCTTTGGCAAAGTCAAAGGAGTGGGAAAGATGCGTTTCTGAAAGAAGGCAAACCACTGCACCCACAATGCTGCACATAGACTCACATCACTGCTGTACATCTACCATAATCCTTGGAAACATGCCGAGATAGTCCAGGGCACCACCAGCCACTGCGTTGTGACACATGGTTTTCAAAGCATTATTTACACAAAATAGGGAACACACTTCGGTCAAGCTTTGAAGCTCTGTTAGGGTCTCATGCACATTAAGGATTTAGTGACCACTGATATGTGGAATTCGTAGGGGCCATCATTTCATCAGAATGTTAGAATCCATCCCAGGGGCCCCTGCCTCCCCCCCTTTCTTCACACACAGTTGATGAAGGGGGGAAAAACATATCTGTTGGAATTCACCCCAAAACGGATGGAAATCTCGCCTGTGGTCTAGTTGCCACTGGAAAAGATATACAGTCAAATCTTGACTAACTGGAATGCTCAGCAATAATTTTTTTTTTTTGGTGCATTATATGACTTTATTAATGAACAGTGGACCATGGGGGGAAATTTTGTTTCAAGGGCTATTGGTGAATACTTTATTAGTCTCTGGGGCTACTTTCCTGCCTGAGTGACTTAGGGTAGTGGACATACTTGAATCTTTCCTTGGTTTTGGTTTATACTTATGTGTTTATACTTATGTGGCCTTTCCTCTGAAGAGCAATTCTTATTGTTTGATCCTCATAGATGTGGAAGTTGTAGGAGAACGAAGTCTGAGTGAGATAATGCAAACTACCTAGATTGCCCTGTTAGAAAAATTATTTTAACTCTCCAATGTGATTATTTTTTCCTTTGTTTTGTTTGTTTGTTCTTTGTAAAAGTGACAGGGAGCAAAAGTATACAGTTCTCATTGGCTAGATTCCAGTTAATCAGGCTTTACTGTAGATCAGTCTTTAAAAAAACAAAAGATATTAATTTATTTGTAAATTGAGCCCCTCCCCCTCCTAAACAGGAAGTAGGATATTTTAAATCAGCCTCAAAGTTTAAAGGATGTGAATGGTCATATAATCTGCTAAAAATGACATCAATTTCTATTCTAAAAGCTAGGATCAGGAGAGCTTTTAGGAAAAAGGCTTCTTTTAAAAGGGGGAAGTGGGAGAGGTGAGGGTGATTGGGTGACGAGTTTAATTTTCCAAATGCATGTTGGACAGTCCACTCATGCATTTTTTTTTTTCACTGCTAGTCAAATAAGACTATCTTCCAGAACCCTCAGTTTTAGGTTCCTTCTGTTGCAAACCTTTATAACCACATGTCACATTTCTGCTACATTCCAAAAGAAGCGTTGCAGAACCTTTAGAACAGTTGAATGTTTTGTGATGTCGTGCATGCAAAATCTACACATTTCAACATTTCAGCCAGTGTACGGGTAGCTCTTCCAAGGAGAAGAATTTGAGAGGGATGGGTACAATTTGGGTAAAGTTTGAGCACTTCTCGCCGGAAGAGCTCATCCCCTCTGTGTTGGGTGCAGCAGCAGCACCTTGTGACCCAATTTGGCAACTGGGGAGCAGTAGAGAGGGAGAATCTCTGTCATACTCTCTAACTTACAGAATGCTTGCTTGGGCCAAATTACCTGTCTCCTTCACTTCTGAAAAATCAAACCTTGCTATATGTGTTTCTCCTCTTCCAAACTTACCCGCAGCCTTTTTCTAAATCTGCAATTTTGGTTGGGGAAAATAAAGTTCCCTGGGGTGCCTCTTTCTTGAGACTAGTCTCTGTCTCAAGGTACACTTTCTGGAAAATGTTGAAACGTTCATCAATAAAAATTGCTGACAGTGAAGCTTTCACTGTAGTATGCCTGATTTTTAATGCATCAACAGTAACTTCCACTAATATCATCTATGCTATGAGATGAATGCATTGGAGACGGTATTGATCTGTTCTGCATGCCACATGCTCATCCTGTCTCTGAGCCTGGCAGGAATGAGCTTGTCAAGGCTTGGAGATGGGCCTTGGGAAACCAAAGCTTCAGGCAGGCAGGCAGCACCTACTTGTTACAGGGACACACACAAAGCCCGCAGAATTTTCCTAGGTCCGTCAAATTCTTTTCTGCTTCTTTCATGTCCTTATTGATTTGGTCCATCCCTTCCTCAATGCGTTCCAGTTGTTCTGATTAAACACAAGTATTTTATCCCCACAGAATGAAGCAGATGGAAAAGGACAAAGAAAAAAAAAGACAAAACTTCAGACATTCACTTTGACATTAAAAAAAGAAAAAAAAAAAAAAGAAGAAAGAAAACTGGACGCCACAGATTAGAGCTGGTACCCAGTACCTACTTGTTACAAGGACATATGAAAAGGCCACAGCATTTCCCTAAATCTTTTAAATTTTTCTCGGCCTCCTTCATGTCTTGGTTGATATGGTTCATGCCTTCTTCGACACGATCGAGTTGTTCTGGTTAGGACAAAGGGATGACAGTGTGGAATGAATTTTTTGGGGGTTTCCAACAGAACATGAGAAATGACTATGTGAAACAGAATTTGAAAGAGAAAGAGAGATACTACAATGCATTGTCCCAGAGGATGCATTGTTGTAGACTGCTGCCGCTGCCCTAGCAGGCATGGGTGGAAGGAAATGAACAAAAATGATGCTCAAAAATAGTTTGTAATTCAAACATGATGGGATGGGGTCGGGAGACCTGTTTGTTTCTCAGTGTCCAGGAAAACAGCACAGCATATTCACTTACTCAGACACCAGTGAAACCCAAGAGAAAGAAAAACAGGGTGTTAGTTTATGTTTTAGGCATACCAATTTAATGCCACTGGAGAAAGTATCTGTTTCAATTTTAAAATATCTACATCTTTTGGTTTTTTAAGCATCCTCAACTAGATAAAGGTAGACAACAGAATCCATTTCTTCTTTGGGGACAACAACAGTAGTGATCATTAGCAATGAGTACAGATCTTTTTTCTTCCCCTAGCAGTGGCTGTCTAACCAGAGGTAGCTCATGGTCTGCTCTTGGTTTTGCCTATTTCATTCATAGAAACTGTAAAAAAATAAAAAATAAAAAAAATAAAAAGGTAACATCAGTGCAGCAACATTGCAAGTACTGGAACATTTCAATTCCTCTCTCATCCTATGACTTCCTTGCTATGAAAGCTTTGGAAGACATGTCAATTGTCTGTCTCCTGATGTAGTCTCCACAACGGAGAGCATGCTAAATACGAAGCCCAGGCAGAGAGATCAGGGAGAATAAATGCCTCTTTGGAGGAGGGTTGATGGATTGGAACATAAGACAGTACTGTGTTATTGCTACCACAAAGCTGACGTTATTGTATCTAAGACATAGATCGATACTCATAAAAATGAATCAGACTTCTAGGTTGCTAGGGTTACATACACCAACTTGATTAATCTTTTAAAAGTTGTGTCACCAAACTGAGGTAGCTATAAGTTCAATGAAGGGATTTTTAAAACAGCTTTTAAGACCATTAAAGGAAAGCAGTAATGGATGTCTTGGCTGTCTAATTACAAAACCTAATTACATTCCCATTCCTTTTTTCCATCTGTATTTTCACGCATGCAATGAATGCCTATGCCTCCGGGAATAAAGGCATGCTTAGAATAAAACTGATAAGTACATTTCCAGCCTAAGGACATAAATAATCACGTAAAACAATTTCACATTAAGTTGTACCATGAAATTGTTATTGAAAAAACTAAGATAGGTTTGCTAGTGACTCATCTGAGATGAAATTTGGAAAATAAAATCCTATTGTGTTCTCTGTTGTGGGGTTAAGGAACAGAATTCAGCTTATTAAGAATTTCCTATTTCTGCTATGCATTTCAAATGACTGGTGAAAACAAAATTTCAGTGTTTATCCATCCATCATTGGATACCTGGAGGAAATAACTGTGTGGTGCTAGAGAACTTTGGCTGAATAAATACAGATACAGTGATGTCGTCACAAAAATCCTTAAAAGGGTTAATATATGTACATATTCCATCTATCTATCTATCTGGATGGCGATTCTTTTTTTAAAATTTATTTTTTTTTAGAGATAGGATCTCTCTCTGTTGCCTAGGCTGGAGTGCAGTAGGACTCACTGCAGCCTCGAACTCCTGGCCTCAAGTGATCCTCCCACTTCAGCCTCCCCAGTGGCTGGAACTACAGGCACATCATCATGCCTAGCCTAGATGGCAAGTCTTTACATTCCAGAAGAATTTTTTCTTTTCTAAAGGTTTTACTCCAGCTTTATTTTAGGAATGCAATATGTTAGTTTGTTAAATACTCAAGTTAGGGAACTGGTGGGGGAAACTCTGGTTAGGAAACTCAATATCATCAAATGAAGAACCATTATATGTGCAGACTGAAATCAGGATGTCAAATCTCAATGCGGTCATTGCTAATGGCTTCTGGGAGTGCTGGGCTGAGATCGGTTGGAGGGGATGTCTGGATTCAGAGGGAAGGAAGGCATGCTAGACTCAACGAATGACAGCTGCAATAAGCCACAAATTGTGGCTTGGGGATAACATATTCAGTTATCTGTCCTTCTTGAGTTAGAAAGTAAGTTAATAAATTTTTGGCCAAAATACTAACTCTCTGACAAGTTTTCAGGAACCCCAACCACTATGCCCCCAGGGATTAGGAGGTACCCTATAATATGCAAGTTGGCTCACAAGTGTTAGACCTCTGAACTGGAGAATTAAAATTAAAAGGTAAAAAACAAATAGGCAAGTCCAAATCCATATTTCTGAGAGCTGGGTTCTGGCATGGGTCACCAGTTTAATTTGGCAAAGATTTGACTAAAAAAAGGAAATTCTGAAGCTGAATTTGATTGAGAAAACTATTTCATACCTATCCATATCAGTTGAATGTATCTTTATATAAAAATTCTAAGCCGTTTAAAAAATATGGTGGGACCATTTTGTCACAGCAGTCTAACAATAGTATCCATTTATATAGAGTACTGAGTTATGTTTGTGGATACGTTTGGCATCCTGGGGCTTCATAGCACTTCAGTGATTTCTGTGAAGACATTTCTTAGGAAATGCTTAAAAATAATGTATTCATTCCATTCTGGGGTGGACAGCAGCATCTCTGAGGCTAGCACAATGCACCATCCAGGGTTGACTGCTTCTTACCTCCCTAAGCTTGTTTTTTGGCTGTTTTTATTTATACGTTGAGTCTGGGAGGAGAATAACATTTTGAGTTGAGACAGGTCTTCCAGTAGGAACATTACATGTTGAGGCAAGAGCTTGGGCTTTCTTTTGCCATTATGTTTGGATGACTAGTTATTTGTGATAGAGCCACTGATGGCAGGATGCTCAAGGATCTAAGTTTACACATATTTTCTACTTATCTCACCTAAGTAAGGTGACATGGGCCCTTAGAATCCTCAACCTGGTAGAAAACAGTAGAAGAATAGCAAGAATCAATGCTATTGACCTAGTGTGCAATATCCAGTTACAAGATGCTGCCTATATGATTTTCTTTTTCCTTACCATTGATAAACATATAGAGATTCATTTAAATAAATTTAAATAGCCAAATGTGACTACCATGTTGGATAGTGCAGCCTTAGTCATTCATAAAAGGTATTGGTGAGTGAAGTTTAGCAAGAGGGATATTTTCTCAAATGCTGCCTCATGGTGCCATGAACCTTTTAAGATAGTCCTCGTAAGATGATAGGATAGTCATCTGGCCCTCTGGATGGGGCTTTTCTTTGGCTTTCTTCTGCCAGGCAGTGGTCAGAGATAGTTCGTAGTTGATCCCAGGGGATGTCCCCAAAAGCCACATCTTCAGCATCAAAACAAACATATAAACCAGCGAAGACCAACAAAAGAAACAAGAGATATGAAGGTGAAAGCCCACATTAGTGCCTAGGACATTTCAGGGGATTTCTCTTTGGAGACAAGTTTTCTAGAGAAATGAAAGTCCTGGGGCTCAGGATATTTCCAGGGCTGTCTCTCATGCTCAGTGCTCCTTGGTGTCTCCTGATACCTGGGTATAAAACAAGAATCCCGTAAGGAATTTCCCAGTGCAACCATTAAGCTGGACAACCTGGAATGGTCTGGCCTGACCCCCACAGTGGTTGTAACGGTTCTTTAGAAGGATGGCTGTTTCTTGAGGCTCCTGTGCAGCTGTGGGGTGGAAATAGTCAATGCTTTTGGTGTTCAGGCACAGACAAAATTCGTAGAGCATAACTGAAGAGAAATTTTAAAGTAGTTACAGAGCTAAATAGCTAATAAACATGGCACATACAGAATTAAAATGCATTTAAGATGGCAGTGAAGATAGTTGTTGACTTATGCTCATCTGTCATTTTAAAAGGTCCTAAGCTCCTATTATAGTATAAATGGAATGTGTCCCACTTAAGACCAGGCGGAAAACGCCCACTTTTAGGGAGATTTACAGTTGCATGTTTCTTATCAGTATCAATCTATTCACTTCACCTCTGGTAAAACCCGCTATCCTTGTTCAATGGAGGAATGCCACATTTACTGTGGTATGGCCACAGTTGAAATGTTTTAACCAAGAACATTAATGATCCCATGGGGAAATCTGTCACACAGATATTGTATTCTGTTTTGTTTCATAGAGAATAATATATAGAGGATCCTGTGAATCATTTGTGCTAAAGCATTACATATTTTTGCATTTGTATGGGGATTTTGGCAAATCATATCTTTAGATTTTCTTCATCCAAGTACAATGACATTTTTAACTCAAGTAAGCAAGTGATTTACTTTCTATCTTTTTGATTTTGGGTTTGTCTATATTAGTTTCCATGTTTTTATGTCAATGCTTTCTAGTTGGGGGAAAAAGTCTCTATCTTGAATCTTTCCCAAATCTTCCTCCTTTTGCAATGACCCTTCCCCCTTCACATTACAAATTCTTAACTGAAAAAGTTAATAAGGCAGAACTGCTAATTATTTGTATATGTTTCAATTTTGCTCTGGAAATGAGGTGCCACTCTTCTATATGGGCACCTACTGTTTAATTTTTTTTTTTTTTACAAGCTACAACTTGTTGCATCCTGAGTGTCAAAGCCTATGTCACTGTTATGCAGATGGAGCCAGCAAATCTTATAATTACAGCAAACTCAGTTGGGGACTTCTGAGGACCGCCACTGCTATGGTAATACTGTCAACACAGACCTCCTCCATTGGGCTTTGTTATTTGTGTAAAAATTTTGACAATTTGTACTTTGAAAATTGGAGGGAAAGCACTGGGGTTGATGTGCGATTGTTTTTTCAAAAACTTTTTTCTTGATTTTTTTTTATTGATTGTTGTATATTTATTGAAAAAGTTCAGTGCATATAAATAATGTAAAACCAAAAGTCTTTAAATGACAGCCATGTGGGTGTTCCCCCTCTGAGCAGGAAAAGAGCCTTATGTCTGTTATCTATAAGGCAAATTTCTCCCAGTTTGAGCTTTATGCTTGGAGTTCATTTATGGTGGCCTATGCTGTGAATGAAGTTTACATTTTTATCTTTTCCATTAAAAAATAACTCAGGCGATTCAAAAGATTGTCTAATGCTTTCACAAAATATGAATAAAGAGAAAAACTTCTAAAAAATCTGCTTATTATGATAAAATTCAAAATGTAATCAAGTAGCTAACTTGTGGCTAGAATTATGTATAATATCACCATATAGCTAGATATATTGAGACAAGAAGAATTAGGCTATTACCCTTCTGTGTTGCACTTGAGAGTATAGAAATGCTATACCAAAATGCTGGCTGTCTGATTTTCATTGCTTCTAGCATATAATAATTTTAAAAACAGGCCAAATATTTCAACTGGTTCAATTTTCTATTTTCCAAATAATTCTCCTCTGCTTATATCCTATTAAAAATAGTTTCCATTATTTAAAGAATTCCCATAGTGACTTGGAAATCAAAACTGCCAGATACTGAATTAGAATGGTCAAGAAAGTGGGCAACATGACATACTATACTATCATTCTATCTAAGTACTATTAGAAGGAAACCAAATTTATTGGGAAAGTTTGGGCGTATGGAGAATAAGAGAATTCTCACACTGTCCAAAATACTATCGTTAAAAAAAATACAAACAAATGGCTTTTGCCTTCAAAGTTCTGTTACCCCAATAAATATAACAGAGAGTAGTACCATTCATTCAGTCATGAAGAAGGCCTTGACATTTTCATACATTTACTAATCTTTCCAACAGAGAAAGAGAAAAGCAAGATGAAAATTCTAGAACCCTCACATTCACGTACGTGCGTAACACATGTCAAAATGACCACCTGCATATGCACAAATAATTGAAAAAATGCACATTATTCAGATGAGGAATTGTTCTTACTGAAGAAATCTGAACTTACCTCCTTGTTCATCCAACATAACCAAAGTCCTGATACCAGCATCTTTACTCTACATTCCAATAATGGTAGCAAAGTTGAAAGGAGTTAGAGAGAGAAAAGAGAGAAAGAGACATCAGTAAGGGGACAATTAGCCCTAGAAGTGGAAAATGAAGAAGGACCAACAGAAAACAGGGAGGAAGGATGGTGAGAGCCTTGAGGGGTGGGGAGGGGTGTGCAGGAATGGGGGGCCTGCAGACTTGCTCTGGCAGCACTGCTCTGGGGCAGGAAGGAGAAGGGGATGTAGCATACTCTCTAGGGAGGAGGGCTGGGGATGGGGCTTGGCATGGGATTGAAATACACATACTTAACATGATACTGTCATTTTATATTTAGAAAATAAAAATGCCTATGGTTTCCATCGCATCAACCACATAAAACAAACCTTTCAAAATCTTCTAGACTGAATTTTCTTCTCTGGCATAATCTATCAGAGAGTCTCCATCAGGGAATTGGGGAGGGATTGCTCCACCGGGAAGATGTGCAAGAATCTTGCGGGGTGGCGAGAGGTTTTAAGTTTATCGGAAGAGAGCATGGCTTCACTAAGGTGGGGAAACACATTTCAAAAGGAAACTCGCCCTCCTATTTTCTCTCTATGGAGAGAAGTTCCGTGATATTTAGAAAAGGGATGGAGGTGAGGAATAAGGGCTCTTTATTCTGAAATCTAAAATTCTGCACAATGATATTAGTGTGAGAGAGTAATTCCTCTGCAAGCTTTACTGCAGTTCTTTTGTGCAGGCGAAGTCTTTAAAAGGCAGTCCTCATCTTGTTCCTTATTGTTCAAATAGACTGAACACTGTCTGAACCTCGGGCAGGAGGAGAGTGGGAGTTGGTGGGCAGGAGAAAAGGGACAAAGATACTCGCATCACTGCTACTTAGGAATCATCATTTCTAGGAATTCCAACCAGTTTAGACCACCCATTTTACAGAGTAACCGTTAATGAGTATAAAATGGCATTGCTCGCAGTTCGGATTAATTGCTTTTTTCAAGGAAAGCTCCTGGTAGCTCCCAGAATAAATTCTAAAAGAAGACCTGTCTCATAGCCTCATTTATTTGCTACTGACTTACTCTGAACTAAGAAAGAGAGAGATGTTAGTGGAGGCCAACAGAGGTTTTGTAAAAATATAGATAGTATTTTAGCAATTAAATTCCAATAGTGCTTCTAAAAAAAAAAAAACACCGAAAAATGATATCTGTGAGCTTTGATAAAGTCACCATTTTTGGAGAATGTATGCAGTTAATTTTCCAGGACACAAAAGCCTACCTCACCTCAGAGCACACTTTGATAGACGTTAGTGGTAAAGCCAGGATGTAGTTTGGAGACTGATGGCACAGGGTCACTCTAAGACTCACAGACAGCACAGATTCTTGAGCCAGACACTGGGCTGGAATCTTGGTGGTTTCATTTCCTAGCTGCGGGACTTCAGGCAAGTGTCCTAACTGCTCTGTGCTCCTTTGTAATACAGCAATAATAGCTAGCACCTCCTTGAATTTTTATGTGAATTAAATGAATTAATATGTGGAATGTGCTAGATTGGAGTCTGGCCTACAGTTAGCCTTACATAAGTGTTTCTAAAATAAATAGATTCCCAAAGTGCATCTACAGCAGGATATCTAGGCAAACTAAAAATATCAGCATTACCAACTATCATCAGAAGCTTCTAGACCACTAATTCTCTAACTTTAATGGACACATGAATCCCCTGCAGATGGGTCACCTAATAAGATTCTGAGTCAGCGGGACTGGGATAGAGCCCGAGATTTTTTTTATCTCTGACAGGCTCCATGATACAAGCAGCTGGTTCAGGGACCACACATTGAGTAGCAAGATTCTAGACCACAGAAGACGTCTCAACATTTTTTCCTTACATGTGTTGTTAAATGGACTTTTGTCTATATTAGCCTGCATTTTAATGACTTATTTGCCCTTTGCTGCATATTTTATCCATTTCTTGTGAGAGGAAATTATAAAAAGCAGGTGGCTGTTCAGGCATATATACTGTGACGATGCAAATTCTGGTGAGGACAGAGGCATCTTGGAGAGCACCTTCTCCTTGAGGACCCAATCAAAGCCACACAGGAATGAGATCCCTGCTCCATTCTCCTGGGGGCAGTGGATGGGAAAAAAGTTAGTGATTTTAGTTTGGTCAGTCCAGCTGCCATCTGTTTACACTTTCTTGATATTCTGTTCTATCCATTTATTTTTATAAGAAGCCCTGCAAGTATAATTTCATATTTGTCCAATTTGGTGCTGCATGTTTCAGCATTAGCATGATTCACAGAACTAATCTGAGGCAGCAAGATTGGGTTGCCCCAGTCTGGGAGAACAGCAGCAGAGAGCACTGATCTGGGAGTCAGGAAAGCTGGGCTGTGCTCTTAGCTCACTCAACCACCAACTAGTCATGAGACTAGGGAAGAATCTTCTGATCTTTCAGGATCTTTCCCTACCTTTAAAATAGGTGTAGAGGTGCCAAATCAGATTGTGTGGCTGATAGGTCGGTTCACTCACTCCCTGGCTCACTTGCTCTATTCAGTCATTCAATCAGTCAATCAATGTTTACTGAGCCTTTGCTCTGCCCTGGGCACTAAGGGGAAGGGGTAGACAAATGCTTGGCTTCTCAATGGTGCTGCTCAGTGTGAGAGACAATTTAATCAGGTGGGCAGAACTGCGATCTGGGAGTCAACAATGCTGAATTCCAGATCTATCTTTGTAGTCGTGGTTCTTTATAGTAACCTGTTTTGTGTCTCAGCTTCCCCAGCTGTCAAATGGGGACAATCACCTCTCCTTGCCACAGAAAAGCTACAGAATGTAAAGCCCTCTAAAAGTTCTCCTCTAGGGGAAGCTGTGCTAGGTTCAGAAGGAAATACACAAAGATGCAGGATTTAATTTCAGTAGAATCTCCATCAGTTTAGAATGAGCTGCTTTGTTTTCATAGACCATTTTGCTTTTTGTGGAATTCTCAAAGAAAAATAATTATGGCAGGAGTTGCTGGTGGAAGGGAAGTTAAGTGCTATGTGTAAGAATTTATGCTCTAAAAATTTAGGTAGACCCAGGCTTTCATTTCGAATCCGCCACTTCCAGCTGTGTGTCTCAAGCAAGCTACTTAACCACTGTATACCTTAATCTCCTCCACAGTAAAATAGAGATCAAAGTAGTTGTAAAGGGCAGCTACAAAGATTAAATTAGATAATAGAGGTTTGATGGTAATGATGATGACCTCTCGAAACACAATACCTGGCACATAGTAGGTGCTTAATAAATGTTAGAGCTTACATTTAGCTCCGATGCTTTGCTGATAGTTTTTATCAAAATAGCTGGACTGTTCTTTAGGGGTGTTGGAAGCTCAAGGAGAAGGGCAGGGATGAGGACAAGATTTCAGGGGAGGCAGAATATTACGTTTTCTTATTCCTTAAACAGTATTATGTTTTAGTAGCTAGGAAGCAAGAAGAGGTGGTTCTATTTTTATCTCAGCACAATTCTTGGTTTCTGTTTGAGATTGCTGGGAAAACAGCATACCTAAAAACAGGGGAGTTGGAGCTATGAGGAATTTTTTTTCTTTATCATTTCTTTTTCTTTATTTCTCTATTTTTAATTTTTAAAATTTTTACTTTTTTGCATATGAACTAAGACAATGTTTACAGAACGTTTCTAATCTTTCTTTTGTCATTCTGAGATGCTTTCCCTGAAGTCTGATACATTTGAGCTAAAACAGAACTCTCCAGGCCCTCTCTCATGTGCTCGAGTTCCAAAGGACCCTATATCTGCATATCTGCAAAGAACTGTCCAACCTGTATTTTTTCATTTTTAACAGAAAGTCTGGCATACCACAAACAGCGTTAGAATGCTTGTTCTCTTCCCATGGCCAAAGTGTCTTGAAAGATAAGGTGGAATAACAAAGGAAAGATGCTAAAAGATTCATGAAATGTTAGTAGTTCAATAACCACTCCATGGAAGCTGTGTTGTGCGTTTGAACTGGCCTGCCCTCACACAGCGTGGCTTTTCCTGGGCTTAGTTTTCATAGCTCAAGGCATTAATGTATAGACTTCATTTCCTGGGATCCAATACTCCCTCCTTGAAGATACCTTCATGATTCTCTCACCAGACTCAGTGTTCCCTCTTCTGTGCTCCTAAGGTAAATATGGCCTTGAAATTGGAGAGCTATTTACATATATGTTTCCTTGCAAGATATCAATTGACATCTCCCTTCCTATCCGCTGAGTTAAGCATTCCATAAATATTTGTTCAAATACATCTAACTCCCAATGGGGAACCAAGTGCTATGTGATTTCTA
Organism: Microcebus murinus; assembly: GCF_040939455.1. Classification (NCBI taxonomy): domain Eukaryota; kingdom Metazoa; phylum Chordata; class Mammalia; order Primates; family Cheirogaleidae; genus Microcebus; species Microcebus murinus. The sequence continues at coordinate 20,929,572 of NC_134119.1, forward strand.
ACCATGTTACCTACCTGTGGTATTCAGCTTTTCTGGACTTCTGCCATTGTCCTCTGTCTAACTTTATATTATCCTTGAAATGCTGGTGATGGCTTCTATTAAAAAGCTAGTTCCTACCCTAGCCATACTTTTTGTTACATCCTGGAGTCTACCGGGGATGGTGCAGAGTTGTATATTCTACTGAAAGTGGGATTGTTTGCCTTAGGGAGATTTTACAAGTTGAATAACCTTGCCTGTCTTTGCGAATGAATTTCTATACAGATTCAGCTCAATTCAAATTATATGGCACTGATGAATCTTGAGATCATGGGCAAGATCCTGGTATTTCAGTGCTCAGATTTTCCAAATGATTTCTGCCTTTGATGAATATTTAATGCCGACTCTCTTTAAAGAGAATTTCCTTTTTGATTGAAATACAGAATATCATCTGAATAGCCAATGTCCTAGACACCAGGGTGCTGGGCCATAAATATAAAATAACCCAGGAGGAAGTAAGAGCAAATCAATCTCCTCTGGCAATACATTGCTCACAGTTTCCTAAGGATGGAAAGTCTAATAGCCTCCTCTCATTTATTAGAGGTAGGAGATAGCTTCCATCTGTTTCACTTCTTGTTCTAAGATGCAGCTTCATGCTTGATTGAGAAACACTTCAGGAGAAACAAAAACGTATGATTTCAGAATCCTACTTCAATCAATAGAGCTTTTGAGATTCTTTTTTTTTTTTTCCTAGAATAAATTAGAGCAGACGCTCATTTTTCAAGGCTGGTCAACACTGCTTGCAATTTAAGAAGACACATGAAAAAGAAGCATCTGTGTCCCAAAGACTCTGACGGGTGAGGGACCAGCTCAAGGTGGTGTGTTCTTATTCATTTGTTTCACTGCTTTCCACAGTCTAGGCAGCGTTCCAACACTGCACAGGTGGGCGAACTGGTAACAGTTCTGGTATTTTAGAAATTTGCATCGCATGTGCATGCACGTAAACGAAAATGAAACGTTAGGTTGGAGGCTACGGTTGAAGGTCACAGAGATGTATTATGATAACAACATAATAATATACAATAAAGTAATTATGTCGGTTGACTTCTGGACTTCTTTCACGTTAACATCAGAGTTCCTGCAGGAATGTTGCTAACATTCGCTCCTTTCATTTTTTTCTGATGACAAATTGGGAGAGATTAAGTCTAGGCTGAGAGCCTTCGCCAGTGCTCCCAGATTTAGAATATCTGCCTCCTTCTTGGTCCTCAAGTATTTTTACATGAACAGTGTTCCCAGGACAGAACAAAAAAAAATCATCTCTCTTTATTTAGAGAGGGAAGGCTGCTTTTTACTGGGCTTAGGGCCTCCTCCTCACAGGTCTGCCTTCCTGTATGGCCCAATTTGTGCTACACTGCAGGCTTGAACTGTCATTTTTGTGTGTGTGTGTGTGTGTGTGTGTGTGATAAGAGATTTTGCTATGTGCACCCTACCCTGCCTCCTCCAATTTTCCCAGCTCCCTGGGGCGCTGATGCTTGCTACCTTCTTCCCACAGCCCCAGTGGCAATTCACATGCAGCCGTATTTCATTCCCAGGTGACAAACTTAAGCTATAGAAATAAGGGAAGATGTTAGCTCTCGTAGTGTGAGAGGTAGCTGCTTTTCCTTTTAGCCCTTGCAAAATTTATCTTTTTTTTTCCCTTTCATGTCACTGCATAAGCAATTTACAGTAGCATGAGGTGAGTTGGTTCATTTAATCATTCTGCTGGAAAAAACCCCAAGATCTCAGAAAATGATAATGACACATGAATTTATACATTGATAAGCAGTTTCAAAGCATCGCTAAAACAGCGTCTCACTGAATAAAAACTATTAGGCTTGTTTTATTAGGTTAAGATAAATATAGTCCAACCCATTCTTTTTCCACTTCATCTCTCCCAATGGACAAGTTCAATTAATCCATTTATTCTTCCTGGTTGACTGCTGCTCTACCAAATTGGAATGAGTGAGGTTTATTGCAAATGCCCTTTTGATTCCATTATTGCTATCTGCCCTATTTTACCCATTTAAAAATAGTTTGGGATTCATTAACCATACTTTGCAAATGGATGTTCAATCCAGAATCAGGAATGTAAAAGAGCTTCTGTGTTTATATTATTGGATTTGATATTTCCCTTTTGTTAAAGATTTTTCCTATTTGTCCATAAATTTTAGTGCCTGATTCTAAATATAGTAATTTTCTAAAAATGATATACCTATATGGATACATAGTTTTAAAAGTCTTCTATATGACTAAAGTCAGATCAGGATGTCAAGGTTAGATGTGATTTATAAGCATCAAAGTAATTAAAAATGAAGCTTTTATGTAGATAATTCCTTTGCATATTAAAAATTGTTCTGATTTTCTTCAAGTGATCCAATCTTTTGTAATTTCTTGGGAGCATTGATTGGGAAATTCCCAGACTATAAAGGTGGATAGGGTTGGGAGGGAAGGTGAATATGCTTTCATGGATACCTGGTAACTTAGATACTTCATCTCCCTCATCACGTGGCTTCCTGATAGGCTACATTAAAACTGAACTCAATGGGATCATGGCTGAGGGAAAGGCAGTAGGGTCTAGGCAAACAGGATGTCAGCATAAGGGATTAGTTTGTTCATCTTAAAATATGGACATTCCTTACCTCTTCAACCAGTTGCAGCATACGACGGGTGCTTTCCAGTGACTAAGATAGAAAAACATAAACATTATGAGTGCAAGATCCAGAGGTCTTGGAAAGTCAGAAATACTTTCTTCACTTGAGAAACACGAAGAATCCTCATCACGTATTCTTTTAAGTTTGCAAGTAAAACACAAAAAAATGTCATTCCGTTTTCAATGTCTTTCCTATCAGACTTTCTACAAGATCAGATTCCCTAAAGCGATTACATTCAAGCTTATCTTCGTAAAATCAAAACCATATGAAGCTGATCTTGATATCAAAGACAAAGTAATCTAGAAAAGATAATTTTGCATGCTCAGAATGCATGAAAAATTATCTCAAATACTCAGAGGACCCATTTGGTCCCTCTGGGCCAGGAATATTGAATTTTAAACACTGACATAATTTTTCATGAATTGAGATGAATATAACATCACGTTTCTTATAAACCTCGTAAAAACACAATTGGAATTTCTTATCAATACAAATTAAGCTGTTGCCTTAGGGTGAAAAAAATCAAGCATGTTTGAAATAACTCGCCTATAGAGACAGCTATAATAATTATCTTCATCCTTAGATTGAAAAAAAAAAACGAGAAGGGAAGTCTGAGCTCGGCGATGGTCCCTCAGGCACAGTGCTGTCACTTTTTTCTCATTTACTTTGAAACTACTAGAGCCCAACAACCAGTGGTTTCTCAAAGCTGTGCTTTTAAGTGACAAACCGATTTTGAACAAGATTCTGCAGGAACCTGAAGGATGGTAACATTCCTCAAAGAGCTGTCAGCAGACTGCCTTTTGAAATAGAATGGCTATATGCAGTGGTGTGCTGGCTGATGTTTAAGCTCCCCCCCCCAAAAAAAAAGAATATATAAATGTATTCAAGTTTATTTGATTAATATAAAGGATGAATACAATGTGCAAATAATGAAATATGTAATACTCTTTATTGTAAATTCCCTATAGCCAATTGATTCTCACAGAAAGCTTGTGTTGCTTTTTGGTGAACTCTTGTGTCCGTAGCTAACCATGTGATGAACAAGTGTGGTTCTGACATGACTGTTGGTTGGATGTTTTCACTTATGTTAATGAGTAAGAGGAAAATGAAACAATGAAGACATGTTGGAACATTTCTTATTTGTCAAGGACAAAAGTGATTTCTTTGCTTTAGAGAATCACAGTTTTCAAATACCAGAAGATTTCTCAATTTTTTGGTGTGTGATTCATTGTGTAATGACTGAAAACATGCACACTTTAAAGTTTAATCTGCATTATTAATATGTTCTCCACTTTCTTAAATCTATACAGTCAACAAAACAATAAATCAAGCCCTGATTTGTAGTGTTTGCAGGTTCCCATGGTATAAATATTCTTACTCTGATTTTTAACTATAACAAAATGTCACTGAATGTGAAGTTGGGAAAATATGCAGAAATACACCATTATATGGTATTCCCACCCTACAGATATAATGGCTATATCTCAAGAGCAGAGATAGTAGTAAAATGATTGTAAAATAATTAGAAAGAGATGAGTTTTTAGTATTTATTACTTTTGATTTTAATACAATCTAATTGCCAGCTTATATAATCCAATTTTATACAAGCTGGTTGTGTCTAGCAACCAGCTTGCAAAGTTCCCCAAAATGTTAACAATCAGCTCTTGGAATTGAGGCGGCTCTAGCACACCACTGAATGTAAGACACCCACAGACATTGCTTTTCTTAGCGGACCTTGACTTCTCAAGATTTCTAGAAATTGGGAGGTAGAGCCAAAACACTAAGCTGTATATAGATTTTATTATCAACCCATTCTGGTCTGCAGAGACCTTAGGTATATAAGAAATCAAAATCATATCCCTCCGTTTCTTTTTTAATTGAGACATTAGAATAAGCCCTTTTCCCACCTGAACCTTAATGAGACAAACCACTCAGGCCCCCATCTTTTGTCTCCCTTCCCAGGTCTCCATCCCTCACCTCATCGGCCAGCTGGTCAGCCCTTCGCTGCATCTCCTCCAGCTCATTGCGCATGTCAGCGTCTTCGGCCATGGTAGCGGTGGGGGGTGGCTGGGCGCCTGGCCTGGGGGGTCAGTGATGTATTTGGCCCTGGAACCTGGAAAGAAGCAGATTTGAAAGCATGAGAGCTTATATGTGTGCGTGTAGGTCTGTGCCAAGAGCGGAAGATCTGAATGACCCACACTCTGTCATGACCCATGGCTCTGTCACCTTCTGAACTTGAAGCCACACCCAGACAAGAGTCAACAGAATCATGGTATTTCTCCAGAAGGCTCCATGAATACAAATTTGCCAACTTTACCATGGAGATCAATAGATACTACCTATGAAGTATTTTTAAAGACACAACCATTCAAGGGTTGGGAATGATGGGATGGAAGAATGTGGTTTTGGGTTTGTACACTTTTAATGTCACATTTCTTTATTTTATTTTTTCTTTGTTTAAAACAGCTTTATTGTGGTATAATTGACGCACAGTCAACCCCACATATTTGGATTGTACAATTTGAGAAGCTTTGACATATGTATTCATCCAGGAAACCATGACCACAATAAAGAAAATGAATGTATCCATCACTCCCAAAAGTTTTCTTATGCTCTTAGTATTCCTACCTACCCATTGCTTCCCTCCCTAGACCACCTCACCTTTAACCCCAGAAGACTGCTGATCTACTTTCTGTCACTAGAAATTATTTTGCATTTCTTAGAATTTTATATAATTGAAATTATATAGTATATATTTTGTCTGCCTTCTTTGACTTAGCACAGATATCTTGAGATTTATCCATGATGTAGCATGTATTAACAATTCATTCCTTTTTGTCATTGAGTAGCATTCCATTGTATTTAGAGGTGTTTAGAAGCAAAAGGCAAAAAACCTTTCATCTCCTTCAAGTCATCAGAGATTGCTAACCAGGCTTGTGCAGAGGTGAGCCGCTATCCCCTCAAAGAGGGATGAGTGCTTGGCCCTGAAATGTGACCAGTCTATTTCTTGGCTACTCTCTTGCAATCCCATATGATGCAAATTACAGGTAGCAAGACTGAGGTCCCTCCAGAGCAAACTCATCCCTCCCTCCCTCCTTTCTCACATCCTTCCTTCCTTCTCAAGTATTTGTTGAGCACCTGTAGTATGCCAGAACAGTGTTAGGCATTAGGAATATAGTGACAAGTAAGACACGAAGTTCACTGCCTTTACAGAACTACAGTGTGATCGGGAAGATGGAAGTGAAAGAAGGAAATTAGATGGGTCAGTGTGAAGTAAGTACACTAGGGGACATGCCTGGTGCTATGGGTGCCCACGGTTTTGCAGGAGGCCTCCTTAAGGAAGCCATGTCCCCAGGAATAGCCATTAGAGGGAAGGAGTGAAGGGCCTGCAGAAGGGTTTCAGATGATAAGTATTTGATGTGGGGAAGACTTCTCTGTGAGTAGCACATTTGTGGAAGGCGTAGGCTCTTGTCTTGTGGCTGAGATGGCCAACTGTGCACTGGAATTTATCCTGCCTCTTGCATGGTGGAGCATGGTCTCTGGGAAACAGCTGTCCCAGCCAGGAATTATATTTCCAATCCCTATGTCAAGGAGGTGGTGCCATGTGACTAGAGACGGTCTGTGAATTGTAGCAGAATGTTGTGTGTCCCTGTTAGAGTAAGGCAGTTCAGAAGTAGATATTCTATTCCCTCTCTTTCCCCTTCTGCCAGAAAAACAGGGCTCTAGAGGATGGCTGAGCCACGAGACAGCGGCAGATTGGGGCCTCTGCATCCCTGCATGGAGAGAAGTTGACTGTTGGCCAGAAATGCCTGAACTCTTAGATGAGCAAACAATATACTTCTATCGCGTTACACTACTGAAAACACAAGGGGTTAGTTTTGTTATAGCAGCTGTTATTATACTCACGAATAAAGGCCTGAAGAAACTTAAGATGGAATCGAAACACTGCATATGAGTATGATTTTCGAACCAAAAACTTATTTGTGTTTGTGCTTCTATTGAAAACTGAAGCCGGGAGAGGAAATTAGATTTAGGCCCTTGGGGCAATACCATGTTTGTATTATTGTTTGTATGAGAATTACTTTTTGCAAAAATAAAAGTGAAAATTCTTTATCAAAAAATCAGGAACATATTTATTCTTTATCAAAAAATCAGGGCAAGGGCACAAAAGTTCACAGAAAGGGCCCTTGAGCTGAGCCTCAGGGAGGGGGCTCTGAGATCTCATCTCCCAGATCCACGTTTGTACCGCTTTCTCAACTGCTAAGGCTGAATGCCTATGAGGTTTTAATTTAGCACATATTATTAGGATCTTTCATATGTGTCACTTTTGTTAAAGAAGTTATACTATTGAAGCGTTCTTAGGAGGACTCTAAATTGAAACTTATTTAGAGATAATAGACTTCATTGTTCTTTTCTACCCATTGATTCTTGGGCAAAGCATCAAATATGAAATCCGAGTAAAAAAGGAAGTAAAAAAGCTTCAGGGCTGCATTCTACCACTGGCATTAAAAAATAAGGTAATATGCTTATGTTAGGTTAGTTTTATGGGCAGTCATTTAAAAAATTGACAGAGCATTTTACTATGCACCTGCTAATTTTCCAAACGCCTGCTCTGGCCACCAGAATGTGTGCTCACAATATAATGTAGAGCTGTAAAGACTTTATGTTATACTTAAATATGGGTCTCTACTGTAAAAATTAGGGATCTAGAAAACAGAAACTGGGAGGTATTTATACCAAGTCGCTCAAGATGAGCAGGAACAAAATCCCAATGTTCGTCTGAGAGACCAGAAATCTGTCCTCCACAATAAAATGGTAGACCCTTGGGGAAGGTGAGTAGACGGTGGGTCGTAGCTTAGTGGAGTGGACAAAAGCTTTGCTGTCTGAAAGACCTGGTTTGGACTGTTGGCTCTGGCATACAGAAGCTGGGTGGCTCTGGGCAAGTTCATCACCATCTCTGAGCCTTCGTTTTCATAACAGGACAAACACAGTGCCAACCTCACTGGGTTGTCAAGGAGAATAAATTCTAGAAAGTTCTGACCAACCTTGTTTGTAAGGATGTGGGGGCTTAATATTCAGAAAGCCTTGCTCATTCCGGGTAGGCACATACCCTTTGCTAAGAGTGGAACAAATCCAGTGTTTGTTAATTGGCTTTCCTTTCCTAACTGCTGGGCGCCAGGCATGTGGCTCTGGCGCTGAGAACCCATGGAAGCCGGAAACCAGGGAAACCAGCAGTCTCTAGGCAGCATCCCTCACAGGATTACCACCAGGAGACAAACACCAACTCCTTCTGGCCCTGTTCTCCGTCTTCCTACTTTGCTGCTGGGTTCCTTGGGGGAACATCTGCCTTCAGGTTAAGCAAGCATCCTTTGAACAGACCAGTTTATTCGAAGGCAGGGATCCGTGGGCTCTCAGACCTCTGGCACTATTGCTATTTCCCACGCCTCTAGGTCTATTTGCTGGCGGATGTCTGTGTGCTCTCTCTTTCTCTCCCTCTTTCACACGCACATACACACATACTCAAGTCGCATGTGTTTCCTTGGCAATCTCCCCTCGAAGTTGCTATTCTCAGCATGTGAAGAACAGCTGTAGGGCCCCTGGCTCTGGGATGACAGCCACCTATCCAGGTGTGGCTGATGGGCAGTTGGCAGGATGGCAGAGAAGCTACGTACTTGGCAGATAGCCTTGATTTCGTCACTTTCATGGTTCTCCCAAGAGCTCTCATACCTTTTTGTCCTGCTCTAAAATGTTGGGATATGCCTGTAATTTGGGAGGAGGGCTGACGAATCGGACAGATTTGAAATACACAGCGTTGCAAAGCTGGAAAAGCAATGTCCTCTCTGCTAACAAGATCTGGGGAGTGGTCACTGCATGCACCTGCAGATCTTCTGTTGGGATGTTTATTGCTAGTGTTCGATAAATTGTTCCCATAAACCCTAAACCCATGCATGTTAGCATCCTAACACACAGCAACTGAAGAGCCATAACGATATTGATTAACAGTAATTTTGGTAGCTGAAAGGATGTTAATAGTGAAATGATATTTATTTTCAAGGTAGCCTATAATACATCACTCACATTAACACATTAAACCACCATCCTATGTGTTGCTCAAGCTGGTAATGAGGCCCCAACCAGCAAAACCTACTTAGTAAGGGAAGAAACTAGGACGTAGAGCCTCAAAACTATCCTCTGAGGCTTTGATGGAAGACAATCAATCTCCCAGTCCATTAAGGGCCCCAAAGTATCTTATCAATTATCCAAAATCAGTGCTTACTGAAGGCTCTGGCCACTCACGGGTGTTCAATTCATGTCAATTGACTTGTTGAATGAATGACTAAATGCACGGTTCTGACATCCCCAGGGAGCATTTAATATTTCCAAATCAACACATTTCGAGGTGTGGTCTAGGACAGTGCTTCTTAAACTTCCATGGCAGTCAGAATAACCAGAGACCTTATTAGAACAGATGGCCAGGCTCTGCCCTCAGGGATTCTGATTCAGTTGGTCTGAAATGGGGTCCCAGAGTCTGCATTTCTAACAAGCCCCCAGATGATGCTGATATTGCTGGTCTACAGAGCACACGTTAGGTAGCTCCGATCTACAGAACCCCGTCTCCTGGGATGTCAATAATTGCCACCAAGTGGGGTTGGGGGAAGGTCTATAGTTATATGTGAGTGGAGAAACAGCAAGCTAAATTAACCAGAGGCCTCAAGGGAATTAGGGCCCATGGGCCAAATCCAGCTTGCCACCTATTTTTGTAACGGTCTTGAGCTGAGGATGATGTTTACTTTTTTTTTTTAGAAACAGGATCTCACTTTGTTATAGGTTGGAGTGCAAGGGTGCAATCATAGCTCATTGTAACTTTGAACTCCCGGGCTCAAGCCTCCTGAGTAGCTGGGACTACTAGCAGTAGTGCCACCATGCCTGGCTAACTTTTTTTTAGTTTTTGTAGAGACAGGGTCTTGCCATGTTGCCCAAGCTGGTCTCAAACTCTTGGCCTCAAGCGATCCTCCCTCCTCAGCCTCCCAAAGTTCTGAGATTACAAATGTGAGTCATCGCACCCAGCCAGTTTTTACATTTTTAAATGGTTAAAAAGACTCAGAGAAGGAACTATGTGACAAGTGAAAATTATATGAAATTCAAATTTCAGGGCCCATAAATGAAGTTTTACTGGAGCACTCACACACCCATTGGCTTGCCTGTTGTCAGTGGCTCCTTTCACACTACAGAGTTGAGTGGTTGCAACAGAGATCATATAGCCCCCAAAACTGAAAGTATTTACTACCCGGCTCTATACAGAAGATATTTGCAGATCCTTGGCCTAAAAAAAAGTTAAACAGAAATCCTTAAATGTTCCTTATCAGTTTTTACTATCCCCAGGGCATTGTACATTTCCTATAGACAGACACAGTGTAGGGTATTTTTTTCTGTTCATGTTTGTCTGTAAAACTCCCTTTTCATGGAGTTTCCCATAGTGTGGTTAGTGTTTCCTGCAATATATTTTAAAACAAGAAATGATGCATGGAGTAAAAAAAAACAAAAACAAAATTGCCTGTGACTATTCCTACTGGATTTGAGAATTGTAAATCTGATTTAATCTGCACCATTAATCGCAAGGTTATGGGGTGCCCTCACAGGCCTGATAAAGATTCCTAATTTCCATGACCAGCTACAGACAGAGTTTCCCTCCCTCCGTAGCAGTACTGGGCCATTTACATCAGGGACAGAGACATCCAAAGGTCTGTCACTGTTGAGGTACGTGGCACAAAGTGGGCAGGCTACAGTTATTTTTGGTGTCTAGGGCAATCTGAAAAGCAGGGGACAAATGGAGTGCAGAGAAAACCTTTTATCCCTTTCAAGGGGCTTACTTAGTTAGGTGCATTGGGGTAAAACTGCCTTCTGAATGCAGAGTCTGTATTCAACCATGAGGCCTGGGCCCAGGAGGAGAGGTGAGTGTGGATACAGCAGTGTGTGCTTTCTGATAAACATGGCGGATAGAGACACAGCTATTATGCTGAGGACAGCGGCCATCAGTCCCAGTGCCATAGGATGGGAACATCTGCAGAAAGGTGTAAGGAGAGTGCACCCTGAGCTGATATCTATTTCCATGTTTCCTCTTTTAACTAATAAAACCAAGAAATTTATATAAATCAACACCTATCAGCTGAATTATGATAGAGAGCTGAAACCTACATTTTAATGTGAGTTAATGTAAGTTTCAACTCCCTATGATAATTACTTGAATGAAGCTTCTGCAGGGTAGATCTTTCTCCTCTTCTAGACCCTGCCTGATTTCTGGTGGAGATATACTTTTAAATTCAACAAAAATTTAGGAATACTCCCTATATTCAACAAAGCCCAAAGAACAAAGGGACATTATAAATCAAGTTGGACAACTCTCTTTATATATTGATAATAATCATGTTAGCTACACTTATGGAGGCCTTGCTCTTTGCTGGGCACTATTTTGAGTGCTCTTATATAATACATAACCTTACACAAGCCTTACAATGACACATGGTGTACACATGATGACTATCACCCCTCTTTGTAGATTAGGAAACTGAGGTTAATTTTAGCTATTAACATTTGATTAAATTTCAGATCAGAGTTTGGGTCACTTAAAAAAATTTCAAAGCATATTTATTCTCAAAGCAAGATATGTGGATATTTTATCTTTTCATTGAAAACTGGGGGCTATTTTATTTTTAGTTTCATTTACATATTGGAAAATATTACAGAGTGGTTTGACAGGTACATCTCAGTATGTCTCAGTTTTTGATATTATTTAATACCTCTAGCCATGTATTTAATCTCTGATTCTCCCACCCCCCACTTTTATTCTTATTTCTCCTTTCTTCCTAAGATGTGTCATTGTCTTGTTCTTGTTATATCTCTTTCAATTGACATATCATTAATTTATTTTGTTTTTCTTGTTTTGGTACAGTATACTTAGTGCTATAAATTGTCCTCTATGTGTTACTGTGGCTGTACCCTACAGGTTTTTGGCATATAGAATGTCTTTTGGTATTTATTTTTATACAGTTTTAAACTTCAGTTTTAATTTCCTCTTTAACTCAAGAGTTATTTGAAGTGTGATTTTTAAATTTAAATATTAGAGTGCTGTGTTTTTTGTAATTTCTAATTTTACTTTCATTATGGTGAGTGAAGGTGGTCCATATGACTTTTGTTTTTTGGAATTTATTCAGATTTCTTTTGTGCTCTAACACTCAGCTGATTTTTGTGAGTGTTTAATTTGTGTTTGAAAAGAAAGTCTATTCTGTCTTTGACTCTCTCTACCTACCTACCTACATCAAATCAAGCAGAAAAGGAAGGTGTATGTTTTACTCAAACTCCCTAAATTCCTTGGTTAACTCGATCTAATGATTTCTGTAAGGGGTGTGTTCAGTTCTCCTACAGGGACTGTAGCTTTATCAATTTCTTCTTCTATTTCAGCCCAGTTTTACCGTTTACATTTTGCAGCTGTACTGTCATATATTTATAGGTCCATGATTGTTACCTTTTCACGGTGGATTGCAGCTTTCATCACTGTTGAAGATTAGTATTGCTACCATAACACACCATTTCACAATGCTATTTATGTTGCACAACTTTGATCAAACGCAATCAAATCAAATATTCACTTATCTTAGCCTTTATCCCTCTCATCTTCATAAACCAAACCAAAACAACAGCAACAGCATCAAACCAGTATTAAGCATCTAAATTTTATGGGTTCACGTGCTCTCATTTGGTTTAAGGCTCAGGCTCTAACAGGAGGTCAGTCATCTTTTTCCTCTGGGTTTGTATTCTCACCCTCCAGAAAAAGCCAGTATAGGATCTGTTTGAGGGCTAATGATCTCTTCCCCCTGCTGTAATAGCATGAGAAGATGAACGAGAGCTATTATTGTCAATGGATGAAATTTCTCCTTGAAGTTAATGCAACTGTGAGATGCAAAGTGCCCACTCTAAGGCAATAGTTAAGACAGTGATTGCTGTGGAGACAACTCCCTGGTTGTCAAGACATTATTCATAATAATAGTTATTTATCAAGAACTTGCCATGTGATAGGAATCAAACCAGGAACTTTATGTAAAACTATGGGGTTTATGTAGAAATCCCAAACCTTTGCTGCTCCAAACGTGGTCCCCAGACTAGCATCAGCCTCACCTGGGAGCTTGTTAGAACTACACAACCCAAGGCTCCACCCCAGACCTGCCAGTTCAGATCACTTTCTCAACAAGATCCCAGGCATTAAAAATTTGAGAAATAGCACCTCAAACCACATTATCTCCATAGTAAGCATGAAAAAAATGAAATACAAATTGACTTGATAACCAACCAAGATCTCAGAGCTGGTAAGTGGAAGAGGCTGAGCTTCCCACCTTGAGAAAGACTCTATTTTTTGTTTTCACTCTTGATGGTGCATTGTTATTTTAATCCCCCCAGTTCACATGTTCTGCAGACTTCCAGCATCCTTTGCTTCCCAAGTGACTGGAAGCTCTGGGGGGCTATGGGTTGTAAGTGTGTCCCAGCAGTGCCCTGCCTGGGCCAGTGGACAGTCTGGCTGATTTCCACAAGACAAAGTCTTTTATTCAGAAAACAAAAGGAAGATGGTTATGAGAAAAAGCACAGTGGAGATTTTCCATCTTTCCCAAATAACAGAGTCTCTGAAAGCTAAGACTTCTTTAAGATAATCAGAGAAAGAAAACACTGAGGATTTTGAATATTGGAAACTCTATGGATGGTCCTGATATAAATTATTCTACTTCCTCTGAAAATGATAATTAAAATTCATGTCTTACTGCTAAACTAAGGACCAGAGAGCAAAGAATACTTTTAGCAGATGACATGTAGCAAGCTTCTGTTAACACTTCTATTATTAATAATAGTCATTCCTTAAATCTTCTATATCCATGGTTGTAAATTTTTAAAAGTGTGGAATGGACTTGGCTCCCTATTATTATATTTTGAATATTCTTGCACATGAAATTCAATCTCCTGTTCTGTTCACAGTGGGTGCTACTGGGTTCAATCAATTTCCTAGTTAAATCAAAAGATTATATTTCAAATATGATAACTACACGGTTCATGAGTGAACTGATTTGCCATCTGGCATCCATTTTACTCCCATTTTCTGGTTAATGGATTAGGTCACAAGTGCTCACAACAGGACTTCTTAGTAGCATGGTCTCCTTGCATCAAAATCTTTTTTAGTTGCTTGTTAAAAATGCAGATTCCCAGTTGTATCACCTGTGGAAAGAGATCTATGGAGGTTGGGCTAGAATTTGCATTTTCAACAACCACCATAAGCCCTTTCTTATGCTCCCCAGAATGGGAGAGTCAACGTGTAGCATTGCTTAGGGCTGAAGGTCTTTGTAAGTATCCAATGGGATACTCTGATAACCCTGTGATAAAATCATCCAGAAACACAAGTACATAGTTCCTCAGCATTTAAGGAGGGCATCTTAATCTGAGGTGGTGGCCTCTCTTTCTCCCCACCGCGTCTTTTCAATATTTGATGACATCAGATGTGCTGGGTTAAATACCATAAATACATTTCTTACAGGAGGAGTTGGCTGAAGAAACATCTCAAATGACGGGCACTTCAACCAGCTCGAAGAAGTGTCACCCTTTCCCTCGGTGTCTCTTAGGGGAGGCACGGAGCACCACTGGAAGCACAATTTCTTTCAAGCGTAGCTTATTTATTTTCTAGACCATTCCATTCCACACCATTCCTGAATCGGGCTCTATATCTATATATCCGAGTATAAATAGAAACAGTCTTGATGGGGTTTCCTCTGAGAAGGGAAATCTGGCTTCCCCAATGAACCCCTTCCCTGGGCTATTCCAGGATTAACGACAGCATCACTGACTGGCAGACTTGGCTTGTGTTTTGTTTTTTAGGGTGCTGGGTCTAGGGAGGCCTGGCATTTAAATGCAGCCAGCATTGGCATTTCTTAATTGCAACGGGGCAGCAGCCAGCCACAACCAACACTGATTATGCCTAAATCTCTCTTTTTCAAAAATGCCAATGTTTCTTTTGTCTCTTCTGCAAATGTGGCTAAATGGGTATTTAGCCCTGTGGTTTGTGTTATGCAACAGTTCCTGATTGCTTACTTGGGAGCCAAAGCACAGCGAACTCACTGACCAGGAGAGAGGGAAGGGCAGAACCCAACCTTGTCTCATTTATCCTGATCTTAGTCAAAGCAAACCACAATACCTGGTTCACCCATTTAACCAACATGTACTGGAGTGGCAGGACTGCCCCTAAGGGGTGGTTCTTAGGACCTCTAGCAGGAAGCCTTTGCTTTCAGTTCTCCCCCATGTTGCCTATGGCAGAACTGATGAAAATGTCTGTATTCTGAGGTACACAGCCTGGTTCTTGGGAGATGAGCAGTATCCTGCAGCACTAACACTTGGCTGCAATAAAAAAAAAAAAAAAACAAGTTTTCTTAGATGCTAAATAAAATGGATTCTGTCTGCTCACGCACCCCCTAAGAGAAATCAAGACCAAACAGAAGGACCTCCCACATTCTCATTAAAACCAAACGATTTCTGTAAGCACACGACCAAATCAACTGTTACAAGGAAGCTGCTGTATACGGAGGTTCAGCAACGGTTTTGCCCTCAGTAGTGGACGAATGCTGTTAGTGTTCTGCTCAGCTCTCTAACTGGTTCTTGGTGGTCATCCCCCATTTTGTACCTGGGACCCTCTTTGTAACACCACCAGGAGGCTGCTTCCCCTGATCCACTGAGAACAGCAAGTATCTGGGAGCTTATGCCCCCCCACACCCCAGGGGAGGCCCATAGCTAATAACTGACTGGCACAGGAGTACAAAAGCCCAGCTCTTTTGCCTTAAGGTGAAGCAAACCACCAGGTGTAACGAACCCTCCAAAGATGCTCTCAGGACCTCACCAAACCTGGGACACCACCTGCAACGGCTACTCTGCTTGGTTTCCTGCCATCCACGCTGTTCTTCTTTTCCCACTCCCTTCCTGATTTCTCCTAAAAGCACGTCCTTAATAAATCACATGCACATAAATCCATGTCTAAGGGGCTGCTTCTGAGGAACTTAAGAGAACTAAGAGAACTTCCATTTGTTTATGAGCTATATTTGTCACGTATGGAAGACCGAATGCCAGGTAACAACAAATGACTGCATGAGGAACAGAGGGGAGAAGAGAACAAAAATTGCTTGTATTCCTAGCCACAGCAAAGAATATCTACATTCAAAATATCACAGAATGGCTAGAACTTGAGGGTTACTGGAGCGTCATTTGTCACAGGAGGAAGGGAATCTTCAAGAGGTGGAGTAATCTGAGACTATAGAGTCATCTGGAGCCTGAGTCTTTTAACTTCCAATCTAGGGCTCATCTTAAGGTATCCTTGAAATAGCAAACATCAAAAAACTTAGAGGAAGGGACTTGTCTATGCTCATTGAGGATGCTTTTAGAATATATAAAAATAACATTTCTAAGGCCAATGTGGCCTGTACTTTTTTTTTTACTGTTAATTTGAGATGTTCACTATTTTTACATTCCATGGTATCACCCTAGCAAAACTAAAATTCTAGTTTCTTCTGACTTGGATCTTTTCTGGTAGATACTGCTCTTGGTGCAGAATGCTTTCTCTCCTGAATTAAAAGGAGGCATATGAACTATCTGGTATTTATGAAAGAATCAGTGGTGGTTGTGTTGCTAAACTCATTGAGTTTTGGCATTTTCCATTATTGTCTACTTTCTTCTGGAGACAGGATGAACAGATTGGTAGGTAAATGATGCAAATCAACATGATCTATGTTTTCTTAGAAAAAGTACTTAGGGTGAAGAAAACACCCATGGCCAAGACCCCCATATCCTGAACCCATTATTTTTGTGAATAGTTTTTCCAAAACCCTGGGCTGTGTCTTCTTCATAGGCATGAATTCACACCAGATTATTAATTTATTTAATCTTCTAAAAATTGATTTTAATGGACTGACCTTTCAAACTCAGCACTGTTCTAAATAATATCTATAAAATCAAAAGTTTTCTGGCTATCTTTTCTTAATATACATCAAAATAGAAAAAACAATTATTAAAATTTTAAAAACAGACATCTTCTATCATCCTCTCAAGCTCAATTGGCCAGCCATGGAGGATGTATGTGTTATTTGAGAGCTCACTGCTACAGACGTGGGGTAGAGTCACATACTTTTCATTCTTGCCTACATTTCTACATGTCTGACCCGTGTAGAGAGTACACAGATTGGCAATGGGAGCTTGACAAACAGGGACTCTGTGTTTGAGCAAAATCTAGGATGTGGTGGCCCAAGGGGATAGAAGTGAACATTTGGAGTGCATGTAAGTAAGTACTTTATCTTGAGATCAGGGCACCAACAGAACAAGTGATTTCCATCATTGTTCATACTCATTAATTTGTGGTTACCTTAAAGCTGAGAGGAGAACAGGGTGGTCAAGGGCTTTGAAATCACATCGTAGTTAAGATGGTTGAAAGTATGAGGGCATTTACCTGAGAGAAATGAAGGCAGAGACAACCACAAGGAATAGATATTAGACTTGTTCTATGTGAACCATTAAATTACGTGTGATTTAACTTAAAATTCTTTGGCATGGATAGGCGTTTGTTGTAATTTGTACCCTAGAGGGGGTTGGCAAACACTGTAGGTACCCTAATTGGGGGTATACACTTTTAGCATGGGTAATTAGCATTTGGAATGTTTTTATGAGGAGCACACATTCCTGAGAGCTACTGTAAGTGCTTCCACTCCCTTTGTCTAGGATCAACTGGAAGGTTTGCCAATTAACATAATGGATGTTAGGAATGATTTTTTATTGGTGAAATAAGTGTTTAAAATATATGAATTGGCTAAAAACTGGGCAGACACTAAAATACTACATAATATAAACAGGGTGTGCATGCGTGTGTGTGTGTGTGTGTGTGTGTGTGTGTGTAGTTTACATACATATAGTGAGTCTGAAGTTATGCTATTAACCTAAAGTTCAAATTAGCTTCTTCATTATTTCATGGTTAGGGGATTCTCTTGACCACTGGTTCTTACCAACAGGGCTTGTTAAAACCCAGATTGCTGATATAGTAAGTGGTTCTTGAGTAGGACCCGATAATGTGCACTTCTAAGATTCTCATTATCTTCTGCTGCTGATGAGGATAATGCTCATTCAGGGAACACACTTTGAGAACCATACCTTTTATCTGATATGACTACAAGGTCACCTGAATTCTACCATTAGAATATTATATGCTTATTGGAATGCCCAAAAGAACAGAAAGCTGGTACTTCATTATTCTTATAGAACAAGTGGCCCAATTAGCATTGGGGTGTCTGCTTGCTAATAAATATTTGAATGAGGGAAGAATGAATCCTTGTAACAAAATACCTAGTTTCACGGTCATAAGGGAGGAGACCTACAAACTTCTCCTACTTTAACTACATCTGCTAAAATAATTACCAAAAATTACCAAATTGCCAGAAGATAGTTTGCAACAGACTCCAAAACACAAAACCACCAAGCACAGAGAGAAAGTTATAGAACTGTCTAAGAATAATCTGTCCAAAGCCTGAGTTGGGAGACTTGGAAGAAGCAAGTTCCCTATTCATGGAAGTATTCAAAGAAAGGTTGGCCTATCCGTTGGTGGCCTTTGATGGATGTGATTCATTTATAAGATGGGACACTGGGTCAGGTGATGTGTAAATTCCCTTCCAAATCTGGGTCTCTGGCTCTATGAAGAAAGACAATATGGTGTTGATGCCACAAGCCCAGGTCTCCTCATAAGAATGGGTTCTTTGTAGCAATGAAAATTGGGGTTTATGGATTAACTGGGGCAAATCCTTTAATATAGTTCCTCAGTATCTATTATACTTCTTCTACAAGATTGTCACAGACATCAGAATTTGTATGTACCTAATTCTTTCTACCCTCTCATTCTTTTTGGGAAAGATCTACCATGCGGGAAGAAACACTATCTGTTCCTCCGTATTAAAGTATATACAGTGTGAACACAAGGAAGTCATTTTCTAAGCCAGCACACTCCCAAGAAGGAGCTGACTCACTTGCAAATTCTGCTTCCGTGAAAGTGATAGAAACAAAGGTGCCAACCTAATTGTTATTTCTCAGATTAATCTGATAATCTCATGGCAAAAGTAGGCATTCACCCAGACTTTATCATTTTCACCTTTGATGGAAATCATTGCTTTTTTTTTTTTTTTTTTGTCTTAGATAACAGTTCTGATATGGCTCTCCTTGAAGACAACAAGACTCTGAGCAAACCCACTGCATACCAACCTACTAAGCAGTTAAGCTAAGAGACCAGCTGGAAAATTATTTGCTCTAGAAACGAATTCACTGCAGGGTTTCTTTAAATAGCAAAGCTACACGCTTACATTCTAGCATTTTACAGATCATTAAGTACTTGACACAGAGAGTGGGAACAAAAAATAAAAAAGTCCCGGCCAAAGTGTTGGGAGTCCCAGCTGATGGCAGAAGAGCTCCAAATGATGATAAAGTGTCTCTGAAGTGATTGGGTAAGTCAATGGGGACAGAAGACTGATTTGCTAAATTAGATTTACCCAAATCTCCAGTTGCTTGAGTCACGAGTGTGACTGTAACTACCTCAGTGTGCAAATTTGACTTCTCCAGTTATTCAATTTGGCATTGACTATCATTAACACGGAATTGGTTTAAAAAGCACTTTGGATTAGAGTTTGCAGGCAAAGAGCCTGGGGATTTTTGTAAACCCAAATCCATCTTTGTACAGAGAAAACGTACTGAGAACATCAGGGCGAAGGAAGCATTTTGTGGCCAATTGCTAAGATGTTGATGCTGGGTCAATCTCCACTCAGTGTGAGTTTTTTATATTCAGTTCTATCATTGAATCCACGTTTGATTGCGGATAGTTTCAATGCCCTATTTCAAAAAGTTCAAAACATGACTCTCATAAACATATAGAATGAATGTGTTGAAGATTTATTAACTCATTAATGAGAGAACCAACAAGATGGTAAAAGCTGGTTTAAAGATAATTCATATGTAATGCTGGAATAAGATCGCAAACTTAAATACAAAGCTGGTTAATATCTTACAGAGCAATAAAACTGTAACCTTTGTAGTTATCTTTTCCACCAGACAGAAATCATTTAAATTTTTATCACACAAAAATATCCAAATTAACAAACATATAACTTCACAGTGTCTGGACTCTGATCAAAAGTTAACAGAAAGTCAAAGAAAGAGAATTAGATAATCCTTGAGTGGGTCCATTGGATAATGAACCAGTATGTCAAGTAAAAAGACATGCGCCCACTGCTTTGCCTTATTTCCAAGTTTTGGATAATATTCTTAATAATACAAATAGGTAAAATTTGGTAGCACTTACCAGGTGAATTTCGTTTGTTTGGGAAGGCTGAATGAATATTTATTCTTTCTCCTATTGTTCTTAGTGAAGAAGAATTAAAAAAAACCAAACAAACTTATGCTCACATTTCTCAAATCCCAAGAGGCACATTACAATCTCCCGGGAAGCTTTGAAACAATGCCTAGTTGACACCCCCGACCAATTTAATCAGAATCTCTTAGAATGGATTCCAGGAAGCAAGATATTTTAAAGCTTCCCAGGTGACTTTAATGTACAGCCAAGATTGAGGACCACTGTCCTGTTTAGAATCAATATACATCTGTGTGTATGTACGTGTATACATAAATTTCTTTTGAAATTAAAATCAAAGTTATATGTGTTTTATCCCATTTTTACTTTTAACTGCCTTATGAAAATTTCCACTAATCATTAAATATGGCTCAAATGCCATTTTTAAAGACTGCATTGTGGTCCATCATATAATGTATTATGATTTATTTGGCTCTTCCCCTATTACTGTATGTTTAGTGTCATTTCCCTACCCTTCCCCTCTTTTTTCTTTCTTTTTGCCATTATAAGTTAGACTGCCATGAATGTCACAAAAGTTTTATATTATTTCCTTATAATGGATTCCTGGGAGTGGATTTATAGGGCAAAAAGAGTAAATGTTTTAAAGACATCTGAAATCTATTATCATAAATGCTTTCTACAAAGGCTTACCAATGTATACTTTTTAACTTGTGAGTTCCTCATTTTTTAATTTATAAAATATTCCAGAGAGTTTAAAATTTATTTTTTTCTAGTTTCCTCAGTGGTCATTTTTAATTTAACTTTTTAATTCAGCCAAAATTTATTTTAGTGTACAAATGGATAAAGTTAAAAATTCCCATTTGGTATTTTTTCTGAAACAGTCCCCTTTTCAACATCATTTATCAAATAATTCATTCTTTCTCTATTAGTTTATGACTCAAAGAAGTTTATCATAAAATGTGTAGGTTAAAGAACTATGTTTTGCAAGAGTGGATAGACTTAATAAATGTACATGAAGAAGGTTTAAACTACCAACAACTAACAAACTAGTTTGAATGTATTCTTTTCTAATTCTTAACCATTATTATTTCTTAGAGACACCTAGTTCTGGTTTTAACTCTCACTCATTTATAGAACACTTAGGTGTTGAAAAACAACCCAGAGCTCATCCTCTCTAAGATGGTTTTAATCTGTCTGCAAGCAGCTTGTAGCTTTGCCAATAACAGGTCTGCCTAAATCCATCTGTTCTACTTTACATATTCTCCCTTTGTAATATTGTCTATACCCTTGCATTATCTATGAAGAAAAGTTTTCCTACATAATATCCCAGAATGATTTATTACCAATTCTGAATTTAGTGGGATCTATTTTTGTTATTATCTATTTATTGATATTTAAGAAAATTTTTAATCACTATAGTCTCACTGTTCTTGCTTAATAACCCTACTTAAAATCAGTACATGAAGCTCAAAGTTATCAAAGCCACATGACACAAATGAAAAGGAAGCTAGAATTTTGAATCGTGTTTAAGAAAACAGAAACATTTTACTAAATGGAGGACGCAAATCTTCTCATTCCTAATCCACACGATTGAGTCCTGTGTTCAATTGTAGAAAATGTGGCCTTGCCTACGAACTTTGTAATGAGTGGCACTTCATTAGTAACTTGTAGTACTCAGCTTCTAATTACCGTAGTAGATTTGTTGAGTAGAGAAACCTTTATCATGCATCTCCTATCACCAGGCATTGTACAGATCAGTGGTGATTAAGTGTTACAAAGAGGAACAGGCCTCAGTGAATTCCTGCTCCATAACCCTGAGCTGGTAAAGGAAACAAGATCCGTGTGTGTATGTGTGTGTTACTATTCCAGAAACTGGTAAGAGCTTGCTCTAACCCACGTACCCTTCTCACATCCAGTCTCTGTACTGATCAAAAAGTTATTTGCTCATGTGAAGGACACATGCAAGACAGTGAATAAGAATTAAGGGTGCCGCCCGACCAGGGGAGCAGGCATTGCTTGAAGGCCCTTTAAGCCATCGGCTTGAAGTACTTTGTCGCATCAGTGAGTCTGTGTGGGACCATCCAGACTTTTGGAAACCTGGCAGGTTGGCGGCCACTGTCATTACACTTACCTGCTTGGACCCCGTGGTTTGGCAGACTCCAACAGGCAAATGTTCAGGTCTTTCTCTTACCCAAAGGCTAGGCTTTGGGCTGCCCCGAGCCTTGGGATGGGGGAAGAGAACCCTCCATATCATTTCAAGTACACTTGGCTAGCACATGGCTGGGCTCATGAATCACGCTGGGTCTTATCAACATTTCCCTTTAGATGAAGAAACCGTCTGAAGCCTCCTGAGGTCAATGAGGCAAACAGCAGCTTGGATCTGTTTTAGAAGAAGTTCCTGAGGCTCTAGGACTGCCCAGTGCGTTAAAAAAAAAATCTTTCAGACCTGAGGCACTTTGCCTTGGGGAACCATTTTTTTCCTTGGAGGATTCTGAATCGCTGCTTTCTCCATCCACTGCAAGGCCTAAATCTTCCTGTTCTGCTGCCCCTCCTGCTCCCAAAGTGTTTCCAAAGCAAGTAGTTCAGGATGGGGCAAGTTGCTCAAACAAAGCTTCATGTTTCTAGGAAATTCAAAGCAGGACTCTCCTGTTTTGGGATTTCACAAGCTATCTGCAGAGAAGAGCTTCTCTACTGGAGGTAGGAGTGAAAGGAAAGGAGGTGGTCATGGGCTAGCTTCTCCCAGGAACCAACCCTGAGTCAAGATCATATAGATGCAAGGGGTTTATTGAAGCGATGTTCCCAGGGGAGACTAGGAAGGGAGAGCAGGAAGTAGGTTGAGAAAGGGAAGAAGGTAAGCAAGGATGGTTCTCATCATCAGTCTCATTCTCCACGGGGAATCTGGAGTCTGAAATGCACCGCAGAGTGTACCCCATCTGCAGGCCAGAGAGCTGGGCATTTGTGCTCCTATGTCAGCTAGTCATTTGGCTAAAGCCACTTATGGAGTTCAAAAAAATCCCAGGCACTTCTGGCCTCTGTGTGGATGAAGCAACTCTCTCTATGGGTAAAGTCACACATTGCTTTTAGCAGCAAAACATGCAGAAGCCATGCAATGGGCTGGTAGAGGCATCCGAGGGGATCTCAGTGCCTGCGAGAGGAACCCCCTGGGGATGGAAATTTCAACTCAGGCTGAGCAGTACCCCAGAACTAAGGAGGAGCCATCTTCCCCGAGGCAGGTGGTAAGCCATCTGTGGGCTCTGTGGGAACAGGAGGGTACATCCTGATCAGGGAACCCTGCCAGTCAGCAGGGGGGAAGGCCTGGCCAGGTCACCCAGAAAACTGCCTGGCCAGCCCCTTTGAGGGTGTCAACACTCTTTCTCCAGTCCTAGGGTGTGCATGACATGTAAATCAAAGAGTGTTTTTATGACATTAAACTGTATACACAGCTGTCAGACAATTTGTATTTGCACTCCAAATGCACCTTTGGAGGTACTGCTGAGTGACACCCCAGAGGGGAGCTGTCCTCCACATAAAAACAGCATTTTCCACTCTGGGAAGTCCATTAGCACTCCTAGTCCTGCTGCGTGTCCAGGGCTCTTGGATGCTCAGCTGCTAGTTCACAGCCCTACTAATAGAGGGGTAATCATTGGGCACCCAGTGTCTGCCAAGCACTACATAGACCCTTGCATGTGATAACTCAGTGTCATAATCCCACAACTCTACGTGAGGTGGGTGCCTTTATCATCCCCATGTTATAGAGAGGAAACCAAAACAGAGGGGTTAAGTAAACGGCCCAGGGTCACATAGCTAGTAAGTGGCAGAGCCAGGACTGGAACCCAGAGAGTCTGAATGCAGAGTCCTCACCACTGACCACTGAGCTACAATACCATGGACAGACAGCCCTATGAGCTTATGCATAGATTCTGGATGTGAAGAAGCTAGAGTTCTACCAGAATTCAGTTCAAGGCCTGGTAAGTGAATCCTACTCTAAAAGTTATAACCTGCATTGGTTCCCTCCTACTCTTCTCACAGTGTTCCACTGAGGAATCAGACATAAGGTCAAGGCCACAGTTCTTGGTGTTCTTAGAGCCTGGTTAGGGTCTTCCTTATCCCACTATCTCATTCAGATAGCTCCTCATTTATGTTCTTCCTTAGAAACCATAATTAAGAACAGTTAAAATTTACTAGGTCCTTAATATGTATCAGGTGCTATGCTCAGCACCCCACATTCATTATTTTATTCATTCCTAGTAATATCCCTATGACATAGGAGTCTACTGTTATCTCTATTTATTTTTTTTCAGATGTCTCCATTTGAGCCTGAGGGAGGTTTAAATATTTTGCCTGAGGTTACACAATCAGTAAGTGGCCCAAACATAAATCTCTTTGACTCTAGAACAATTACTTTAATTAATATCAAGAAAAATTATCCAAAACTTGAAAGAAAGAAAAGATGATAGCATTTTTTATATCATACTGGAACATTTTCTAATATACTTGCCCAAGGATTATCTAATTTTCTAGGGGAATGTCCCTTTGTTTGGCTTACTATTTTTTCTCTCTTCTTTAACAGCTTTATTGAAATATAAATAACATACAACTAGTACACATATCTATGTATAATCTAATAAATTTTGACATATGCATTTAGCCATGAAACCATCACCACAGTGAAGGTAATGAACATACCTAAAACCTTCAAAAGTTTTTGCTATTTACTCCTGATTAGAGACCAGACTATCAAATTACATATTACTTTATAAAAGACTGGGCACATGACTTTTGTCCAGTAGAGATGCCAATGATATCTCTCTAGTAGAAAAGATAATTCCAAGGGTTATAGAATTGTTGTCTGATAGGGCATTAATCAGTTTGAACCCAATTTAACAAATTCATTTTAACCTTCCTTTCCTTACTGACTATATAATCGTTGTTCCTCAAATGCTCTGTGCACTAGTTTACTGGTTCTCCCACTGATGAGATAGTAAATAAATCTTTGACATATACTCACTGTATATTCTTATGAGAGTCACATTCTGATTCTTTGGAAATTATATTTTACACTACTGAGTTTTCATGTGTGTCTCAGTATGTACAGATATATAAAATGTCCCATGAGCAAATCAGAGCACATAATGTACTGTCTACCTGAGGATGGTAGAGTTCTAGATGGTTCTAGAAGATCATGACAGCCATATAAGAAAGCAGCCTTATGAATCAAACTCAACCTTGTTTGGCATGTCCTGATGAAGTGACCTATCAAACACAAGTGTGCAGAGAATTTATGCCTTAAGTCTCTCTAGCTTCCTATTTTTTCCATTTCCCCAGATTTGAGATTTCCTCTCCTGTAGCTGCACAAATATTCAAAATTTCCATAAATTCACTTTCTAGGAGGAATGGTTATGGGTAATCAGGCTTTTCTGGGCCTGTAGTTCATTCATCTGGAACCTCGAGGGGATACGATGAAAACAGACGACCTCATGAATAACAAAATGAAACGACAAAAGCCACCCAGGAAAGGTTAGCCTGCTTTAATCACAAGTGCAAACATGGTTCCCTTCAAATAGATGTATGTGTTCCTTTTTGGAGGTAGCAGCAGGTTTGCTTAACATTTTCCAAGGGATCAGATCTCATGCTTATTAATCATTGCTCCCTCAGGAGCAAACCTGACGAAAGTGCATACCTACTTAATGTTAACTATAATCCTTCAAATGTCTGTTATTTCTTTTGCCATAATATCTTCCCTCTTCATCTGGCCAGCTTCCACCCAACCTTCAAGATTCGGCACAAATGGCTTCTCCTGGAGCAGGCCAGTGTCCTGGACCAAGGCCCCCTCTGGACTCTGGTGTGGCTCTCAGATATCCTGCCCTAGTACTTCTTGCTTCGTGCTACATTGGCCCCTTTATGTCATCTGTATGCCCCCTACACTGTGAGAGGTTCTCAAATTCTCCTGGAGGCACAAATCCTCTGTATGTTTGTGTTTGACAGGTCACTCTGCCAGTATCCTTTTAATCGGAGTGCCTTTCACACAGAAAGCAGCAAATAAATAGTTGTAAGGACAAGGATCATTCGTATCTCATGCTTCTTTATAACTTTCTTCGTTTGACATGATGCTGTGCTCTCAAATTTGAGTATACAGTCATGCATCGCTTAACAACGGGGATATGTTTTGAGAAATTTGTTGTTTAGGTGATTTAGTCATTGCGTGAACATCATAGGGTATACTTACACAAACCTGGATAGTATAGCGTACTACATACCTAGGCTGTATCGCTTGTTGCTCCTAGGCTACAAATCTGCATTGAATATTGTAACACAATGGTAAATATTTGTGCATTTAAACATAGAAAAGGTACAGTAAAAATATGGTATTAAAAATCTTCCGGGACTACCATTGTGCATACAGTCTGTTGTTGACAACTGAACCATTGTTATTAGATCCATGACTATCACGTTTTTAAATTTTTTTACAAAGCTTTTTGGCAACAATCTTCCTTTGACAATTAAGACAATACATTTTCAATCAATTTGAGCATGTTAAAATTTATTGGAGAGTCCATAAGTAATTTAAGAAATTATACACATAAATTTACCCATGACGTCTTGGTAATTCTAGAAGCTGAAGGTGCTGAGGGCTTAAGAACACAGGTAAGTGTTGGGACAACTCTGAAGTTTCTTCTCCAGAGGACTTGGAGACTACTCTTGGCCATTTGGGCATCCCTTTCGGAGGGCTTGACTAATGCACCCAGAAAAGTTAGCCTCATGCAATGTTTACCAAGGGACTCTGGCTCTAAGCAGATGGAAGGTGATCAAAGCCCCTGAAACAGGAAGCCATATATAAGATCCTTTTTCCACTTATTTAGACTCAACAGGCTCTTTCAGAAATGCCCTGGACAATCAGAATCAGCTTTATTTCCAAATGGTTTGTGGACTTTGGTTGAAAGATAAATTTTACAGTAAGTGGTTTTTTGAAGAAAGTGAATTCCCTAATTAAGAAAATACAATTTCTAAATGGAATTGTAGAATTAGATATCTTGAAAAGGTCTGAAACTTAAAGTCTGTCCTTTTTTTTTCTTTAAGAAGGGACGTTGCTAAAGGAGTGCTAGTCTCCTCGAAGTGTAACCCAGGACAGGCAGTGGCTGCATATGCAGGGAACTTGTTAGAAAGGTAAATTCATGAGCATCACCCTAGATCTGATGGAATGCAATCTCTGAGAGTGCAGCCCAGGAATTTTTTAAGAACCTTTGCAGGTCATCCTAATGGTCACTAAAATTTCAGATGAGCAGAACTAAAACTTTCTGGAGGGTCAGCTATTCTTTTTGGGAAGCAAAATAATTAGTTCTGCAGGGTTCTAGGTATACCAGGACTTCTAAAAACTTACCTGTATAAAAATCACCTGGAAAGCTTGTTAAAACACAGATTCCTGGGCTCCAACTCTAGAGATTCTAGTCAGTTAGGGAAGGGGTTTATGAATTAGCATTTCTATCAAGCTGCACAGTGATGCTATTGGTCCATGGACCACACTTTGTGTACCAATGATAGACATCCAGAGAGCTCCAAGCTAGACCTACATGATTACAAAAGCTTCAGACCATATAGATAAAACATCATGAAGGTTTTTAACACTATAAAAATGATCAGTGTTGAAGGAGGGAAAATATTAACAACTGTACTCCATGGTGTGTTGGGGTTGGCTATGGAATACTTTATGGGTCCTCAGGAGTCTTCCCTGCACCCCATCCCCTTATCCTTAAAGCCAAGTATAACTTTTGTTGGCTTCTGTGCATACATATGTTTAATAATCCCCATACAATTCAGTCAGGAAGAACAATTTCTTAAGTCTCATTACTCCATGAGTATGGGCTCAAGATGATTAGATTGAAGGTGTTCTCCTTCCCTCTTTGTATCCATGCAACCACTAGGTGGACAAACCCAGGCCAGCCTAGTTGATCATCAGCTATACCTTGTGGAACAGAGAGAAGTCATCTTAGCTAAGGCTACTCTAGACCAACCAGCCACCAGTCGATCCAGCAACTGACTGCAGCACGAGTCCAGATGAACTCACGACAAATTGCTGACTTCCAGAATCATGAGCTAAATACACGGATGTAGTTTGAAGCCACTGAGTTTTAAGTTGAAAGTCAATTTGTTACATGTAACTGACATGCTGAGTGTATCTCAAAAGCATGCTCTCATGCCATCATCCACTCTCCCTGTTCTGCCCTCTACACCCAGCAGTCAAATTTCATTCTTTTATGTTAGGAGGTTTAGAGACAGTTGGACTGTCAGTGTGATAAAGTTGCAGGCAGCAAGTAGAGCAGAAATGAAGCAGGCTTGTAAGGCACATCAGTAATGGAAGGTGCTGTCTTCACATCCTTTACTAAAAGAAAATAGGCTAAGAGGAAAAAGGAAGTCTGACTTAATCTAAATTTTTCATATGGCATCTTAGGAACAACCAGTGATTCTATTCTTAGCTTCTTTCTCTATTGAAGCTGAAATTGATTTCCAGTTTAATGCCTATCTTGGTCTAAAAGGGAATACTGAAGCTGTGGGCTAGGACAGGAAGAATGTTGTTGGCAAAATAAAATTTTGTCATCTCATTTCATTTCAGGAGCCTGAAAAAGATCAGTGTAGGGCTGGCCCCAGATGTCACCACTGATTGGAATGGGTGATTGTTGGTGGCACCTCTTTACCACTCTGCTGATGGTCATTCATTAATGAGAGCTCAGTGGCAGTCTGGGCAGAACTAGGGTGTTCTCTGCAGCTTCTTCAATCTTTAGGGAGTAAAAGACATCCTTGCCTTTGCCATTGAGAAATTGTTCTTTTAAACCTTTGGATCATTTGGGTCTTAATCAGATGCATGAAGCATCAGATGCTTGAGTGCGTGGAAACACCAACCACGGTTGACATTTGTGAAGCACTCACTTTATGCCAAGCAATGTCTACCTCTTTATGTTTGCTAACGCTCACAGCAACCATTTGTCGTCACCCCTACTTTGCGTGTGAAGAAACTGAGGAACAGGAAGGTTAAACAACCTCCCCTTTATTTCAGAGCACCTGCCCTTTAACTCTTAGGTGAAATTGTCACCACATGTAGGACAGTGCCTGGACAAGATAGATGCTCCATAAATATCATGCCTAACTATGTGAGCTGAGTGAGCCCTAACAGGGACTTTGTACCCTGGGGGCTGGTGAACACATCTACAGAATGAATATTAGTGATGGGGCATTTATTTATTCTCTTCTTCTATCACTATCTCTCCACTTAAAGGGCCACTCTTGGCACATCTATTCCTTCTGGATTTCAAGGGGCCCATGAAATTAAAAGGCAATTCATAGGAAGTTTAGGAGACTTGCCTGGAAAGTGAGTTTCCTCAGCAAGCATGAAGTTTTCACTCAGATTATGTGTGCATTGTGGATGAGGGCTGGGGTACTGAGGGATACTCTGAGCATGGTGGACAGCAAAAAGACCCAGCCACCTGCCACTGTCAGGGTGGCTTGCCTATTTTTTTCTTCTCTATAAGATGTTTTAGCCAAATATCAAATTTTCCTAGGCTCTGCTAATCATTCTGTCTTGACTGACAGGGAAAACCTTGTCACAAGTACAATTTGCTGTCTCTCTCATATCTCTATCTTCTACCCCCACCCCCACACACACAGAGACATGCATAGAACACACACA
The DNA here is from genome assembly GCF_040939455.1 of Microcebus murinus. NCBI lineage: Eukaryota > Metazoa > Chordata > Mammalia > Primates > Cheirogaleidae > Microcebus > Microcebus murinus. The sequence continues at coordinate 20,959,327 of NC_134119.1, forward strand.
CACACACACACACACACACACACACACACACACACACACACACCATCTTCTCTTTTACTCTAAACCAAGAAAATTCAATGTGAGACCCTGTCTTTAAAACATAATGGCTCAGAAATAGCTCAGCATCAGCGCAGAATCAATACATCCTCAGTGAAACCACTGGAATACTAAGTTTTCCCAGCAGGCTTCAGACGGAAGCAGAGCCAACATATTCAGGCATAAAATGAATTTCAATGAGCTCCATTAAATAATGCCGAAGCTTGAGGACACTCGTTAGTTACCTAGGCTGAAGGGCATGCAGTTTTGAAGTCTCAGACTTCGGTAAAATTATGTTTAAAATTTCAGTCATGAAGTGAATTAAGATACTTTCATTCCTTGCCAATTTTGGAAGCAGAAAGATGATTCTATATGGGGACAAGATGGGACAAAGGAAAGGACAATGCTTACGATTTACACAAGCTCTTGGGGTTTCAAATATGGATGCAGTGGTAAATAAGCAAGTCACAGTGCCTTATCATGAGTTTATTAATTAATTATACATTCATTTAAGACACATTTGAGGCCCAGCACAATGGCTCAAGCCTGTAATCCTAGTGCTTTGAAAGACCAAGGTGGGAGGATTGCTTGGGGCCAGGAGTTTGAGACCAGCCTGGACAACACAGTGAGACCCTTGTCTCTATAAAAAATAAAAAATTAGCCAGTCAAGGTGGCACACATCTGTAGTCCCAGCTACTTGGAAAGCTGAAGCAGGATTACTTGAGCCCAGGAGTTTGAGGTGGCAGGGGCTATGATCATACCCTTGAACTCCAGCCTGGGTGACAGATCACACCATGTGCAAAAAAGGGGCACATTTGAGCACCTACTGTATGGAAATTATCAGTGTGTATGTGAAAGGTAGCATTCCTATGACCCAGAGTTTATAGTTGAATTCAGGTCAAGACTTTGGGTCCAGGGACAAATGCAGGTCAAGGCTCTGAATGCAATACTTTCAAATCCACACTATCCCAGAAACAGTACTTTTTTTTTAGACCCCCAGATTCAAATGAATACTCAATTCTCCCCAAACATAATTTGACCGATAATATGAATTCTCACAATCAGAAACTTTCTTTGTCCTACCAATCTCCTGACCTAAAAATTGAGGAGGGTGTATTGGTTGTCTTAAGCATAGAAGACAAAGCACAAGGATGAGATTTGAATCACCCGGATTCTTTCATGCTGCCATCAGTTCTAGTTACTGAAAGAGATGTCCTAGCCACTACGATCTTCCTAAATTCAAAGACCTACTGAATTCCCAAGTGACACTCAGAAACTGAAAGAGCAAGGGAGAAAGAGTGTGAGAAAGAAGTAGACTTTCTGCAGAAAGGATGCTGGCTTTTGGGAAGGATGCTGCAATCAACCAGGAGGCTTGCTAATAACCTTGAGAAACAACCCGTCTCCTCCCCCTGCCCCTGCCCTTCTCACTTGATGGATATTTGCTCACCTAAGATTTAGCAGATGTTTTTCCCGACTGGGAAAACATCTGACTAGGCCAAGCCACCTTTCACGCAATTTCTCAACACTTTACACTTCCTGTTTATACCATAGATCATGGTGTCGGGGTTACAAGCAGGGACTCCAAAGTCAGATGGCCTCAGTTCTAATCCTGGCTCTGCCACTCACTGGCTATATGACTTTAAGCATGCTTCTTAACCTCACAGTTTCCTTATTGGGAAAATAAGAATTATAACAGTTCCTGCCTTATAGTCTTTTTATGAAGACTGAATGAGTTAATATTTATAAAAATGATTAGAACAGTGCCTGGCTTATAGTAAGTGCTAACGAAGTGTTCCTTTAATAAATTAACTTTGTGGATTCAGTTTCATGTCTCTCTTTCTCAAATGTAAGTTCCAATGTATTGTTTTATGTTATTGAAGTGCATTATTGTGACACTAGATATCTGATACACAAGGTCAGAGTAATGAAGGCATTGTTATTACTACTACTACATTGTCACTACTATTGGTAGCTAACATTTGTTGAATGATTGCACTGTAGTCAAAATTTGATAGGCATTATCCAACTTAATCTTTGCAATAACTCTTAGAAATAGACCGTCAATACCCATTTCTCAGATGAGGAAACTGAGGCTCAGAAAACACTAAATAAACTATGCTAGAGGTAACATAGCCAGGAAGAGCTGGTTCAGTCCCAGGGGATCTGAGGAATATGCCAGTCTGGATCATTTGAAGATGCACATTTGAGTTTGCACAATAGTGATTGGGAACTAAGGCAAAGAGATGGGGACAGTGTGGTGGCTATGAAAATGTGCCTCGTAGAGTTCTAACTGATGACCAACCCCCTCCACACACACCACTCTTTCAGGGTGGGCTAGACTCAGTCTAAGAGTAGAATAGGGAAAGGGAAAAATATGAACTTTACAGTGGAGGGACCTGGAAAACATGACCATCCCCAAATAATGAAGGGTAATGTCACCACTGATGTCATATAGATTTGCTGTGCTCCCTGACATGATGTGACAAGTAGGGCTCTTTACTTTTTCTGTATTCTTCCCCAAAACCTATTACCCCAGTGTAACAACCCTAGTCATATTCAGGTACAAGAGCAACAGCAGACGAACCCAAATTGGGGGACATTCTACATGATGCCTGGACAATGTTCCTCAAGACTGTCAAGGCCATGAACAACAAAGAAAACCCGAGAAACTGTCACAGATTCAAGGAGACAAGGGAAACTGACAACTGCATGCAATGTAATACCCTGGATTGGTCCTGAAACAGACAGGGGACATTAATGGAAAAGCTGACTGAATCCAAATAAAATCTGGAGTTTGATTAATAGTAATATACTAATGTTGATTTCTTGGTTGTGACAACTGTACCATGGTAATGCAAGGCGTTAACAATGGGGGCAATTGGGTGAGAGGTATACTATCTTTGCAAAACATTCCAAAATAAAAAGTTCATTTAAAAAAATATGCCCCCTACCCCAAGATTCTAATTTGACTGGTTTAGGATATTGCCCAGGCCAGATCTCAGGGTATTCATAAGATCCCAGGGTATTCTGATGTGGAGATAAGGTCTGGAAATCACTGATCTACATTCTAAAGAGCTATGCAGTTGAGTGTTAAAGCTGGTGTCATTTAAGTAAAGCTGTGGCTGTCACAGGGGCAGCTGTGTTAGGCGGTCCTACTTCTCTAATTTCTTCTCTGCAGTCACAGGGTGGTGGTTCCTTCAGGAACAGCCCTCCTTGCTAATAGACTGCATTTATTCTCAGAAACAGAGGATTAGATCTCTTTGGTGGAAGACTCTAATGTACTGGTCAGGTGCCCCTAATCCTGACCTCGTTTTATGCAGGCTAAATGGATATTCAGATATAACCTTTCAGCCTGCAATGAATTTATTCCTGAGAAGCTAGGTGAATGGAATGCCTGTAAATCAATTCTTATTTTAAGTACACAGTGGAAGCTGATTATTTAAAGGTATTTTGAAGAGAATCTGCGGGCAATGAGAAGTTCCTCCTATAACAGGCCTATGTTAACTCATTTATTTTTAGAAATTTGGGCCCTATGCCCTCTTGCAGCAGGGCACTTTCATAGTCCAGGCATCTTTCCTCTTCCTTCTCAGTAAAGCTGTAGCTATTATAATAGATGCTGGAGGTGCCCTGCACAGCTTGCTGCCATGCCTTACTGGCAGATGCACCTGCTCCTCAGATGTGCTTACTATGGCTCACAGTTCACACCTGTGACTTCCCTGAGCCCTGCCTTTGACTAATAGGAGCCACCTCCCCTACAGATGTTTGGGAGTTTACATGCCCCTCCACTCCATGCCGGGTGCTGGCCGATGACTGACTGATGTCTGACTTCCAAAGCCTGGGCCCTGTGTCTGAATGCAGGAGTAACCATGATGCGTCCACATTCCAGAGCTGCTCTGGGATCAGGCTGAGGCTAGTTTCCAGCTGCGACCACATCCTCCTATCCCACCCTGTCTCCCTCACTTTCTTCTAGGTTTCCCCTGGGAACCTTTTCTCACCGAATCACTTGCACACACTTTGCTGCATTTAGGGGGAAAGTGAAGTGTTAGCAAGGAGCCAGACCAGGGGGGGCCTGACAACCTGGTGAAGGGTATGGCTTTTGTTCAAAGAGCGTTTCTGAGCCCCCAGAACCTGCTACTTCCCTCTGGCAGCGCTGACCTACTGCTGTGTCTTGACCACACCAGCCTTGCCACTGCCCCAGGCTCGGCACACTTGCCTGCAACACTCTTCCCTGTCATCACCGGTGCCCTCTTGTTGTGGGGCCTGTTCTTAAGCATCTCCTCCTCGGAGAGGAGAGGCCTCCTCTGAGCCCCTCTCATGGCTAGCTCACCCCGTTGTAATCTCCTTTTTTACCCCTCATCCCCATCTAATGTTTTTCTTGTCCATTTCTTGTGTGATGTCCGTCTCTTCCCATTAAAATGTTACTGCCATGAAAGGAGATCTTGCCTAACAACATGTGTGTCCCTATTTCCCCAGGGCCTGGAGCAGCATGTAATAGATGCTCAGCAAGTACGTGATGAATGGCAGAAAGAGGGAGAAGAATCGGTGGATGCCATGGGCCCCAGGAGCTGCGGTGCTGAGCCCAGCGCAGCCCTCTGAAGCTCGGGAGGCACTGCCAGATTTCTGTGTATCACAGAACAAAGATGCTGCTCTTGCCCCAACCTCACCCACTCTGCCAGCCTGTCCCCGTAGGCCTGTCCCAGTCCCTGCCTTCCCAGCTGGCCCAGGCCTCTGCTGCTCTTTTTGGCTCGAGGCAGCCCAGCTTTGGCAGGAAAGCCCACCTTGGCCCTGCATTTCCCACCGGGCCTCCTCAGCCGGGCAGCAGCCCTGAAAGCTTGCCCGGCTCCCAGGAAGCCCAGCGAGGCTGCAGGGTGTTTCCACGACCCCAGCAGCTGCTTCACGGAAGCGTTTCTGCAGCTCATGTCGGGGACCACCCCCAGGCCTGCTGTGACTGCTGGCTCCACTGAGCGAGTGAAGCCTTTCGCATCACTCCCCAGGTCGCTAATGGCAAACACTGAAAGCCACGCGCTCCAAAGCCCCCTGCCTGCCCTTGCAGAGCTCTGCAGGCCGCACCTGCCGGGCCTGTCCGCCCGATGATTGTGGACGGAGCCAATCAAGGGATGCAGGGCCCCAACTCACGCAGGCAGCGGTGTCTGCAAACATCAAAACTACCCAGTTCTGAACGAGGCCTGGCCGCTGAGAAGTGTTCACGGGGGAGGCCCCTGGCTGTGTGGCGCCGCCGAGGCGCGCTCCCGGGTAGGAGCATGCGCAGTCCGGCAGGGAGGGAACGAGGGAGGCTGAAGGCAGGATGGCGCCTCCCAGCAGGGACGGTGGAGTGCTGAAGCGGCCCCGCCAGTGGCACACCTTGGCGCCTAAATTCGAATCCTCTCCCTCCCTGGAGTGTGGGTGACACCTGGGAACATGACAGGATGTCACCCGTGATTCGGCCATGGCACGTGGAAAAGGTAAAAGGACTCTGCACGTATAATCAAGGCCCCCAATCCATTGACAATCAAAAAGGAGATTGTCTGGGTGGGTCAGACGTAACAAGATGAAACCCTTAAAGGAGGTTCTGGCCTTTCCTGAAGAGAAAGTTCCTCTGGCTGGGCTTGAAGAAGTCAGCTGTTCTGTGGTGAGGGGCCCCTGAGAGGCTGTGCGCGGTAAGGGACTGAATGGCCCGGCTGACAGGGACCGCGGTCCTACAGCGTGAGGAACCGGATTCTGCCGCAGCCTGAATGAGCTTGGAAATGCACGGAGCTCAGGCTCTGGCTGAAAATGCAGCCCTGGCTGGCCCTGGACGGCAGCCTTGCGAGGCCCTGAGCAGAGCCCTGCCAGCTGGGCCCCGCTTGTGACCCTGGACACTGTGGGATACGAAACGCGTGTTGCTTTAAGCCACTAAGTTTGCGGTAATATTATTCCACAGCAATAGCTAATGAATATACCGGAGATTCCAAGAAGGTCCCCGTGGGTTCCCGGTGCTGTCGCCTCCAAATCAGGGCCTCTACCCCCTCTCGTCCTTCTTTGTGACTCTACTGGGGGCGGGCTTGTGGGACATTGTAGGGTAGCACGAGGGCTTTGGCCCAAGGTCATGCAGGTGCCTGGGATGTTACCCCACTGATTAGCATGAGACTCCGGGCATATTCCTTACAACCTCTGGAAGCCTCAGTTTCCCCATCTGCAAGCGGCAGTGTTGCAACTGCCCACTGCATTTGGCCATGGTTTGTAGTAAATGACTTCATACACCTACAGCACTCGGCTTAGTGTCTGGTAGCATGTGAAATTTGCAACGACTTAAAATAGTTCTCTTCTGCTTGTACCCCTGCCCACAGCCACCAAATTAAGTCCACTTTGTACTTTAAAAAGACCTACAGGCTGGGCCTAGGAAAACTTCAATTGTGTTCCAAAGCCAAAATACTTCCATGAGTGCCCTCTCTGTTTAAATATAGGGTCCCCATCATTCTCTCTATTCTTTTTGCCTTATTTCTCTTCACAGCATTTATATTACCTGAAATATCACCCATGATATGTGTTTGTAAAGTGTATGTGTGTGTGTGTATATATATATATATATATGTGTGTGTGTATATATATACACACACATATAGATCTAAAGCTGCAGAGGTGGCATGATATGTTGAGTGGTTCAAAAATACCTGGAGTTGGGACCCAACATAGGATTTTAAAAACTAGGTTTGAATGACTCAAGGCCCCCAACTCTTCCTTCTCCATAAAACACTTTGGATTTTGTAATTTAAATGGCCCATTTGGACTCATGATGTAAAATTTATACTCCCTGATCTACATCAGGGTATTTTCCATCAAAGACCTCTGTCACATTCTTTCAGTTCTTTCAATTCTAACTTTACTTTCTGTTTTGTTTTGTTTTTTTGTTTGTTTGTTTGTTTGTTTTGCCTGTGAGGGGTGGAGAGAATCTGTCACTTGCTGAAACCGGTTTCTGAACCACACCACTGGAGATGGTGTCAGCATCGACGCCTTATTGATATTGTTTTTGGAAATAACAATATGATTCTCATGAAGTTGGATATATTGGCTCTAACATGGAGCCATCCTTTTGCACCCTGCCCACTCTCCTTATATTTTTTGCCACCTGGAAATTACAATTCTGTGTTTATTGCTCTGGTATCCTCCCTGAGACTGTGGGAGCTGCCGCCTCCCTCCCACTCCCTTGCTGGCAGGTTGGAATTAGTTATTTTCTCTCTCTTGGTCCTTGCCCTATGCCATCTTATTTTTAAAATATTAACAACAGTAAATTGGAGCTTACGTTTTGGCCTGATGCTCAACAACAAATCATTTGGTCCAATTTGCTTGGAGTCCACGGGTGAAATCAGCCCTGAACCCACAATATGTCACAAAAGGGATGGTTCTCTGATTGCTTCTATCCGAGGATGCCAGAAGCAGCAGGGTCTGCCAAAGCCCCTGGCACATGCTGGTGGGAGGAGCACAGATTGTGGGTGGGTGTGAGTTGGAAGATGTTTAAGGACTTGGAGATTCAAAGATGTTGTGAGCTTGGAGACAGTGGTCACAGTGCCCAGGATAAGGAGGTCTGAGGGATGAGAGGGACAGCTCACTGCCCCAAGAGAGGGTTTGGAACACCAAACAGATGGTAGCTAATTCCATAGAGCCAACTTGAGAACAAGAGATAAAGAAACAAGAGAGACAAAGAAGGGAGAGGGGAAGGACTCAGGAGAAATGGTGGTTTGGGGTTAGGCATGGTTGGGCCTTGTCTTGAATCAGCAGGAGGAAAGACTCCCCACCTAATTAGGGTGTGGCTGACTGTGGATGGAACTTGAGCTTGAAGGTGGATCTGGATGGGAGTCTCCTGGTTAAGGTGAGGGACTTTAGGTAATTTACTTAACCTCACTGTATCTGGGTTTTCTCAGCTGTAAAACCAAACTAATTATAATTTGCAGTTTGTCGTAAGAATCCAAAGAGATGATATATGCAAAATATTAGCTCAGTCCCTGGCACACAAGTGTTAAATAAATAGTACCCAGTAGAAGACCAGTGAATATGTGTTGAATAAATGAAGGGTTGAGATATCCATGTGTCAAAGCTGGAGAAACACTTGGGGTTGTAGCATTTGGAGTGTCTGGAGATGACAGTTTGCAAAATTGTAGCAGCCAGTTGGTGTCCACTTTATGTCCCCTTGGCACTCACCTTTTCTGTATATTCTGAATGCCTCTATGGTTAGGGCCTCTACTTGTGGTGAGGCAACACTCACCATCTTGAGGCTTTCTCCAGTCCCAGGTGTAGACTTGGCTTCACACAGGGCTGGGTGCAAGTTCACAGCCCTAGGAACAGCCCTTACCACTGAAGGATGGAGCTGGTGCATAGTACCGGTACCCTGGCTCCCTTGTCTTTCGGGTGGGGCAATTCAGGTATGTTATACACCTCCTGGGCTGAGCCCTGGCAGGTGGCAACCTGCTCATTAGTACCCCCCCCCCCACTGGCTTTCTTCCAAGCCCTATCTAGCTTCTCCACTAGCCTACCAGCACTTCCTAGGGTCACCTTCCAAATAAAATATGTGCACTAACATCCTTTTCTCAGGGTCTCCTTCTGGGAGGACTCAACATAAGAGACAGCATTCCAACTAAAGAATTTAGAAGCCTTTAATTTTAATTTTTTACTTTTTTGGCTTGGGGGCCCCAGTAAACTGAAGCTGGTGCAGGATCTGAAAGAGTGGACAGTTCTTCTGCCCAGGGACTGATCTTCAGGGCTCTGCCATCTGATATCTGGGGTTGAGAAAATGCACAGCCAGGTATCATAATGCTTTTTGGAAGTGCCTGACTAGGCAGCTGGGTGAGTCAGCTGTGCCCTGCTAATCTATGGACTAACCAAGGAGAAGGCTCTGCTGGGGCCTGCCGCCAGGCTTCCTGCAGTTGCTTGGCTCGTTTTCCATGACGCAGCAACACAGTTGAAAAGCCTTCAGGGTTTTTTCCATTGCCTCCTCCCCTGGGTTCCCATTTCCAGAGTGCTCACTGGGCAGAGGGCTGGCTGAAAATTGTTTCTACCGTTATGGGTAGCTCTTGTCATTAGAGGAGAGAGCAGGGATTGCTTAAACAGGGGGGGCTTCTATCTAGAGAGGCAGAGAAAAAACTTAAGATATAATTTTCCTTACCAAGATAGGCCCAAGTGAAATTTCAGATAAAGAAACATTGCCACAAAACAATAAGAAGTGGTTGTTTTTTTTCCAGTTTGAATAAAGAAAAAGGTTTACTCATCCTCAATGTGCAGAGGAGAAAATTTTCCTCTCAATTTTGCAGCTACCTAGGTCTCTGATTGCTTAGCTACCTTTGAGAAATAGAGCTAGATGTTTCAGGAGTTCTCTTGACCCAAGGATATCCCAAACTTATACCTGAGGGCTCCAAGTTTGGCTAGGGAAGGAACAGGAAGGCCTATGGTAGCAGAGTACCAATAAGTCATGTCTAAGTTCCCTTGTTTGTGGAACTTAGTAGCAGATGTGTAGCTCCAGGATGGACAGGCAGCACCCAGTGCCCAGCCTGTGGCAGACAGGAGTAGTGGTGGGGTGGTTTCCTCTGATTTATGCTCCTAAGACTGGTGGGGGTTGTGGTAGATTTTTTATAAAAATAGCTGTCATAATTTTCCTCCCAGTATCCATAATTCTCTCTTCCATACTGACTCTGCGTTTGGCTATGTGACTCACTTTGGTCAGTAGGGCGATAGCAAATGTGGCCTAAATGGAGACTTGGAAAGTGCCTGCACATGAGGGCTTGCTTTTCCTGGATGTTTGGGGGACTCTGTAACTCCTGCCATGTTCATGTGCCAACAGTTGAGCTAGCCTGTTGGATGATGAGAGATATGTGGTCCAGTCACCCCTGATGCCTCAGCCAAAAGCCAGCACTAACCATCAGACATGGGAGTGATCATACTGCAGACCAACAGGGCCCCAGCCAGTCTACCAGCTGCCTGAAGCACTAACTAGTAGTTTACCCACAGACTGATGAGGAATAATTAATGGTTTCTGTTTAAAGCCACTAAGTTTTGGGGTGGTTTGTTACACAACCAAAATAACTGCTTCAGGGCCTCCCAGCCATCCCTGGTGCCTGGGTGACATGTGGACCCACTCCTCCCTCCACTCGACTGGCTTCCTCTCACCCCACCACCCACAGGGGTGCAGGAGAGCTCCAACACTGATGTGTCACCAGTAGAAATATCTCATATGTCTTTACGTTACCTTACAGTTGTTGCAGACATCTCAAAATATCATCTATCCTCATTATCACTTTGAAATAATGGTAGTTTTGAGACTTATCACTAAATATTATTAATTAATGCTTTAACGAAGCAAAAACTTCACATATTACTATATTACCAGTTTGCTTTTTCTAAAAGCATTTTGATAATATAATTGGTTTCCTGTATAATCCCTATGTAGTTTATTTTATACATTAAAAAATATCACTCTGAAAAGGGATCCAAAGGCTTCCCTCCTGATAGTGGGACCCATGGGAAAAAGAAAAAGCAAAGACTCTGTGAATTCTATTCAGATCAAAAACCTTGGCTTTGTTTATGTAGTGCAGTTTATTTGCTCAATCTTGTTTCTTAAAATACTGGCATAACTTATAAAGACATCCACAGGAAAAAGTTGTAGTAAAATAACCCAGAAAACTTCTAGTCATTTCTGATTCTGGAAGCTCATAGAACCACCAAGAATCCATTAACGTAGGTAAGCAATGGAAGCAAACTCAAATGCCTACAGAGCTGGGAAGATAATAACAATTTGTGGACTGGATCAGGTATATAAAGACAAGTAGTATTAGGCTCTGTGGCAAATTGGAGAGAAAATGTCCTACCTTAAGGCATTCAGATTAAAGATTTTGCAAATCTGGTATTGGCCAAATAAAATATATTTGTGGATAGTATTAAGCCTACAGGTCACTAATACTCCATTCATAAATTAAAAGCAATGAGGGAATTGGACATCTGGTCAACTTTCATCCCTGTACTGGCTCTGTCATTAAATAAGCAGGTAATCTTTTCCAGTGAAGTCAAATTTCTATGCTCCAGTTTTTATATCTGCAAAATAGATATGGTTTCTTTACTATCTTCCTTCCCAAAGCTGTCATGAATTAAAATTCTAATTCTAATTCATGTCTAATTAAAAAATTAGATCAAAGTGGTGGGATGAGGACACAGTTGGGAAATAAGTAACAAGTGTCGTAGAATAGATGCAGAGTGAATCAATGCAATTGTTTGGTAAGTGGCCTGATAAAACTTAAGTCTGTCTATATAGGATGTGGTTCTTTGAAGTCATGATCCTGTCGAATCCAAGAGTGGCACCTCAAGAATGATGAAGGAGACCGTGCCTGCTCCACTGAGAGGCCAACTCTGATCCACTGGGCCAAAGTTGTTAGCAGAGTTGGGAGGAAAAAGCACATAAAAGAGCCACTCCTGTGAGTCTCATGCCCTGATGTGGAGGACTAATTTCCAATTTAAAAATACGTAAAAAGTTACACTCAGGAAACCAAAGTTGAAAACAAGCTCAAATTAAAAAAAAAAAAAGTGGGAATAAGGGGCAGAATAAAAGAAAGGAAAATCAGACTCCTGGAATACGAAGGCAAGAAAGGAATAGAGCAAGTGGAATGAGAACATAAGCTTGAACCTGAATTTGCTGGTCCAGAGGCAAGATCTTATACTCAACAACACCCAGGGGCCCAGTTCTTTCTCTTCTGGGATCTGTGTGCCTTTTTGCATCCCATTTTCCAATTAGATGCCAACCCTTAATGTTTGCCTTCTCAATGGTCCAGCAGTGACTCAGCTGGGTCTTTTTGGTGATTGATGGAAAGAGGTTCTCCCTCTGTCTCCCCTCATGTGTTTAAGAAAATCTGTGACAGGGCTAAATACTATGGTTGGCTAGGGCAAGGGATCACACCTATATCTTCTCCCACTGGGACACGTATGTCCTCATGAAGCTCACATGTGACCTAAGTAGGTACAGAAGAAACTAAAACAGGGAATCTTGGGCTTAACAGGAAATTCACCACCTAGTTTAAAATTCAGTGCCAAGATCCTCCATTTGGCTCTAATCTTTGAGCCCTTTACCAGCTCATTGAGGTGTCTGTGCACGTAACACCGTCATGCTAGGAGACAGGATGAGCCAGAAAAGGAAAGACTTGAACCAGAGGACCAGAGTTATCCTATGTTTCTGCCACTGTGGACTGTCTGATTTCATGAAGTCATTTTCTCATACTGTACTCTGGAGCTCTAAGTGTCCCTGGGCATGAAATCTGGGAGATAAAGGAGAAGATGATAGGAAAATATATCCATATGATTTAGACCAAGGTCCAGTCTATTTTTATTGCTGAGAAATGATGGGATCCAGTGCTAGAGTTCCGCTGAAGGCATAGCGTGGAGGAGGAATGAAAAACCTCAAGCCCACGGATGATTGGATCTCAGCTCAATTTGCTCCCTCTCAGAGAAGCCTTCTCTCATAGCCCTTCCCAAATCACCATTTTACCTACTTGGTGTCATCATTCTACCCACTGTCCTGCATTATTTTATTTATAACACCTTACCTTCTATTCTCTAATAGAAGGTAAGTTCTATGAGAACAGGACTTTATCTGGCTTGTTCTTTGCTCATTCCCATTGCTTTGAACAGTGCTTAGTATATAGGAAGGACACAATAAACATTTGATGAATGAATTGTAATGTGGAGGGAATAGTCTACAGAACCAGGGAAGCGTGAGCCCAGAAAGATGTGAAAGAAAAATCCTTCCTCATTTCTGTTAGGTTCCCTTAATGTTCTCAAGAGTGAGATAGGCCGGGCGTGGTGGCTCACGCCTGTAATCCAAGTACTCTGGGAGGCCGAGGCGGGCGGATTGCTCAAGGTCAGGAGTTCAAAACCAGCCTGAACATGAGCGAGATCCCATCTCTACTATAAATAGAAAGAAATTAATTGACCAACTAATATATATAGAAAAAATTAGCCAGGCATGGTGGCGCATGCCTGTAGTCCCAGCTACTCAGGAGGCTGAGGCAGGAGGATTGCTTGAGCTCAGGAGTTTGAGGTTGCTGTGAGCTAGGCTGACGCCATGGCACTCACTCTAGCCTGGGCAACAAAGTGAGACTATGTCTCAAAAAAAAAAAAAAAAAAGAGTGAGATAGTTTATTCTTCCAAAGCAGCAGAGACTTTGTGGTTTATTGGTTTATTATCCAATCTAACCTTTTGGGAAAAAGAAGAAAAAATGGTTTATTGTGTCTGCTTTGAAACTGGTTTTTCCCTCATGTAAACTCTGTGGTCCTAGCATGTAAACCATACTCTTCCATGACATCCACATCCACAATGGATTAGACACCTACCCCCAAGCTAGGCCAATCAGAGATCTTCCCTGATATTTTTGAACATAGGATATAGAAAACAAATGGCAGTTCCTTTTTCATAGTGGATACACAGGAATTACAAATTGGGTGCCTGTGTTTCTGGTATGTGGAGGAAGGAAGTGGTTTTTTAACAAGAGAAAGTAAAGTCCATGTACAGAAATAATCAGGCATGGAGGAGGGGGGAGAGAGAGAGAGCGAGCGAGAGCTCTTCCGTAGTGTTTGCTAGCTGTGCTTGAGTTGTTCCTGAATTTCAACTACTTCTCTACCTTTCCCACAGTTTGACTGCTCAACATTTACTTAGATTCTTTAACCCAATAAATCTTGATTTTTGACAAAACCACTTATATTTGGGATTCTGTTATAGGCAAACCCCAAATAGATAATAAGTAATACAGGTTGAGTATCCTTTACTCAAAATTCTTGGGACTAGAAGTGTTTTTAATTTTGAATTTTTTTTTTTGATTTTGGAATATTTGTATCATACCTGCCAGTTGAGCATCCCAAATCTGAAAATACGAAATTCAAAATGCTTTAACGAACTTTCCTTTGAGCATCATGTTGGTGCTCAAAAAGTTTCAGATTTTAGAGAATTTCAGATTTTCAGATTTGGGATGTTCAACCTGCATATCTAACTTTTTCAGGAAAGCTCTTCCTGGCAGTTCAGAGTCTTGGAAATGTTTCTACCCTCCTTTGTAGAGGTTGGGTCACCAACAGACTGAGAGATTTCCTGATTGGAGAGTCAACCTGCACATGACAGAAAATCTGAAGAGATGGAGGCAGAAGTGGCAAGGCAGAACAGCGTGGAGAAAGAGCACTGAGGCTTGAATCAGGAGCCCTGGCTACAGAGCTCAGCCTGTGACCTTGGTAAGCAATTTATCTCTGGGCTTACTCATTTGTCATTTTTAAAAAATGCAATTTTTAAGGTCTGTGCTAGCACTTCAAACCTATGATTTGAAGTGAGAGGAAGACAGAAAAGAAAGGCAATGTGAGGCATCAGGATCCTTTTCTCAAGTGTAGTTGGTGCTCTGATCCAGGGAAGAAAACAAGAAATTTGTAAGGGATAAGTGGAAAAGGTCAGGCCAAGTCTTTGCACCTGTGGCAGTTTATTGTTGGGGCCAGAGGACGAGTGATGGAAACTAAACTGCTTTATCATCTGCACTGTGCCCCCCCCCCTCTTTTTTTGGTATTCTTCAGAGGTTATGGTTGGGGCTGCAGATGGAGGAAAGGTACTATTCTGTCATTTGGTGAGATTTTAAGCTTTTGCAGGGGAAAGATTCTGGGAGCTGGAGATTGAGCTGCTGTTGCAGGAAATCAACATAACAAAAGGGCCACCCCACACCCTTGTCCTCACTCTGTGGACACTCAACCTTCCTCATCCTTCAAACTCATTCTGATGAACAATAGCATCTTTAGTACTAAGTCAAAAGGGTGAGTACAGATTTCTCATCCAATGGCCTAGGATGGCTCTTCTCTCTCTAACCTACCCAGTCTCAGTTTTGTAAAGTAGAGAATAGTGGAAACCCCCTCATCCTCATCAGATTCAGTTTGAAGGAGATGTGAATGCCTGAAGGAGCAACTAAGATGTCTAGGACAGTGGTTCTCCAACTTGAGCATGCTTCACAATCACCCAGAGGGGATTAAAACACGCATTGCTGGGTCTCACCCTAGAGTTTTAGATGTAGTAGCTCTGGGGTGGGGCCTGAGAACTGCATTTCCAACAGACTCCTCAGGCTGCTGTTCCAAAATCCATAGTTTGAGAACCAGTGGCCTGGAAGAATGAATCATTGATTGTGGACGGTCAATGGCATTACACCTGGGATTTTAAATTCAAACTCAAGGTCTCTCCTTTATTAGCTGTATAGAAGGAGGAACCATTTTCTCCTTCTCAAAGACTCATCAATCTCTACTTTGTCCCATAAAATGGGAATCTCCACTCTTTGGGTAGAACCAGTATTGGGAAGATAGCTTTCACTATTCCCTCCACCTCTTCCTTTATGCGCCCCTCCCACCCCAATTTAAGTGCTCAGTGATATGGGAAATAGGCAATGAGCAAGCATAACTCAGTCCTCCAGTTGGCTTTTTCTCTGGGATCTGCCTGCCCACAGCAAGCTTGCATTTTCTGCTTTTCCAAACTATAAGCCTCTTGAAGCAGGCTCTGCCACTTGGGAGGAATGGGCTGGGGAGTGAGGGTAGGGCCTATGGTTTTCTAGTTGTCCTATCTGACTACACATATTTCTACAGCTCTTTCTCCTTTTGTGGGTCCCAATGTCTATTCTTGGAGAAGAACTAAAAAGAAGTAAGTTAGAAAGTCTGATGGTCTGACTCTGGCTGCTAAATTGTGTTTCAATCAAGCTTTAATAAAATGCCTGATATTTTAACCACTAACCCCTCTCTATGTATCAATTGGTTCATGGGGAGAAGGGTGGTAATTAGCACCTTAGAATCCTTGGTAGGACCTTGATCAAACAGTATTCTCTCTTAGTCAGGTGTGAAAAATAATACCTACCACTCAGGAGGTTGCTGTAGAAATTAAATATAAAACAAGCTACAATAGACTAATATAATAACTAGTACATAGTAGATGCTCAAAGGACAGTGTGGGGTTCAAAAACTTTACTCAGCAAGCTCTCTTATCCTGTGTCCTACAGGCCTAGGTTTGTAGGAATTCTCCCAAAAGCATAATTTGAGGTCCTTAATACATATAGGGTTTCTTTGGAAGCCTTTTCCAACTTTGAAGGGTAATCATTCTGTGAATTCAGCTTAAGAACATATATTCTGCTGTTCATATAACTCACCTATGCAGGTTTCATATTTGTTGATTTATGAATAAAGCTAAATGTTTTGACGATGAGGTGATACATATATTAATAGGAATCTTATACACAGGCTGGCTCCAAGAAAGAGACTGGGTTTGCGCCTCTATGCTTGTATATCGTGTGTACATTAAAAAAAACTCACGTACACACACATAATATTTAATGAGAAGCCTACCCCCCAACAAAAACCTTAACACGAAGCTGAATAAAAAATGAAGCCAACAGATGTAGCTTCAGCAATGGCTCACTAAATAGCTTACAGCAAATTTCTTTTTCATAAGCTAAAGAATAGCAGGAAATTTTGCATATCGTCTCTTTTAACTTCTCAAGGGCCTTTAAAAATCCAAGTTACTAAGCAAGAGGGGACCAGTGCTTAGTTAAATGACAACTAAGCCAACTAATGCCTGGATATCCAGGCATTATCCTGAGAATCACGAGGCCATTCCCAAAGCAGAGATGCTAATCAAAGGCATTTTTTAATCCTCCCCCAAATAAAAAAATCAAAGTCTGCTGACACATTTTCCCATTTAAACATGTGTGCTGCTCAAGCTAAAAAATAATGTGATACCAAGACCTGTTGTTTCTTTAAACAAACAACATAATAAAGATGAAAAGAAGCATATGGCCTTCAAGTCACCTGCAATGGAGAACATTGGAAATCTGGCATGGTAGATAGTGGATAACTGAACATAACAACAGTCCCTGTGTCTCTCTCAGAGTGGTGGAGGTAACAGTACTCCACAAATATTAGCTCCTTTAGGTTTCATGACAACCACTTGACATATGTATGCATGGCAGGGATTGCTTTTATAGATATACAATGTGAGGCTCTGTTCAGATTAGTTAAGTTGTAGAAGCAGGGCTGGTACACAGCCATCTGACTCTCATCTTGTGCCCGCCCAATGTACCTGTCTGGACACTTAGCTTCCCTGGTCACTCATACCACCATATCTCACCTGATTTTTTAGCTCAGAGGACTGAGCTCTTTGTATTTTTGCTGACTCATGTCCTACATATCAGGAACATGCTTTCTCTTAGAGGCTATCAATGGATTGTATGCAATTCATGGGAAAATTCATGGGATAGTAGGGAAAAACATGAACTTTGTAGTCAGAGACAAGAGTTCCAAACTCTGTTAAGGTTACCATAGAAATTAAATGAGATGACATAGGCCAGGTATCCAGTCCAGCACATTATATGCATTTAGTAAGCTAGTTATTTCTTCTTTTTGGTCATTAAATGGTAGTTATCTTCACTCTCTCCTAGAGAAAGCAGGGTGCAGAGTAACTGACCAGTGGTTTTAGGCTTGTTTCATAAGAAGAATGGAGGGAAAAGAAATGCAAAATTCCAGGCTCACTTGGCCATGGCTTTTTCCTAAAGATAAATGGGGCTGATTTACCACATCATGCTTAAGTTTATGATTCTCTCCAAGGCAAGAGGATCCTGTTTGAAAGGAGGAGTTAGATATTGGTGTTTTTAAAGGACACTTTCCAGGAAGCCAAATCAACATGAAAAACTTGTGTACACCATGCAAATTCTAACAGAACAGCAGCAAATATGTGATCCTGAAGACAAGAGTTAGCCAAAGCCACAAATCTATCCCCCTGAGTGACTATAATATATGTCTCAATGGATGTATGACCAATGGCATCAAAAATATCCTTTACATCCTAGTGAACAGTAAAGAATTTTAACTCTATATTTTATATATGCTAAACAGTTTGGCTTTATATCTGAAACTGATTTATTTATTTATTTATTTATTTATTTTTTTTTTTTTTTTTTTTTTACCAATACAAGTGCATTGAAACTGAAACTGATTTAAATCACTCTTGGTCAATGGCTTTAGTCTCTGAATATAAATCTACTTTCAGCAATGTTTTTCTTGAGAGTCCTCTAATCCTTCATTATCATTATAAGCCCTAACTCATAGGTGATAAAACAGCAGGTCAGAATAATAAATTGTTTGCCATAGTTTGGCAGCTAGTTGGGGTAAACCAAAGTACTTGCTTGAGATACAATTTTATTCCAATATTTAGAGTGAATCTACATGCAGGGCTACACAAATCCTGAGTGGTTCTGATTATCACATTTGATCTGTAAAAGGCAGAATTACTTACAGTGGTAGAATTCTTTTCTCTGCAAAGGGGTAGCTGGCATCCCAATTCACTCATTCATTTCCTGCATACCTGGGTGTGACCGGCACTGTTATAGGTACTGAGGATTCAAAGGTGGCTAGGATATTACCCTTGCTCTCAAGGACTCCCACAGTCTATTAAGGAAGAAAAATGTGTAAGTAGGTAATTACAAAGCAATGTGATAAATCTCACAAGGGAGATAGGAGCATTGCTCATAGCTAAGAAGAGGCAAATTTCTAAAAGTTGGGGTTGAAGGACTAAGACATACTTCTACTTGATCCTGAATCGCTCAACCTTGTTAATGATAGGAAGTTTTCAGAAGAGTGAGGTGGATTGGCTTGGGAGGTACCGTCATCCAAAGCACCCCATATTTTCTATCCTAGTCAATCTGTTTTTGCATTGCACCATGAGTTTTATAGTTGAGAATCGGTTTTTGGTCTAGGAGGTACCATGTTTCTTGAAGCTTAACCTCTTTTCTCCATGAAACAAATGCTCTATATAGGGAAACATCCTAATAGACTGGGATGCTGGTATGTAGACCTGTATTTAAGGGATATTTTAGTGACATTCTAGTTTACTGTAATGCAAATAGAAGAAAATTTACACAAAGGCATACCTTAGGTATTTAACTTAGTTCTTTGATGGCCAAGACTGGTTATATATATATATATACACATATATATATATATATTTCTTTATGAGGTAGCAATCTGTCTGTGGATACTGACCATTCAGTGGAAATCTTCCATCAGTTGTATATTTTGGATAGAGAACCAAGTTCTTTTCTAAGTTGAGTTAATAATGTCTCAGATGCTAAAAGGCATCCTATTTGAAATATGTCTTCTAAAATAATAATACCCCAAAAGGGGATGCCTAGCTTAATGCACCAAGAGCAGAAACATTCCTTTTTCATTTACTGCTATATCTTCAGCAACCAGTATAATGTTTTCCTGGGACACAGCAGATGCTCAATAAATATTTGTTCAATGAATTAATAATGAAGAATGCCATAATAACAGCTGGTTTATGATGGCGGAATACATGAACAGTCATGTTGGATTTAGAAATAGTAGATACATTGAGCAATTTCTCAGGCATAAATCAGGTACACTATTTTGATTTCCAGTGAAGTTTTCTAGTGAAGTGAAGTTATAATGGACTTTCCCATTAAAATAAAAAATGTACTCAACCAGGCTCCTGCATATTGAAATAGTTTGTCAGTGTTCTTCCCCGCAGGCTTTCTGGCATTTATTTCCCTCTATTTTCTGTTTATTGATAGCGAAGTCCCAGTGTGATTTATCTACAGCTAGCTGCCAGCCCAGGGACAGCTGCAGGGAAATTTAAGAAATTTGCTGTTTTGCAATTTGCCAGTCATTATTTTTTGAAACTGTACATAAGATGAATATAAATAAAGGAGATCAACAACTTGGTCTGACACTTCATGGAAAGAGAACTCTGTCCAACTTGCAGAATTCCAGGAACTCAAGTGGGAAAGTTCTTTAAACTAGGAGTCAGGCAGGAGTGCAAGGCTGAACTCTGGCCTCAGGAGGGCACCTTAGAGGCTTTCATTTTTTTTTTTTACATGCTGTTATCAGTAAAAGACAGAAACCTGATTCAAGGCTGCAGGCTTAGCAAGTCATCTCCCAAGTTCAAAATCTGTGACTAGTGTCATTTGAATAAAAGACGTGATTGGGAAGCTGGGGCCAGATGGTCATTTTGTAGAATCTGCCACTTTGGAGAAAAATAACCTGGCTCTTCAAGTATAAAAACGGACCACATTGGAAAGACAGGAAGTGGTGAGTCAGCAAAAAGTGAAAACAGTTTCAGTTTAACACATGAGAATTAGACATCTTTGGGTAATATGAACCAAATCAGATCAACAACAACAACAAAGAAGAGGGTGAGATATATTTTTCCGTGACCAAAGACAGTGAGCCATAAACCTAGTACAGATGTCATTCAGCATCAATCTAGAGCAGGCATCAAATTTGATTGAATTGCTAGAGTGATTGCTAAGCATATAAAAGGAAATGCTAATCCTTACACAGGATTTGTTTCTTCCAGCTCTTTTTACGGATACAGATTTGTTCTTACCAATCAGTTTAGTCACTGCTAAAGTTAACCCCTGTGAGTCAGCAATAAGAAAATCAGTTAGGAGTTACTCATGCTTTACCTTGATGGAAAGATGCTGAAATCTGCAGCAGTTGTGACAATAAGGAGAACATGTCTTTTCTGGGACATACGAATTTAACTGACATGTGACTGTGAATTTAATTAATCAATATTGTACTACCAGCTGCTGACCTCTGAGCTTTACATCGTACGTACTTTAAAGCTTCCTCCTCTCCTCCTTCCACGTCCTTAAAGCTTTTCCAGTGTCATTTTACCCCTCATTCTCCAAATGTGATTACTTTCTGAGCTGGCTGCCAGTATCATGAGATTCAGGTCACACAGAAATGTTACATTTAAAGTCCTTTATAGCTCACAGATTCTATAAAATCTCCTGTTTTCTCAGTGGCAGAGGAAGAAAGGAGGAAAGAGGAAATAGCAGCTAATAAATTGCTAAGTCAGACGCGGAAGATAATCAAAAAGAGGTCTAGAAAGGAATTTAGAAAAACAGTTAATTAAGTTGAAAAAAGTTTAGGCAGGTTGTGGGAGATAGTATGTACCAGACAGCTATAAATCCAATTGAAAAGGATGGGAGATACCCAAAGTAGTGATGACTCAGAATAGGGCTTTGAGGAAAAAAGCCAGGATTTCTTAAGACAGACTGGGAATGCTTCAGAAAGATGATGTCAAAGCAATTTTGAGGGAATAAAAAGGATTGGAGACGAGGGAAGTGGTGGATGTAATTACAGCTGGGGGCCAGGTCAGTTATTGAAGCATTATTAAGGCTATGCCAGCTGAGACTATCTGTCCGACACTGGACCCGAACCCACTGCCTGAGGTTTTCCGGACTGATTTCATTGATTTCTGAATAATAGAGATATTGAACATTAGTCCACTTCTATCATTCTACCCATGAAGATACTGAATTCAACAGTGGCTAAGTGACTTATTTAAAGACAATGTGATTCCAAACAGGAAATTACAAGCAGTTGTTTCAGGGCTAAAACTGAGTCTCTTAGTTCCCAACCGGCATTCTTACCATCATGCCTTGCTGCCCAAATGAGGAGGAAAAGACATTGCAAAAAAAAATCATATACATTCTCTATGCCTCATTTGTCCAATATGAAAAATGTGGATGATGCAGGAGGTACAATAAAATATAGTTAATAGCTTAATCTCTAGAGTCAGGCTAATTGCATTTATTTCCTGGCTCTATTCTGTGGCAAGTTACTTAGCTTTGCTCTGCCTCAGTTACCCCATCTGTAAAATAGAAATAATAATGGTAACCTGACCACAAGGCTGTTATAAGGATTCAGTGAGCTAGGACGGGTAAATGCTTGTGGAATGAGTGGCTCATTCTTCTCCCCCATAGGTCTTTTCTGATTAATCACTGAATTGGGGACCTTTGTCCTGAATCAGGTTTATGACATACTCAATGTGATCTAATATTATAGCCAAACACATACGCCTATGGTTTGCATTCTTCATTTAGAAATCAGAAACTGCATGGACTTTTATGTGGGGTGAAGGGCTTAAGATCCTTGTGAAGAAAATTATGTTGAAAAGAGTAGGTATTACTGTTATGGCAAGAATAGCAATTCTGAAGAGTTAATAGTACAGTGAGGATTCTCTGGAAATTTTTCTAAAGCCTCTTCCGTCTGTTAAGACAAATTTATTTTAAACTTTTCCTCCACTCAACAAATGCTACTTCCTCAATGCTATGTTGTATCTCCTCTCTTTGCCTTACCTGATGCTTAGAAGGCCCTTTGGACTCAGTTTAATAATAACTTCCTAAAACATCAAATGTCATTACCTCCAAATTTCCCCCAGGTAGTCAGCTTGGAAATCAACATGTTATGCTACAGATGTCTCTAAGGCCAGTGTTTTGGTGAAGAACAGGTGAGGATAGTTTCCTGACACTTCAGAGCCAGAAATGAAATAGCAACAAAATCTACGTTGGCAATTGCCATTTCTTCCTCTACACGAAGCCATCAACTATTTTGGCTCAGCAGTTCTGTCAGCATCTGGAATTTTGAAGCTCTGCTGTAAGAGTAGTAACCACAGGTTAAAAAGGAAATGGGTACAGTTCAGACCTCCAGCTAGTCCTGGAGTGAGAGTAATTAGCATGAGTCAGCAAGGTGGGTAGGGCAGGAAATTTGATACAGTGCCCACCTCACCTCACCCCAGTTTTCCAAAATATTATCGTAGCATCTTTTTTACTTCCCATATTTTAGTCATTTGGGGCTGGTCGTATTTGTCATGCTGCTTAAAACGTGCTCAGAAGAACTGACATCTTTTTCCATTCATCTAGTCAGTGTATTTGATGATGCAGAATGCTACCCGGGGCAAGAGAGTGTTCTGCATCACGTTTATTATTTCAGTATCCCTCCTGGGAACTTCCATTACCAGATTCCTCACCTGCTTTTCCATCTCCCTGGCAGGTACTCATCTTGAATAATTACTTGTAGTCAATAATGGGAAAATGAAACTTACAATGAACTTCTGAACAGGACTTATATACCCATATAGATTTATATATCCTGAAAAGTGATCCTAAAAGATGCTTCAAAGAGGACTGATTTTTTTTTTTTCATTAATCATTCCTTATGATACCAAGTTGCTTCCCTCTGTTTCTGGAAGAATGCAAATTAACTCCACTCTGTCAATAGCAATTTCTGGATATTAAAAAGGACCTGGTTACTTTGTTATATCAGCTTCTATTCAGAAATCAACTTTAGAAGATAAAGTATCAAAGTCTCAGTTTGACAATCAAAGCCTTCCACAATGGGCTCCAATTCTCCATTCTAGTATATTCTCCCACCCCCCAACCACACAAGCTTCCTACTGGCCCCAAATGGATGAGCATTTCCAGGGTTTACTGACCATAGCATGGATTTACCTAATGTGAAGTTTTGCTTATGCTGTGAGTTTTACTTAGCAGACCTCCCTTACCTCGGCAACTTCCAAAACCCAGCTCAAGCCCTGTCTCTTCTCTCAGATCATTCTCATCCACTGTGATACTGGCACCAACCAAATTTACATTCCTTATTGTTGGTCACATTCACTTGGCAATTAATTATATGTGCCCTCATATGTGCCTTTTCTTCTAGCATTTTATTGCATTTTCACTCTGGTATTATTTATTAACTTTTACTGTTTTTTTATTTTTTATTAAAATTTCTAAATGCTACATTTATTGAGGCCAAAGGCCATATAATCATGAGAATTTATATCCCCCATGGGGTTCATTTATGTATCTGGTGCTTACTGATTAATCAATATCTTCCTATCAGGTTGGTCCCTGCTGACAAGGGATGACATTGCAGAATTGTATCCAATGCCGAGGCTGAAAACATGAATTTTCCTACTTTTATAGAATTTTCACACTGTCAGTGCATCTGCTAAAAAGCAGATTTATCTATTTTTTTCTTTTTCATATCTCCTCTCTTAAGCTCTTTCTCAAATTATTTCTCTCATTTCTACTAATTGTCAAAGCCTATGTATTCTGCTGAAGGCCAAGGCTACGCAGCTGCTAGGTGTCACTGGCAGAAACATCAATTTTCAGTGGATAACCCTTACTCAGGGGTTAACATTTAGAGATTAGGAATATCTTTAGACGAGTGAAGGAGCATTTTGTATTGTGTTTGTGCCTGTGTGGTTGTGCATGTTTAACAAAATAAAAATAAAATTGTGAATCCTTGGGAGATTTTTACCATGGAGAGGTTAAGAGGATTATAAATAGTTTTGCAATTTGAATGCCAAGGTGGCAATGCAGAAAAATGCCAATGAACAAACAAGCAGGTATCATCAGAGGGTCTATGTTAATGATTCCTGGCTCATCCTTATTACATCTGCTCCTGCCTCTTCTTACTGCATTGCCCTGGATTTTTAAAATTCAAACTTAAAATAGGAAACCTCCTGATTTTTCCCCCCTGAAGCTTGTAAATGATGAACATGTTAAATTCATGCTTCAATTATGTTTTTCTTTAATTTCTCATAAGCTATTCTAGAATTCCCGCTATAATTGTGCACATTGCCTCTTCTTCCCAGCTCTGCGCCCATTGCCAGCTTTACTGCAGTCCTCTACCTCCCTCCTCCCTGCCAGTCTTTCACTAGCAAACAACCCAGGAGTAATTACTAATGTCCAAGCACGTAATTCCAGCAGCGTTCGGCTTTTCATTTGACACAACTACGCAGAGAGCTGTCTGGACACGTAGCATGAAGTTAAAGCATTTTTTAAGACTCCTACCCATATTTTCTCCCCTCCTCCCATCACAAAAACACAGTTGTTTATTTCATCTACAGATCACGGAGTTATAAACTTCTTTCATGCATTTACATACTCTTGTAAGTGTATAAATTTCCACCCAAATAATTTTATATGCATATACAATAACAAATCAACATATACATGCCTGGAAATACAAGGTTATCCATAAAAAGAAAAACATTAATAAATACTTAAATAGCTGGGAAATAAAAATACCTTCTGTATATGGACAAGAAATTTTAATATCTCAAGTATACAGATGATTGGTGTTATGACTAAACACAATCTAAGATTTTATTCTGGGTTTTTTAAGGGGGTCAAAATAGTGTTTCTATAACGCATTTTATATATTCTTAT
Source organism: Microcebus murinus (assembly GCF_040939455.1). Lineage (NCBI taxonomy): Eukaryota > Metazoa > Chordata > Mammalia > Primates > Cheirogaleidae > Microcebus > Microcebus murinus. Next base: position 20,984,414 of record NC_134119.1, read on the forward strand.
GGATGACGCTGTTTCTCTCCTTTACCAACTACTCAAATGGCACAATTTTGATCCGGGTCATTTTATGCCAATTTTATCTATATCAAACAGAGGGAAATATCCCTGTGAGGATTTTTGCTCACTTAGATGCTCCAACCCTTAGAGTAGAAAATGGTTAAAGTACTTATCACTGCCTCAGCAAAATCCCGCAGTGCTATAAAAGAAATTGCAGTAGATCTTTAAGTCAGAGTCCAGTTCCAGTCTAACACCATGGTTCTTTTACCTGAATTACCCTGAAGGACATAGTTAGATTCTCCTGAGGAAAACCAGTCTTAATATTGTCAAAATCAAAAGCTATCGGCCTGCAATAAACAACATCCATAGGAAATATTTCTACTAACTCTGAAGCCATGGCCAAAATGGTTAAATTCATACACTATAGAACCTGTAATATTTCTCAGAGATGTATTTTTGTGGTTGTATGCTTGTGTTCATGCCTAAATATAAGGGTGGGGGGAGAAGGAAGGGGAAGTGGGGTTCATTCTTAAAGTTGGTTCTGCTTAGTTCAGCTAATCTCAAATTTTGATGAAATAAAAATATGTATAGAGATATAGCACCCTTGTAAACAGACAGTATTGGCATCTTCATGTATACCCTACACATGTCTCCAGACGTGATCTACTCTGTGTTAAAATCAAAAACAAAAACAAACCCTTGATATTATACTGAAGGATAAATGAATGTCTCTAAAAATATATTTATTCTCTACTTAAAAGAAGGGGCAGAGAGTAACATAGAAGATTTCCACAAGTAGACTATTATTTTGTTGAAGCTGTGCAGGAAGTGAGGAGGGGCGCAGGCCATGGTCTGCAAAGGAGTCCCCGTGGGCAGGCTTTATTTTTTTCTCTCTCTTGTTTTCTTTTAACCTACTGTGCCTGCTCTATTAAGGGTCTCTGTAAGACGGAGGTCTGAGAGATACTATTTGGACCACAGCCCTGGCACATTTAGCCCTGGCCAGGCAATGCTGCCGCAGGTAGCTGCGGCGCTGCGGCCGGACCGCTGTCCCCGGTGCTGAAAGGTCGCGGCTGTGCGAGCCGCTGGTATTGCTATCCAGGGTGCTGAGTGCGGGCCGCCGCAGTCCCCGAGGCGAGCCCACCCGCGCCAGCGCTCCGCAGAGCCCTCCCACCCAGCACGACCCGCCCGCCTCCCGCCAGCCTGCAGTTGACGTGGAGCAGGCGGCATAAATCAAGTCCGTGGGGCATGGAGGCTGCTGTCGCTGCCGCAGCTCAGCTTGCCCGGGGCGGGAACTCCCCCTCTCCCCTTCGCCTCCCCAGCGCCCACACCTGCCTCCCTCTTAATTCGTCCCTGGATAATAGCGCCCTAACAACAACCGTCATAATAATAGGGTTAGAACGACAGGATTCTTTTTTTTTGGATCTACAGGAAGAAAAAATATACCAACAGCCTAAACATCTCTGAAAACTGCATCGCAAAATGGAAGAGAGAAGGGGTCCCACTACTATTTCAAAAGAGTAAGTTGTTATTCGGTTCGTATCCTTGCTCTTTCTCTCCATCGCTCCATCTGCAGTGTCCCCATTCATCCCTCGCCCAAGAAGCTCACCTCGAAAACACTTTATAAAAGCCCCAGGCAGGAGTCTGGCCAGACGTGCACACACGGAATACCGCACCCTAAGTGCACAAATACTTGCATTTGCCCAGGCTCACTTGGTTGGTCTGCCCAGCTGTGGTCCCTTGTGGGTCTGCGGCCATCCAGAGCCGGAGCCACGACCCGGGCAGGGGGCTCCTTACCTTGCCTTCTCCAGAGGGTGGTGTTCGCCGGGGCCCTGCAGCTTGCAAGTGTGGAGCCGCCGCCGAGCAGGGAGGGAAGGAAAGACAGCGCCTGACCTCCCCGAGGTCTCGTCTTCACTGCAACGTGAGCTCTGCCCTCATCAAAGATGGCCGTCCCTTTTGACGTCAGCAGCTTTTAATAGCCGACTCCTCGAGGGGCGGGGAGGAAGTGTGGTGGGGGAGGGGGCGCGCGCGGGGGCGGGAGGGGCGGAGCCCGGAGGTGCGGAGGGCTTGACTCAGCTCCCCGTGCGCAGGGCTGCAAACCTCCCGTTTTAATCTTTTATGGGCACCCGGACGGGGTTGACTCTTAGGATTCCTTTTTAACACGAGGTCCTGGGCAAACACATGTATCTGGCGACCGCTTTCTCGACGTTCTTTGTTGTGTGTGTGTGTGTGTACATACGTGTATATATGTGCGTGCGTATCTTTTCTCTCCCCACCCCCCCGCTCGGTTGAGTCACCTAAGGGCAGGGAGGCCGAGGAGGAGTAGAAGCTGGCGGTGGGGGCGGGGAGGCTTCGGCGGCGACTTGTTGTCCCCAAAGAAGAGGGTCCGAAGAGGCATCCCTGGCCACCCTCCCCAGCTCCGTATATGGCCTGGCTACGCGGGCTGCTATTTTTACGAGTGCTTTCTTCATTTTGTCCAAACAGCGGCGCGGGCCCGGAGCGCTCGTTAGCGCGGCCGGGCGGGGGGAGGCTGGCGCGCGCCGGTTGAAAGTACGTCAGAGCACTTGCCGCGGAGAGGCGCGCGCGGGCGGGCTGGGGACCGGGCGCGGCGGCCGCCCCGCCGGCGTGGGCTCGCTGGGGCCGGGGCTCGGAGTCGGGTGGGGGGCTGGCCGCGGGCTGCATGGATGACGCTGTTCGGGGTTGCATTTGCAGTCGCAGCCGGGGTGTTGTGCCGGGTATCTTAGGGATAGTCCTCAGAGGCACGTACCCGGCCTGACAGCCGCCCAGACGTCCGCGGAGAAGGTGGCGCGCTCCGGCTTCAAGGACGGCCGGGACGCCACGGGCTTCTGGCGGCGCGGACGGCCCGCAAACCCTGGGAACCAGCGAAGGCTGGCGTGGGGACCCTCTGATGCTCAAATCAGGGCATGGGAGAGACAGGCCACGAGTGCTGGTCTTATTAGAGGATAAAAACAGTAGTCATAAAGCAGTCATCCTAAGTGTCATCCCCAGCTGTGCGTGAGGCGCCCGGGAGGGCGGGCGGGCGGCAGAGGGGGATGCAAATAGTTCCGCGGTGGCAGCCCCTCTCGGATGACTCACGGGTGTTGGGGCGGCAGTTGCGGGGCTCTCGGCGGGGAGGGCGAGCTGGGGAGCGCGTGGGAGGTGGGGGACCTCGTCTGAGGAACTGTTTGTACTTTTCCGGGAAGGATGCGATTAGAAGTCGTGCCTCGCCGTGTTAAAACTTGATGGCCTCTTTTAGGCGATGGAAAATCTTTGTCATGTTTAGGAGACATCATTTAGAGCTGGGTCCGGAAAAACAGGCGTACAAACACGTCACTCTCCCTAACACACACATACACACACACACACACACACACACACACACACACACACACACTCGCTGGCCTGAGAGCCAAGCTTAAGCAATAATACTGCTTTTAATTGCATGCGATGGGAGGGGGGAGGGGGAAGAAGGGTCGTAAAAGAACTGATTTAGAAGGAGCAGAACTGTAAGAATTTAATAAAGGATGCCTTTAATTGAAATCAGTAGAAGTCATTGTTTCTTAAAGATTCCTGACCCTAAAGGGTATTTTGACATATTGATGTTTGCAATAATAATTAACAAGTAGAGTTTGAATTTTCATTAAAGCTGGAGTTCTAAAATGAGACATGTTGCTGAAATTTGTTTACTTAAATGCTCATTAAACATTTAAGATTTCTATACGATAAAGAAGAAAATCTGCATAGTGCTTAGATACCCAATTGCCAATAAAACTGTCTTAATTATGGTTTTTACTTTCATTGTACAGCAAACCAGAATAGGGTGGGGGAAGTGGTGACGAATGCAATGGCACTGCAAAAGTCTTTATAGTCAGAATCTTTTCCATAATGTGACACTGTAAAAAAACAGTAGCAAGCGGAAGTTCAGAGAGAGAGAGAGTGAAACCTGCAGTGGGGAGAAACTAAATAAGTGTATGGCCCTCAGACTAGAAATCATTCAGGCAGAAAGTTTTGTGAAGGAATAGAGGAGGCGGGGGATTTTCCAGCTTAAAAAAAAAAGGAAGTTAAAAAGCAGCTACGTCAGTGATGGAGAACTTATCCTGCAGGCAAAAGCTATGTGGAGTCAAAGGGAAGGACTGGCTTGGTATTCTGAATTTTCTGCTGCCCACACTAACATCTTTAAAAATGACAGATAAGAGGAGAGAGTCAGACAGATTCAAGGCATTACAGAAAATATCATGGGCCCTGCAGGATTATCCTGTGGGAGTGACAGCATTTTCCATTACCCTGTGCTTGTTTTGAAAATGATGCTGTTTGAGAGGTTCTTCATCTTGCTCTGGGAAAGGCAACAGAGTTTGAGAAATGTAAACATTGGATAAATACAAGTATACCAAGGATGACCAGATAGCCCTAAATAGATTTTGCATTGGATCATGAGATTTTCCCCCTATGGTTTTTCTCATGGCTTGATTAAAACAAAAACAAACAAACAAACAAACAAAATTGCCATCCTTGCCAATATGGAATCAGCAGATTCATGTTACTCAGAGTTTACAAAGGCCTGAACCACACAGAGAAGGTAGGTGATGGAAAATGTGCTCCACAATGACTAAGCTGCTTGTGAGTTATTTCTACAAAGAACTAACACAAAGAGTAACTTATGCTTAGGAAGTCATTCGATGAGTAATGAGAAAATTACCTGCTCTCTGCTGGATGGATATTTACATTATGCAAATTTAGTCTTTGAAAGCTTTTTTGGCACACCCCGACCCACAGAATTCTGGTTTGCAATAGCTCCAGATCCAAGGCATTTAGCTTATTTATCCAAGGTAAGGTGCAAGATTGGTGGTTGACTCAATAATTATAATTTCATAAGGAATAATAATAAAAGCTTTTATAAAATACCATGCGATCTTTCTAAAGTCACCTAGCCCAGCTCAGAAGCCCTCCTTCTAAGGTCCTCCTTTGGGACATGGCTGGTACTCTGTGACAATATTTCAAAACACTGAAAACACAGGGCTTGGGCACAAAAATATGCAATTTGATTGATCAACTCTTTTGATATCTTGGTTTGTTTTCCCCTTTCTCTTTATATGTTCTTCTGGCCCTTACTCTAGCTCCGAACCCCATTTACAAATAGTGAAGTAGTCAAACCCTATAAAATCTTAAATGCCCTAGGTCTAAATTCCCCAGGCTGTCCTTGTTTCCTGGAGCTTCTGAAGTAGGGATATATTTTAGGAGAAGCAGAAAGAGAACCAGGAATATTAGTTGTTTCTGGTTTGCCACATTAAGAAAAAATAATACTGTACACCCAGAATTTTAAATAACACTTTGTTCTTTACTAGGAATAGCATTGTGGGAAGGAAGGAGGGAAGTTCTCAGCAGCCATAGAATTTTGTATTAATATAATCAAAATTACAGACTCTCTTTTGTATGTGAATGCATCCTACGATGCTGAGAGACATGCCTGTGGTCAAGTAGGAAGGAAGAGCCTTGTGACAAACAGGAATAGAGAGAAGGAGAAAATGCTAGTCAAAGTTAGTAAACTTCAAAAAGGCTATTTGAAAAGGATCACAGTATTCCTTAAGTAAATCTTTTCATTACCTCATCAGTTCTGTAACTTCTCTGTACTGCAGTTCTCTTACAGGTAAAATGGGGACGACAATTATACCCAACTTACAAGGAAATTGCGGAGCACTTAGAATCATGTCTGGCTCTGGGAAGTATTGGTTCAATAAAATAAATCCATCATTATGATGATACTTTAGCTTTATTTCCCTAAGAAATGACATATAACTCTGCTCTTTAATATGGAGGATTTCTTCATTAGCTATTAACTAGATATGTATCATGTAATCATTCTGGGCCTTTGTTTTTTCATCTGTATTAATTCATTCATTTACTCAACATCTAATACTTACCATATGCTTGGCACTGGAATATATTAGGATCTAGGTAAAATAATGGAGGGCATGGAGGGGTAGAGAGGTTAAATAACCTAGCCAAGGACAAACTAGTACATGGTACAGCTGGGATTTGAACACCAGGGTCCCAGCTTATAATCACTATATTTTAATACAGGCTCTTCCAGCTCTATCAGACTCACTTCTTCTACAGGTAACCTCTCTGCCTCAACACACTGTGGGTTGTGTATGGGCTTGTGTATGCCTTTCTCATTTGTGGCTTTGGGTTTCATCTGCTAGAGGGATGAGTCTATGAATCACTGGTTTGGTTGGGGTGAATTCCAAGGAGTGGTCTAGGCTGTTAACCTGGAGAAGCAACATATTCAAAGGAAGAGAGTGCAAATTATAATTAAGAAGGGAATTCAGAGATCAATGTCTAATGAGCAGCTTAAATAAGAATCAGGGCAGAAAATGCACTCAAAAGGTACCTGACAGGGTCAGCCAGAGGTCAGAACAGAATGACAACATGGACCAGTGGTTTGGAGGGAGATGATATGAGGTCTTAAACAAGACTTGATTACAAGGGTAAGGAATTCTGAAGGTGAGGATCAGGTTGAGAGGGGTTGAAGTGAATGATTCAGGATATAGCTTGGAATGATGCAAGGATATCTCATGCCATTTTATTGATACTGGGAGAGAGCAGCATCAGAGTTCTGCCAGCTAACAGGCACCAGGCTAGGCAAGGCACACTCTACTATGTCAGCGGATTGCATCAACAATCTCTTGGTCATGTCCAATGGATTTTTCATCTTTATTGACTTCTGGGCTCACGTGACACTGTGTACCCACTCCTTTCATTTCTTAAAGCTATCATTATCAGTTGCCATCACCTCTGTTTCTGTCTTTTTTGTTGGCTCCTCATTTTCCATAGCAGATGGGTTGAAGCAACAAAATTGTAGTGCCCTGCAGGTTAAGCTGGACATTTCCCTGAGTCCCACACAAGCCCCCTGGGAGCTCCATATGTCCACAGAACCTGTCCTAAGCCAAAGAAAAAAAACCTGAACAGCTCACATTTGTATAGCTCTGTGCAAGTTGCAAAGATCTGTCGCACACGTGATTTCATTTTATTCTTGCAACAACTCTCTGAGATATGTCTCATGGTAATTATTATTTTAATTCCCAATTAATACATGAGGATCTTAAATCACATGGCCAATTGGTAGTGGAGTTAGAATAGGTACTGAAAACTTTCCAGTCTAAATCCCTATCAGATGACACAGAATTCTGATTGGTCCTCCAGATGTCAGTACTGACCATGGTACAACAAGACACTCAATGTCCTATGCTTTCCTTCACATGCTGCTTCAAAAAATTTTACACGAGCCTTTGAATTTAACTATCATTTTATATATATGACTTTTAATTTCGTATTCCCAGTGCCATTCACATTCATGAGCTTCAGTCATATTCCTAGCTTCTTACTGGACATACTCATCTGGATGTATCGAAGGCACCTCAAACTGAACATATATATATATAAGTTTATTCACTACACTCTGCAAGAATATGCTTCTCCTCTTACATTCTTAATTAACAATCTCACCAGGTGTCCCATCTTCTAAACTGGCATACTCAGAAGCATCTTATTATTACTCTTTGCTGGTTTTGCTTCATTTTCCCAACTCTAAGAGTTCAGGTCTCAGAGACTTTCTCCTCACTGTTTACTTAACTCCTTGGTAATTTTATCCAATTCCAGGGCCTGGAGTAGTGTTTATGTGTTTATGCTTTGATATTTACATATTCGGTCCTAATTTCTCTCCTAAACTCCAGTTTGTATATACAACTTTCTACTTAACATCTGCACTTAAATATAAGGCAAACATAGACATCTAACTTAGCATATCCAGAGTAGAATTCAGATTTTTTTTTTACTCCAAGAGGCTCCCTTCTCCTTAGTTCCCCGTATTAGCAAATGGCACCTGCATTCCCTAGTTCCTAGGATAAAAATCTTACATTATTTCAGTAATCTCTTTCACATACACATCTCATCCATGAACAAATATTGCTATAGTTTCAAAATATTTTCCAAATCCAACTACTTCTCAACACTTCTGCAGATACCACCTTAGTTTAAACCACCCTCATCTCTCACTTGGGCTATCACAATAGCTTCCTAATTTGTCCCCTAACCCCTATTTCTCTAAATAGCTGTCATGGTGATACTTTTAAAAGACAAATGGGATCATATTCTCTTTCTCAAAAATGTTCAATGGCTGCCATCACACTTAGAAGTCCTTCTCTTACCCTATAAGACCATACTCATGGCCACCTCTCCATATTCATTTCCCAACACTCTTCCTCTACTTCTCTCCATTCCAATCACATTGGCCTTCATGTTGTCCATTGAACAAGCAAGCACCATCCCTGGCCCCAGGACCTTGGCACTTGCTATTACTCCTACCAGCAATACTCTCTTCCAGATCTTCTCACATCTCATGTCCTCAAATGCCACTTTTTGAAAGGAGCTTTCTCTAGCAATCCAAACTGGTGAAAATCACTAACTTCTGACTCACTGTCATGTTTTATACTTTTACTCTGTACTACTTTTCTTGGTAAGCACTCTTCTCCTCTAGGTGTAATATATTTGTTTATAGCTTATATTTATATCCTATTTCCTAGACGCAATCATTTTCAATGATATTTGTTTTGTCTTTGGGAAAATTCTTATTTGTTTTAAAATAATAAGTAGACATTGCTAATTCTTGATTTAAAACTAGACTCTCAGCCGGGCGCGGTGGCTCACGCCTGTAATCCTAGCTCTCTGGGAGGCTGAGGCGGGCGGATTGCTCGAGGTCAGGAGTTCGAAACCAGCCTGAGCAAGAGTGAGACCCCGTTTCTACTATAAATAGAAAGAAATTAATTGGCCAACTAATATATATATAAAATTAGCCGGGCATGGTGGCGCATGCCTGTAGTCCCAGCTACTCGGGAGGCTGAGGCAGCAGGATTGCTTGAGCCCAGGAGTTTGAGGTTGCTGTGAGCTAGGCTGACGCCACGGCACTCACTCTAGCCTGGGCAACAAGCGAGACTCTGTCTCAAAAAAAAAAAAAAAAAACTAGACTCTCAATTGACTCCCTATTATGGTAGATGATAATCAAGCTTTCTTATATCACCCATCCTCTCAATATCAAAACTTTGCATTAAATAGTCACTCAGCCATTAATATGACTAGGTAAATATTGTTCACTGATAAGTTAGGACCACACAATGAGTATGCTTTTTATATTGCATAATTTTCCACTTTCCCTGGAGAAGATCTTAGGAGCTTCCAAAGAGGAGAAAAAGGAATAAGAATCACATCACCAGCAGACTTCTCATCAGCAAATCCAGATGGTAGGGGTCAATGGAACAAGTCTTCAAATACTGAAAGAAAAATAAATTTCAGTCTATAAGTCTTTGTCAAAACAAAATATTAATAAAAAATGAGGGGCAAAATACAGACATTGCTAGATGTGCACAGACTCAGGAAGATGACCTCCCATGCACCCTTTCTGCAAACAAAAATATTTTTAAGAATTATACCCTAACAATACAACAACTCACAAAGGAATCCACAAAAAGCAGGAAGACTAGGAATTTAGGAAACATTGGAATTAAGATAGAATTTTTTTCCCTAGGATCAAAGCTAGGAAGCAGGTATAGAAATAAATCAGTGCAAATTAGTTCATTTGACAAATAGTGTAATTTAAAAGGTGGCAGATTCTTGTTTTAGGCTAAAAATGCCCTAGATATCTCCTATCAGTAATGAAAATAAAATGCACCTATAAATGACAGGAAAAACAAAAGCTGTATCATATATTTTGGTTTGAGGTTCTTTTCTTTTATTTTTTTTTTAATTTTAAATTTATATATTTTAAAATAGAGACAGGGTCTCACTCTTGCTCAGGCTGATCTCAAACTCCCGAGCTCAAGCTCCCTCCTTGGCCTCCCAGAGTGCTAGGATTACAGGCATGAGCCATTGTGCCCGGCCTATCATATGTTTTCAGTCCAAATATGAAATCAGTTACATGACACAACTTTGAAAATTTTTTGATGGAGTTTAAGGAAAGATTTCCATTTGTCCTTTCTCTTTGATTGTTTTTTGTGTGTATGTGAATATTTAGTGCCATAGGGATATTTCTACTTCAAAGACTTACTACTCACTTGGTTCTGTAGTGAATACTATTTATATAACCATAATATTGTAAATGCTCTTTTTTGATTTTGAAGATTTAAAATTGAGCTGTAGACCAAGCATAAAAGACTTAATTATATCTGTCAAACAGAATCTAAATATTGTGGGGCCTAACATATAAGAGTGGTAATAGAGCTGCCAGAATGTGTGAGGGCAAGAAGGGTGAGGGGCAAAGTGGAGAGGTGTTATATGGTGTAGAAGTCTCAATTTACTCACTTCATATGGTAAAAGATTAAGAGAATTAGTATAAAGATTATAGAAGAAAAATAAAATTTATTCATAGTATATGATTATACATAAAGTTATATGTATAATTATAAAGTTAGCCAACAGAAAACCAAAAAGTAATAGAAGGACCAAAGGTTGGTTGTTGTAATAGAGGAAAAAAAGCCAATTAGATAATGTTCTCATTTATTTATAATAAATAAAGGCAGTTTATTATATTATTTAAAGTTAGTAAATCAAGAAACAAAAACATATTTAAAATCAAGGTATAAATGCTAAAAAGAACTTAAAATTGAAATAGTTTAAGATGGTTATTTATAAGAAGGAAAAAGGCTAAGATGTAAGATTTATTTTGTTTTTAAATTTTTCATTATTTTTTTTCATGGGAATGTATTACTCTTCTTAAAAAGAATGGAAATAACAAAATTATTTTGAAATGCTTTCAAGTAGACACTCTTGGTTTGGATGGGCTGTAATGTTCTGTCTTCAAGTCCTATCCCATAAGGCCTTCACAGTTCTAAAAACTTTCTTATTTAGCCTACTAAAATGGCCTTGACTCTTATAGTGGAGGGGAAAAAAAGATTCTTGAAATGTGTTTTTAACCCCTTTGTTTTCTGGGCAATGCTAAAAACAGATACTGAGATTAAAGTTGAAAAGCTGAGATATGATAGCTGACATCTGGACAGAAGGTCTGTTGGAGCCAATAATTTAATAATAAAGTTATGATTATGGGAGAGCCACTTTTACAATATTGCAGTAGGGACCTCTCAAAATATGTTCCTCCATAGAGGCAACAAAAGCACTGGCACTGACAGAAATTGTCAAAATAAATTTTTTAGAACTCTGAAAATTAACCAGAGGATTACAACAATCTGAGGAGCATGTATGCAAAAAAAAAAAATAAAAGGCTGAATTTTGGTAAGAACAGCAAACTTTGTGTCACTTAACTTGCACTATTTCCCATTTCCCTTTCCCCAGCTGTATAGTAGCCTTGAAAACTAGTAGCCTATATGTCATTTGGAGGGGGAAAGAGTTGGTTTGAAGCTCCCAAGAATCTCATGCAGAGTAAATTGTCACTATTTAACTTGTCTGAAAGTTCCCTTGAACTACCACTCTCAGGGCTTGTCTTTATTTGATGTGACACATAGCTCACATAGTATAAACAGTGTTTCCCCAGGGAATTTGTCAAAAACAATCAGTATCAAATGTTTAACACAGCAGCTGCCTAAAGCAGTAATAATAGTTGGGATGAACAAGAAGCTGTCCAAAGATCCTAAAAGGAAATGCTGGAAAATGAGATGTTGATAGAGGGCTTTGAAAAGCTTTGACATATTATTGGAAATCTAGAAAGCCATATAAATGTATAGAGCTGTGTGCATGCCCAAGATCTGAGAAGGCCCTATTCTCTCACCTCTGTGTGATCTGAGGTTCTGCATCATCAGAGAGTAAAGACTAAGGCAGTGGTTGTAAACTGCTTGCTGGAGCATTTAAAGATTACCACAACAGACACATACACAGAACTTCTCAGCAAAAATTGGGAAACATAGTGGTCCAAAGCATTTAAAGAAGTCTTTGTCCAATCATGAGCTGAACATTAAATTAGCTGAGCAGAGAGTTCAAGGCCACACACAACAAAGAACACTTACAGAAGTAGTTCAGGAAAATCACTAAATAAACAAACCTTCCCCAAATAGTATCAGCAACAAAAATAATAACAAAGAGCAACAACAAAAAATGCTGGAGAATGAAGGTGGCAATCTGATTTTGATAATTCCCACATTGTATTATTTAAAATGCCCAGTTCTTAACTAAATAGTAAGACATGCAAAGAAATGTGGCCCATAAGCAAGAGGAAGAAGTCAAGAGACTATCCCTGAGGACGCCCAGGCATTAGACTTACTGGATAAAGATTTTTAAATCAGCTATTATAAATGTTTTAAAGAACTAAAGGGGCTCATGTCTAAAGAACTAAAGGAAAGTATGAGGAAAATAGAAATAGAAAATAGAAAATACCAATGAAGACATAGAAATTATAAATGAAAAATAAAACAGAAGGTCTAGAGTTGAAAAGTATAAAATGTGAAATGACAAATTTATTGGAGTAGCACAATAGCAGATTTAAGCTGGCAGAAGAAAGAATCAGCAAATTTGAAGATACATTAATTGAAATTATTCAGTCTGAGGAACAGTAAAGGAAAAGGATGAATAAAAATTAATGGAGCTTCAGACATCCGTGAGACACTATCAACTATACTGAATATGCATAAAAAAAACAAAAAGGAGAGAAGAGAAAGGGGTAAAAATAATATGCAAAGAAATAATAGCTAAAACTACCTTAATTTGAGAAATAACATCTAAACATTCAAGAAACTCAAAAAATTCCAAGTAGGGTAAACTCAAGGAGATCAACATCTTCATGCATTATAATTAAAATTAAAAGTCACAGAGGGAGAATATTGAAAGCAGCAAGAGAGAGAAGTGTCTCATTATGTACAACAGATCCTTAATAAGATTAATAGCTGACTTCTCATTAGAAACCATGGAGGAAGTAGAATGGTTTGTTCATGCTTAAAGTACTGAATGAAAATGTTGTTCAACCAAGAAGTCTATATTCAGCAAAAACTATCCTTCAAAAGGAAGGAAAAAGTAAGAAATTCCTAGATAGAAACAACAAAAAATGAAAGAATTTGTTGCTGCAGATCTGCCTTATAAGTACTAAAGGAAGTGCTTCAGCTGAAATGGAGGAACTGTACAGTGACTCAAATTCACATGAAGAAGAGAAGAGCACCAGTAAAGGGAGGTACATTGGTAAATTTGAAAGCCAGCATGATTGTAGTTTTTAGTTTGTATTTCTTTTCTTCTCCTACATGATTAAAACTGCATAAAACAATAATTATAAAACTGTGTTGATGGGTTTATAACAGATAAAGATATAATTTGTAAGACAATAATAGCACAACGGAGGGAGGAAATAGAAATATATCAGAACAAGGTTTTTATGTAATATCAAAATCAAGTTTGTATTAATCTGAACTACATTTTTTTAAAGCTAACATATTAATTGTACTTCACAGAGCAACCACTAAGAAAATAACAAGAAGAATTTAGTGAAACTTTCCCCCCAAAATCAGAAACAAGATAAAAAAGTCCACTTTCACCCTTGCTGTTTGAAAATATTCAATACTGGAAGTTCTAGCCAAAGCAATTAGGCCTTTTAAAAAACTAAAAGGAATTCAGATTGGAAAGAAAAAAGTAAACTATCTCTATTTGCAAATGACATGATCTTGAATATAAAAAATCCTGAGAAATATAAACACATACACACAAACATTCAAAAAGTACTAGAAGTAATAAACTTTCAGCAGGTTTGCAGGATACAAGACCAATATATAAAAAACAATTGTATTTCTATGCATTAACAATGAACAATATAAAATGAATATATAAAAATAAAATTAAGAAAGCAATTTAATTTATAATAGCATCAAAAAAAATAAAATACTTAGAAATAATTTAACAAAACAGGTGTAAGACTTGTACAATAAAAACTACAAAATATCATTAAAAAAGAATACCCAAATAAATGGGAATACATCCCATATTCATGGATTAGAAACCTTAATATTTTTAGGATGGTAATTCTCCCAAAATTGATCTATGTATCAATGAAATTATTATCAAAAACTAGCTACATTTTTGGGAAAATAGACAATATGATCCTTAAATTTACATGGAAATCCAAGAGACCCAGAATAGTCAAAACATGTTGAAAAAGAACAAAGTTAGAAGACTCACATTCCCCCATTGTAAAACTTAATACAAAGATACAGTAATCAAGACATTATGATACCAGCATAAAAATAGATCAATGGAATCAAATTAAATATCTACAAATAAACCTTTACATCTATGATTTGTTTATTTTTGATAAGGGTGCCAATAGAATTCAATGTGGACAAAGAATAATATTTTCAACAATTGGTGCTGGTAGAATTAGATATCCATGTGCAAAAGAATGAACATGGACCTTTTACTCTCTCCGTATTGAAAAACTAGCTCATTCAAAGTGATCTACATATTTAATGCAATTCCTATCAAAATTCCATTGGCATTTTTTTTTCAAAAATAGAAAAATCTCTCTCAAATTTATATAGACTCTCAAAGGATCCTGGATCTTGAAAAAGAACAAAATTGGAGGTTTCAGACTTCCTGATTTCAAAACTTACAACAAGGCCACACAATTAAGAGAGTGTAGTACTGTCATAAAGACAGACCAATGAAATAGAATAAAGAGCCCAGCAATGAATTATTTCATACAGTATGGTCTACTAATTTTTGACCAACGTGCCAAGACCATTCAATGGGAAAATGATGGTCTCTTGTATTGGTCTATATCTCTCTTTGTCTAGTACTATGCTGCTTTGATTACTATAGCTCTGTTTTGACATCAGGAAGTGTGAGATTTCCAGTTTTGCTTCTTTATCAAAATTGTTTTGGCTATTTAGGATCCCTTGAGATTACATATGAATTTTAGAGAAATATTTCTATTTCTGAAAAAAAAATGTCAATGAAATTTTTATAGGAATTGCATGGAATCTGTAAAGCTCTTTGGATAGTATTAACATCTTAACAATATTAAATTTAACAATCTTTGGACACAGAATTTCTTTCCATTTATTGGTATCTACTTTAATTTCTTTCAGCAACATTTTATAGTTTTCTATATAAGTCTTCTGCCTCATTTGCTAATTTCACTCCTAAATATTTTATTCTTTTTGGTGCTATTATAAAATGAATTGTTTTCTTGATTTTATTTTCAGATTGTTCCTTTTTAGTGTAAAATAACATAACTGACTTTTGTATTTTAGTATTGATCCCACAACTTGCTGAGTTTATTAGTTTTAACAGATTTTTGTGGAATCTTTAGGGTTTTCTACATATAATATTATGTCATCTACAAAAAGAGATAGTTTTACCTTTTGCTTTAAAATTTGAATGCCTTTTATTCCTTTTTCTTGACTAATCACCCTGACTAAAACTTTCAGTATTGCGCTGAATAGAAGTGAAGAAAGCAGGGATTCTTGTCTCATTACTGGTCTTAAATTAAAAGTTTTTAGTCTTTTATCTATGAGTATGATGCTACCTGAGGGCTTTTCATATATGGCCTTTGTTATGTTGATATAGTTTCCTTCTATTCCTACTTTGTGTGTTTTTATTGTGAAAGAGTGTTGGATTTTTGTCAAGTGATTTTGTGCATCAGTTAAAATGATTATGTGGATTTCTTCCCTCATTCTCTTAATGTAGTATATTAAATTGATTGATTTTTATACGTTAAACCATTCTTGAATTATAGGAACAAATCCTACATCCTTCTGCTGCATAATCCTTTCAATGTGCTATTGAACTCTGTCTGCTAGTATTTAGTTGAGTATCCATCAGAAGTATTGGTCTACAGTTTCCTTGTAGTGTCTTTGTCTGGTTTGGGGCATCAGTGTTTTTTAAAATCTCCCTGTAGTACGCTGAATAATGTCCCCCAAAGATATCAAGTTCTAATCCCTTGAACCTATAAATGTTACTTTACTTGGGGGAAAGGTGTCTTTTTAGATGTGATTAAGTTAAGAATATTGAGATAAGAAGCTTATCCTAGTTTATTTGGGTGGGGTCTAAATGTAATCAAGTCACAGGTATCCTTATAAGAGAGTGTGAGAGAGGAACTACAGGGCCAGCCTTCTAACTCCTTCAGGCAGTAACTTTTTACTACAATAGGATATGTATTTTGGAGCAGCACTTCTCAAACTTGTACAGATGAATTCCCTTAGGATCTTAAGATGTGGATTCTGATTCAGCATGTCTTGGGTAGAGTGTGAGGTTCTGCATCTAGAACAAGCTCCTAGGTGATGCTGATACTGCAGGTCCACATTTTGAGCAGTGAGCTTCTAGGGAGGGCACAGCACTTCAGGTCCATTGTATGCTCTTGAAGAATTCTGTCTACTCTAAGTCTCTGAGGAAATACCAAATATTGTGTCATGAAATCTCATTAGGCTTGTGACCATGATAGAAAATATAATTATAAACATTTTGAAATTTGGAAATTGAAAAATGATTATGTCATAGGTCAGGGGTCCTCAAACTTTTTAAACAGGGGGCCAATTCACTGTTCCTCAGACCATTGGAGGGCCAGACTATAGTTTTAAAAAAACTGTGAACAAATTCCTATGCACACTGCACATATCTTATTTTGCAGTAAAAAAACAAACAGGCAAAAACACCCACATGTGGCCCGTGGGCCATAGTTTGAGGATGCCTGTATAGGTAGTAGGGAACAAAAGTGAGATTGGCAGCTGAGGAAAGGACTTGCGTAGGGTCCCCAAGCTTGGAACATAGGGTGGCTTTGCATAGCAGGGCTATTGCTTAGAAGTTATAGAAATCCAGACCACAATAACTTAGGCATAAAAAAGAATGTATTGGATCATATAATTAAAAAGTCTTGGATCAGGTCTGGAGTTTCAAGCAAGGCTGGACTCAGATGCTCAAACAATGTCATCAAGAATTTATCTATCATTGTCTCTGTGTTGACTTCATTCTCAGCTAAACTCAGCCAGCTATGATCAACAGCAGAAAAGAATATGCCACTTTCCCTACAGTTCCAGAAAGATCCTTGACTATTTTTTTTGATTAGCCTGACCTGGGTCACACAACTATTTCCTGAACCATGCTAAGTCCTACTCAAAACACACTGACTGAGGGTGGGGAGGAGGGAAGTCCTTCCAAAGAAAAATCACAATGAGGTAAACAACAAGTGAACAAGAAAAAAATGCCCATTGAGTGAGCAAAAATAACCTGCTCATCCCGGGGAGTAGGGCCACTTGAAAACTGAAGACATTAAGTGCTCAGGTAGGAGGTGAGAAGCTCAGCAAGGTGCCGGGACTTGAAGGGTTTACTCATCTAATCGAGTAAATCTGTCTACAGATACTTTTCCAATGGCATGGTCCTGTTGTGATTCTTGCTAAAGCAGGGCTACGCAGATTCTGATCTAGTAGATCTAGGGTGGAGTCCAAAAGTCCACATTTCTAACAAATGCTCAGCTGATGCTGCTTGTTGCTGGACCCCCACAACAAATGTGTACAGTGCTGTGCTGAAGTGTCAACATGGGAAATCTGCAGCTGTGGTGAACTCTGTGTCTTAATTGCCCTTCCCTTGAATTGGTGGGAGATTGGAAGCTTCTGCCCTGCCTGTGTGCCCTAGGTGCGTTCTGTCCTGCTATCAGTCATCTCTCTCAGTGGGAATGTAGGGATGAGAGGCAGCCTTTCTGCCACAATCATGGGCTTCCTTATTTCCATACTCCAGGACTGTGTGGGTTTAAGGCATTGGACCAAAGGAAATCCCTGGCGTAGAATTCTGGGAAAGGTAGTTAGCTGGCTCACAATCAGCATTTTATTCAACAAAGGAGCCAGAGATTACTCTGTTTCTTGCTACTCACTTCTTGCTTTTTGGCCACAGACTAAAGAGATTTTCTGCAGCCTGGATGACTGCAGTTGCATGAGCGGGCCCGGTAAGGCCAGCTCAAAGCAATAGAAGTGCCAGGTTGACCCAATAGAAGTGCCAGGTTGGTTAGTCATACTAAATGGTTGTTGCTGTGCGCCATTGAGTCTTGGGGAAGTTTGCAATACTGCATTATTGTGGTAGCAGATCACTAATGGACTATCTATTTGGACTTGGGAAATTTTTAAAATCTCTCTAAACCTCTGTTTCCTCTGTAAAATGGAGATATACTCATACAGAGTTATCGTCAAGATTAAATAAAGTAAGGGGGTGGGTGAAAAACTTGACCCTATATTCCAATAAACGGCAGAATTAGAAGTCTCATGGATCACTGCCCTTACATGTCATGGTAAAAATAAAAATGAAAATAAATAAAATTAAATTAAAATTAAAAAAAGAAACTTTCTGGTAGAATTAAGAAGAAGTGGAGTGAGTAAAATAGTAAAGGAAAAAAAAGAAATTATTCCCTGCTTGGTGTCAGGTACTTTCCTAGGTCCTTTAATATATTTTATAGAGTTCTATCCTCCCTAACAACTTATGTGATAAGTTTTACTATTTCCTTTTGTGTAGATGAGGAAACCAATATCCTGGTGAGCTGATTTTGTTAAGATCAGATAGACAGCACTGGAGGCCCTGGAATAAAATAAAACCCCAAAACTAAAAGCAAAAACAAAACTTAAGTCTTTCAATCTAAATACCTTGCTCTTTCCACTGTTAAACCCCAATTCAAAATTTAATCACATTACAGTTTTTATTAAAATATTTTTATTCAGGGCTCCTATCACAGAGTAAGAAAATACATGTCTTAACCAAACCTTCATTATTTTTGTTTTTTCTATTTGACTTAATACATTTCTTTCTTTTCAGAACCAATCTCTCCCTCCATCTCTCTCTCTGAATATCTCTTCCTCTGTCCCTATCTCTGTCTCTCTCTGTAACTGTATATAACTCTTTTTCTCTATATTTCTGTTTCTCTGCATCTCTCTCTCTCTCTCCCTGGTACAGGCTGACTTCAGATCCTTGTAGTTAAAATTCAAGTGGAAAACAAGTGACTCAGCAAGCTGGATGTTAATCTCGACGGTTTATTTGTTGTTAAAGAAAAAAATTCCCTTAGCAGCATGTCTAGGAAGAGAGGAATGAAAAAGTTAATATTCTTGTAAGAAAAGCATCTTAAGCATACATAGTCTATGGGTTTTTTTATTATTATTATTCAACCAAGCAGTAAAAGAGGCCCAAGCTGACAGCAGAGTTTCAATAAACCTATACCTACCATTTGTGGTCATATGCATGAACCATTTTTTTCTTCCTATGTTTAATGTCTATAGGAATTCAGACCTAGGATTACCTTTGTCAAATTTGATCCCTCACCTCTAAATCTTTATCAGTACACATATAACTTTTTATTTGTGTTCATAAAAACAAAAGACTCAGAGCCCATTGTTTCCATTTGGTGCCATATGCCCTAGATTTGGATGGTGTATCAATCAGTATAAGCTAGGTTATAATGCAGTAACAAGCATCTTCATGCTCAAAAGTTTATTCTTCTACTCACTACTTTTCAATATAGATTAACAGAGCCTTTCTTCATCATAATCATGGGTGAATTTCTACTGATGGAAATGTCAATTTGGGATTCCATGGTTGTCAACAGAGAGAGAAGGGGAAATCAGTCAAGTGCAGGTATTTAAGTGCTTCCACTGGAAGAGACATGCATCATGATCCCTCCTGCTCATATTTAATTCTACAAATTAAGTCATGTGGTTTTACTTTAGGGGGTGGGGAAATGTAGTTAGCCTATATTCCTGGAGAGGAAGAGCCAAAGGTTTTATAAACAGCTTTATAACTAGCCCAGATGGCCTCCCTAAAGGTCAGGTAGGGTCCTTGCCTCTCCTGGACCAATGATAAAATAGGATCCTGGCTAACTTGCTTTCTTGGGTGAACTGACTTCTTTCCTGGGAAATAAGTGATGTTATATCTTATTATACAGCTTAGGAGGTTAACATGTACAAGGAATTTTTGTGCTTTAAATAAGATGACATAGAATTTTATTCTTTAAAATGATATGTACCTGGGATAATACCCTTAAAAATAAGCAGCCTCCTTTTTCAGTCCTTTCTGGCTTCTATTGTTACCTAGAAAAAGGCTCACATTGCTTTTATGCTTATCAGGACTCATTAGCTTTAGTTCTTTTTAACTTGTGATCCATAAATTATCACTGAGCTCCAGGAATTGAAAAACTTTGTTCATATTGGAGATGTGAAATTTAGCTTTCCAAGGTGGACTGATCCTTCGAATATGTAAAATTTATTTTAAGAAACTGCATGCATATGTTTAAATTCCAGCCAAATGTAGGTCCTCTTTTGATTTCCTAAAATGCTTATCATGTTTTCTACCAAATAGTGTTGAGATAATTTGCCCTAGGAAGCTGAACACACTAACTTCATGGAGGCAATTTCTAGAGAAGTGCTGTCCAATACAACTTGCTGTGATGATGGAAAATGTACTGTATGTCCTATTACTGCATTGTCCAATAAGGACATGTATCCATTTAACACTTCAGTGGCTAGTGTCACTGAACAACTGCATTTTAAATTTTGTTTAATTTTGTGTAGTTTAAATTTAAATAGCCACATGTGGTCAGTGGCTACTGTATTGGATAACACAACTTTATAACAAACATTTGTTGAATTAAAAAAATAAAATGCATTGTTCACTTGAAATAAAGGAAGTTCACATCTGCATCCCTGGTCTGCTTGCTAATAACCTGAGACTGCCACAAGGTTATTTTCTAATTCTGGGGTATGGGTATCTTAGAATTCCACCAACTTGCAGAATCTCCTCTGGTTTAGATCATACTTGGTGGCAGTTTTGGACAGTGGGATGGGATGGAGGGCAAGTCAGAGATTGTCCTCGAGTAGAACTGTTATGTCAGTTGGTATGGTGGCCCCGATACCCTCTACTGGTAAGACCCATAGGCTCAGGAGGTAATCCGAGGTAATCAAGGAGAAAGCCCTACCAGCTTGTGTTGCACAAGACCTAAGGTTCACAAACACACAAGCATCTCATAACTTACTCCCACCATCATCTGCCATTACTGCATGGATTGAAGTTGACAGTTTCACATCTCCTTCTACCACTCACCTCCCACCTAGCAAACCCTCCCCATATTCCATGAAATGACAATTACTATTTTCTGAAACTTTTCTAGAGTATTAAACAAAAATAGTTTCAGCTCTCCCCCAAATATACACACAAAACAGATGTCCACCCTATAGACAAACTCTCCTCAAAATAGATATTAGGGAGTGGGCATTGACCATCACCAGGACAAGGCAGTTGAGAACATCTCCTCTGATTTATCCAGAATCTCCAGTCCTTCTTAGATCTAATTAATATGTGCCATCTAGCGTGCTAAGTCCTCAGTGCACAGAGAGGAATTACAATGAGATTCCCTCTTTCAGAGAGTTCCCAGACAACAATGGGAGATAGCACGCTGTTAATTCATGATAAAACATAGTAAGGCCTGGTGTGGTGGCCCACACCTGTAATCATAGCACTTTTGAGTGGCCAAGATAGGAGGATTGCTTGAGGCCAGAAGTTGGAGACCAGCCTAAGCAACAGAGCGAGACACTCATCTTTACAAAAAATAATAATAAAAAAATTAACTGAGTGTGATGGCACATGCTTGTAGTCCCAGCTACTCAGGAGACTGAGGTAGGAGGATCCTGTGAGCCTAGGAGTTTGAGGTTGCAATGAGCTATGATGATACCACTGCTGCCTGGGTAACAGAGTGAGACCCTGTCTCAAAACAAAACCAAAAACTAACAAAACATAGTAGTAGTGTAAGATGCTTGGAAACACAGGATAAGTAGTGACACAATAGGAATATTCAGAATGATATTACTATTCACCCTATTTACTTTGAATTTAGAGAAAAATATTTCTAAAAATGTTTACGGCAGAGACTGGCTTAATACTCATCCTGTCTCTTCTTTCGGGTCTCAGGGGCTACATTATTCAGCCTCACTTTTGTTTAGATAGAGGACATGTAACAAGGCTCTGACCAATCTGGTAAAATTGATGTGCCTCCCATAAAAACCTCTTGCTTTATTCTTCATGTTCTCTCTTCTCTTAAAGGAGCCATGGGGCCAAATGCAAAGGATGGTAGCATCATAAGATGAACAGAGTTGGGTTCTTGAAACACTGCTTGGAGAAAAGTCACCAGGAAAGCCTCATAGGTTCAACTTAACTGTTATGTGAGAAATAAACCTTCATTGTGTTAAGCCACTATGATTTGGGGGCTGTTTGTTATAGCTGCTACATCGTTTACTTTTATTAATATATTGCCCAACTGACTTCAGTTGGGATATTGATATAATCATAAAATTTTGGCATTTAGAAAGTTCTCTGTCTAATCTTTTCATTTCACAGAAGAAGAAATAAAGCAATTTGCTTAAGTTGACACAGCCAGTTTTGGGGAGTACTAGAACTAGAACCCAATCTCCCAATTCTCAGTCAAAGTTCAGCTATCCAAGGCCAAATTTGCTTCTAGTAGTCCATAAATAGTTTTCAGCAACTCTCATATGACTGCTAGTGAAATAGAAACACACAGATTGAATTTTATGGAAAATCAAAATTGTTAACAGGAAGGACATATTGGGGTTTAGCCCAAAGTGATTTTATTTTGATATTAGTGTATTCACATTGCTTGTAAAGTGCTAAATTTAAAACATGGCTCGATTTGTTTATCAGGAAAATTTTAGGTTTATCATTAGGATAATGCTTTATTATATTGTTTGATTTTATTTTACTATGCCTGGTGTATAAGCTTATCCATTGTTGGGAGATTGAAATTCTTTGGATACAACATATGCATTCTTCAATTACTGAGAAAAGCAGACTGTAACTTTGGTAAGAATCAATGTTATTGCATTGAACTCTAAATTTCTTAGTCCATTGACTTAATTGATAGCACCCATACTTTCCAGAATAGAGTGGGACAAAAAGAACATAGGGTAATTTAAAGGGTAATTTAACTGCTATGGTAGATGCTGTTGCTTGTATAATCAATAGCCATTCTCCCCTTCTTACATAGACAACAGAAGCTTGATACATTTGCGTGGCAACAAGCGTAGCCCGGAGGGGATGATGAATGGTGATGAATGTAAACCAGAAGTGGCAATCTTGGCTTCCTTCACAAATGATTTTTCTAGTAGTGAGAGTGGACCAAATTATGACCAATGAAATCAGTAACTAGAAATCAGCTGGAGGCTTCTGAGAAATAGTTTCATCTCCACTAAGAAGGAGGTTCGAGGAAAGGCCATCATTGTCTGTCCTTTCCTTCCTGCATTTGGATTTAGTTGTGGGAGGATGTGACTCTGGGAATGGCAGCAGCCACCCAGGGTTGGGAAACACCTAATAAGAGTTGAGGTATTCTGTTTTTTCAGATCTCTTTGCAGTACTCCCTTCCTATAAGTGCACAGTTGCTTATTTCCCAAGTCACTAGAATTGAGGGATTAAGGATTAGGTTCTATGTTGGCACTGTAGGGTTCCTGCCTCCCATCTCTTCTCAGACAAATTGGCCTGGTCAGTATATTTTCATACCTTCTACCTGCTCTGAGCATGAATGATATAAATAGTCTTCGCTCTCAAATTTTTTATTTGTAAAACTGGGTGATAAAAATCTACTTGATAGCATTATTGGAAGAATCAAATTCATTTATTCAACTGGTGTTCATTGAGTGCCTATTCTGGGCCAAAAATTGTGGTGAGCACTGGTCGATGCTAAGGGAGCAAAGTAGACATGATCTCCTGCCCTTGTGGAACTTCAGATCTGGTAAAGACAAAGGCAAGTAAACACAATGGTTAAGTAAATACACCAACAATTGGCAATCATAATACTTTCAATGAACTGAACAGGATGGGATAATAGAGAAAAGCAGTGGGGTTGAAAACCACTCAGACAGGGTGGCCAGAAAAGACCTCCAAGAGGCAGCGATATTTAATCTTGAACAAGAAAGACATAGAGGAGCCCACCAGGCAAACAACAAGAATCAAGGGAAGAGACTTTATTGCAGATGAAAGAGCAAGAGCAAAAGCCTTTAGAAGGGGGGAAGCTTGGTTATTCTAGGAGAAGCAGGAGTGCCACGGTGGCTGGAAGGTAGTGAGTTAAAGTGAAGGTGGCAGGAAGAGAGATTGGAGAGAATGGCAGGGATGAGGTCATGCAGGGCCTCATAGGCCACGCTATGGCATTTGGATTTGATTGTAAGTATAGGGGGACGTTTTTGAAAGGTTTGAAGCAAGGGAATGGCATGACCTTCTAGGATTTCAAACCAAAATTCTACCTTTTGTGTGAAAAAGTTTTGGAGATGTTCAAAAGTAGAGTGGGGAGATGAGACAGGAGGCTACTGCAGTACTATTGACGAGAGATGTGAGTGTCTTAGATCGGGGGAAGTGATGTTAATGGAGCCAGAAGGAAGTGAATGAAGTTTAAAAAAAATTAGAAAGTAGAATTAGTAGGACTTTCAGATGGATTGGATGTGGGTGGTGAGGGAAATTAAATGGTATCTTCCAGAGTTTTGGGTTGAAGAACTAAATAAATGATGGAACCACTTTCTGAGAGGAGAATCCTGGAAAGGTGAGGTTTGGGGCATGTGGTGAAACTCAACAGTTCGGTGTAGTTTTAAAAACATGGCTATGAGCCGTCTATATGGAGATGTCAGGTTGGTATTGAATATATGTCTATATATAAGTCTAAGATGGTATATCAGTGAGCTATTGCTGCATAACAAATCACACCAAAAATCAGTGGCTGAAAATAATAACTACTTTGTTACTGTATGATATTTCAGGTTGGTTATTTGGCCTGAGTTAAGCTGGGGGTCTCATTTGGTCTCATCTGGGTTCCCTAATGCATCCATAGTCAGCTGTGAGTTGGCTAAATGGCTTTGCTTCTGGGGGTTGTTTGTCACGTAGTAAAATGTTCCATGTGGTTTTTCACTCTTTAGTGCGCTCCCTTGGGGGTGTTCATATGGTAGAGGGAGGGTTCCAAGAGTAAACAGAGGCTTACTTTGGTAATACAATTGGTATTCCCCAACATTCTATTGGCCAAAGAAAGTTATAAGGCCAGCCCAGATTTAGTGAATGGGAAAATACACTCCACCTCTTGCAAAGTCACATTGCAAAGGGGTGTGGATACTGAGAGGACATGAATTGGGGCCATAAATGCAATTACTTCACTGTAATACAGGTTATAATTTGAAAGTCTTTAGCTTCTAGGTGTTATTTAAAGCCACAGGAACAATAGAGTTCAACCAGAAAGGATGTGAAGATGAAGAAGAGAAGAGTCCTAGGAAACTCAAGTGTTTTGCCAATGAGGTTGGGACCAGCAGAAAGACTTAGCGGGACAGGGCAGTGATGTAGTAGGTGAAACAGGAAATGGGAACAAACAGAGCAGAGACCAGTGTGTATTAATGTTTAATAAAACTGAGTCTGAATATAGGTCATATTCATTTATTGAAGGTGTCCTCAGTTCAGGGGACAACTTAGCTAGCTCTATGCTAGAAAAAGAATATGGTATAAACTATGATCCTACTGTCAGGCCATGTAGTATATATAATTTAGTTGGAGAGACACCTTCATGCTTTCATAAAATTAATAACAAGGTAAGAAAACTATACAGGTGTTTCTCAAGAACTTATCACTGAGACTTCTTCAATAAGATAAAAACTTAACACTTTGGTTGTTTATATGTGCGTTTTAAGTTTGTGAAAATTCATCAAATCATACATTTATTATTTGTGTACTCTTTCATGTGTATATTATACTGCAATGAAAAGTTTTAAAACACATACATGCACTTACCCTTCTGGGTTGTTGATGCCTGATAGTGGTTTAGTTTGATTAGAAATGCTAAATGTCTTTTCATAAGAACTTACTTTTATTATATTCATTTACATATGTATGACATATTCATATATATTTCAGAGCCAAAATTTAGATTAAGAGTCTTGGGAATAAACAAAATAAATTCCTTCCCATTATAAGCAATTTAATCATGATGGCTTTTTAAAACTTTTAATAGTTTTGAAAAATATATTGCCTTTGTCTTCTATACCAGCTAAAATGAATCCTCAACATATAAAAAGAATTTAGTATCTGCCTCAGCATGCATTGTCCTTTTAACACAGAGCAAAATTCAAAGAAGAGAAATTGCTTTTTGTTATAAATTTATGCTAACAAAAGGTATAGAAGCCTCTTTTGGCTAAGAAAACTGAAGAAAAAAACTGGAGCCGTTAGAAAGAAAAGAAGACCTTGACGAAATTTCTTTAAAAGGCCAAATCAGATAGGGGCTTTCTGGGAAAACTGGAATGAGGACAAATTGGCTAGGTTAAAAAAGGAAAAGCAGATTAGCAATGGAAACAATTATAGCATCTTTGTTAGTTTGAATAATTAAGGGATTCTAGGGAGGAGGGATGGTGAGATAGCTCAGATCCTCAGGAGCCCTGTATTGTGTTCTGGAAAAAGTTGAAATATAAGCAGCTCTCTAATAACCAACACAACTTAGAAATTATTATTAACTATATATCCATGGTCTGTGAGCGTGGTCAGTGGCTGAACTCTGATAGAGTTGGCTGAATTGCAAGACACTTGAGATGATGAGATACGAGGATGCTTAATTCAAATGAGGAAACAGAGGCCCAGAGAGAGTAAATAATTTGCCAAAGGCCATCTGATTAAATAACTGATTGAAACCCAACCAGAGCTAATAATAAAGAGACATAGAACTGGACTCAGTTAATCACCTTCAAGTCCAAACACAGAGGTCTGCCCTGTTATTGTAAGTCAGTCACGTAAAAACTCACTTTGTGGAGGATGAAGTTGGTGTGGATTGGTTTGTATTTTTTTTCCTTTTATATTGGTCAAGGCCAGTTCCCCAAAACATAAGAATGCAAAAGGTAGTGGTTTACAGTGGATATCAATTTCTCTAAGTGTAACAGTTTAAAGGAAAATGGTCACAAATTCTTCATCACTCTTTTTACTGAGAGCTTGGGGATCTATATTTCCTCCTCTGGATCTGGATGGCCCTGGCACTGCCACCTGAAGGATGTATTGAGGTTTGGGGGCCAAGGAGAGAAGCCAGAACATCAGTTTAAAAGAGGCTGTTGCTGCCACACAGGATGGGAGCATGGGATGGGGTGGTGGTTTTGAAGATGAAGTGATGAAAAGAGGTTCTAAATATATTTTGGAGGTAGAATTAACTGGACTTGGTGATAGAATGGGTATGGGAAGGTATGGCTTGAGCAACTAAATAGTATTCATTCCTCTAGATAGTAAAAGCTGGGCATAGGACCCCAAAGTTCTATTTTTAGCCCTGCTCCATTAGGGATGACTGTGAGATTTCCTAATTTCTATTGGTGGTTGGATGTCAAATAGGCAATTGGATCTACAAGCCTAGAGCTTAAGAAAAAAAGAGGTCTGAGCTAGACATACAATTTTTCTTATTAAACAAAAATGAGTTTTTGACACTTGAACTATTTTTTGGACACAGCTATATTGGCTTTTCTCCAAACCTGCCAATCTCTATGTCCTTTTGGACTTCCTAGTCACTTTGGCTCCAGGCTTCTTCACATAACACTGGGGTCATTTTTCTCCATCTCTGCTTTTGTGTTTATGAAGATTTTCTTCAGTCCTCTTCTCTTATGAAGTAAAACAAAGGCTGAACAGATTTCTGGGCTCTTAACCACAGCATCAGAAAAAAAAAAAATCAAGATCTATAGCTTAAGTGGCTCTATACCATACATTTGTAATTTCACAGCAGCCCCTAGAGTTCGAAAGAAATACTGGAGACCCAAAGTCTGAGAACAAGATGGTGCCGTCTCATCAATTCTTCCTGTAAAATTTTGTAACCCATGTGGCCGATCACATCCATTTTTCAGTCAACAGAAGCACCAAGGGATGGCTACCTTTCCAGATCTAGAAACTTCCCATGGGACTGCAGTGATGGTTAATTCCTTGTTCCCAAATCCCCACTATTTTTCTCTCTGAATTGCCGTTATTTTCCCATTAGGTCATTTCTATTCATGAAGCTTGTGATTGTGACCCCATTAAGTCATAGCTTTGGAAAGAAACACCTATTTAATTCCTTTCCTCAGAAATAATTCCCATCATTTCCTTATTCCACTGATTCTTTCTCTGCAATCCTTGTAATTGGTCTTTGTCATAGGAAATCAAGAGGCTGAAAAGAGGATGTTTTTCTCCAAGATACGCCAAATACTTACCTGTATAAACTGTTGTTTTGAATCTCTGCCCTTAGGAATCTAGCTGGGAAATGTTCCATCAGTAACACACTAAGGCAGGTTCTACAGAACTGGACAGGAGGAGGGCAGTTAGTCAGCGTCTACAATTTCGTCAGAGAGAAAAGTATCATCTCTCACATATGGTTATGATCACAAGACTCTGGAGATGGACCAATCTGAGTATCTAACCCCAGTCTGACTCAGCAGTTAGCTATCTGACCTTGAGCACAATCATTTAATGTTTCTATAAAATGTTCCTCTCACCTAGATTTTTATACTTCTATCTCATATTTATGCTTCAAGTCTTAACTCTAATGTTCCTCCAGTGAGAGGGCCCCTCTGCCTGTCCTCCCATCTAGAGAAACCACTTCCATTTCTGGCCAACTGGTCTCTTATTTGTTACTCTATTTCTTTCCTTCTGTTTATGATAATTATCTGTAATTGTCTTATTTACAAGATTTGCTTATGTGCTTATTTCTGATTCAACTGCTGTTTTGTCCCTAGCTCAAAATAGGTGCTCAGTTGATTAATGAAATATCGTGCAAGGCCAAAATCACAAGCTAGTCTGGTGAGAAGACTCAATTCAATTA
This sequence comes from Microcebus murinus, assembly GCF_040939455.1. Classification (NCBI taxonomy): domain Eukaryota; kingdom Metazoa; phylum Chordata; class Mammalia; order Primates; family Cheirogaleidae; genus Microcebus; species Microcebus murinus. The sequence continues at coordinate 21,013,194 of NC_134119.1, forward strand.
TTTGCTATCCTCTGCCTAGCACGGTCCCATAGAAATATCATGCAAGCCACTTATGTAATTTTAAATATTCTAGTCACCACATCAAAAGGTCAAAAGAAACAAGAGAAATTTTATAATGTAGTCTAGTTTACCCAATATAGCCAACATATCATTCAATATGTAATCCATGTAAAAATTATTGATGAGATAGCTTACATTCTATTTTTTATAGTACATTTTTGAAATATGGTATGTGTTTGTTACTTATAGCACATCTTAATTTGAATGTTAAATTTAATTGGGAATGCTTGATCCGTGTTTAGATTTGTGAAGATTTATAGTTGAAAAAAGAGTTTCACATGCTCAAGTTGTTCCCAATATGTTTAAACATTTTTCAATACTTGCATAAAGTATCCAATTTTAAATTTAAGTTGAATTAAAATTACATAAAATTAAAAGTTCGGTTTCTAGTTATACTAGACACATTTCAAATGCTTAACAGCCACATGTGGCCAATGGCCTCCCTATTTCAGCTCTAGATAGCTTGCCAAATATTTCTCATCATGTTGTTTTATGGAAACATGTTCTTACAATCAGATTGTTATTGCAAAAGGAAGAAGAGGAAGGAACTTATATGCATTAAGTGGAGGTATATGTCAAGGACTTTGGCAAATGTTTTCCAAACAACACTTATAATAATAAATCTACAAGGCAGGTTTCATCGTCCTCATTTTATACATTAGAAATCTGAAGGCTGAGTGAGAGCTTGCTGTAGGCACATAATTTCTCTACCTCCAGTGGTTTCCAGCTGAGAAAAGAATGAGCAAAGAGGAGCTCACCCTCAGCTTTCTACCTTGTCCTCCTGAGCCCTACCCTGAACATCTGAGAGCACACCTGGCTTCTTCCTCTCAGGTAGCAAGCGGCAACACAAGACAGGCTTTCTGCTCCCCACTACTGCAGAGCCTGGGGGATGACTGGTCACAGGTGAGACCCTTTGTCTCAGGAATGGAATTAACATCTCTCTCCTCCCTTAAAGGAGAATAATACCTTATCTCAGAACCAAAGACTCTGGAGAATTGAGATCTTTCCCCAAAGTTCTACAAAGAAAGAGTCTGAGTTGGGATGGCCTCTAGAGTTTCAGAGACCAGGTAGACTGCATCCTTTCACTTGAATAATATTCCTTCTATCCTCCTTTGGAAAAAAAATAAATTGTATATTTAAACAAGTTTGAAGTGCCCAGTCCTCATCTGCATTTGTGTGCTTAGTTTCTCAAAAGGTTTTATGGGGAATAAAAAATAATTTCAATAGTTTTCTATGTCAGAGATTACTAGTTGCCCTTTAATATCCCATTTCCCTTCTTTTTCAGTAATAAAACACCTATTTTTAGCTAGGCACATGACTCTCCCCTGAGAATAAGAACTACATTTCTCAGCTTTTCTTGCAGCTAGGTGTGGTCATATGACTACATTTGGCCAAAGTAATATAAGAGGATGTGCTGTGAGAAGCTGATAGGTAGTTTCCTTGAAGAATGAGTCTCTACCATTCTTTATTTCCTTCCTTCACTGTGAAGACTAGAACACAACACAGAGTTGATGGCTGGGGTTTCAGCAGCCATACTGAGCCATAAGGTAGAGGCCATGAGCAACAAGATAAAAGGAGCTTGGGTTCTTGGCACCATGGAATGCTAAGCCTGCCCTGAGCTTTCTCCATCTGGATTCTCCTATGTGAGGGGGATATAAATGTTTACCTTCTTTAAGTTAGTGTTACTTTGCATTTTATATTGCATGCTTGTGCACCCAAACCAAATCATAATTGAAGCACATACACTTTTCAAGTAGAAGACAGTTATGGAAGTGAATCTTCTGCAACTGAAAATGGCCCAAAGTACAAATTTTTAGTACAAAGCATGTTCTAAAAATTAAATGGGAGGTGTGAGGCTCCACTTGGCCTGCTTATTATTAAAATGTATCTAATCTCTAGGCCTGTCACCCATATTTGTTCAGGATACTTCCATTAGCTCCTTAGACAAATATTATGCCTGATGGTCTCCATAGCATTTTCCACATCTTTTTCATTTTATTGTTTATTCCTACTGATATTTATTTATTTTTTCTTTCCTTTTGTTTCACTTTCACCTGCCTTTTTTGGTTTTACATTCCTATACTAGACTTTCTAATATTATTATTTACAAATAGATGCAGAATAGACTCATTACCAAGTGGAGTATTTTTATGGTTATGGAAGGATGGCACAAGGGTTGAACAAGAAAGACAAGGTTGGTTTCTGGACTGTCAGAAAGTGATGACCAGAATATTGGCATCATGACCCAAGTCCTGGTTAATAATGTGCCAAGGACATGTGCAAAAAGTGCATGTATAAGAAAAAGACTGGAAGGAAGTGCCCAAATTGGTATCAGTGGTTACTCCCTGGGGAATAGGACAGAAGCAACACTATAATTTTCAATCTTATATACTTTTGAATTATACATTATATTTTCCCCCCGTTACAATGGGCATTTTTTATTTTATAATTTGAAAAATGGAAATAAGTCAAGAGGTGCATAGCCAAGAGGTGATAGTGATTGTAAGGTCACAGAAGCCATGGAAATGTTCAGTTGTGCCTCCATCCAAAAGCCATTCACAGACCTAAGACCACACTCTGGAAAACCTTAGCTCCTACTGGATCTACCTTTTCGTCTTCTAGGACTTTTTCCTCTTTCCTGCCAAGTCAATACAGGGAAATGGTTTCTGGGTAAGCAGTGAGAGGGCTGAGAAATGCTGGGTCAGTCTGGAGGTCACCTGCCAAATGCATTGCCATAAACTCAATCCAAATACTTATCCAGTTGCTTATCTCACAAATGTGCTTTCACATTGTCATCACACTGTGTACTGAGTTCCCTGAAATATCTCAATTCCTCTTTCTCCAGTCATTTTGCTAGTCTTTCTTCCAAGAATCCATTTCTCTGTCCAGCTTCATAGTCATGGGCTCGTTATTACGGATTGATTCGGTTAAAGGACACAGATTTCCATGCCTCCACTTATCCACAACTTTGGTTAGTGACCATCTACGCTGATTCTGGGCTTGGCCATGAGCTGTGTTTAGCTAATGAGATAGTAGCCAACTCATTGATAGAAGAGACTTGAAAAAGGGCATGCACACTTTGGCTTTCTTTCTTGGATCCTTGCCACCATTGAGAGAATAGGCCCGAGCTAGCCTGCTGGAAGGATGTGAGAGATGCATGGAGCAGAGCCAAGTCATCCAAGCTGTGGCCACCCTGAGCCAGCCAGCTGACAGCCATCTTGGCAGTTGACCATGGATGCCTGAGCAAGCCCTGCCAAGATCAGCCGAGACCAATCCAGATTTGCAGAACTTCCCAGTGGAACTATAGACTCATGGGAAATAACAAATGGTTTTTGTTTTATATCATTAAATTTTGGGATGGTTTGTTGCATAGTAATAGCTAATTGATTCAGTTGCACATTTCTTTCCCCATCTACCTTCTTCCTTCCTCCTTACCACAACCAGGTCAGCCTATTTCTAAACAACTGTCTTGCTTCCAATTCTCAAAAAGTTTCCTTGGTCACATCTTCAAATATTTTCAAGAGCTGGCATTCCACCTAGAGGCCTCCAGGGGAGAGAGAAGAAAAGGAATCTGTTCAAACTTCTAGCAGTGGCCTCTTTCCTATGATAGGGGCTAGAATTAAACTCTTTATCTGCCCTCAGACACAATTTAGGCAGGCAAATACCACATTATTCTGGGCCAACTGGCTACTTTCTAGGATGACTGTTCTTTCACCTATAGGGCCCCCATTCTCTCTCTTTTCTTACCAACTTCCCTACTAACACCACAGGTTTTTTGTCCGTTTCATCAAAGCCACAAATCCCACAATTAAAGCTCGAACCCATGACTTTCTGTTTCAAGGTTAGAAATGTCTCAAAGAGAAAGGAAAAAAAAAAAAAGAAGGAAAAGAAAACATTTAAATGAATGAAGTTAGAGTCTCTGTATGTGGGTTCAATGCTGGTGGGAACAGGGGGAGTTTATGCCATGGCTTGTAGGAAAATTATAAACCATCATATCATTGACTCAGAACAGAGTGATGTAACCAGGGTCTCATAGTGAATTCAAGTTCTGTCTTTGCCATTTAACATCTATGTCAATGTATCAATTAGTTTTCTCTGTGTAACAAACCACCCCCAAATTTTGTGGCTTAAAACAGCAACCATTCATTCATGATTATTCATTAATCTATGGGTTATGTTAATTTGGGTTGAGCTTGCCTGATCTTGGTGGTGGGTTAGCTCATGCATCTGTGGTCAGCTGGAGGTTTGGTTGGTGCTGATTGATTTATTGTGGTGAAACTGGGATGACTGGGGTCTGTCTCTGCATGGTCACTCATCAGCCTGGGCTTATTCACATGATGGTCACAGAGTTCCAGAGTCTGCAAGAGTAGCAAGCCCTAATGCAGAAGCACTTTTCAAGCCTCCACTTGCATCATGTTTTACTGTACCCCATTGGCTAAAGGGAGTCATGTGGCCAAGGCCAGAGTCAGCAGGCAAAGGTACTTCCAAAAAGTAGATACAGAAAGGCATGAAAAAGATGGGGCTACCATGGCATTTATCTACCACAGTGATGTTACACAAATCCCTTGGTTTCTCTGAGCCTCTATTTCCTCCTCCAAAAAGGGATATAGTAATACTAGCCTGTTATGGATTATTCTGTTCTTCTAAAAGATATGTAGAAGTTCTAACCCCTGGTATCTATGAATGTAACCATATTTGGAAATAGGATCTTTGCAGATGTAACCAAGTTAAGATGAAGTCATTAGCATAGGCCTGAAAGCAATATGAATAGTGTCCTTACAAAGAAGGGGAAAACACTATATAAAGACAGACACACAGGGAGAATGCCATATGATTACTGAGGCAGAAATTGGCATAATACAGCTACAAGTCCATGAATGCCAAGGATTGACAGCCATCACTGGGAGCTAGGAACAGGCAATGACAAATTCTACCCAGAGTCTCAGAGAATGTGGTCCTGCCAACAGGATGATCTTAGACATCTAGCCTTCAGAACTGTGAGATAATACATTTCTGTAGTTTTAAGCCATGGGTTATGTTTAAGCCATGGGGTTTGTAGTACCTGGGTATGGCAGCCCTAGGAAACTAATAGAGAATCCAACTTATCTGGCAAAGCTTTTATCAAGGGTGAATAAGAAGCGTGACTACAAATGGTAGCCCTACAAATGGTTATTCCAAGACAATACTGATCCTACAGCTTCCTATCTGAAGGAAGCTCTTCAAACAGGGCTGAGGTCTGAGCTGCCTCGGATCTCTGGTGTTAGAGGCCTTGGGATTTCCGAGGGTGGAAGATGCCAACATTGCTTGTCTTCCTGTCAGTCTCCCTTCTGGTTTGTAGTCAGCAACACAGGCTCCTGACACACACTTGCCTCTACCAATTCCTGAACTTTGGGAACAGGACGTGCTGACAGGGCTTAGGATTTTCCCCTTTGCTAAAGAAGCCCCAAGCTCTGATTTCTGGCCTTGCTCCCATGCAGCTCTAGCTCCAGAAACATTCTAGGAAGGCAAAAGCTAAATTTAATCTCCCTTGCCTTATGATTTTGATACTGCATCCGCCATTCAGAGTCTTATATTATGAAGGTAACATGGTCCCCAGCATTGCTAGAGGCAGTACTAGTTGTTTTTGCAGCCAAACACAGGTTTGGAAAGTTTTGCCCTGTGGGCTGTGGAGTGTCTCACATCTCCCTGGGCATTTTATGAGGTTAAGTACATGAACGTACTCCCAGAATGCACCACCAGATTCCTCCCAGAATACTCTCTGTTGCCTCCACCTCTCAAACTTTGCTCACTCTGTTTTCTTTGGCTGGAGATGGCTTTCTACCGTCTCCACCTGTTGAGGTGGTACTTAAACTTTGAGAACTACAAAATATAGGTAAAAATGGAGAGAGCACAGGACTTGAAACAAAAGACCTGAGTTTGCCATTTATATTTAATACTTACTGTGTGTCCTTGAGCAAGTCACGTAACATCTCTGTACTCTAGTATTACTATTATTATTATCTGGTGGAGAGAGTAACCTCATTCTGAGAATCAGCTACCATAATGAATCTGGAAGTGCTAAATTGTATAAGATTATCCCATTTAGAAAGAGAAAATTCACCCATTCTTTCATTCATTCATCTAACTAATAACTACTGGAAGCCTATTTTGTGCCAGTTCCTCTGCTAGATGCTGGGAATAAAGTAATGAACAGCATAATTGAAGTCTCATGGAGCTTACATTCTAGTGCAGGAAATAGGCAATAAACTAGAAAACAAATAAGTAGGCATGAGCAAATAAATAAATAATTACAAATTATAATAATTGCTAGGAAGGAAGCCAACAGAATGATGAATTGGAGAATAAGGGGCAAAAGCCACTTGGACAGGATATTAAGCAACATGGACAGAGTTGATATCATCTGAGTTTAAAGGCTTTAGTCCTTTATGGACTAAAGGAAGGAAAACCAGGCAGGCAAAAGTGTGATGGGTATAAACTTTTTTTTTGGGGGGGGGGTATAATTTTTTTATGTTTCTGAACTTCCTATAAACCTGCTTGTCATGCTGCCTTGCTGCTGTCTTCTCTTTGGGTCAGTGGCATGTATACATTCTTGGGCAGGGCAGAGGCCCTCTAAACAAATGCTGAATGTCATTAAATTACAAAAGAGTATTTTTTAAAGCTGAATAAAACAAAAGCTTGAAAGCTTTTGTTGGCAAAGAAAAAAAGGGATTTAAAAAACTATAAACTTTCCTTTATAATTAAGAGCAATGTGGGGAGTCTGAACACAGGGTTTTACTATAAACCAGAGTAGAAAAACTTAGTTTATATTAAAAGGTAAGAAAGAAGTGGAAAGTTTTGTGCCATTAAAAGAGAGAAAGAAAAACAGAAACTGAAGGAAAAGAGGAAAGACAAACTTTTTGAAAGATGGTGTTAGGGGACATTATTTTTGAACAAGAGGCTCCATAATTGCTTAGCTCCTTATTGATAGAATGAATATTTTGTTAAGTGTCCATTTTACCTCGCATAGTCCATGGGACTAGAGAAACGGAACTCACCTGTAGTTACAGAGATGGGGCTTACTCTAAGCAAATGATGGTAATTCTAACCCCTTTGATGGCTATTGGTTCAGAAACCCAGGCCTTAGCCAATCAGCACATGGCATCCCTCTGTCCACTCTTAGTTGTTCCGAGTTGATCCAATCAGGATGAAGGAAAAGCTTTTGAAAATAGGTTACAAAGAAGCTTTCTCCTTCTCTTTCCCATTGGTGATGGAGAAAGCAGACTGTCAGTACAGTAGTCCTGCCTTATCAACAGTTTTGTTTTTCTTTATGCAGTCTCAGTTACCTGTGAACAATTGAAGTCAGAAAATATTGAGTGAGGAATAATTTTTCTGTCTGTGGTAGAAACATACATAAAATACAATTATGGGTTATATGTAAGTGAAAAGTAATGACCAAGAAATATGAGTCACAATGGATTCCAATATAAAAATAAGGCAACAAACAAGGAATAGATTTACAAAAGAGCCCAATCTTCAAGACAATGAAAAGATGCCAGTATCAGCCACTCTACTCTTTGCACGTTCAGATAAATACTGAGAAATTGCTGTGGAACTAATGAATGTCATTGCAAAAACCTACTACCATAAGACAACTTAAAAAGTTCCATGAGGTTGAAGAAATTACACAATATGCTTGATTTGGTCTTTGGATTATAGATTTTACACTCCAGATCTAGACCCAGCTCAACTTATTGTTTGCTAATGCAACCCAACTATGACAGGACTCTCCTAGAGCCTTGAAGACAAATGTAAATCCTTATTATAAGTTTCCTCAAAGATGTCCTCCAGGGGCTTCTAACAGTGAGTAGCTCATAAAACATTTGCAACATCTTCTCTAGGTATCTCCAAGATTTTTTGGTAAGAGGAGCTGATATATTTTCTCCTCTTTTTCCACACATTCCTTTCACCATCACATAGCTTCTCATTTCCTCACTTCTAACTCTCCACTGTTCCTGCCCACCATCCTTACAGCATGACACTCTGCCCACCTCATGCTTGACAGCACTGTTGTTCTTGGAGATTCATTTGCCTTTGTACTCTGACTTTAAATGAAACTCTAGTAAATAAAATTCTTTGCTATGATATAAGACAGAACTCCCCATCTCTTAAGTGTGGGCTACAATTAGCAACTTGATTCCAAAGAATACAGTATGGAAAGGGAGAAAGAACTTTACAGTGGAGAAATCTGCCAAACGCTACATTAGCTGGTGAACTAGGTGATGATGATCAAGGGGAACATTATTGGGAATAAGTTACGTTGATGGTATGTACACTGGATATGATGTGTTAAAAATGCCATTTTGCCTATGTGGTCTTTCTCCATGAACCCATAACCCAAGTCTAACTATGAAAAAGAAATTTAGAAAAAACCAATTGGAAGACATTCCAAGAGATGCCTGACTAGCTCTCCTCAAAACTGTTGAGGTCGTTCCCCCCCCAAAAAAGATAGCCTGAGAAACCATTACAGTCCAGAGGAGCCTAAGGAGACATGACAACTGAATGTAATGCAATGTCCTAATTGGGATCTTGGAACACAAAAAAGTCATTAGGGAAAAATCAATGAAATCTGAATAAAGTGTGGAGTTTTAGAGGATTTTTCCCCCTTTAAGAAAAGGGGAATTGATGTTTTGATTGGAACCAAGTATCTAGTGGAGGCACAAACTTTGGTCCTGCCAGGAGACACAATAATTCTTAATTAAATTTGCCCCAGATAAATTCCCAGTTCCCATATGGTCTAGGCCTGCCAAAGTATTCCATTAAAAAACCCAACAAAGTTAGTAGCCAATAGCAATAAAAATAAAAGGTGGATCAAACTTTGCTTGCATATCTGGAAGAAAAATAAAAGAGGTCCAATTCATAACTCAGCCTAGTATTTAAAAAGATTCTTTCTTCTAATGTTCATGTAGGCTGTGGTTTTCCTCATTCTCCAAATCTCTTCCTTTCTATTCCCCACCTTGGCTTTATCTGCCACCCCCTATACATGGCTCGCCTGTCTTGTCCTCTCACTCCTTTCCTCCAGGCTGCTTCTGCACTTTCTCTACCCATTATTCAGATTCAGCATAGATGCCTGGGGCCTTGCCCAGCAAAGACAGGAGAGAGGACCCAAAGCTGAGTTATCAAAGAGAACATTCTTAGCAGGGAGCCGAAAGGAGAATGAGGGAAAGCTGAGAAGCCTGCAAGTTAATGTGAATTGCCCCCAGCACAAATACAAACAATTGGCTTTTGACATACAAACTGCCTTAGGAGAACCACCGTGGCAAATGCTGGTGAGGAGTACTTCCAGGGGAGGAAGCAGAAGTCTCAGTTTAAATTTTAGTCACACTATTTAAATAATAAACTCTATGTTCTGTGCAGATAAAGTCCTTGGGACCTTGAGAATAAGAGTACCTTCCACTACTACATAGCAAATTTAGGCAATGTCTGCCTTAACCACTTCACAGAGATTTTATGAGGATGCATGTGACCTACAGCGTATGGGAAATAACTAAAAAAGGGGTCGTGGGGTATCTGGACAAAACATCAGTGTGGAGGCCAGAATAATCCTCCATAATCAGAGGAGGACTTGGCCTTGGTTTCTCGTGGGGAGAGTTGTGCTAAATAATCTCTGTGTTCCCAATGGCTCTGTGTAACGTGACTTTGCAACTCCTTCCATCAAGAAGTGGAGTTGTGGCTTGCTCTGACACATAGAATGTGGCAGAATGACAGTGATCATGCTCTGAGCCTAGATCTCAAGAGACCTTGTGCCTTCTCCACGCACCTTTTGAACACTGCTTCCCCCATGTGCATAAGTCCAGGCCAGGCTGCTGAAGGATGAGAGACATGTGGCCTAGTCACCCCCATCACCACAGCCAGCTGAATCCAGAAACAGAGCTGCTTAGCTGACCAGAAGCTAACTACAGATGCATGATTGAGCCCAGGTGAGACCAGAAGAACCATCCAGCTGACCTCAACCCAAATTGCTGATATACACACTGAGAAGCCCAATACATCATTTTTTTTTAAGTTACCAAGTTTAGGGTAGTTTGTTACTTCAGCAATTACTCACTGATAATACTTTCATATCTAAAATAGAGTGAATCAATTACTCTTCCTTCACTTGTCGTTTCAGACGGAGGACACATTTTCCAGGGAATCTCCCCTGACTGTGAAGGGAATCTAAAGTATCCAGTGCATTGTCTTGATGGTCTGTTGTGTGCTGTTATGTGCTTCCTGTATGCCATTGCTATACTGGCTATTATATAATAAAAGCTGTAACAGACATGGTTAACATTTAGTCATGAAACCTACTTATTTCTGCCTTAAGCTCTTTCATATTTAGTCTTCTAAGCTACTCAGGGCTTTTGATGCTCATTAAAGAAATTAATGTAGTAGAATACGTCTGTCTTTAGTGTCCTCCCCCCTCTCCTCTGAAAGCCACCATCCTTGGGGGTGGACAGCACCCTTTTATCTTTAGATGCCTGGGATTGTTCACCATGGACACAGAAGCTCACTTTTTGGTGTCTTATTAGATCAGAACTCTGCACTCCAAAGAAACATCTTGTTATGTAACAGATTAATTCTGCTATAATGTGGCACCTCATAGAAAACTCTGCTCACATTTGCTTGAGTGAAAAGGGGAAATTTGTTTCTGTTACTGAGGGGCATCTGGCTTCAGGCTTGGTTTTAATTAGGTTTCAGTCTTTTTCACTCCATCAATAATCTCTTTTCCTCTGTATTGCCTTAATTTATAGGCAGGACTTTCTCCTTGTAGTGACAAAATGGCTGCTGGGAGCACAACACTTCCATGTTTTCTGCTGAATAACTGCAGCAGAAAGAGAGCTTTCTCTGCCCAGTAGGGGGTACGTGGGGCTGATTCTCATTGGACTTCCTTGTATCACGTGTTCTGCCTAAACCAATTAATTTCTTCAGGGGAATGGAAAAATGCTAATTCGCCATACTTGTAACCTGCTAGCCTTAGGAACAAAGGAAAAGTGAGAGGTGAAGGTGGTGTTAGCATAATTAATCACGTGAATCAAGAAAGAGTGGGGTTTCCAAAAGGACATCAGATGCTATTCCTAGAAGGGAGCACAGAGGCTGACAGGCAACACTACCAGCTACCATTAGAGCAGATGTTTTCAGTCTTACTCTTGTTATAGTTCCTGGGGGAACTTTCAGAAAACACTCTAGAAATAGTGATTTACTTGGTCTGAAGTGTGGCCCGGGAATCAGTATTATTTTAAACTCTCCAGCTATTTCTGATGAACAACCAAGGCAGAGAATTGCTGCATTAGGGTTATTCATAGCTAATTAAGCCTTACCCTGGGGATACCTTGAAGTGCTATGGGTTAGTTCAGAGGAGTGCATCTCTCAGAGTAAAGTTTCCGACTCTGGAGGGAGTCAAGAGCCAGTGCGGTGCTGCAGGTGTGGCAGTGGACTGGGGCAGGCAGGCAGGAAGCTCTAATTGCCACAATCTGAAGTATATTAGCAACTGCTTTCTGTGTATGCAAGCTGCCAGCCCTGATGGCAACTTTTGAAATTAAATTGTGAGAAACCTTTTGTTCCAGAAAGGCAAAGAATACACTATGATGCATCCAATTACAGGATGAAAAGTTCAGACGGTTAGCTACCCTGCCAGAGGCTGCTTCCTCCAGGGTCAAGTGCAGAGACTCTTGGAGGTCCCTGGTATCATTCAGCCTATTGAAGCCATGCCTGACTCCACTGTCCCTGTCTTGGGGGGGGGGGGAACAACAGCCATTCCCATAGTTGCTGCCGCAGTCGGTTTTCTCCCAGCTGGTTGGAGGACTAGGTTCTCCTCATCTCTCCAGTGAGGAAAGGTTCTGGCCAATCACAAGAAGCCAACTGGAGACTGTGAATGTGGGGATGAGATGGCAAAATCTGTGTTTGGAGCTGCAGGAGACACACCTCTCAGGGTGCAGAAACTTGTCAGGTGGGCCCTGGCAGCTGCTCAAGGGCCAGGATGGATGAGGGTTTCAGAGGCTACTGGCTGCCTTCGTCTCTGTGCACAGAATTCCAGGGCTTCTCCTGCCAGGGTCGAGGCTCTGGGCAAACCACACTGTGGGGCTTTTCTCAGAATTTTAATTTTGGGGAAACCAGGAGAAGAGAATGCTCAGGGAAAGGCAGTGGAGTACAGTAGGCAAGATAATGGATTGGTTATCCCAATCCCAACACTTTGATTCCTGTGTTCTTCCTTGAAACTCAGTTTCCTCATCTGTAAAATGGGATTTCAGATACTGTCTGAGAGGAACTCCACACTCTGTAGATGCTGAGGTTATGACAGGCAGGCAGGAGCCACTAGCCTGCTTGGCTTTGTGCATAACTGATGGTTTGGGGGCAGATGGAGTGTTTATGACTCTCCTCATTTTTGAGAGCAAAAAACACCCCCTTTCCTCCTTGTTTTTTTTTTTGTCCCTCCTGGCCACCAACACTGTCATGCCAGGAGCCTACACGTTAGGAAGAGGCTCAAAGCTGAGTGAAGGGCAGCCAGGCCAGGCTCCCGCATCCACAGGGTTTTAGTTCCTGTATCACACGGGGTCATGCCCTGCCCGCCTGCAGATAGGAAAGCACAAGTTCCCTTCAGTTTTTGTTCCTCTCCCGCCTCTGTCTCCCTCTTCTGTCCCTCCTCTCCCCCACCCCGCTTCTTTCCACTGCCTTTGCTGTTACTGATCACCCAAGTGTGATGACGTTCAGGGCATCGTGCCAAAGGCAGGGGCCCTCCTAATTCATCAGGGCGTGGATTAGAAGGCTCTGCCCTAGCCGAGTCCCTGGGGGCAGATGTAGAAATAAACAAACAGTGACAATACGGTGACAGCACAGCGCCCCGAGGGCTCCCGCGGAAATGAGCACGGGCTGTTTGGAAAGCCCACAGGAGGGCCTGTGACCCAGGGGATGGCTCTTTGTCACCCCGCCCAGCTCAGTAGCAGCTTGCAGGGGGGCGGGGAGGCACAGCGACAGCCCTGCTCCGGGCTGTGCCCCCCCTCCCGCCCCCGCCTGTGCCGCAGTGAGTCAGGAACCCCGCCTCCCAGCCTGCACCGGCGAACAGATCCCCGCCACCCGAGCCACTGCGGCAGGGCCTGGCGGATTCGCCCCCGCCCCCGCGCGAGCGGCGGAGGCCCTGCGGAGGGGTAGGGGTGGGGGTGGCCCGCCCAGCTGTAGCGAGGCGATTGCCGGGCTCCAGGATGGAGAAAGGGGACAAGCAGAGACGGGGACATGACTCAGGATTTTTGAAGCGGCTGAGACACAGTGGCGCACAGGCCCGGGTCCAGAAAAGGTGGGAGGCGAGGAGGCGCCTTGCGAGGATCTAAGTCTCAAACGCAGGGCCCCAGCTCAAGCTCTTGAGCTTGAATTTCTGCAGGAGAGTAGACATACCGTTATAATTTACAGCTCTAAAAATATCAAACGGATGTATTCGGATGAATTCACACCAAGCAGGTGACCCAGAAAAAAGAAATAAAATCTCAGAGCCTTGAGCATCTAGAGAATAATCACTCTGCTGCGCAGAGGCCAAGTTTTTAACCCCAGTGGTCTTTCCAGTCGACCTTCTGGGAGGAAAGCCTCTGGATAGAAACGGAAATAGTGACTAAGGTCATTTCAATCTTAAAGCACCCAGAGGTACATCTGGGCCAAGCCACCCTGAGCTCTGGGGACTGCAGGGTCACCAGGTTCTGCAAGAGCTCCAGCTGTAGCTAGGACTGAGCTGGAGGAACTCTGTCCCTCCGGAGTCACTAGCCACAGGCTAATGGCCAGGGAGTGGCACTGCCTTGGGCCTCTGGGATGGGAGAGCTACCTCAGGCCTAGATGGACTTCAACCAAGATGGGTAGTGATGTGTTCAGCAAAGCATATGACTTGGAATCTCAGCTCATAGAGGGGCAGTGGGAAGCCTCTTTGTTTCTCTAGTCTATACCAGGTTGCTTCCAGATGAGGAAATAGCTGTCCCTTGGAAATAGCAGCCAAGGTCACACTCTTAAGTCAGATCATACTCTTGCCTACGGAGGTGCCTCTACTGTTTTCCCATCCAAAGTCATTACCAAACTTAAAAGATGCTCCATGCTCGGGGCCCTGTTATCCTCCTTGTTTTCAATTCTCCCCCTCACTCCCTCTGCTCCAGCCATCCTGGCATTCACCCTGTTCCTTGAACACATCAAGCTCACCCACCGCTACCTCAAGGTCTTCCCGCATGCTGTCACCTCCAGCTGGAACTCTCTTCCCCAGATATTGATTTCATTTCACTTCTTGCTTGAAAGACTATCCTATCCAAAACAGCATCCTCTTCACAGCACCTCTGCTCTCTCTCCCCATAAACCTCCTTGTTTTTATGTCCTCGTTATCTATTTATTTATCTGTTTATCATATATTACTATCTCCCCTCGAAGATGAGTTTCCTGACAGCAAGGACTTTGTCTTGTGGACTGTTCTATTCCCAGTAACTGAAATATTATAGCCGCTCAATAAGTATTTGCAAAAAGAAAGAGGTCAGGATAAGCTGTGGAATTTGTATAACTTTATGCAGTCATTTAGTGGCACAGCCAGGAACCGAACCCTCATTTCCTTCTCCCTATCTAGAACTTTTTTACAGTCTCACATTCAAGCTGGTTATCTGGAAACGAATCTCAGAATGCAGTCAGATTGGACATTGGCCACTGGGGCAAGCTGGACCCTTTCTGAACAAAATGTAGTTTTTAGAGTCCTACAATTCCTCTAAAAGCTCAAATGCCCCTTACTTTGTGATGTAAATATTTATAAAAGTGGTAAATTCCACTAGCTGTTGAGAGGTTTACAATGCAGTGCCAGCCCCTGGTTTTCCCAGACATTTCTTCTTTGATCACCTTTGAAGGCTTGGCTGGAAGCCAAAGTTTATGGAGTTTAGAGCCTTTGTAATGTGGCTCATCCTACTCATTAAGGCTGAAGTTATTTTTGGAAGAGTGAGTCCTGCCAACTGAACCCAGAATTGTGAGATCCGTGTCAATGTGTGAGAATATGGCTGATGACCACTGGGCAAAGGTGAGCATTCTAAGTGGCTCAGTTCCTCTTGTGGCTGCTTTTTTTTTTTTACATCCATACCAACTAGTTCCTTTTCTTAGCAATGATTTATTTTCTCTTCTAAGGTTGTCTGTTATAAAGAATGTCCAAGAATTTCAGCAGTGCTGGTGCTTTTTAAAATAGCATGATGCAGAGAAATAATTCCCAGAGCTAGAGAAAGGAAAACTGGGTTTGTGTCTTGGTTTCTCTATATAACAACTCTGTGACCTTCTTTGTACTCTGAGTCCTCATTTGAACAGTTAGGGTCGTCCTACCCACCTGAGAATACCATTGTGAGGGTCAGACGAGTTAGTGTGGAATAAAGTGCTTTGTAAGCACTAAAGGACTGTATACTCCAAGGCCCAGCATGACACTACTAGAAAGAAAGAAAGAAAAAAATATATATATGTACATATACAGAGAGAGAGAGAGAGAACCAAAGTCCCCTTTTCTGAGCCTACACTGGGGGGGGGGGGGCTATGTACAAAATACAGCACATTGGGCCATGATAAGAAAGGGGTTGAGAGCCAAAATAGAAAATCCGTAGGTATCAAGAATAAAATGTGAAAGGAGCACTGTGCCAAGGACTAGGGAGGAAATGTGATCAGTGAACACATTGGGAGATTTGTGATGGCTGAATCATAGGGCTGGAACCGATGAGAGTTGGAGGGGCCAGAAATATGGATTTGATCAGACTGAGATGAAACAGAGAGTAGAAGTCTGGAAGGCTGGGTAGGGCAGGGGGGAGTTCCTTTCTCCCTCTCTTTTTTCACTTAGTATATATTATTGAGTGCTTACCAGACAGGTGTTAGGCACCATCTTCTTTCCATCCTCTCCAGGAAACTATCCCTAGATAAGTGATAAACAGTTAAGTCCTTTTTTTTTGCAAGTGGATTGGTGTTGGAATACTCTTCCTTTTCCTCCTGCTTGGAGCAATTGCTTAAAGAACTAAGGGATTTGAACTCCTGAAACATCTAGGAAAGCATATATTTTTCTATAGATGGAAACCTGCCGCAGGTTTCAAGGAATGCAAAGAATTGGGTTTGGGGGGCTTTGGAGATTATGATGCATTCAGCAAAGCTGAAATGGCAAAATAAGACCAAACAAAACATCTTATCTTACCCTTTTATTATCAATTTATGCAACACCTATTCTATTAATATATTTTCTACCAGTTACCTGCTTCTGCATTGTTTGTGTTTGTTAATAAGACTCTAGAGGAGGGGCATCCTGTTTTCATGGCACATTGAGCAACAGGTCACTATATAAAGAAGCACATAAGAAATATTCTCTAATGGCAATGTGTTTTCTTTAACTTGTTAACCGTAAATAGCCTTGGAATATTTGAAGTTTTCAACCATTCATTAAATATTTATCCAGCACCTAAGTTGTTCTCTTGTGGGTATAACTTCATCTACCTTATTTTTTATGATCATCCCAGTCCCTAATAATAGCTTTTCAGTATCCTATGATGACACAGATCTTGATATTCAGGCTCCTGCTAATTTGGGACTTAAGAAGCAGTGGTAATTCACTGCCTGGAAAGAAACAGAGTAATGAATACAAAGAGTAGATCCTTAATTGCATTGAATTGGAAGCAGGAAGATGAAAGAAAAGTAGTGAATGTATCAGTCAGCTATTGCCATGTGATGAATCAGCCCAAAACTCAACTGTTTCAAACATCAACCTTTTTTTCTTGCTCATGTTTCAGCAATTGGCTGGAGGTTGGATAATCTCCACTGAGCTCAGATGGGGTTGGCTCAAAGTGGTGGGTTGGGTTTAGATCTATCTGTGCACAGGTTTCTTATTTTCCTCAGTCCACTGAGCTACTGTGGGCAGGTAATAGGAGCACAAGAGGGCAAGCACAGCCAAGCAAGTCCCTTTTCAGTCTTTGCTTGCATCACACTTGCTGACATTTCATTGCATGAAACAAGTTGCATTTCCATGCCTATCATTAATGAAGCAGGGAAATATATTCTGACTCTAGTCAGAGGAATTACAAAAGGTCCTGGATATAGGCAGGGGTTGAGGACTTCTATCAATAATGCATAAATAAGAATCCAGTTTCTGTCTTTGGGATGTTCCCATAGTATGGGACTGTCACCTTATTCTAAGCTGTGATGTTTTAACTCATTGGAATCAGTTAATCCACATATTAGGCTGTTCCAGCAGCAATGGGACTTATTCCCCAATGTAGGCCCTTTGGACTGTTGGTTCATTGGTAAATGCCAAATCAGATACATTGCTGAACAGAATCAAAGGACCTTGAGTTCAAGTCTCAATGGCACCACTTACCATCTGTGCATCTTTGAGTGGCTATTTAACCTCTCTGAGCCCTGATTTCCTCATCTATAAATTGGAGGTAACAATTCAATTCTATTTATCTCAGAGGGTTGTTATAAAGATCATAGGGTTGTTATAAAGATCAAATCAGATGAGCTCTTGGGTTTGAAAACTTTCTGTAAACTTGAAATAGCTGTACCTGCAAGGTAGTATTATTACTGGGCAAAGAGCTTAAAACCTTCTAAAGGGTACTGTTTATATTGGAGATTTGTGGAAGTCCATCTTCTTAACTGATTCCATGGATTCAAGGACTTGTGTTATTCTTATATCCCTTAGGTCTTATTCCTGGAGAGCCAGAGTGAAGCATAAGAGTTTGAATTTGGGGGTAGGACAGTCAGGGTGGAATTATCAGTAAAGGGCCACAGAAAGGGGCAATGAAGCCAAAGGGAAAAATCTAGCCCACTTCTTGCTCTTCTGAATGCTAATTCTGACTTCCATGGCCTTTCCAGGGTCTTACAGCATGGAGCCCTAAAGTCAACATCCTGTATTGCAGTTTTCACTTATTTTTTCCTGTGGTTTCTCTGGAGGTTGGGGCATGCTGTGGAGGCCAATGCCAACAAGCATGGAATAATGCACAGTTTTCAATAGCATTTTGTGGTTTTCTTTACTTGGCTTTCATTTTGGTTATAAAATTCTTGATTTTCATGAATCTGCCTAAAATTACACACTTATTTAACAACCTTAGCAGTCTACATTATACATATTCATATCTGGAATGCCATCTGTTCTATCTCTTGGAGAGAGTTGGTTCCTCGGCATGTGCCATCCAACCTCATCCAGGAGGTAGCCTGGGGAGGCCATATGGCTTCTGGCATTTTCTGGGCCATACCAGTACCTGGGATCAGGCCCAGGAAATGGTCTGAGATTAGGAATGAGCATCAAACCAAATGGACTAAAGTTGAATCTGCAGTGTAATCTGACTTTTCAGGCTGTTTCTAAAAGGAGAAGAAAAGACCATGGAATGTTTCTTGCAACTTCCCAGTGACAAAACTCATTATGTGGGAGAGTTTCTCCCCAGTCCAACTATTTAGGCAAGGCCACTAACTACAGTGGTATAATCTTAGGTTTTTCTGAGAATAAACATCCTACATCACATCAGAGCTAGAGTATAGGGTTAAAATCTGAACTTCAGATAAAATAAACATGCAAGTCAAGCAAAAAACTTGAAGTTAAACCAGAATTAATGAGGGTAATATGAAGAAGGCATGGAATCAAGATTCCTTAATTCCAGCTCCAACTTTGTCCATAACTAGCTACCAAGTCTTGAGCAAAGCATTGCACTGATCTGTGCCTCAGTTTCCTCATCTGTGACAAGAATGAATTGGAGAAGATGTCCTTAAAGTCCTGTCCAGCTTTGTCATGTAAGACTTTTGTGCCTTCTCAATCTTTAGCAGTAAAATGAGGAAGTATGACCATTTTATCTAGAAGGTGTAGGCTCCGTTATCCCATGTTTGTACTTTTAAAAAATTTTTCTTTTTGACACAGGGTCTGGCTCTGTTGCCCAGATTAGAGTGCAGTGGCATCAACATAGCTCACTGCAGCCTCCAACTCCTGAGCTCAAGTGATCCTTTTGCCTCAGCCTCCCAAGTTGCTGGGACTACTGGCAGGTTCCACCACAACGGGCTAAATCTTAAAATTTTTTTTATAAACACAAGGTCTTGCTATTGCCCAGGCTGATCTTGAACTCCTGGCCTCAAGCAATCCTTCCACTTCAGTATCCCAAAGTGCCAGGATTACTGGCTGAGCCTCCATACCTGGCCCAATAATAAAATAATAATTGTGCTTTTTGTTTGTTTGTTTGTTTTTTGAGACAGAGTCTTACTCTGTTGCCCGGGCTAGAGTGCTGTGGCATCAGCCTAGCTCACAGCAACCTTAAACTACTGGGCTCAAGCAATCCTTCCGCTTCAGCTTCCCGAGTAGCTGGGACTACAGGCATGCACCACCATGCCCAGCTAATTTATATACATATATATATATATATATATATATATATATATATATATATTTCTTATTTTTTTTTAGTTGGCCAATTAATTTCTTTCTATTTATAGTAGAGACAGGGGTCTCACTCTTGCTCAGGCTGGTCTCCAACTCCTGAGCTCAAATGATCCGCCCACTTTGCCCTCCCAGAGTGCTAGTATTATAGGCGTGAGCCACCACCCCCCGCCAATAATTGTGCTTTCTAATAGGGGTTGAATGGAGTCAGTTGCACCGGGGTCAATGCAAGCCATATTGTCTATACATGTTCTTCCATAAGGACTTAGGATTGGAAGACAGAAAGGAAGACGGAAGAGAAGTAGACCTTTTCCTATCAGCATGAAAGTAAATGCTTTGTTGAAAATTCCATAAATAAAAATAAAACAAAAGAGTCTGCATTTTAATATTTTTTCATGTAAATAATAGACAAGATCCCACTAGGGAGACTAATCGGTAAGTGCATTATTTAAAAAGTGCAGTTTTCATCTGACAGGTACCATTTGGTGTGCATGTTTCTGGCACAGCCCCATACCTGGTGATGTTTTTCTTAGCATAGAGGGCTGAGCGACTGGGAGAGAGGCTGTGCAGGGCAGTAAGTGTACCCAGAGATCAAACATGTCTGTGCTGCTCATCTTTCAGGGCCACCACATTAATAACCTCAGTGACTCTGACTCTTTTCAGTGGAAGAATCTTGACAGCTCACTGCTACTGCTGGAGCCTGAGGATTAATGAGCATCCTCCACACCTTGGCTTGTTTATGCTTTTACTTCTCTTTCTTTCCTAAAATCTTCCATCTAGCCCATCGGCCAGCACCAACAGGAAAGAATGCCTTGGCTTACTGGGTTTTGAATTCATAGCTTCCTTCTAGTCTGACTCTATGTCAAAATGGTCTGTAGACACATCATTCTTTGGGTGTGGAAAGGTAGAAATCATGTAAGCCAAACAACTAGTGAGGCTCATATTTACAGTTATAAGTAGACGTTACTTTTTTTTTTTTTTTATAAATTCCTTGCAGACCCAAGTACAAGCAACTTAGCTAGACGGTAATGCCAGCAAACAAATAGAGAAATGGGGAAGTGAGACAGAGAAAGGCATGTAGCCAATGAAGAGTGCATTGTCAAACTAATTAGGCTCAATCCCACTTGAGAACCCATATAGAACATGTATACCAGTGTTATTCCAAATGAGCAAGGAAGTGGGGGCATTTATCCACCAATTCCTGCCCATCATTGGGTTAAGGGCAGCCTCAGAGGGGTGTTTTATTATCCAACACTTCTGGACTGTCTTGTGCTTAGGCAGAATCACTAGAGTAAGCCCTCAGGAGTAGTAGGAATTCAGGGAGAGCATTACAGTGGTAAGATCTGAGGGGTTCTGGACAGGGCTCCACTTGCAGTTACTCCAAATAGACACATCAAGGAGACCACACATAACAAATACATATATGCAGTTGAAAGTATTAGAATTTCCAACTCAGATCTAATAATAAAGCAGGCATAATTCAAAACTGAAATGTCCAAAGATTTGGGTAGCTTCAAGTAAAGCTTAATCTAGGTTCTTAAATGCTTTGACCAAGCATGGGTTTCTTTTCTCTAATTGTTTCCCCCACTTACTATATGCTGGCTCCATCCTTGGTAGTTTCTATCTTCATGGTTGCAAGCTAGCTAACTGTAGCTCCTTGGGGCTATATTTTATAGGTTCAACATCCAGCTCAGAAGAGAACTTCTGTTTTTCAAATAGCTTAAACAAGTCCTTGAATTAATTCTTTTTGGCCATGATTGGCCTGAATAGGGTCATGCTCCCACTTTTAAACAGATTCCTATAGCCAAGGGGCTTAACTCTTTCAAAACTCACTTTTGGAGGGTATAGGTGGGGAGGGTGGCTCTAACTCAAAATGCATGGTTGAGAAATTTGAAGTCTGAAAGGACAGGAATAGGAAGTAATTAATACCAGGCTCTTCAATTTAGCAGCACAGGTATTTGATAACCTCAAGCAAAGGACCTAAATCTATGATATTATTTCAGTCACCTGACGACAGAGTCCAGCTGACTGTCCAGGGAGGAGACAAAGAGATTAGCTGTGGCAAGATGAGGGGAGGGGGGACAGGAAGAAAAATTGATGCTGAAAAGCTTGGGTACCAACAGCCACTCCAGGGAGCTGAATTCAGACTGTATCTTTGACAACACTAATGCTGGGTAATATTTATTTAGCTCAGTCTAATAAGCAGTGTAAAGAGTCTCATCTCTCAAATTGGCACAGCAAGGTGCCACCGCAGCCAGGCTGCTGATAATTAACAGTGAAATGCCTGGCGTGCTTTCTCCTTGCAACATCCTAAGGGATGCCTGGGACTGCTGGGTGAATTCATTTTCCTCTCGCCAGCTGGGATCAGGATGGAGCTTGCTGCAGAAAATTACTGGAGAGGCAGCCAGCCAAGGGCAGAACAAAATGGCTCTTCTGAGCAGGCAGGCTGAGGAAGGCAACCCATCTCTTACCTGTGGAAGGTCACGTCCTCACACACCTGGCACTTTCAGTACCTGTAAATGTATAGTCCTCTACAGGTGAAGGGGAGTTACAAGGTTTATAGCTCACAAGTGCCACATTTGAAGCAGTAGCTGCAGAATCATAGAATGTTAGAACTCAGATGAACTTTGAAGATTGTGTAATTTTTTAACCGTCTTTACTGATGAAGAAACAGAGACCTAGAACAGATGTGTGGCTTCTGTAGATTCACAGAGCGTCTGCTCTACAGTTGACACAAGAACCCAACACTCCTATTTGCCAGTTGAATGCTAATAACAATGTCTTTGATCTAAATTCTTGAGATTTAACATAGACATAGATCTTGTTCCCTTTTTTAGCTGAATCATTTGGTGAAATTCATATAGCAAGTCAAGAAGATGGAAGATTCCAATCCAAATCAGCTCTGTCCATGAATAATTCTGGAAGCCTCTCTAATTAACTGATAATAGTGGTAAATGGGGATGATAGATAATTATTTAGCTTTCCAAATATATAAGGCATTGTGTTAGATATTTTACAAGCATTATTGTTTTTAATTTTAATCCCCATAGTACCTCTTTGATGTGGGTACAATTCCCATTATACAGTGGAGGACATTGAGTTTTATGGAGTTTATGAACTTGCCCGAGATCCCACAATTGGTACGCTAGTGGAGCCAGGATTTGGTCCCAGGTGTTCTCGTTCAAGAGCTTGCACCTGTAACCATAACTAACCTTGAATTTTTTTCTTCTCAGCCCTGCCAATGTTTCAGTGACTTTCATTGCATTCTGCCTCTCCAAAAAGAAATTCTATATCCTGACAAATCTGGTATAATTTCCTGTACCCCCTAACCAAAAAAATTATAAATTTATTATACTTTGTAGTATTGCTGTTAGAGATTTTGGAGATTTGGTGTTTTTCAAAGAGAATCACATGTGAAACACATTTACATATTAAAAGACAGCTTTCCTAAATGTCAGTTCAAAATATAGATTTATTAGGATTTGGAAATGAAATTGTTTTCTTTTATTGCTGATGCTACTGGTGAAGACTGCGCAAGTTGCATGCCACAGTAAGAGCATCGTGGGGGAATCTGACCCCGCCCTAAGAATTTCTGCCAAATAGCCTCTCTTCCTTCCCATTTCCCCACCCCTGAACTGCATGACTTCCAGTTCTCCTTCCTCCAATTTCTCCAGATGGCAGACATCTTTCAGCCTCCTGGCTCCTGCAACTTTTTCCTACTGAAATGGAGCCAAATCCTGTAATCTAACTTCCTCCTCTTCAAATGGATGTGCATAGCTTCTGCAAGGATGAGGCCATCTGACTCCACTGCCTGCTGTCTTCTCTTGCCAATGTCCTTATTTGACTTCAGTTTTTCTCCAGCTGGTCTCCATGGTGCGGTGACCATTGGCTTAACTTGGATCTAGTTTTCCTGTTGGTCACTGTCTCTTCTTTATTTTTCTTTCATCACTCCCACTCTTTTCTCCTTTGAGGCTGTTTCTACCCTTCACTATAATAGCATTATTATAACAGGGCAGATGGATTAACTCCGATGTTTTAAACTTCAAGCTGTTTTGGCAATTGTATCACCAGAGAGCTGGCTCAAGGATGACCAAAGAGCTATTCACCTATAGGGGTATATAGAAGGAACTGCTTACCGGTGAAAGCGCAACGCATTACAAAAGAATAGATTACTGAGGTAGAGGCAAGAATGATATAGGACATACTTGAGTATCATTTGTACTTTTCTCTTTTTCTCTCTTTTCTTGGTTCATTAGGACCCGAATTTGCCTATGTTTCCTGTCTTTAAGCAATTACTATCTTGTATGCTGTAGTACAAGCGTTTCCTATATTATCAATAAAGATTTTTCTCCTCCTACCTTCTAGAAATTTTAAATCTACCTGAATGTTTATGATTTGTATAATCGGACATTTCCCCAAAGGATAAAGACTCAACTGATGGGGTTTATACAGATCACTGAGACATCACCTTTGAAAAGGCAAATATTTCTTCTGCTAGATCTTCTATCTTTAGTGTGGGTACTTCTTACTTTCCCTTTTCCAGTGTTTATAATTTATTATTTTATTTTTGATCTCTTTCATGTTGAGCCTTGATGAATGCCATGGATTCTCTCTCCCCAGTAAAGAGTCCAGATGTACACTTTCTCTCTCTTTATTTTTGTCTCTGTCTCTGTCTCTGTCTCTCTCTCTCTCACACACACACACACACACAATTTTGGGCACCATGTTAGGGTGTTCATGGACACCTATACCCACAGAAATCCATTCCTGGCGCTGCTATCAGTCTACTATTAATAGTTTTGCAAGATGGGTGAGGTCATTTTACTTTCTTAATTTCTGTTATCTCTAGAATAAAGTCCAAAGCTTTCCATGACCTTTGTGTAAATTACTCTTCTCTTCCACTTATTTTCTGTTGTACCAACGTTTTGTGCATTCTTATCACTTCGTGCTTTTGCTCAGGCTGTTCACTTGACCTGGAATGCCTTTCTTTTATTCTTTCCCTTGAAGAATCAAGGGTGTCTTTCCAAATTCCACCAATGACACCTTCCATGAAGCTGTCTACAACTCAAAACAACGTGAAAAGCACAAACGTGGTCAGGATTCAGCTCTCCTTTCTTTACGTTCCAACTTCCTGAAGCTTTTATCTCCTTGATGAGACTTAGGACCATATAAATCTCAAGACTGATCAGAACCTTAAAAATCATTTGGAAAGCTTTTTTTGTGAGTTAGCCTCCATGATTCACTCATTTATAAATAATAATATAATTTAAAAATATTTAATGTGCAACTAGTATATACCAGGCACTGATCTGGGCACTGGGAGAGGTAGTGGGCAAGGCAACAAAGCCTTTCCTCTTGCAGAACTTTCTTTATGTTGGGAGAAGGAAGACTAGAAATACATTTGAAAAAGAAAACAAGAGCCAGTGTGGTGGCTCATGCCTGTAATTCCAGCAACTCTGGAGGCTGAGGGGAGAGGATCACTTGAGCCCAGGAGTTCAGGCTACAGTGAATTATGGTGGTGCCATTGCTCTCTAGCAGTGGCAACAGAGTGAGACCCTATATCTTAAAAAGAAAGTAGAAAGAAAGATAAGAAAGGAAAGAAAAGCAATGAAAAATACTTTCAAATATGGAGTATTTGGAAGAACATTACTTGGAGAAATCAGATAGAGAATAACTGAGGGGGAAGGAAGAAATTTTTTTTAAAACTGGGAGGTGGAGAAAAGGATCTCTGATATTTGAGACCTGCATATATGTTTCGAAGGAGCTGGCCAGGTAAAGATGGGTGAAGAGAACATCTTGCAGAGGGTAGGGCAAGTACAAGGGCACTGGGGTGGGAGCTTTCTGAAAGACATCAGAAAGCCAGCCCCGGGGTGAAGGGATAGGATATTCTTAAATGATGTCAGGGTGCTCAGTAGGAGCAAGGAGTTTGAAATTTATTCTGAATGACATAGAAGCTTCTGAGTCTGCAAGTTCCTTGAAAACCGACATACCTTAGTTGTCTCCTTACTGCTGTGGCCCAGCACAGTACTTGGCAAAAGACATAAATGCTATAAAGAAAAAAGTTTTACAATCAAGTTACTTTGAGAATGTTAAGATGTTCCTTATTGTAAACCAGAGAAAGTGTTTCCAAGGCTATGCAATATATGTCCATGGTCACATTTGGCTAAGAAGAAATCTAACCGTTAAGTAGCAACCCTTGGATTTCAATTTCCTCCAAGGACCATTGTGGGGACTTTTATGAGCTAATAACAGTTCTACTTGCCCTGCAAGTTCCCATTCATTCTATTTTCTTCGATTCTATCTTGTCGCTGAAATGGTTTGAAGCCTCAGGAGTTTTACAAGCTTCAGTCTGCTCTTGGCTTCTTGCCTCTGACATTCAATTTTCACACCTACTTTTATGAATTCAAGAATGGTACTAGACTGGCTTCCTCTGATAGAGTTTTTTCCCTTTCAACACATCGTCAAACATGGCTTATTTAGAAGATTGTATAAAACATATATGTTTCGTTTAAAGAATAATTATAAAGCAAATACTGGTGTAACCCCTACCCAGGTTAAGAGATAGAATGTTGCCTTGCAGAATTGGGATCTTGGAACAGAAAGCAACCTTTAGAAATAAAACTACTGGGTTCACATCCCTTTTACAGATGAAAAGACCAAAGCTCAGAATTGGCAAGTGGTTTTATGCAGGTCACACAGCAGTTTAATAGAGCTAACGAAAAATCATAAACTCTAAACTCGTCAGCCCCACAGAGATGAGAGGTTTAATTTCTCAGACCAGATTGTCTGGGCTTTAGATGACTCTTTTCAATCAGAGTTGAGGGAAGAAGAGCTAATTATCTCAGGAAGTTACTGTTGTTTCCCTTTCTAGGAGTTCTCCATAAAACCAACACTGGTAGTCTACCCTAAAGATGCTTGCTCATCTCAGATGTGGTGGTTTGATTTTTAGCAGGGAGTTCTTTATTTTTCTTTCTTTCTTTTTTTTCATCACCCACTTGGCTCACATTTAGAGATATTTTCTTAAGTATCATAGGATTTTTGGTGAGTAAATCTGTGAGTAGTAAAACGAGAAATAGTTTGGATTTGCATGAGTGGCTTTTTATTCCAAAGATGGTTTTAGTCGGAAGGGTGGAGCATTGTAAGCATGTCTGAACCAATGAACTCTGGTACCTTGGAAGCGCCAAAAGATGAGGAGAGTAGTTTAATAAACATCTGTATTCCTCCATGTAACTTTTTGCTCCCACAACAGACTTTCGTGGTTTTCAATAGGCAAGTAGAAAGTGGCAGTGTTTTTGATTCCTAAGAATTAATTCAAAGGTAGAAAACTCAAAATGTCTTCTATTCTGGCAGAAAATATAATGTGCTGGAAGTTAAACATCAATGAATAGTGAAGGACCATGATTAGCTGGAGACCATCTGTCCAGTCTAAAGATATTTACATTCAAACATTTTAAAAATGCTCTGTGAAAAAATACATTTAAAAATATTCTGTGAAGACCAAACAGAGTCTATCTGCAGGTGGAATGAAGGCTATAGCCATCTCTTTCCAAGTTTGTCATTTCTGAATCTTTTTATACTAGTCAAATCAAATTAAAACTACCAAAAAATATAATGGTGAAGAAAAAATTCACAGGATTATTGCATGTGGGTTCAGGGTTCTGGTGGCGATGATGGTGGAGAGATTTGCGATCAAGCAGCCTGCCTCTTGATGAAATTAGTGTGATTTATCATTTTATTTCTACATGCTTGATTTGGGTTCTCCCTTTCCCTCCCGCCTCCTCTGTCTTTCAGTTCACAAATTCTCTCTTCAGCTCTGTCCATTCTGCTTACAATCATCTGTTAATTTTTCCTTTGGTTAGTATATGTTTCAGTGCTAGAATTTCATTTTGTTCTTTTAAAAAAAATCTTTACTATTCTTTGTCAAAATTTTAGATCTTAATTTTTATCTGTTTTAATATGGCAAAAAGTTAAAGTCTGTTTCTTATATTTGACATAGAAGGAGGCTCTATAATTCTCTTTCTATCGTCTGAAGTTTTTGATGCTACTTTAATGCTATTTTGTTTTCTCCCACTATTTTTACTTGATTTCATTTTATGTGAGACATTATATTTCAAAAAAAAATTGTGGAAGTTTTATTTTATCCTAGGATAAAGCCTCTAGAGAGGAATTTCATTTCTTTCTGTCATTTTCCTGGGTGACTAGCAATTTGGGGTCACCTTAATCCAATTTAGAGATTTATATTATCTGGGCAACCCAGACAAATCAAAGTTAGGCTGTGTGTGAGAGCTGGGGGATTTTGATTTCAATTTTTGTTCCCCTGACTCAGTGAAGCTGACGAAAATCCTTTTCAACCTCTCAGAATGCATTTTCCATATAGGCAGTTGTAACACCAAATAATAGTCTCCCTTTCTCTGGATGTTGGCTTGGTAATTCTTCATTGCCTTTTTCACTGTTTTAAACTTTCAAATTACTGAGCTAAACTCATGATGCAAAACTTTGTTAGCATTATATGCCATGGATCTAAAAGATAAAAAAGTCTATCCATTAGCCTTCTACTTCAAATATATATATATATGGCTTTGGTGAAATTTTGGAAAATATGTAACTTGGGATGCTGAAAACCAAAGCATTTTTTCTTGACAAACTCAAGATGTGTGACATCTTCAGAATCAAATGAGTTTTTTTTGTGAGGTTCAACTAAAAATTCAACTTCTTTTCAGCACATGCTTCTGATTGGTTTGAAAGTTGGCATATTAATCTGTGAGTACTTGCAAAAGAGGGTGTTCTTAATTTTCTTGGCTTGAAAAAACATGAAGAAGGTTTTTTTTAGTGAACTTTTTATTGAAATAGAAAATAAGTACAGGAATAGGCATATATTGGAAGTGTGGAGCTAAAGGAATTTTGGTAATGTGAACACATCTATGAAACCAGGACCAACTACAGAACTAGATTGTTAAGATCACCCCAGATTCCTCTTTTGTGTTCCCTCCTATTCACTTACCCCTCAAGGGTAACCACTGTCCTGACTTCTTACACCATGGATTCATTCTGCTTATTTTTAAACTTTATATATGGAATTATTTAGCATGTGTCTTTACACACTCTTTTGTGTCTGGCTGGTTTCTTTCTCTCAACAGTATGTTTGGGGATGTATCAATATTATTGCATGCAGTTGTAAGTCATCCATTCTCATTTTTTTGTATATGAATCCATTGCATGAATTCCAACATAATTTATTAATATTTATCCACATAACTGTTGATAGACATGGGGATTGTCACCATTTTTGACTACTGCAGATAGCACTGTTACAAAAATTCTTGTGCATTCTTGTTACCTTTTAGTAAATGTAGATATAAGGAAGATTCTTGGCCTTTAATCTTTTAAGGTTTTTTTTTGTTTATCAGGATTTTAACAAGATTATTTCCTTGAGGTTTTAATTTAGACATAGGCAGATAATGGTTCTCCTCTATCCTGTAGATAATAAGCAAATAATGGTTCTCCTCTTCCTATGGGTGTTAGCTTGGTAAGTCTTCATCACCTTTTTGTTTTATCCCTTTTTGCATTCAAGCCATGAAGCCAAACTCATGATGCAGACTCTGAGATGGTTTCCATGAGCTGCTTTCTGTATGGGTTGGGGTGCATTTTGCCCAGATTACTGTGTGGTCCTTTGCCTCAGCCGTATCTCTAGAATCTAGTGGTCTACTAGGACGAGTTTGATTCAATAGCAGAAAGACCTCATCAGTAGAGCACCTCATTTTGACTTAAACCCTGGGTCTGCATCATGATTTCTGAACACTAGTTTGTGATTCTACCTGGGAACCAGATTAAATCTGTTATCCATTACATTACAGATGGTCTTGAAATTAATTCTGCCATGTCTCAGTTGAATGTTTAAAGAATGTGAGAAAAGCCTGTTTATATCTACAGAAGTATGCAATCCCTTCAGAAAATATTATTACAGTTCTACTAGCTAATGACAATCTGTGAGAATTCACAAAAGAAAGGATGCCTATGGAATCTTCAAGTTTCTTAAAATCTACTTGGGTAGAAAATCTGTCTATACATAAGAACAAAAGATGCTTAAAATAGCCTATTACAGCCAACGTGGGTTATTGTCATATATACCTCGAAGCTAAACAGATGGCTAGTATGGGAATTAGAGTAGAATTACTTGTCCATTCTTCAAAGCCAACTGAGCCTCTACTATTCGCTACTCTCTATGCTAATGTGATTTACATTAAATTATATTCAATTAAATGTTAATTATATAACATATCATAACACGATATACTCTCATTTCAGTGAGTGATAAGAGCTGGGGAGAAAAATAAATCAAAGTAATAAGGAGACATGTGGGAGCAGGATGTTGTTTTAGGTGGAGGAGAAGGGTCAGGACATCTCTTTGAAGGGAAAAGCTGAGTGGAGGGAGGGAGCAAACCTTGCCAAGATCTGGAGAGAAAGTATTCTTGGAGCTGCAAAACCAAAGGCTCTGAGAGGGAAACAAGACTGGAAAATTCAAGAAGGGACAGCAGGACAGTGTGGCTGGAGTACAGCGAGCTAGGGGGAGGACAGTGGAAGTCGGATGAGAGGAGAAGAGGAAGACTGGGTAACATAAGGAGTTTGGATTTTATTCCCAGGATGATAGATGCCACTGGATCTTAAGCTGGGGTGGGGAGTGTGTAGTTTGATTTAATATACAGTTTGGAAAGCTCAGTTTTGCGGCTGCATAGAGAATGGATTATAGGCTTTAAGAATAGAAGCAGGGCCATCTCCCTGAATTCTGAGAAATACATTTGATTCCCTGGGGTTGGGAGGTGGGGAGATATGTGTTGTGTAAGCTGCTACTGGGAAGAGTAGGAAATTGTTTCAAAGGAAGAAAGGGGTCAACATAGGTGAGCAAATTGTTAGCATTTCGGGTTGAGAAACTACCAGTTGGACTACTATGTTCCACCCCTTTATTTTATAGATGAGAAAACCAAGGCTCAGAGAGAGAGCATAAGTAACTTTCCTGAGGTGAAGCTGTGATAACCACATTAAAAACACAAAAGGATTTGGAGAAAATTAATTTTAATTTTATTAATTTGTAGAAAATTACAATTAATTCTAAGTTAAATTATTCACATGCAGTAACGTGAATTTATGGGTGAGAGATACAAGTGTTTTGAAATTGAGAGTTGAATATTTTTTTAAAAAAAACCTAAAATTTCAGAGAAAACAAAATGGCCAGCTAATGATCTTTACATGCACTTTGGGAAAGTAATATTGATTCTCAACTTTTTAATGGCCAGGCCTATGCCTTATTAATTTTCCAAAAACGATTGCTGTGGATGCCTGGCATATGGTGGGTACTCTATAAAAGTTTGCTAAATGAATATATGAGAGTCAGAAGAATTCTGGAAGATTGTAGAAAAAGGAAGAAAAAAGTATCTTCTCTGTACTTAGTACTATGCTAATATTGAGAAAGAACAGTTTAAGTGTTGGTCAGGATACTCTGGATTGTGAATGACAGAAGCTCAGTTCAAACTGATTTAAAAGTTAAAGAGCATTCATTGGCCCATGTAACTAAGTCCAGTGAGTAGTTCTGGTTTCAGGTATGGTTAGATCCAGGGTTCATATGGCATTTAAAGTATTCTCTGTGTCTCTGTTTCCATCTTTCTCTTTTCAATTGTTTGTTCATCTTTCCTTCATATTGGCTTCATTCTCAGGCAGGCTGTCTTCACACGGAGGTCTCCCTACAGTCATAAAGTTAAATCTACCAGTTTATTAACACGAACAGAAATAATTTCTTTTTCCCAAATGGTTCTATCAAATGTCCCATGCCCACTGTTTGTGATTGTCCAGGCTTGGCTCATGTGTCCATGTCTAGACCAATCAGGGTGGTCCAGATGGTGGAACGCCCTGGTGCACCAGGCCTGGGTCATGTACTCCGTCACCCATGCCAGGCCAGTCAGACCACGTGAACATGGGCTAAGTGTCTGGGAGGCAGTGTTTCTCAAGGGAAGAGCGTGGAATGATTAGCGAAAGTTAGTAGACTGGATAGTGATGGGCAAAACAACAAAGATCCTTTAATAAAGTAAACAAAAGAAGAAGGAAATCGTGTTGTCAAAGAGACAATTTCTGCTTATGAAATCCCTCTAAAACCTAAGGTCCCTCAACTCTAGAGCAAGACTTGGCTCGGTATTCAAAAGACTCCTTTGCTTGTGATACCAACAGTGTAGATATTCGTTGCTGTTTTTGAGTGCTCTGCCTGTTCTCTTTAAGGCTTCCTAGGATAGCTAGATTTTCCCAAGGCCCCCTGAGAAACTGAATGAACGTCTTGGGTGCAGAAGAGCTTACAGGGCTGGTGGTCATTGGCATATTTCCCTTCTTCTCACACCCTCCCTGGTCATTGGTGTGGAGCTCCAAACTCATGGTTTATCCATAGCTTTTTTTGAAGCCATTCTTCATGTTTATTGCAGGAGCCATCCACTGAGCCCAGCATCTGCTTTTGGGAAGCTCAAGTGCTAGGTCAATGGAATGGTTAGCTGAATGGGATGGTAACTTCAATTACGTGTGCTGTTTTTACTCTGTAACGAAGGTAACCAAAGAGACAAATTCTGCTTCTCTACCCTCCACCAAAATGTCCCCCAAACATTGTCCTAGCCAGTTGAAGAATAAGCTGAAGGACTCCAAAGCAAGCAGATTAATTGAAAACATAAACCTTATATTTGTACTCTAGATGAAAATCCAGAATCATTTGCCATTAACAGCGTCATTCATAAAAGGAATTGAAGAGATTATTTGAGGTCATAGAGTATCAATCAATGAATATTTGCCTCAGCATGTTCTGCTTTACTTTGCCTCCAAATTGCAACATTTGTGAAATCCACACATTTCTTCTTTGTGTATAAATTCTGAGAGTATGTTTCTAGTCATGGCTTCACGAAGCCCATGTTTACCGCTTTCACAATTTTTGCCATATGCACCCTATTAGGAAGGTTCAGTGAAGAAAGAAGAAATCACGCTAGGTATTCCAAGCAGGAGGTGATTTAATACAGGGAAATAAGTGCTTACAAAATGGTGGGAAGAGTGGACGTCAGAGGCACCAGTGGAATTTTGGTTTCAATGTCAAAGTTGAGGCGCTATGATTATGTTTCCCACTCTTGCTGACTCATAACTGCTTCAGTTTCATGAGGTTGTTGACAAGAGAGTAGAACCATCGAGTCTGACTCCCACATGTGCTCAAATCTCTCAATCAGCTGCCTCTTTGTAGCAAGACTGCTTCCACTTTATTCCTGCCTTACAAAACTCATGCAACTGCATTTAATTGGCACAACACAATCCATATCCAGAGCCTTAACCGCAAGGGTGTCTGGAAAGTATAATTTAAAATCTCCAACCTCTTGGAAAAAGAAGAGGAGGCTGGAACAAACCTCCCCCAAGAAAAAAACCTAATCTAAGAATATACCACCTGTACTAACTTTATAAATTAAAATTGTTTTAAAAGGAAACCTTATGTTTATACTGTAAATGAAAATCCAGAATCATTTGCCGTTAGCAGATGGTACTTGTCAAAGTAAATGCAAGGAAATTGTTTGCCTTAAGTTTCCCAGAGATTTTCTTCCTCCCTCAGAGAACAGAATGATTATAAAAAGGCTCTTCTCTCAGCCTCTCCTTGTTACTGAGGGCTCTCTCCTTCCTGTACCATTTCCCAAGCCATCCCCATCTCTCCACTTTGTGTAAGCCAAACACCAATATTTGCAATTAAATTGCAGTCTATCCCTTGAATTAAGGCAGACATTTTTGCAAGTCATCTTCAAGATATTTTTTTCTTGGTGGAGGAATGAAGAAAACCACTTAGAACCTCTCAGTTCCACCAGCAGTGCCCTTCAATGCACTTTACTGATATGAAACATTTTATTAGAATATAAGCACCTTGAAGATGTGTTGATCTCTTTTGTGTTAAGTTCTAGGATAGACCCCACTTTTTTTTTTTTGAGACAGAGTCTTGCTCTGTTGTCCCATATAGAGTGCAATGGCATCATCATAGCTCGATGCAACCTCAAACTCCTGGGCTCAAGTGATCCTCCTGCCTCAGTCTCCCATGTAGCTGGGACTATAGGCACAAACCATGATGGCTTGCTACTTTTTCTATTTTTAGTAGAGATGGGGTCTCACTCTTGCTCAGGCTGGTCTCAAACTCCTGAGCTCAAGCAATTCCTTTCATCTTGGCCTCTGAAAATATTAGAATTACAGGTGTGAGCCACCATGCCCCAGCTCCATGTTTTGTTTTGTTGTTTTTTTTTTTAATCCCATCTGGATTTCAAAATCTAAGAATAAAAAAAAAAAAACAAGGCCGGGCGCGGTGGCTCACGCCTGTAATCCTAGCTCTCTGGGAGGCCGAGGCGGGCGGATTGCTCGAGGTCGGGAGTTCAAAACCAGCCTGAGCAAGAGCGAGACCCCGTCTCTACTATAAATAGAAAGAAACTAATTGGCCAACTAATATATATAGAAAAAATTAGCCGGGCATGGTGGCGCATGCCTGTAGTCCCAGCTACTTGGGAGGCTGAGACAGAAGGATCGCTTGAGCCCAGGAGTCTGAGGTTGCTGTGAGCTAGGCTGACGCCACGGCACTCACTCTAGCCTAGGCAACAAAGTGAGAACTCTGTCTCAAAACTCAAACTCTGTCTCAAAAAAAAAAAAAAAAAAAAAAAAAAAAAAAACAAGAAAGATGACTCTTTCAGAGAGTTTCAAGGAATGAAACAAAAAAACCCCAAAACAATCAGCTTAAAAGCAATATTGCCTTTGGGATAGGGGTGGGTACCTAGGGTCACTTCTGTGGGTTGAGCCACCAACCCCAGGCAAGAGTTGCCCGTTCAACCCAGTTCCTTTCCTGGTGCTTTGAGTCTATCCTTTCTTTTACCAGCTGATCAATTCCTTCTCTGCCATGGGGACCATAACATTTCCTTTCTTTCCTCCCCTTTACCTTGGTCATCATGACCCTTGAACTCCTGTCCCTAACTCTGTTTTATCTTTTTCAGAGCAGTTTCACTACCAGCTTCATACCTATTACTGTCTGTCTTTCAGAGAGCTCCATGATCATCTATTTTCTTCACAGTGGAATCCCTGTCATTCAGAACACTGCTTATTATAAACACTCAATCCACGTTGGTTGAATGAAGAACAAATGAATGAGTGAAAAGTCAGCCTGCCTAACTTGGCCAGGCCAATCTCAAAAAGAAGCCCAAACCCAGCTCAGACTTACTTTGGACCTGACACAATGTCAGATTAACCAAAATTACATACAACTAATTCACTTCCAACTCCAGACCGCTCTAATTGAATATAGGCTTCATGTTGTACACTTAACGTTGCTATTTTCCTCTTTTGTTTTAGAGAATGAAGAATTGGCCTTGAGCCTTGGTTCTACCACCTCTTAAATGACAAGTCACTTGCATACCTCCTCACCTGTAAGTTGGGGATGACTTATTTTTTACTGGATTCACTGATTGTTGCATGGGTCATATAAAATAAGGCATTTATCCATGGATTTCATCATTTAAGAAGTGGTTTCATGAGTGCCTAACACATGCAAGGTTTTTAAATAGGTATAGCAGAATGGGGCATGTAAGTGCTTTCTAACCTGTAAAAGTCTATAGACACATAAGGCTGGACTACAATATGTGAAAGATTGAATGATTTGTCTTGATTCTTCACTTCTTTCCTACGATACAATTATCTATGCATACCCTTTGCTACAGACTTTGTGGTACCTCCCACAAGGGTTTGTGAAATATAATTTCCCATCTATTTGAGGTTGGGCTTAGTCAAGTGACTTGCTTTAACTTACAGCATGCTAGTGAATAGGGACTCTAATGGCACTTACATGGTTTGGCTGGGCCTCTTGTTCTTCTGCCATCACTGTGAGAAGAATGTGTCTTTTGGTCCTGGAAAAACCAGGAAACGAGGGAGGCAGACCCGAACCCAGTGTACAGCCTGGCATTGAGCCACCCTGAGCCCAGCCAACATCAACCAACTCACAGATGCATGAGGGAAAAAAACAAATGCTTGTAGTTGTAAGCAACTGAGATTTAAGGTTATTGCCCAGCAAAACCTGACTAGGACACATATTAAATAAGTGGATTGTTCTGTTAATGGATATATTGAACCAACAGTTTTTTAGAGACATCAAGAGAAACCAAAAACACTACACTTAAGTGTTGGCTCTCTTCTTTTGTTTATTCTTTTTTAAAAATATGATTTCTAAACACTGTTTCCATCATTGGCAATTGGATGCTGTTCAATCTGCCTACTGTCACTCTTTTCACTTTATAGCCTCTTAGATCTTACTTGCTGTTTCTTCAAAATGACAAGCATAGGCCTCAGGGCCTTTGCACTTGTTTCCTCACCTAGAATCCTGTTCCTTCAGGTTATTCACACAGCTCACTCATTTCCCACTTGTGGTCTTTAAATGTCATCTTCTCAGACCTTACGTAGTATTTCAACTCTCCCCTCAACATTCTCCATCCCCCTTCTCTGCTTAATTTTTCTCCAAAGCACTTTTCACTTTCTAACTTAATATATGTTATATTGATTTATTATAGGTATCTATTTAGTTTTGTATTATGTGCCTCTCCCTACTAGGTTTTAAACTCCATGAGAGGCATGATTTTTAAGAAAATATTTTTTGCTGTTGTCTTGCCAGGGCCAGGCTCACAGTATGCACTAAATAACTACTGTTGAATAAATAAACAAATGTCCCATGCTCAGAGTACATGAGCTGATATAAATCAGGCTACTGTACAAAACTTGACTTTGTTCTTTATTAGAGGAAGCTCTCTGAAGAGTTTGTGTTCTGTACGGGTGGCTT
This sequence comes from Microcebus murinus, assembly GCF_040939455.1. NCBI lineage: Eukaryota > Metazoa > Chordata > Mammalia > Primates > Cheirogaleidae > Microcebus > Microcebus murinus. The sequence continues at coordinate 21,049,499 of NC_134119.1, forward strand.
GTGGTCCTGTGAGAATGGCTTAGGGATGGGGGCCAGGAAGGGATGGGGTTGGGCTGAGGGAACAGTTAGGAGGCCAGTGCTCAGTCCAGGCATGAAAGGACAAGATGTGACTGAACTCAGACCATGTCTAAGATACAACTGTGTAGGACCTTGTATCAGAAGCCAGTGGAGCCCATTCTGCTGAGGCTAGAGTTAGGTGCAAAAGTTTAGTGGTAGCAATAGAAGCACACAGATTCACTTTATAGGCATATTTCTTAGTACATGTTATAAGTTAGTGTCCTATTTATGAGCCAATTGGCTATGTGTATTGCTAGTAAGAGGCATATCAGTACAATTTGATCCCACCAGGTAAATGAGGATGATATTAAGCTTAAAACAATAGTGATCACAAGAGAGAACTCATTAAACTAAATCTGAAAATGCTGAGCAACCAGCTCTTCTCCCTCAAAACAGGAGAATTTTCTGTCATGTCCACAGGCCCAGCTGGGTCCTCAAAAAGGTCTAACCTAGTAAAATTGTCCCTACCTTCCACTATGGGTTCCAAGAGAAGACTTGACCAGTGCAGGCTCTGGTCATGAAAGCTCCTGCTCCGTCACTCTTAGTTCTGCCTCTTTGGAGCCACAGTGGGCAGCATCCCAGCGAGCAGGGTATTGCGCAGGAAGATGGTTCAAGGCCTGACCTGTATATCTGAGCAGAGCAGACAATGCATGAATACACCACTTTCCTGGCCACAGTGAACTGGAATGCCCTTGTCTCTTTGATAATTCGATTTAGCTGTTTTGGATTCAACCCCAATATCTAATTCACACAATGCGTCTTCCTGTGCCCAGCTATGGAAAGGTTAGAAGGCAGCTAGCAGGAAAACAATGTTCTGACAGTTAAAGAGAAAATCCATAACAAATGCTCCCTTTTAATATTTTCTCATCTAATCCTTACAAAAGCCATGTAAGAAAGCATATCTCCTATTTTTCAGGTAAGAAAACAGAAGTTCAGAAAGGTAAACTGAATTCTAACTCAAGTTAGTCTGATTTTTCAAGTTCATACTCTTTTTCATTAACTACAAAGGCCAATTTGGTACTCTCCTTATAACCTGTTAATATTCAAATAAATGCAATTTTTGTCATGGAAAAATCTGACCTCTACCAGGAGGGATGCAACAGAAAACACAAATTCAGTCCCTGTGATAGAATAGTGACATTGCGTATGGTTTCAAATCCCTTAGAGAGGCAAGAAATCTGCTCTGAATTTGCAAATTTGATTTTGAGGACTCCAGGCAAGGGAGCTGTGTCAAAGTCAATATATCTGCCCAGGGACAGATTAGGATCAGGTGACTGCCACACTGTTCTCTGAACCCTCCTGGCCCACCTGGTCCACTCACCAAATCACTGTGCAGCCAGAAGACAAAAGAAGCAAAAGGTAGCTTCATTCCCTCTGGCTCTTGTCCTCTCTCTCTCTTCCTGGGCTTTTTGACACTGTGTTGGTGGCAACCAGCAGCCACTTGCTTATAGACACAAGTTATTTGAAGTAATAAAACAAGAGTCAGCACCAGCTATTGAATTTTCAAGAGCTTCTCAGCTTTTCTCCAAGAAAAACATGGTTTCCTCAAAGTGTCCAATGGAGAACAAATGCTCCTCAACGTCCAATGGGTCTATGTCCCAATAAACCGCCTGTAAGTTGAAAATACTGTAAGTCGAACATGCATTTATTACACCTAAACTATGGGACATGATAGCTTAGCTTAGCCTACTTTAAATGTACTTAGAACACTTACATGGGCAAAATCATTTAACATAAAGCCTATTTATAATAAAGTGTTAGACATCTCATGTAGTTTATTGAATACTGTACCGAAAGTGCAAAACAGGATAGTTGCATGGGCACTTGACGATGGTTTCTACTGAACACATATTGCTTTTGCTCCATTGCAAAGTTGAAAAACAGCAAGTTGAATCATCATAAGTTGGGGGCCTTTTGTGTAGCAGTTATTATGTGTGGACTCTGGAGCCAAATCGTTCAAATCCTAGCTCTTCCATTTACTCACTGTGGGACCCTGGGATGTTACATTACCTCTTCAGTGCCTCAGTTTCCTCATCTGTAGAATGGACTAATTTATACACGATGTTCTGAGCACCTACCAGGCTAGGTCTTAATTTCATATTCTAGGAATGGAGCACTGAGCAAAGGCAACCAAATCCTTTTGTCATCATAGAGGAGACATATCATAAATGATATAATTGCAATATAATTTGAGGTAGTGCTCAATGACAATGCAGGATAAGGGATGGAGAGATGGGGGGGCTGGTGGCTGTATTACAAGGGACAGAAAGGGAAGGCCCTTGGAGAAGATAACACACCAAAAAGACCAGAATAATGAGAAGAGAGAGAGACACTCAGATACATAGGACAAGAGTGTTCCAAGCAGAGGGAGTGGGAACAAAACAAAAAGAACAAAACATAACAACTTTACTGGACTGTCATGGGAGTTAAATGGAATAATACATACAAAATGAGACCATGGGAACCACTCTGAATTTTAGCTTTGCATGGATCACAGACTCTCAGAGTTGAGAGAATGATAACGTTATATTCCAATCTCTTCCCCCCATAGTGCGGGTGACTCCTAAAAATAGTCATGGAGCTTCAGCTTAGGTACCTTCCTGGATGGGGGACTCCTACCCCAGGAAGCAGAGCCTTGTCTCCCATTGTTTGGTGACTTTTTTCTGTAAGTGCCTCCCTCCTTGGAGCTTATATCCTACCTGCGGGAACCACAAAGAACGTACCTGCTGCCTCCTTACCACGACAACGCCTCCAACATTCTAAATAATGTCTCCGCTCACTTCCATCAATTCCTTCAACCCCTTCCTCATCTATGTGGCTTTCAGATTTCTCACACTTTCATTTGATCATTTGAAAAACACAGCACAAAATGCTCAGTCTCTGAAAGACTTCTGAGAAGCAAGAAAAATGATGAGATGAGCCTTTGAGGCTCGAACCTCCTCATTCAAAAGGCTTTTCCTAAACAGCAGAGTCCCCAGATAAAGGGGAGTGTGTCAGTGCTTCTAGGTGTGTGACTTCTTCCTGCTATCTTGCTCGGGCATAAGCCCAGCTGCACCAAGTTAGAAACACATTCACGGTAATGGTGAAGAGAGTAAGTCAGCTGCCAGTGCTGCTAGCTTCCTGGAGACCAGGGTAGAGAAGACAAGAGGAGAGGACAGGAGGTGTTGGGAGGGTGCTAGGTGATGGTATGTTCACAGCAGACTGTTACTCCCCCTTATTAACTAAGCATCAAATCAACAAGATGGGGACAGAGCTGGTGAGTCAAAATCCTAGGTTCCTTTTCATGTGAGCCAGCCAGCTGGATTTGCTTCTCAGCCTCAGCCCAGCTCCTCATTCTGCCTAGCTGCCACCAAAGTGAGAGGGTATAGATGGATCAGCACAGACCCTTGCCTGCTAAGAAAATAATTCCCCAGATAAATCTTCCTAGGGGTAGATGACTTGGACCACATTGTCCTTTGAGCCTACCTTGCAGTTCCCCCTTCCTACAACTTCTGAAACGACAGGCAGATTTTGTTACCATGGACCACACGACTGAATTTTCATTCAGTGGTGAATGCGAGATTCTGTATCATTTGGGAGCTCTGTATAATCCGATTCAATTGTTGGGCAAATGGACATGATGGCTGGTAGGTAGAAACAGGAAATAATATCAAGTTTTGATCGGTTCATTAGTTTCAGTTTTCACATTTAAAACAAAAATCTTAATTCTTAAATCGAATGCATGAAGGGTGAGTGCAAGAAAAATTGAGGCTGATCCAATATGAAACAATAGTCATGGTGCCAACAGCCTCTAATCACAACTTCACAGTGATTTATTTATCTGCTCTGCTGGGCTGGCACAATAAAGCAGCCACCACACTGATGTTCACATGATGCCACTCCAGGACTCAGTTTGCTGGGAGCTGCCAATTGGCTGAGTAACTGCTGGAAAATAATGAGCCGAATTCTCATTGGTTGATCTGCTTGACTGACAGGCAGTTTGGACGAGGCCAGGAATGTTCATGGGCGGGTCCATTCCAGCACACCCGGCGATCTGACCTTGAAGCTGTCAAAACTGGGCAAGTTGCCACTTGGGGATCCTGACAACATGAGCCACAAGAATTTGCAGCCTCATCCTACCTGACTCAAAGCTCTTGCTGTTGTAGAAAATGTGCCTGCAGAATTTTACTGCCTTCTGCAGTTTACAGACAGGATTTTTTTTTTTTTAAACTCAGTGGAGGTGGGAAAAGACTCTTTGAGCCTTCTGTACCCAGCCAAAGCCCAGGCATTCTTCAAAGGCAAACTCCTGCGTAGATTTTTTTTTTTTTTTTTTTTTTTTTTTACCATTGAAAAGCACAATAATCTCTCTTTCTCAAACTTTTAGAACTTTCCTTGTCTAGATCAGTAGGTCTCAAACTTTAATGTGCTTGGAAGCTTCTGGGGATCTCCTTAAAATGCAGCTTCTGATTCAGCAGGTCTGGGGTGGGATGTGATATTCTGCATCTCTCACAAGCTCCCAGGAGGTCCACGCTTCGGGAGCAAGGATTCATTTCTTTGATAGTAGAAATGAGCTGTGTTGTGACCTTGCACGTTTCTCCAAATATATATAAGCTTCTTGAAAGCTTGTGTGCTCTCTTCCTTTAGACCCTCCCTGGCACTTCGCACAGTGCTATGTAAGCAGGTGACGCTCAACAAATATTCACAGAATAAGTCAACTCCAAATGGTAGAAAGTGCATTGATTCCTCACTAGCACAATGACTTGGGCATGGTAAGTGCTCGGTAGTTTTTAATTGACTGAATGAATGAACTGCCGGTATCTAAGAGGCTAGTGAGAGAAAACTACAAAAGAGAAGACTAAACCTAAGTGAGATTTTCAAGCTCTGTCTGCTTCAGTTAAACAGGTGGAAAAATATGGATAGAAATTCAGAAAACACAGTGTCTGGAATGAACTCACTTGCACCCTTGCCATGTGGCATTTAACACTGTCATGAGGATTTTAAAAAATTTCCACTGTCACAATAGAGTTTCCAGTGAATGCTGTGGTTTGGGTGTTGTGTAAATGTACACAGCAGGGAGTAGTAGGGAAGAGGCATTCACTCTAGCAAACCTTAGTGGGAAGGGAGTCCTAGGCTGTTTGAGAAACTGTTAATCCTCAAGCAGGGGTTTTGATAGATTCTTTTCAGGGGCATTGCCTCCTTTTCCCACCTCTGATCACCCACTAACCTACACCCTGACAGACAGACACACACACCCATTTTTGACCTTGGTCTGGAAACTCAACTCTCTTTGCATAGCTTTATCTGCTTAGAGGTTGGATCCAGTGCCCTCACCACATAACTGAGCCCTGACTGATACACAGGCCATGGGGAAGGAAAGCCATTGATGGCAGAAGGGGGAAATTTATGGAGGCAAATCGGGCAACTGAGAGCACTGGGGGTGGGGGAGGGGGCAGGGTCAAGGCAGTAGCAGGAGTCCCACTCTTTAGATTTAAGGGGTTGACTAGGCTCACACTGCATGAGGGGCAACTCAATACACACTGTGGTTTTACAGCAGCACACACTTCTTCACCTGCCCTGAGTAGCTCTCTCACTAGCCTGTGGTACTCCCTTCCGTTTGCCTGTCCCGGAATTTCTGCCATTAGAGCTGTCCTTTTGGGTTAGGAAAGAAATCAGACATTGACTTCCGAAGGCCACTGTTAACTGTACCTTTGATGTCTGGCACCTGTGGGGGTGGCGTGGGGGAGGCTGTATGTTTGCTCAGAATCTTCCTAAGCCAGACCGTGGGCAGGCAGAGGCCTGGGTGTGTTTTCCAGATCCCTATAGCTGGATATGAAGGGAAGCCATAAAATCTAGGTAAATTTCACTAATCTGAACCCCAAGCCTTGCCAAATCACAGTCATCCTGGCTGTGTGAGTGTCACAGGGCTCAGGGTCCAGGCGGAGCATAGGACATCTCCAGGACAGGTGAAACAACTCTGCAACCTGGAGCTGCTTCCTGGAAGGGCAGAAAGAGATGGTGAAACCCCAGGGTCCTTAGACCCTGCAGGTGTGCAAGGGTATGCCCCGAGCAGCACCTGTCTCAGGTTACTGCACTCAGCTCTCCAGCCAGTGTGTCAGTCTGGCTGGCTTTACTGCAGAGCTGTGTTTCCTCTGGTGCAGATGGCTTGGATGCTCTGCAGGGCCCAGCAAAGGTGCACTAAGCAGCCTCCATTCTTCTTGCGTAGCTGAGAGCTCTGCAGTGAGAGCGCAGGCCAGCTCCGGGCTGACTGCCAACAGCCTCTTGCAGACTGCGTCACAGCACAGACCTCCCGCCTGCAGGCAAGGATGTTGCAGACAGCAAAGCCAGGGACTTGAAATGCTTCTCTGGGGCCCCTTCCTCCCTCTTTCCATGCCCTCCCTGGCTGTTTCTTGCAGTGGCTGGGGTTCCTTGTTCCTTTTCTCTTCCTCTACCCTGCAACACCTCCTCCCACCACCGTTTATCACACTGCGACATTTATGTCCTTCTCAGTGGCATCTCATGCCAACCTCCAAACAAAGTTTCCTAGTGCATGCCCTTAGGACCGCTGCTCTCTAGGGAGAAACAGGCTGGTTGGCTTGATGAAGTGTCAGGCGTGCCAATGGGTATCGGTGTGAAATAATGGAAATATCTGTGCTCAGAAAATCAACAGAGCTTCCATCTAGAGACCTTCCCCTGGCAGAGAATCATCAAGGTGACTTTGGTATGTCAAGTTCACCTTTCTGTGTCTTGACTTCCTCATCTGTCAAATGAATACAATTATTCTTCCTGTCTCTGTTTCATAGACTTTCGCATAAAGTATTACTATCAAGTGGGATAATACATGGCTTCATAAACTTTAACGTGCACAGGAGTTACCTGGGGTTTTTTAAAAACTGCAGGTCCTGGTTCTACAGGTCTGGAGTGGGGCCTGAATTCTGCATGTCTAACAAACTCCAGGTTAATGGGTGCCACTGGACTGGAGGCCACCCCTAATGAGGGGGCTAATAAAAGGTAACAATTTGAACATTATGAAACACCAGGAAAATGTAACATTTTAATTATTTTATGTATTTTCCCTTCAAAAAGTGTATTTGCATCGTAAAAGGAGTCTTCACATCTTTAATGCAAATGAATGTCATCATTTTATTAAATAGGCACCTCCGATAGCTACTGGAGAGAAAATGGGAAGTTAAGAAAAACTGATTATTACTTCTGTTGTCACTGAAGATGGCTCCTCCTTCCTTTCCCATTTTTCTTCTCTTTCCTCTCCTACTAGAGCGGACTTAGAGTTCAGAGGCAAACTTTTATTAAGCCTGTGGTCAACAGGTGCCCAAGAATGATGACAACCGAGGCCAGCTGATGGACAAAACAGGGATTAAAAGCCACTGGTTTCTCAAGAGAAAGAGAATGTGTGTGTGCCAAAAGGCATGTACAAGAATGTTCATAGCAGCAGCATTCCTAAAGTCAAAGCCAGAAATATCCCAAACGTCTAATAACAGGAGAATAGAATAAATTGCAGTATATTCATAAAATGAAATACTACAGAATGATACAAATGAACAAAGTAGAATAGCATGCACCCCTGTGTAAGAATCTCATAGGTGAAATCATAAGCCAGAAAAAGCCAGACTTAATGCACATGCGGTATGATTCCATTTATATGAAGTTCAAAAACAGGCAAAAGTGGTAGAAGGGGTTACCTCTGAGGAGGGTTGGTGTTGACCATTGCTAGAATGTTCCTTCATGTTGACCACTGACCACCGATTCACTGAGTTGAACTCTTAAGATTTGTACAATTTGCTATATTTTTGTTATACCTTGATAAAGAAAAATTTTAATGCTGCAAAAAAAGAAACCCTAGTTCTAATTTTACCCCCAAATTTCACATTTCTGGGCCTTTCTCTCCTTCTCTCCCACATCTTTCATAAAACGGGAGCCCACGTGGGCCATATCAGTCCACTTCCCTGATGTGCTCCCTGCCGTCTTCCCAGGTGCTTTTTCTAGACCACATAACAAAAATAGAACCTGCCTTCTCATCGCTTCCTGCCCCAGTGACTTCACAGAAGGCTCCAGGCTGTGTTGCTTGCAGCTCCCAGGCCCCCTCTGTGCTCCGAGCCTGCCCCCCCTCAGGTGCTGTGATCTCTGGCCACCAAAGCTTCTGCCTTCTCTATGGCTCTGAGCTGCAAACCTGTCTCCCCAAGTCCAGAGTCAGGTGTGCACAGCTGTTTTTAGTTTAATGCTTGTATCCTATATTTGGGTTTCTCTAAGAAGGCTCTGAAAGTTGTGAGGTATAAATTAACTGTTGTCACAATAATGCTGCCTCATAAGGCACCCCAAAACTCAGTGTCTTCAAACAAGAGCAGGTACTAATTCTGAAAGTTATGGGTCATCTGTGTGGTCCTTTTGCTCTGGGCCCAGCTTTGTTGATCTCAGCTGGGGTTGCTTGTAAGTCATTGGTCAACCGGAAGATAGCTGCTCTAGGATGGCCTCACTCATGTGTGTGGTGGTCACCTGGTTGTTGTCTGGGGCAGGGGGCAGGGGTGGTGGTGACTAGGGCATGTCTTTCTCATCCTCTGGAAGGCTAGTCTGGGCATTATCACTTGGCGCCAGCTAAGGGTCAGAGAGAAAGAGGAGAGGTGTTCCAAGGCTGTGGATCCAGGCTTGGAACTGGCAAACCACCCCTTCTGCCACATTTTATCAGCCAACACAAGTGGGGGAAACCCACTCATGAATATGGACTTGTGTTGGCTGATAGAATGTGGCAGAAACCCAGTCTACCTCTGGATTGGAAAAACCAAAAAATCACATTGCAAAGGGTGTGCATACAGGGAGGGGAAGAAAATCAGGGCTGTTTTTTATAATCAATCTACTACCTGTGTCTGGGGCACTGAGACAAGGGTGTTGAGAATCCCGTCTTCTCTCTTCCACAATGTGTCTCTATAAAGTAGCAGCTCCTATCAGGGCCTCCCAGGCTGCAGCCCTGACACTGACCCTACAGAACCAGTGGAACCTGCTCTCTAGCCCTCTTTCATGCATTGTTCCTTTGGGGCTCAGCAGACTTCCTTTAATCCTGACTGGACAAACAAATGTGTGGCAATGTAGGTGAACAGAAGGAGCAGTCTTAAGTGTTTCTGCTTGTAAGAAGAATTTTAGGACAAATTTCCTAGAAGATCCTGAAATGTGAGTTCTTGTCAAGTGATGTGTTGGGGAAGGGTTTTCAGGTGAAGGAGAGTGGCCTAGCCATGGATGTGGTCTCCTTTAGAGCTCAGAATTGTCCCCCCTGGAGACAAGGAGGCTTGTGTATCTCCTTAAGAGTCAGGCATTGGCTGTGGATACCTCTAGGGTGAGGGCTGCAAAACGTCTCCTTGCTGCTGCTCCCATCAGCCTAGGACAATTTTCCAGAGCAAGGTGTAGCTGTGGGTTCTTGAGAGCCAACACTCAGAGCAGCTGGAGAATGGAACGATGGCCCAGAAAAGGGGTTTGGGCTGGACCTCAACTACATTACTACTGAGAGGAACTATTTAGAAAATGAATTCTGAACTCAAAGAACTAGAGAAGATTTCAAGGAGGCCTGATAACTCTCTCTAAATGTTGATGAGTTGTGATGCCATGTAGAGAAATCCACTCTGTGGGCAGACCTAGAATCCACAGTTGAACCCTCCATAAAGGCAGGTTTGGGCTTAATATAAAGGGAGAATTTTGCACAATTACAGTGACCTGAAAATGAAAAGGCCTGCCCTGGGAGTAGGAGTTTCCCAACACAAAAAGAAAAGAGACTGGGCACTAGTCTCTTAATGCTTGTATCCCTGGGCACTAGGTGGGCAGAAGATATAGGATATTGGTTAGGTTCCTCAACGAAAGAAAAAGACTCTGGCTGGGGTCTCACCTTCTTGAATTCTTAATATTCTGGCCACAGATTCCAGAGGGAGGTGTGCAAAGGGCACATACAGGGCATGTGTATGTGCTTCCTTCCTTCCATTAACACCGGGCTTTGGCTGCAATCCCATGTTCATACCTTCTATTAACACCTGGCTTTGGCCCCAATGCCATGTTCATATCTCTCAGCTCTGGCTGGCTGGGCACTGACGCACATACAGCACCTGCTATAAGGAAGAAGAGAAAGGCAAACCGTAAAAGATAAGTCAAGATGGATTCTAAGAAGAAGGATCACTATGTACATCCCCTCCAAAAGCTCCATGGTCCTGGCACTGGCTTTGAGTCTTATTAGAGATATACACTCAAATATATGAATCTTCTGTGTCTTCTGTTTGTTACATAGAGCAGTGGAATATTCTCATGCTTTTAGTCTTATTGTACAATATAGTCACCTGAGGACCTTTAAAAAAATCCCACTATCCAGCTGTTCCTCAAACTAAGAAAATCAAAATTTCTAGGGGCAAGAGATAGAGATCTGTAATTTTTAAATACCCCCAGGTAATTTAATTGTATAATTTAGGTTAAGTACCATTATTTTACGGGCAGTTTTCAGATGTTAGGTCACATCGGAATTATCTGGAAGGCTTGTTAAAACAGAAATTACTGGGCTCTACCCCTAGAGTGTCAAATTTAGTGGGACTGGGATAGGCCTTAGATTTTGCATTTCTAACAGTTTTCCAGGAATTATTTATGCTGCAGGTATGGAGAAACACTGTATAATAAGAACCACTGCTTTAGGCCAGTGCTGTTCAAACTAAGGTGTACACCAAGCACTGGAGATCTTTTTAAAATGTGGGTTCTGATTCAGTAGATTTAGAATGATACCTGAGAGTCTGCATTGCTAGCAAGCTTCTAGGTGATGCTTATGCTAACGGTGGGAAGACCATACTTTGAGTAATAAGTTTCTAGATTCAGGTCCAACATCATCCCATTCCACCTGTGCTGATTGGGTGATGTAGCACTCTACTGGCTAGGTCCTGAGGTTGGGACTTGGTGTAGAGGGACAACCATCCATGAAGATGCTTGGTACACAGTGATGAACATACAACGGCTTTGTTTGGGACCAGAAGCAGAGCTGTCTAGGAGGGTGCCTACTTTAAGTATGAGAGGGATATTTTCTCAATTAAATTTAAACCTTTGGTGCCAACAGGTTCCCAGGCAATGCAGATGCTGCTATTCTGGGAACTATACTTTAAGAGCCTACTGATATAGATGTACAGAAAGAAAGAAAAAAACCTGTGTGATGGTTTCAATGTATCCTTGCCTTAGCTTGGAGTGGGCAATGCTTCAATGTCTATTTCTTGAATCCTCTAGTTCTGTGACTCTGACTACACTTACCCAAAGACATTGGTATTTATCCATGTTCAGCTCTTAGGTGCCAGATATTAAAACTCTCAAATTGATTGGGTAAATATTTTCAAGGCATCCTAGGTATTCCAGCAGTGGGTAGAAACAACCTATTGTTGGGTCAGATAGCTTCATGGAATCCTATCCTATCATGTTTTTGGGGGGATCCAATTCATGTATGTTGTGAGTTTCAGGCACCATCAACTTCCTTTTTCTTCATTTGCCTACCAGGGCAACTTCACTCCAAAGTTCATTTGAAGAAACAGATTTTTCTCTCCTTTAATATCAATAAGTTTGGAAGAATATCAAGGTGACATTGGTCTTACCATTCTTCTTTTGAACACTCAGTTTTATACCGTCTACTAATAATTGCTAACTTTCCAAAGGAGCCAGGGGAGATTAATATTCTGCAAAAGCTGATTTATGATCAGCCACCTCTGAGAAGATGGCCTGAGTCACTCTCCCTGACTCATGCTCACTCCAGAATATTCAATGCTAAAACTCTTCTCTTTAAATACAGAAAATTTATGAGCAAACTTCAAGGTCCTCCTTCCAAATTTAGTGATTAGTCTTGAGGCTATGTAGGGAAAGCAAATAAAAGATATTTGTAGAACAGCAAAAAGGGATGCCCTAAATTTGTTTTGTCAGGCTGTCCCCAGGTTGTGGCTCCATTGACCATTTGCCCTTCATGTTCACCAATTATAAGGTGATATTTATAAAAATGTCTTAAAATTGAAGATATTTTTGAGAATACATAGATCAGGATGATAAATATTAAAATAGTAACAAATAGTAACTACATTTATTGAGCATATGTCACTGTTTTAATGACTAAACCCTGAATTTTTAGGAGGTCATAAATGTTCTCCTACAGACCTTGTGTGATGGCCTCAAATATTCCTCCCAGTTTACAGATGGGTAATCTGGGCAAAGAGAGGAGCTAACTTGCCCTATCTTATAGCTACAGTGGTGATGCCAGGATTAGAAGCCCAGTAGGAACTCTCATCCATGTATTGTATTAATACTAACCAAGCCAAACCAAAACAACAAAAAAAGAAAAAAACAAATAAAAAACAACCTTACACAGGGATGAAATAGTCACAGGGAAGTTGTGATTTGTTTTGCTTTCTTTTAATTCTCAGACCTATGAAGGAAGTTGGAGCAGCATATTTATGTAACAAGAAAGTTTTTCGGGTGTCAAATGCATTCAGGTGCTTTCAGCTTTTAAACTGGATCAGGAGACATATAGGGCTCATTAACAATTATAACATGCCGAATTATTTACTATAATTTTGTACTATATAAATACATATACATGTATACAATGTATATTATATGATATACAATTAATACATAATATAGGTGAGACATACATAATATATACTCTATTGATTATAATTTTTTATATATGATATTTAGCATATTATATATATCTATGTAGTTTTGCAGCAGCTTTAAGATATAGTTTATATACCATAAAATATACTAAAGTATACAATTCAATAGTGTTTAGTATCGTCACAGAGTTGTAAAACCGTCACCACTAATTCTAGAACATTTTCATCATCACCCCAAAAAGAACATGCATACTCATTAACAGTCACTCCCTGTCTCCCTTCCCTGCCCTCCCATTGCCTAGCAACCACTAATCTCCTTTCTGTCTCTAAGGAGTTGCCTGTTCTGGATATTGCATATAAATGAAATCATAAAATATATGGTCTTTTGTGACAGGCTTATTTCACTTAGCATGATGTTTTCAAGGTTCGTCCATGTTTTAGAATGTATCAGTACTTCATTCCTTTTTGTGGCCAAATAATAATCCATTGTATGGAATATACCAAATTTTGTTAATCTATTATTCAATGGATAGACTTTTGGGTTGTTTCCACCTTTTGGTGATTATTACTTAGACATGAAATTGCTGAATCAAGTAGTCACTGTATGTTTAAGTTTTAAAGAACTGCCAAACTGCTTTTCAGAAATGGCTGCACCATTTTACAATCCCCATTTTAGAGCCATATATGAGAGTTCCAATTCTCTATCCTCACCAACATTTATTATTGTCTGCCTTTTCAATTTTTGTCATCCTAAGGGATGTGGAGGAGTATCTCATTGTAGTTTTGATTTACATTTATTAATACATAATGGCTAATGATGTTGCCTTTCATGTGTTTATTGTCCATCTGTATATCTTCTTTGAAGAAATGTCTATTCTGATCTTTTGCCCATTTTTAAATTGCGTTGTTTATCTCTTGTAGTTGACTTGTAAGAGTACTTTATATGGCCAAGTGTCTTATCAAACATATGACTTGCCAATATTTTCTTCCATTCTGTGGTTTGTCTTTTCACTTACTTCATCATGTTCTTTGAAGCATAACAGTTTTTGATTTGTGCTTTTGGTATCATATCTAAGATATTATTGCCTAATGCAATATCACAAGCATTTATCACTAGGTTTTCTGCTATAATTTTTATACTTTACTTCTTATGTTTAGATTTTTCATCCATTTTGAGTTAATTTTTGTATATGGTGTGAGGTAGGGGTCCAACTTCCTTCTTTGGCATGTGTATATCCAGTTGTCTCAGTAACATTTATTGAAAAGAGTATTGTTTCTTCATTGAATTGTGTTGATATCTTGGTCAAAATTCAAATTAATCATAAATGTAAGGGTTTCAATTAATCATAAATGTAAGGGTTTATTTCTGAACTTTCAATTTGATTGAATATATACATATATATGATTATATATATATATATATATATATATCTCAAAGAGATATATCCTTATGCCAGTACCAACTATTCAAGATGATTATCATAGCTATGTAGTAAGTTTTGAAATATGTGAGTTTCAAAGTTTTGAAATATGTGAGTCTTCCAACTTTGTTCCTCTTTTTTAGGATTGTTTTGGCCATTCTGGGTTTCTTGTCTTTTCATGTGAATTTTAGGATAAAGTTTGTGAATTTCTGCACACAAGGCAGTTAGGAGGTTGATAAGGCTTGAGTTGAATCTGAAAATTAATTTGAAGAATATTGCTATCTTAACAAAACGGTATATTGTTAAGATAGTAATTTTAACGATACTATTGGGATAGCAGTAGTCCCCAATCTGTGAACACAGGATGTTTTTCCATTTATTTAAGTATTCCTTAAATACTTAAGAATTCCTTAAATTCTTTCAACAATATTTTATTGTCTCAGTGTATAATATTTTATTGTCTCAGTGTATAATTTTGTGTCTTTAGTTTAGTTTTGTGGTTTTAAAGTTTTTCTTAAAAGCAAAATAAGACAGGATTTAAAAATTACTGAGCTGTTTTCTTTGACCACATCAGAGGCTGATTTCTAAGTTCCTAATGGTTTCAATCAAGGTCTTATTCTCCTTAAATTGTCTTTTAGATGTTGAAGAGGATCATAATTTCCTCCACATTTATTTGAAATTGAATGGTCAATTAAAATACACACTAACTAACCCCTAAATCGAGTGGACTTCTAAGAGATTTTTCAAAAGGTATTTAAGGGAATAGTAAAGTAAATGATGCTTGAATGTTTAAAAGCCCCACGATTCTTGAAAAGCGCACTTTAATTTAGGCAGAAACCCATTCAATGTGAAAAGTGCTATAAAGAATGGAGGAGGGCAGTGAGGGTGTTTGTGTTCTTCACCACAAGGAAGGGATACATAGAAATAGCAAATGCAGAAAGGGGGAGATTAATGAAGACAAAGAGAGAGATGATGGTTTCTGATGTCACAACTCCTTGGAAAACAGCCTCAGCAAGGTGCCCTGTACCCAATAATGGTGGACAACTGTCAGAGCCAGGTTCTTTCCAGGGAGTACACAAATCTGGACAATACGCATACATGGTGACCATATAAGTGTGACATCTCCCCCAAAATGTATACTGCATACATAGCTTCCTAGGCCATTTTGGGAGCTGAAGGGTAGGCAGGAAGAACCCAGACTCACTGAGATTGAATCTTCCTTCACTCAAGGGAAATAGGGAGTTAGAGTCAGCTACAATTTGATTTTTTTTTCTTTTGAAAAATAAAGCATTGTGCCATATTTTTAGCCCTGAGACCTTTTCTGGAAGCAGAAGTAAGCTGACCGCTTGAGTTAAAAATTGTCTTTCCCTTTGACCTCTGTATTCTCTCACTCCTAGTAAAAATGTGAGAAGCAAGCAGCCACGAGTAAGTCATATACTTTGTGGCTGGAATAAGAATAGATGAAGGCAGCAAGTCCGTAATGATGGAAATTCTCCAACTTACATTGAACAGGGACCTTCTGGGTTGCATATTTAAAGAACAGAGGCACTGTAGACAGAGCCCAGAACTCAGGGAAAGCACTCTACCTTGTCAGAGGCAGTGGAGGGCAGCAGTCTCCAACCTTTTTGGCACTAGGGAAGACTGTTTTTCCTTGGACCAGGGAAACTGGGAGGGGCGGTGGGGAGGATGGTTTTGGGATGATTCAAGCGCATTACACTTATTGTGCGTTTTTTCCTATTATTACATTGTATATGAAATAATTATACAATTCACCATATGTTGGGGACCCCTGGTGTAGGGTATGGCTAAGAGAACAGCTGGGTTGAATCCTGACTTCACCACTTACTAGCTGTGCGATCCAAATGGTATTTATCCCTCTGTGCTTCACTTCCATCATTTGTAAGTAGAGATAATAAGAGAATATCGTGTAATATTATGGAGATGATTAAGTAAGCTAATATGGTCATGCCACTTAGAACTGTGCCTTGCCCAGGATTAGTACTTGGTGAACATAAATATCATTTGTTTTCATCATCATTGTCATCATCACCTGGGACTATGTCAAGTGACCAGGGTTCTCAGGCTGACTTTGCCACTTCCTTTTACAAAACAAAAAGGACTAAATCAATTTGAGTAAGATCATTTGTTTCCAAACAGGTTTTTAGCAGCAAAAATAATTTTTCAAACATAAACTTTGAGAGAAGTCAAGCATAACATGTACTTGCTGATTTTTTTTTTAAAATTCTGGTTGTCTAAATCAAACAAAATAAATTTGTGAGCTCACATAAATAATAGTCTAGGGAAGATCTAGCTTCAAGAATAGCTGAATATCAGGTTCAAATATATTATTAATAAGATCAATTTTTTTGTGTGTGTCTTCTTCTCTCAGCTCTGCTTCTGCTCTTTTTACCCCATTCCTTGGATCCTCTGCCCTCTTCCTCTTCATCACACAGTGGCTGCCAGTAGCTCTCAGAGCAATAGCCCTCTAAATTCTAAACTAGTGAAAAAGAGGGAGCATCTTTTTACCAGTGTTCTCTGTGAACATCCTGATACTCATTTTGATTGGCCTGACATGGACCAAATGCTCAGCCCTACACCAATCCCAATGGCCAGAGGAATGTATTGCACTGATTGGCACTTGGATCACATGTTCCCCCTGAGGCTGGGGAAAACAAAACAAAACAAAACAAAACAAAACAAAACAAAACAAAACCCTGTCCCTGAGACCAGAGAAAGGAAATGAGCTGTCCCTAGTAGACTTGCTTTTCACGCTACCTCCATGGCAGTCCCTTCTCAAAACCATTGAGTGTTCTGGTTTGAAACCCACTAAACCTGGGGATGTCTAACTCGCAGCAAGTTTCCAGGTTGCAAATCTTTATTGAAGCAATTACTATGGGAGAGGTCATTGGCCTGAGCAGCTTCCTGAGGGAGGGTACATCGTGTCTCCCTGAAATCTCAGCATGCTGACATCCACCAGCTCTACTGCCCTGTGAGACATTGCCTTGTCTCTGTGCACCCACAGCATGTTGACTACCATAGACATATATCCAGTAGTAGGCAGGGGACTCATCTGGGTTGAGTTCTGTGTTATACTATGTGTAATGCACTTTCCATTCTGATTATTTATTGCAGTTGAACCAATATCCTCAAAACACAGTGGCTTAAAGTAATAGTAATTCCTTAGTATCTCTCATAGTTCTAGGGTCAAGTAGGCTCCTCTGGGCATTTCTGGCTTGTGGCTTTCTGTGGTTACAGTTGAACCTAAGTCAGCTTTAAGGCTTTGTTGCTCATATGTATGATGCCTGGGCTGGGAACACTCAAATTTCCAGGGCTGGAATAGCTAGGGCTTGCTGAGCATCTCCTTCTCTTAACGGTCTTTCTGTATAGTATCTCCAGCAGGGTAACCTTGGAATATTCATATTTCTTTCATGGTGGCTGAAGAAACTAAGAGTGTGTGTTCCAAGAGAACAAGGGGGAGGCTGCATGACCTTTTCAGACCTAGCCTTAGAAATCTCAGTGTCATCTCTGTTGCACTCCATTGAAGAAGGCAACAACAAAGCCCACCCAAATTCAGGAAGTGGGAAAATACATCCTACTTTCACAGGGAGGAGTGCTAAGGAATGTGTATCCCTCTTAAACCCATCATATCTCCTGAGGATGGCTTTGGGTCAACCTACTAAACAATGCACACTTTCCAGGCCTCTGAAAAACCCATGTCACACTTCTCAATTTGAAATCACATTTTAGAGATTATCCTTGGTCATGCTGTTCTGATTCTGTCCTGTTCTTGATGGAAATGAGTTATTCAGGAGGGGAGATTATCAGGGCATAGCAATAAAAATGGTCTCTTAAACAATTGTGTGTTGGACAAGAGGCTTAGCCATCACATGCAAATGCAATAGTCTCCATCTGGACACAGTGACCTATTAGGAATAGCTGTGATCCCTTTCAACACTCGTGAGAATATTGTAATACCTCACCCTGGTGCAGCTTAGGCTATTGCTAAGGAATGTTGCTAGAATCAAGAAAGATATTCTCTTTACCACATAATTCTTAAAAGCAGTGAGGCACCCTGAAGGGACTGTGATATAGTCAGATGTTATTACCTGGGGTTTGAGTATCTTCAGGGAAAAGATGATGCTATTCAAGGTGAGCTCCAGTGTTAATTGCAAACTTTGGTGTGGCCTCGCATTCAGGGTAAAGGAAAAATACAAAAACATCTGACTGCACTAAAGCTCAGTGCTCATCTCTCTGCGACAATTACCAAGCGTGTGAATAAAATGAGAAAGCTGGGAGAAAGCGAGATGGAAATGTGGCTTTCCAGAAATGGATTGTGACATGCTGATTTTCACATATCTGCACATATCTTATTTTCACATAAAGGGTGTTTAAGAAGGGATTGCAAGGGGGAAAGTGTGAAGGTATTGTCAAAACATGAAAATAATATCTTCATTTTAATTTCTGGCACCAAGTCCTGTCCTAACCCTCTTTTATTAGAACGTAAATGCCTTCAAATTAATGAAAGCATGAAATTCCATGTTACAGAACTGCCTTGTTATTAGGAGACAAGTTTGGCTGAGCAAAGAACACTAGGTAAAATTATAAAATCAGTTAAGATGGTCTCCAGCCTTCCACTCCTTAATGTGCTGTCAGGTCTGCAAAATTTATTTTCTTCCTTGTAACTCTGGCAGATAAGATGGGCTGGACAGTTTTTTCAGGGTGACATTAAAGTGTTAATTGCATGCAATAGGAAGCATATAGGATTCAGCATCAGATGATGTGAGCTTTAGAATGAGGAAAAAATGGGACATAATGGCATAGATTTTGCCAAGAGATTGCTGGAGGTGGCAGCAAGCAATTGGATCAAACGACCTGCCCGTGGGCTGTCAAAGGCAGTGGAGCAGCTTCAAAGCTCATTACTGCCTCAGCTTTACAAGCCTCTGGTGCTGCAAAGGAACTGAAAGGTGTGGAGGAGTGCATATAAACAGACTAGCTTGGAAATGGGGATTCAAACATGCAACTCCAGATGAGCCTTCGGGGCCAGCAATGCCCTAAGGTTTGTGGGTGCATACCCAGCTGTTTCCTGTGTGGTGATTTTATCCCCAACTAATACACCAGCTGGTGGGGTTTTATTTCCTTGTTGACTTTTTTTGCTACTACCTGGGGAGTCGTGGTAACTGTAAACAAAGATTTAGAAGACTAACAAAGTGTCAGGCGCCAATGCGGTGGACTCTGTGCAGGTACTAAAATCCAATCTGTGGATGGGCAGGTGGCGTGGGGGGGGGCCCAGCCACATGGGATGGCAGGGAGCAGGAGGAGGCCAAGAGCAGGAAGGCAGGATGAGAAAAGGGATCTGACTGCTAAATCCCCCATGTCCAGTGCTCAATGTTTAGGCACTTGCAGTGGATGTTGTTGGAAGAGCAGGGGCTCCAGTCCCCAGCTTCTGTGAGTGCTGACTGCTAAGGGCTCACAGAGGACCCATTCTGCAATAATTGCCCTCAATTAATGCCCGTATTCCCTATACCATCCCATTGGGTGAGGCCTATAACAATGGTTGACAAATAAAGGGGTACAAAAGGCCAGACCCCCTGCTTTAAGGTGAGGACTGTTGTGATTTATGCTCCAGGGCCTCTCATGGATAGGCCAGGTACAGATTTCACCTGGGCACTAGTCTTTGCTTGGTTTCCTCCCCTGCCTATCCTGTCCGCTTTCCTTTCTTAGAGGCTTCTCTTGAGAATCTTCCCTCAAAAGGACTTAACTATGGACATCTGATTTTTCCTGTCTAGGGCTCTGCTTGTGGGAAACTGAACTCAGATAGCATTGGGATTTAGGGGCCCCCATTGCCTAGTTCAGTCTGGCAGGAGGTGGTCAGGGCTTTGAAGCAGAAAGTCTCTAGAGATGTATATTCAGGGTAAATTCTCCAGTAGTGTGTCTATGTGGAAAATGGCAGGTAGAGGTTGAAGATATATTTTGAGGAGCAAATGTCAACTCCCAGGGAAAATGAGTTGGCAGAGGATGGGTGTCAGAGCCTTAATCGAGGAGGCTCTTGGTACGATTTGTACCAAGTACGATTAGAGCATTTGGTAAGAGAACCACAGGAAAATCCAGTGCTAGAGCTGGGGTCAGCAAAGTCAAGGATGGGAGATGCTATGACATGGAGGATACATGGAGGGTCAGGGCTCATGTCTTGTTAACTAAATCCTTGGTTTGTTTGTGGCAAGGCCTAGCCATGTGAATCTGGGAAAGTTAATCTTCATCTGGAAACCTCAGCTTCTTCATCTATAAAATGGCATATAGGATGCATCAAGAAATAGCAAATATTTTATTATATAAGTGTTATTCTAACCCATAGTCGGTCAAACCATTTTTTGCCTGCTATAGAGTGGACCTGAATTTCTAGATGGGGCTTACCTATAGATCCAGACTTGGAAGGCAAAGAAATGAGAAGCTATAGGGTACAAAGTAGAGGCTGAAATAATGGCCAAACCAACTAGATAGCCTACGAAGTTGCTGGTATGGCTATCCATGGTCCTGCATCTTAAGGCCCAGCATCCAAGAGTTGCCTTTTTGCATCTTTTTGCATGCTCCCTTAAGGAGCCAGCCCTAAGGGAAATAAGCCACTGGAGGTGGGGGCAGAGATATATACAGAGAGATAAAGATGAGAGAGAGAGGGATATAGAGAAGCCAGGAATCCTCCATATTTTGCCATTATTAATCCAGAATTGGACCCAAGAGGGTACACTGGGGACAGAAAGTTGGCTAGTCAATAGTTATTGACCTGAAGTCTGAAGTTTCAGGAGAGTGTTTTTCTAGCTTGGCAGACACTACATTCACAATGCCAGATTCCTAGTGCCTAAATCAAACTGGAAATTCCCAGAGACAGCAGCAGCAGGAATCCTTAGCCACTCAAATGTCCTTTCCCTAGGACCACTTGCTACTCTCTCTGTACTTCTAGTACAGAGCTGTATCATTCTTATTTTAGAGGAAGGTTCCCAGAAGCAGACCTTGAGATGAGAATTAATGTGCAACTTGATTTATTGAGGAAGTTTTCTCAGAAAAAACTGGGTGTGAAAAGCAGGAAAGAAAAGGACAAATGCCAAGCAGAGTTTCAGCTGCAGCCTGAACCCTAGGGGCAGCTTGGGAGTATAAATTATGCCTTGGATTTTGTCCCAACTCCAAGACAAAGGAGCTAGGCTTCCATTTTCCCAAACCAGCTGGTCATTGAATTAGTGCCACTCTGTCTCTCAGTAGCCACTCCAGTGGCCCAAAGGTGGTCTCCATAGAGAATAATAGAGATGGAGAATTAGAAGCAAAATACTTAGAAGGCAAGGAAAGAAACCCTGACAATGTAAAAGGGATCTAAGCAAATCTGAGTGGGATACGAATGGACTATTTTAAGGGCCTAGTCATTTCTGCAAATAGGTAGCTAAAGGATTTATTTTTTTCTAACACATTTATTCTATACATGTTAACATTATAAAATAGGGAGGGTATAGGATTAGCATTTGAGGTGTGAATTTTAGTCCATACAAACTTGGTGACCCTTTGCATGAATCATTCAACCACCTTGGGCCCCAGTTCTTACATCTATAAAATGGGTTGATTCTTTTTGATCTTTTTATTACAAGTTAATATTTGTGCTGGCTCCACTGGCTTTTGATATAGGTATTTAAAAATCTCAATAGGATGGTAGATTTTTCAATTTTGTTTTGTAATTTTGTCAGTTTTTTCCCTTTATATTTCAAGACATAATGCTAGCCATTCAAATACAAGACTACACTTTTTATCATAATGTAATGTCTCTTTTTATGCTTTTTGGCCTGAATCCAATGCCCTCTGACATTCATATTGCCATGTTTACTTTCTTTTGGTTAGTGATTGTATTACCTGTTTTTTCCATTTCTTTATTTTCAACTTTTCTAGACCATTATATTTTAGGTGCATCCATTATAAAACCACAAATAATTGGATTTTTAAATATCTGGCCTGATAATCTTGTTCTTATAAGCAAGTTAAATTTTTTACACTTATTTTGATTGCTATTCTATTTGTACTTAGTTATTTTATGTTGTATGTTTACCATACTCTTAATTTGCTTCTTTTTCTTCTTTATTTCTTTTTGTTTGTTTCAAAATTTTAACATTTTTACTTAAGTATAGAAATTCTGAACAGAATTTAAGTTATTTAGTGTCTCTGACATCCTCCCAAATATCACAAGAACTTAGTATGTTTTTATTATTCACTGAACACCTTTCCCATCTATATCTTTCTTGGTATTTTTTAAATTCTATATAATTATATGAAAATACCACTCTTTTTAAAGTCAATAGTAAATTAAGTTTATCACCATATTTTACCAAATTCTGTACTAACTATTGTTTATGTAATCCACTCCATCCCTCTATATCTCTCAAGGCATTTTCTTCTTATGCCTAAAATATAATACATTCTTTAGTGGTTATTTTAGTGAAGATTTGTGGGGATAATCTCTTATTATTTCCATTTCATCTACAGTGAATTCAGTTCTAATTGTTTATTTTGTTCCTGTCTTTCTTAGCAATATTTCTTCATGTGTTTTGGAATTTTATAATTGAATGGAGCATCTCTCTTCTCCATCTCACTCTCCCTACCTCACTCTTATGTCTCTCAATCTTGTTCCATCATCTCCCAAGAACATTTAGTCAAAAACCAGGTCTTATATTGGTAACTCAAGGCTCCTAACCTGCACTGATATTGGAGTTATCACTTATTCATCTGCCAAGTCAGCAATTAAGCCTAAGACTGTATTTCCTAAAGCTTCCCTGCCATCTAGTTTTATATTTATATAATGGCAGCTTAGACATTGGTTTTTGGAGCTTATTTCATCCCCCTTTAATGGGTGAGAGAACCTCAAACTTATTTCTGATTTCCAATAATGAGTTTGAAGAATAAGTCTCCTACTTCCCATGGAAGACTTAATAGTTTTGCTATCCCACAGGAACACATCTGTCTCCATTTGTTTCTGGATCTGGAATCAAGTGAGTCTGCAAATGCAGTCCCGGTTATTCTTCTGGGTTTACTCCCATTTCTGGTCTTCACAGATGTTTATCTCCATTTTAGGATGGCTCTGTTGTCTTAGATTCTTCTTTTTGGGTGTTGTATTTTTTTTATCAGTCAGCTATTGCTATGTAAAAAAGACTACTACTGAAAACTGAGTGGTTTATCACTATAGTTATCAATTCTCACTCACTTTTATGAGCTTTGGCTAATCTGGGCAAGGCTCAGTTGGGCAACTTGCTTTACTTTGCAGGAAGTGAAATGGGTGAATAAAAATCTTGGCTTCTAGCCGGGCGCGGTGGCTCACGCCTGTAATCCTAGCTCTCTGGGAGGCTGAGGCGGGCGGATTGCTCGAGGTCAGGAGTTTGAAACCAGCCTGAGCAAGAGCGAGACCCCGTCTCTACTATAAATGGAAAGAAATTAATTGGCCAACTAATATATATATGAAATTAGCCGGGCATGGTGGCGCATGCCTGTAGTCCCAGCTACTCGGGAGGCTGAGGCAGAAGGATTGCTTGAGCCCAGGAGTTTGAGGTTGCTGTGAGCTAGGCTGATGCCATGGCACTCACTCTAGCCTGGTCAACAAGCAAGACTCTGTCTCAAAAAAAAAAAAAAAAAAAAAAAAAAATCTTGGCTTCTTTATCCTGCTGCTAGCTAGTCTTCTGTTAGTGTCCCCAACAGCCAAGCTCAGTTGTAGCTAACAGACTCTGGTTCCATTGATGGATACATAAACGCCAGTCTCCTGGGCACCAAGTTGAGTGGAGAAGGTGAGAGGAAGCAGCGGAGAATATCTAGCACATGACCCAAGCGGAGCCATAGGCAGGTGGAAAATCAATGGGAGACACAGGGCACGTACAAACAAAAACCCAAGAGGACTCACAGAAAGATATGATCACCCAAGACATATTTTGGAAGCTCACTCATTCTGGATTTTCAGATATTGGCAACTCTTGGCTCAGATAGAGAACACAGAAGCAAAGGGGACCCAGTATCTCCAAGTGGGAAAATCCTGTCACCTTTGGTAGGTTGTTTTGTACCCTTTGGACTTTTGCTTATTTAGATCTAATTAATCCAGTTGTTTGTCCTGCAAACAAAGAGAAGAAAGTAAATTTTTCCACTCAGTGGATTCTGCAGTGGCAGTCGGGAAAGATATTCAGTTCCAGCCCTGCCACTGTCAGGTTCCGTGACCTTGGACAGTTCATGTAGCTTTCTTAGCCTTCAGTTTCCTGCTGCAGAAAATGAGGAGGTTGAATCAAATGCCTTCACAACTCTGCAGACTTAGATATCAATGGCTTGTAGGTGGGATGAATGGCTTGCATTTAAAAAATTTTATCAAAAATATTTAACCCTGCCTGCCCATGTTGTGGTCTCTTTGCTGAATCACTTGAACTAATGGGAATCTTGAGAAGTAACTTTATATTTTCCATCTTCCTCACCCTAATTCTTAACTCCATTGTTTTCTCAAATGCCTCCCAGGCAAAAAGAACCAGCCCTGACAGCTGCCCAAGGAAAAACATGGTTCGATAATAGTAAAACGAAAAGAATAGAAGCCCATAAATTTAGATTTCCAGCATGTGTGCTGATTTCTTGGCCTCAGAGACATCCCAGTAATTACCTAGAATTATGCATGCTTTACCTACTTTTGTTTTCTAAGAAATTGTCAGTTTTAAGGTCAGAGTTTGGCAATTTATCAGTTTGGGGGCATTTGTAGCTGAAGTCTTTAATGTGTGCAGTTGAGGCCATAGAAGTGAAGCTGCCTCCTATTAATAGTCGGGCAAGCTTAATCGTTGCTTTTCAGTCTAAATAGAAAGGCTCTGTTTATTGCTGCTTTTAATTGTAGCAAGCTGGTGAAAAAGCACACAGGGCCTCTTCAGCAAAGGCAGCTCAATAAAAAGCATTTTGTCAATAAATTATTATTGCCATCATGAAAAACATGCACAGCATTCAAATATAAAGCAAGCAACAACTCGGATTCTCCCTTTAATGGGAGAATCGTTGATGAATCCAGTGTTATGCTTTAAAATTTTCTTAATTCATCCTTTCTTTTTCCTCTTGTTTTCATAGAACATTAGAGCTGACAAGGGCAAAGTGGCTGTCCTTATTCTCTAGCCTTCATTTTAATGGTAAAAATCTGAGTTCCCTATTCAGGGCTGGGGCATTGATTGTGTCTGAAGTCATAAAAAGAAAAAATTATCTGGGAAATCAGAAAGTCAAAGCCTTTTCTGTGTGTACTTGTTTGGAAGAGGTCTATGATGCACATTGGACCTAGGTTGGTCTTGCTGTCTCTGGGGTGGCAGAGGCAGAAAAGGTGGAAGAGGGGGAAGGGGAGGCAGGAGATGCAGGCATGGTCAGTGTAACTTTTATTGAGAAAAAGCTGTGTATAAATGGACCCACACAGTTCAAACCTGTGTTGTTCAAAGGTCAATGGTAGATACAGTAAATGATCTCTACTCTCTGCCCCCAAAGCAGTGACAGCCAAAATTGGCTTTATCCCTTCTAAGTTGCCCCATTAGGTGTTAAATAGCCAAATCGTTTCTCTCTCACATGAAGGACGGAGGAGATGAATTCTGTGCCATTTCCTCAAACAAGTCCTGAAAAAGAAAATAGTAGAAGTAGGATCTCAGCCTTAAGGTGGTGCATTCTCTATAACACAGATTAAGTGAGGTTATTTTACAGCACCTTTGCCAAAGGAGAGGGAACATTTGACGTATTTCTGCCTTCTTGAGTGAGTCATAGCACTGGAAAAGAGATCCGGCTCCTTTCTTCTCTTGTTCAGAATTGCTCTTTGCTTATAGTTCCAGGTTTTAATGACTGACGGTGAAAAGGAAATTAGCTGGTAGTCTTAGCCAGGTAATTATGTTCCCAAATGACCAGGAAAAATGGGTTGAGGCATCATTTATACAATGCAAGTTTTCAAATACTTAATATTTATATAGAGCCTTGGTTCTTAAGTTTGTAAAGTTTTTTTTTTTTCAATTAATATAATTTGTGTCTGTTATCAACTCTGGGAGGTAACTGTAGCAGGTCTTGTCAGCTGTACTTACACAAATGAGGTTGGACAAGGGGAATGATTTTCCAAGTTGGGTGAATCAAGACTCGAATCCAGGACTTCTGGCCTCTAGTTCAGTGCTCTTTCCAATTATTTCTCCACTTGCTCTTTTTCACATTTAAAAATTACTTTAGCCTTAACCTTTTTAAAAATTAAGCTTTCTGAGATACTTATAGATTCACATGAAGTTATAAAAAATGATACAGAGAGATCTTGTGTATCATTACTGCAGTTTCTCCCAGTGGTGACATTTTGTAAAACTGTAGTATAATATCACAACCAGGTCATTCATATTGGTACAGTCAGGGTACAGAATATTTCCATCCCCATAAGGATCATTCATGCTATGCCTTTATAGTCACACCCACTTCCCTTCCACTTTTACCTGCTCCTCAACCTTTGGCTGAGAAACCAATCTGTTTTCCATCTCTTTAATTTTGTCATTTTAAGAAAGTTATATAAAGAGAGCCATACAGTCATATGAAACCTTTAAAGATTGGCTTTTTTTCACTCAGCATTAATTCTTTGGTGTTTCATTCAGGTTGTTGTATATATCGATAATTCATACATTGCTGATTTCGTTGTATTGCTGAGTAGTATTTCAAGGTATGGAATGGTCTGTTTAATTATTCATCCCTTGAAGGACATCTGGGTTGCTTGCAGTTTTGGGCTATTTTGAATAAAGCTGCTATAAATATTCATGTACAGGTTTTTGTGCGAACATAAATTTTTATTTCTCTGAGATAAATGCCCAGGAGAGCAATAGCTAGGTCATATAGTAGGTGTATGTTGAATCTCTTTTAAAGAAACTATCAACCCTTTTCAGAATGGCTATCACACTTTATATTCCCAACAGCAATGTGTGAGTGATACAATGTCTCGGCATCCTTCCAATATTTGATGTTGTTAACTCTTTCCTTATTTTAGTCATTCTGATAGGTGGTATTCTCATATCTTACTGTGGTTTTAATTTACTTTTTCCTAAGGGATAATGATGTTGAAAAATTTTTTATGCTTATTTTCCGTCAGTATATTCTCTTCAGAGAAATGTCTCCTTCTGTCTTTAGCCTATTTTCTAATTGAATTGTTTGTTTACTATTTCATTTTAAGAGCTTTTTGTGTATCCTAAATATCAATCCTGTCATGTATGGGATTTGTAAATATTTCCTTCCAGTCTGTAACCTGTCTTTTCATCCTTTTAATGGGATCTTTCACAGAGCAAATGTTTCTAGCTTTAGTGAAATTCATTTTATCGACTTTTCTTCTTATAGATCATGATTTTAGTGTCAAATCTGAGATATTTTTGCCTAGATTCATATTCCAAAAAGTTCTTTTTCTCTTTTTTCTAAAAATTGTATAGGTTTACATTTTACATTTGAGTCCATGATCAATTTTTAGTTAATTTTTGTATAAAATGTGAAACTTAGGTCAAAGTTCAAGTTGAATGTCTAATTATGTCATTACTCTTTGTTGAAAAGGTCTGTGATGATAGTTCCTGTTTCATTCCTGATATTTTCCTCTTTCTTTTTTTCTTTACCTATCTTGATTGAAGTTTGTAGATGTCATTGATGTTTTCATGGAACCAGTTCTTTATTTCATTAATTTTTTCTTTTCTATTTCATTGATTTTTGCTCTTATTTTTGTCATTCCTTCCTTCTGTTTGCTTTGGGTTTATTTTGCTCTTCTTTTTCTATGTTCTTTAGGTAAAAGTTTAGATTTTTGATCTGAGACTTTTTCCCTTTTGTAATGTGTACACTTAATGATATACAGTTCATGCACAACACTGCTTTACCTGGGTCCTGCAAATTTTCTTAATTGGCACATAATTGTACATACATATGGGGTACAGTGTGATATTTTTCAGTGTGATATTTTGATACCTGTATATAATGTGTAATTATCAAATTAGAGTAATTAGCATATCCATTATTTCAAACATTTATCATTTCTTTGAGTTGGGAATATTTAAAATCCTCTCATAGCTCTTTCAAAATATAGAATAAATTCCCGTTAACTATAGTCATCCTACAATGTTAAAGTACATTACAACTTATTCCTCCTATCTAGCTGTAATTTTGTATCTGTGAACTAACATTTCTCTATTTCTTTCTCCTCCTACCCTTCCCAGCCTCTAGTAACCACTATTCTATTCTCTACTTCTGTGAGCTCAACGTTTTTAGCTCCTGCATGTGAGTGATAACATGGCAGTATTTGTCTTTCTGTGCTTAGCTTATTTCACTTAACATAATGTCCTCCATGTTGCTGCGAATGACAGGATTTCATTCTTTTTTATGGCAGAATAATAAATCTTGTATTTATATACTATATTTTCTCTCTCTATTTCATCTTTGATGGACACTTAAGTTGATTCCATTTTTTGGGTTATTGTGAATAAATAAACACGACAGTTTATTGTGAATAAATAATAAACATGAGAGTGTAGATATCTCTTTGACATACCAATTTCCTTTCCTTTGAGTGTATAACCAGTAATGGGATTGCTGAATCATACAGTAGTTCTATTTTTAGTTTTCTGAGAAATCTCCATACTGTTTTTATAGTGGCCATGCTAATTTACATTCCCACCAAAAGCATATAGGAGTTTTCTTTTCTCAATATCCTTGCGTGCATTTCTTATTTTTTGTCTTTTTGATAATAACTGTTTGTACTGGGGTGAGATAATATCTCATTGTGGTTTTGATTTGCATTTCCCTGATGATTAGTGACGTTGAGAATTGTTTCATATACTTTTTGGCCATTTGCATGTTTTCTTTTGAAAAATGTCTATTCAGATAATTTGTCTATGTTTTAATTGGATTATTTTTTTTTTGCTGTTGAGTTGTTTTCTTATATATTCTGAATACTAATCTCTTGTCAGATAAATAGTTTGCAAATATTTTCTCCCATTTTGTAGGTTATCTCTTGATGCATTGTTTTCTTTACTATGCAGAGCTTTTTAGTTTTATATAATCTTTTCTGTCTATTTTTGCTTTTATGGCCTGTGCTTTTGAGGTCTTAACTATAAAATCTTTGCCCAGACCAGTGTACTATGTATTTCCCGTTTTCTTTTATTAGTTTCATAGTTTCAGTTCTTAGATTTAGGATTTTCATCCACTTTGAGTTGATTTTTGTATATGGTGAGAGGTAAGGGCCTAGCTTGATTCTTCTACATATGGATATCCAGATTTTCCCAGCATCATTTATTGAAGAGACTGTCCTTACCCCAATGTATGTTCTTGGCAACTTTATTGAAAATTGGTTGGCTATAAATATGTGGATTTATTTCAGGGTTCTCTATTCTGTCCCATTGATCTATGTGTCTCTTTTTATACCAATACCATGATGTTTTGGTTACTATAACTTTGTAGCTTCTTTTGAATTACAGTAATGTAACATCTCCAGCTCTGTTTTTTTGTTTTTTGGGTTTTTTTTGCTCAGGATTGCTTTGGCTATTTGGGGTCTTTTGTGGTTCCGTATGAATTTTAAAATTGTTTTTTCTATTTCTGTGAAAAATGTATTTGGTATTTTGATAGAGATTTCATTGAATCTGTAGATCACTTTAGGTAGTATCATCATTTAAAAAAATATTAGTTCTTCTATTCTTCAATCCATTAACATGGGATGTCTTTATGGGGTTTGTTTTGTTTGCTTGTTGTTTGCTTCTTGGAGAGGTCTGTGTGTTCTCTCCAGTTTCATTCATCAGAGCCATTGTAGAGATCTTCAACCCTCTTGGTTAAATTTATTCCTTGGTATTTTTTGTGTGTATGGTTGTTATAAATGGCATTGCTTTCTTTTTCAGCTAGCTTGTTTTTGGTGTAGAGAAATGCCACTGGTTTTGTTTTGTATTTTTTTTTTTTTTTTTGCATGTTGATTTTTTTTATTCTGCAACTTCACTGAATTTGTTGATTAGTTCTAAGAGTTTTTGTGGAGTTTTTAGGGTTTTTTGTGTATAAGATTGTGTCATCTGCAAATACAGTATGTCCCACAAATTTTGATATGTTGTATTTTCATTTTCATTTAATTCAATGTATTCTTTATTTCCCTTCAGAATTTATCTTTGGCCCATGGAATACTTGGAAGTGTCTTGTTTTATTTCCAGACATTTAGAGATTTCCCTGTTTTCTTTCTATTAATGAGTTCTAGGTTGATTCCATTGTAGTAGAAAATATTCTGCATGAATTCAGTTTTTAAATTTGTTGAGGTTGATTTTATGACCCTGGAAATAGTCCATTTTGTTGTACGTTCTGTGGGCACTTAAAAAGAATCTGTATTATGCTGTTGTTGGGAGAGTAATTCTATAGATGTCAATTAGATATTGTTGGTTGATGGTCTTGTACAGTTCTTGTATAACCTTTCTGGTTTTCTGTCTAGTTACTCTATCAAATATTAAAAGTGGGGTGTAAAGTTTCCAATTATAATTGTGGATTTATCTGTTTCTTCTTTTAGTTTTATCAGTTTTTGCTTCACACATTTTACAGCTCTATTGTCTGGCGCATACATATTTAGTATTGATATGTCTTCTTGGTGGGTTCATCCTTTCATTAGTATATTATATATCTATCTCTGAAAATTTTCTCTGGTCAGAAATACATTTTATTTGATATTAAACAGCCACTCCTGTTTTCCTTCAATTAATGTTTGCATGCTATATCTGTTTGCGTTATTTTACTTTCGACCACCTATATTGTTATATTTGAAGTTAGTTTCTTGTAGATAACATATAGTCAGGTCATTTTTTTAAATCCACTTTGCCAATATGTCCTTTAATTGACATATTTAGAATATTTACATTTAGTGTATTTATTGATATATTAGGGCCTAAGTCTGTCATTTTATTTTTTGCTTGTTTTCTGTTTTTTCTGTTTTTCATCTCAATTTTGTTTTTCCTGCCTTCATGTACATTATTTAAACATTTTTTTGAATTTCATTTTGAATTATCTACAGTGGTTCTAAGTATATCTCTTTGTATTGTTATTTTTTAAAGTGGTGTGTGTGTGTGTATATATATATATATATATATATATATATACACACACACACTGTACTGGTATCATCCCTTTTCAGTTTGAATGAAGTATAGAAAGCCTTATCTACCTTATGTCCATTTATCCTCCTCTGTTCCTAGTACAATTTTCTTAAATATTATTTTCTCCACATAAATTTAGAACCACATCAATGTTAGAATTTTTGCTCCAACCATCACATATAATTTAGAAGTCTCAAGAGAAGAAAAAAAGTATATTGTTTTTACCAGTTTTTTTTATTACTGTATTCCTTCTTTCATGATGTTCCAAAGTTCCTTGTTTTATAATTTTCTTTCTTTTTACAGTCCTGCTGATGGTAATAAATACTCTTAGTTTGTTTTTTTTTTTTCTTCTTCTGAGAATGTCTTGATTTTCCCTTCATTCCTGAAAGATACCTGCCTTGGAACTTGAATTCTGGATTGACAGTTCTTTTCTTTCAGAATTTGAAAAATATTGGAACATTTTCTTCTGACCTCCATGATTTCTAATAAGAAGTCACTTTTGTTCTATGAGTTGTCATTTATCTATCACTGCTTTTCAGATTTCTTTGTCTTTAGTTTTCTTGGTGTGGATTTCTTTGGATTTATTCTGTTTAGGGATTTTTCAGTATCTCCAATCTGTAGGTTTAGGTCTTTAGCCAAGTTTGGGAACTTTATAGTCATTATTTCTTCAAGTTATTTTTCAGCCTTACCTTCTTTCTCTTCTCTGTCAATAATTCTTTTTTTTTTTCTTTTTGTATTTTAGCGTATTATGGCGGTACAAGTGTTAAGGTTACATATATTGCCCATGCCCTCCTCCCCCTTTCAGTAAGAGCTTCAAGCATGTCCGTCCCCCAAATGTTGCACGTCTTACTCATTGTGGTTGTATAGACCCATCCTCTCCTCCCCCCCCACCCTCCTGATACCCAATAAATGTTATTCCTGTATGTCCACTTGGGTGTTGATCCGTTAATACCAATTTGCTGGTGAGTACATGTGGTGCTGGTTTTTCCATTCTTGAGATACTTCACTTAGTAGAATGGGTTCCAGCTGTATCCAGGAATATACAAGAGGTGCTATATCACCATTGTTTAATTCTGATGATATGAATGTTAGATCTATTGTTACAGTTCCATAGGTTCCAAAATCTGTTGATTTTTTTTCAGTCTACTGTCTCTCTGTTGTTCAGATAGAATAATAATTACTATTATATCTTCCAGTTTGCTAACTCTTTCCATTTTCTCCTCCATTCTTCTGTTGAGCCCATCCATTGAGGGTTTTGGTTTTTTTTTTTAATTTCACTTATGGTGTTTTTCAGGTCTAATATTTCCATTGGTTCTTATATTTTCTATTTGTTGATATTTTTTTATTTTCTGTTGGTTTCAAATATGCTTATAATTGCTGTTGAAGTATTGTTATGATCACTGTTTAAAAATATTTGTCAGATTATTTTAACATTTCTGTCATCTTAGTATAGTCTTTATTGCTACATTTGTATTCTGTCCTCCAAATGTTTTCCTTCTAAGTATATAAAATACAAAGAAACCCATAATAATATTTTTGAAAAGAATTTTTATAATATAAGGGGGACTTGATTTGACTATTTTGTCTTTGAATCTGGTGCTTTTTTCCCCAATGTTTTGCAGCTGCCAGGGATCTGAACAGAGCATACTTTTCTTCCCTTCTCTTTGCAGGGCATGAGACTCAGTTGCCAAAAGGACAAAGAGAAAGGAGCAGAGGCAGCTCACTTGTGCTTATCTTCTAACAGAGATGAGGACCTTGTATAAATCATTTAATGATAGCTGCATGTGTATGGAAGGCCTCCTTTTTATCTATCATCTTATGCTTCCAATGTTTATTTATATAAGATTTATTCATGAGGTCTTTGAAATGGGCATAAAATATAGAAATTGGCAGACCTCCAAAACATAGCATTTGGGAAGCTGAGTGTAGATATACAAGTTGAATCAACCCTTTTTTCCATCTGTGTGGTATTTTTTTTTAATCTCAAAATCATTGTATACCTGACTCAGTAACTTCCAAAAGAAATGCATATACCAACAATACAAAATCGTGTATACCAAAGACATATCTATATCAACAATATTTGTAACAGGTATTATAATAGCCTAAAATGAAAACAACCCAAATACCCATCAACAATAAAATGAATAAATAAATTGTGAAATATGCACACAATGGGTTATGACAGCAATGAGAATGCTCTGTAGTTATACAAACTAATACAGATAAATTTCACAAACATAATATTAAGTAAAAGAAGCCAGGCACAAAGGGGTACATATTCCATGATTCCATTCACATAAATAAAAAATAAGGCAAACTAATCAATGCTGATAGGAATCAGGGTAATTATTACCTTTTAGGGGAGAAAAAGACTGGACAAAGGGGGCTTCTGGAATGCTAGTTAATGTTCTGCTTTTTTTTTTTTTGAGCTAAGTTCTCGTTGTACAGATGTGTTTACTTAATGAAGATTAATAGAGTGGCATACTTATGATTTATGAACTTTTCTGTATGTATTATATACTTCAACGACAAGTATATTCCCACCATACCATCCCTCAGCATGGTTGGTTAATCCAGGAGTGGATGGACATCTGACCTAAGGTGGCCCATGCCTAGATTTAGCAGAATCAATAAAATTTCTTGTCTTGGAAATTTGAACTATGCCCCTAACACACACACACACACACACACACACACACACACACACACACACACACAGACTGTCACAGCTAATCAGGAGGGCAGGGGTGTAATTGCTTGTAGTTTTAGGGTTGTGGCTGACAATATGGACTATGAGCAAGTTGGCAAGTAAATGGAGAAATCCTGCAGAGGAAGGAAAATGGAACAGATGGACAGAGAGAAGAAGAGATGGATTCTATAGTCCCTGAGAGATGGAAAGTGTGGCTTCAGTTATTGGTGGCTTTCAAGTCACCAAAAAAAAAAAAAAAAAAAAAACCTGTGGAATCTCCTTCCTTTTAAGGCTATATTATGTGGGCTTCTGTTAGTTAAAAAACAAAACAAAACAATAAAAACCCTTTTGTTTCTCTTCCTGTGATAGGCTGCATAGCATAGTGGCTAAGGAAGTATTAGGTTCAAATCCCAGCTCTGTTATAACCTGGTTGTGTGATCTACTACCTATGGAGATAGGGTTATTATGAAAATTAAATGAGTTACTAATATAAAATGCTTAACTAATACCTGGCACATATAAATGTTAAGATAATAGTTTGGGTGATTGTTCAGCAAATAGTAATTCCTCTTTCTCTCCCACTATGAGTAGGCTATACTTCTTCACTCCATTGATATTGGGCTTGGTCATGTGACTTGCTTTATCCAATGGAATGCTAGCAAATATGATGTCAGAGGGGTTTTAAACATGCTTGCACAGATAAGCTTTGCTTTTATCCTTAGTGACCCATTTTGAGAAGAGCATTGCATGGGTTACTGCTGTCTCTTCAACCTGGAGCCAGAATCAATACATGTAAAGTCACCTTAAATTCATCCTGCAACCTAGATTTAAGCCCAATCAACAACAACCTGTAGGGGCACCCAGTTCATTCTGGTCTCAATCATTTAAACTATGGTGACCTATAGATCCATGAGCATGAGAATGTTAATAGTTATAAGACAAGTGAATTTTCAGGTATTTGTTCTATAGCATTGCTGTGCCACTAGCTGCCTAATATAGTTCTTATTGTTAATATTACTACCTTGGGAAAATGACATAATCTCTCTGTTGTTGTGTGTTATTTTACCTATAAAATGAGGATAAAAATAGTGCCTATCTCATAGATATGTTGTGGAAATTAAAGAAATAATTATAGCCAGGCATAGTGGCATGTGTCTATAGTCCCAGCTACTCCGGAGACTGAGACAGGAGGAAGGCTTGAACCCAGGATTTTGATGTCAATAAATAAATAAAACATAAAAATGAAAATAAATGAAATAATCATACAAAAAACTTGGATTTATGCTAACACATAGTGTTCAATAAATGTTACCTAATCATATAATTACATTCAAACTCAGTCCCAAATATCCATCTCCTTTGAGGTCCTAAAGATTATTTGTCTCTGTAGAGGTGGAGAATAGTGTCAAGGGTGAGGCAAGAGAGACAGCATATCAATCCATAGGACTTGGCATTGATGTTCTCCCTTTAATAGCAGGAACAGTCACTTGAGTTCTCAGTGCTAGTTGGTACAGTAGAGAGCAAGAAAGACACATTTCCTACATCTATGAAGTTTATGATCTAGTGGGACAGGAAGGCAATAAATAAACAAGTAAGCCAGAGGATTATGAATCATCACAAGATATGTAGAAAAATTAATGGGGTTAATGAGGATATATTTGAGCTGAGACCTTACAGATGAGAGTGAGTCAGTAGTAAAAAGAGCTAAGAAGTCTAAGATGAGGGAACAGAAATTGGAAAATCCTTGGGGTTGGTGTCTTATTTGTTATAACAGAATGTGTGAGGCCAGGTATTTTATAAAGAAATGAATTTTATTTAGCTCATGATTCTGGTGGTGGCAAAGTCCAAGAGCATGGTGCTGCATCTGCTCAGCTTCTGGTGAGGGCCACATGCTGTGTCACAATATGGTGAAGTAGAAAGGTAAGTGGGCATGTCAGAGACCAAACCTGAGAGGCTGGGATCACTTTGTAACAACGCTGTCTTTCAGGGACTAATCAATTCCTGCAAGGGCAAGAACTCACTCCCACTGGATGACATTAATCTATTCATGAGGGCAGTGACCTCATGATCCAAACACCTTCCTACTAGGCCCCACCTTCCAACACTGCCATACTGGGAATCAAATTTCAACATGAGTTTCAGAGGGGACACACTTAGACCATAGCAGTGGGAAAGGAGGTGGCATATATGTGAGGAATAGGAAGGCAGTATTGTGGCTGGAGGGTAGGGAGAAAGGAGTCAGTGATATGAGATGAAGTCTAAGAAATTGAAGGAATCATTCAGATAGACAATTTGAGTATGCTTTTGAAAGTTATAAGAGATATAAATGTGCCTAGAAATGTAAACTTTGGAGGTCATAGGCACTTAGATGGTACTGAAGGTGCAGGAAAAGAGTGTAGAAGAAAGCTCAGTACCATGGTGAGAGATATCCACAGGGGCAGGGGCCAGAAAGGAGCTGAGATGAGCCAGAAGGAAAACCAAGAGGATAGAAGACAGGGAAGAAGAGACCAATTTGAGAAGAGGGAGTAATGAACTGTGTTGAAAGCTGCTTGGAAATTGAGAAAAGTCAAAAAAGGTGATAACAAGGAAATGATTGCTGGAATTGTCAACAAGGAGATCACTAATGACCTTGACAAGAGTAGCTTTAAAGGAGCCATGGGGACAGAAGCCAGATAGGAAGGAAAAGGCAAAAAAGTGGAATCAGTGATGTCAAACAGACATGTCGATGTTTTGTGATGAAGAGAAGCAGAGAAATAGGGTGCCTTGAAGCTGGAGGGGAGATGCAGACTCAAGGGAGAAGACTTA
Organism: Microcebus murinus; assembly: GCF_040939455.1. Taxonomy (NCBI): domain Eukaryota; kingdom Metazoa; phylum Chordata; class Mammalia; order Primates; family Cheirogaleidae; genus Microcebus; species Microcebus murinus. Next base: position 21,086,181 of record NC_134119.1, read on the forward strand.
AAATGAAAGATATTAGAATATGTTTGTTTTACAATGGAAGTAATACAAGAGGATAAAGAGAAGATAAATGAAGAAAAGTTCTTGAAAAACAAAGTGGATTCAATTGAGGGTACAAGTAGATTAAGCAGATTATTTAGTAATCTTGATCTTTCTTTAGTTGAAGCCAAAGGGAATACAGAGATCAGTGCAGGTTCAGTGGAATCACAGGTTCGGTGGGTGTGGAAAAATGAAGTGCATTTTCTCATGAAGTATGAAGCAAAGTTAACAGCAGTGAGTGAGGGTTAGGGAGCAGATGAGGGACATTTGGGGTAGGAAATTAAATTTACAGAAATGAAGAGTTGGATTCACAGGCAGGGTTGTGTGATCATTCGAAGTTTGTGACAATAAGTTTAACTCAAGCCATTTCAATATTTCTCAAGAAACATTCTGATGAAGATGGGAAATACCTGATATAAATAGACTTTGGTTTTTGTCAAGTCCATCTGGTGGAAAGAGAGGGGCAAGGGAGTTCAAGGCGCTTGCAACAGAGGGTTTACAGTGTCAGGCTGTGGAATCTAAGCTAGTGTTTTTGTACATTTCAAAGACCTTTCTGACAGTAGAAGGTTTCATTTTCCTTGCTGCTTCTGCTCCCATGGGTTTTGCTAATCGTAATCCTTGGAAATTGCCAGCTATCTCTGCCTGTCCATCTGTGCTTGGGCCCCTGTGGTTTGTGATACTGCTACCATGGCACAAGCTCAAGACAGAGTGGTGGCCTTGGTAGAGATGAAGTGGTCCATCACTGCTGTGACTGGGGCAGTCATTTGCTCTCAACTCATGCTGGTAATTGTCAAATTCCAAGGAAAATGAGGAGCATGGCTTTGCATTTTGTTATCCTGAGCTATAGGACAACTTGATACAATGCCATCTAGTGTCCCAATCTTTGTCGGCAGGAGAACTGAGGCATCACTGAAAATAAAGCAAACAGATACAAAATTTTATATATATATAGACTAAAAGAACTTAAATCTGAAGCTTGAGGGTTTTTTTTTTTATCACCATTGCACTACAAGAGATTCTGTGACTGTCCCACTCACAACCGCCATCCCCTCCCCTTATGTCCCCTTACTCTAACCTCTTTAGGGAACAGGGGTGTGGCTACCAGCTGACAGCACCTGCATTTCTTTGCCAAGGGCTTGCTCTGACATCTCAAGCCACTTTGCCCAGGGTGGGAGGCTGAAATAACAGGGAACTTGTGTCCCTTGGGAGCAGCCCTCAACAGATGACAGATAGGAATTGAAGTATAGCCATTCCAGCCCCCTCCCTCAGATAGGATAACAATAAGGCCTGTGTCCTACAGGAGCTTCCAGAGTTCCCCCAGTAGAATCCAGTTCCAGCTGCCCAGAGTGCTGGCTGACTCGGCTGTGCACCCTTCACTGCTGCTTCCTCTTTGTGTCTCAGTCTCCCCCTACTCCACCAGTATTTCCTTCGCTTCCCAAGTCACTAAGTAAACCATTTGCTTTGGAATTTTTGTCTCTGTGTCTCCTCAACTAAGAAAACTCCTCTGTGGTAGACCATATAACAGGTCACAAATCTTCACCCTCTCTATATCTTTATATTGCGAAGTTACAGCTCTTGCCATAAAGAAGTGGGCTTGCCCTGGGGCTTGCTTTGGCCGATACGGGGCAAGTGATGACACACCAGTTCTAAGCTTAGGCCTCAAGGGACCTTGCATACTTCTCCTTTATCTTGGAGACCTGTGAGCAGTAATAAACTGTCTTTTTAAGCCACTAAGTATTGGGTGCTTTGTCATGCAACAGAAACTGACTGATACAACCCCCACCGGAGTCCATATTTGAAACCCTCCTTTGAGTTTATTCCCTTGAACAAAAGTGCTGTTTTCTCTAAAGAAAAGAATCATTTTGGGCAAGGAGAGTTGCCCAGGAAAATCTGGGTGCCAGTTGTTGGCAGCCTCCTGATGTATTACTTAGCCCCAGGGCCTCTGTGCTGAATCACCGCTTCTGGGTTTGCTCACTGCTGCTGTATTTCCTCCACAGTGGCAAGGTCAGATGCTGGTTTTTTCCAAAGCTCTCTTTACAAAACCGTTAGGAGGCCACTGCGTTTTCCAGGATTGTGCTGATGACATTTGTGTCTGATAGGGATTCTAGCACTTGCCAAAGCTGGCCTGAGATGGAGAGCTCACCAAAAATACTGCAGTGGCTGGATGCCAGAGAATTTATGACGCTTCGGAGCCAGCAGGATGGAGTAAACAACATGGACTAGAGTGAACCAGGATGCTTAATGCTGGCTTTCCCTCTTGGCTAATTGTATGGACTTGGGTGAGACCCTGGACTTACATTTCCTTTACTGAGACCAGGTGACCTCTGAAATCCCTTTCAGCTCCAAAATGCCAAATTCAAGGACTGAGTAGGACTTCAGCAAGTGAAAAGCTAGGGGTTAATTGCCTAATAAAGGAAGGGGTTAATTGCCTAATTAAAGGAAGTTCTGGCAGGCATGACAGAGATCCTCCAAGTGGAGTCCCTGTAACTGCAGCATCAGCATTACCTGGAAACTTGTTAGAAATGCAAAATTTCAGGCCCCACCCAAGGCCCCCTATAGTACATTCTCAGCAGGTACTAACCTTACAGGGAAAAGAAGTAGTCAGCTGTTATGGAAGTTAGATAATTAAATGACCAATTTATTCACTGATAACCTAGTTCTTCATGCATGACATTGTTCTATTTTGGGGGTAAAAGTAAAGGTGAAGATGCAGGACTATTATAAGAGATTTTGGGGGTGGGGCCCAGCAATCTGTGCATTGACAACCCCAGATGATTGGAATACAGATTTGAGTTTGAGACCTACTGATCTGAAGTTGTGTTATTCCAGGTGTAGATCACAAGACTGGCATCACCTCGTTAGAGAAGCATAAGCTTAGCACCACCTCTTTAGTCCTCCTAAACCAGAATCTGCATTTAACAAGATTCCCAGGTGGTTTGAGTGCTCATCAGAGTTGAGAAGTCCTGAGTAAAGGCTCCATGGGGTGGCGGTTGGACAATAATTTACATTTCTAAAAAGCTCCCAAGTATTGCTCATGCTGCATGTTCAGGGCCCACAGTTTGAGTATCAAGGTTCTAATTTCAGGCCAGGCTTAGAATCTTGGATATGGGAAGTTTTTAAGCCCAAAGTTGGTTTGATCCACACTGTAGAGATGTGAGGGTCATGCACTGCCCAACTCCAGGAGGTACCATTCACATAGACTATGCATTAAGAACAGGAAACTCACAGCTAACTAAGATAAGAGGTAGGGTCTGGCTAAAGAATGGGTTTTAGAAAGAGTTGGAATTGGCTTGGAATTCCAGCCCTGCTGCTTAAATACTTGTGTGATCTTGGGAAATACATTTAACTCTGAGTCTCAATTTTCTCATCTGTAAAATGGAGATGAACATACCTACCCCACTACGAGAAACTCAATGGTAAGCACTCAGGAAAAGCCCGGCAAATAGCTGTTCTTTCTGGCTTTTCCTTTCAACCAAGGGAATGGCAGTTGTCATTAGGCATGTTAAGTGTAGGCTCCTTCCCCTTCTTCAGTCTCATCCTGGCCAGTGGCCTAATTGCCTGGTCGGGCTAAAGGCCAGGTGAGACTGAAGGGCTTTTCTTTAGAGCTCCCAGGGGTCAGATGAAGGTGATACAGCCATAATGCAGTCTGTTTATATTAGGAAAACTTCCCATGGGCTTGTACAAATCGATTCATAAATATAACCAACGCAGCCAGTTTCAAACTGCACCCTGGGTTCACCTACTGCTAAAGTCACAAAAGACAGTAACAGTCCCTGGTCCTGCTGAGGCCTCCATGATGCCTCTGGAACCTGGAATCACTCAAAGGCTTTGCCAGGGAAGGCACCTTGGCCCAACAGGCCTGGAAATCTGCCCTGCTCTGCATAAAGGACCCAGTTATGTCCTTTATGTGTTTCTGTGATCAAAAGCTGGGGATGCTCTGAAACAACCCTAAAGATGTATTTGGGGTGAGGGAGAGCTATCCTGGGTATAAGCAGACAAGCAAGATGCTTTCAAAGCTCCTTAAAACACAGAACTGGGGAAGAAGGTTAAGCGACCAGATGAACTCTGATGGTATAAGAGACTAGACATCCATAAATTTGCTTTTTGCATTTTACAAGAAGCAAAAGAAAGAATTTTTTTTTCTTTTTAAACTCTGGGGAGAGTTGAATTTTTAGCAGGAGCTGGGAGAACTGAGCTTGGGAGGTATTAATAGTTCAGCCTAAGACAGCCACTAGAGGGCCTCAGAGATCCAGAAAAACTGAAAGGTGTTTGCCAGGCCAGGTCCAGAGAGCTGCAGGGTTGGGTCTGATTACTGAGAACCTTTTCACAGGAAAGAAAGAACCAGTGCTGTTAGTGAAGTTATACAATTAATTGGCCAATTTGGTCACTGTAACCTATTCCTGCATGCAAGACACTGTTGTAATCTTGGGGTGAAATTAAAGGTGAGGGTACAGACCTCTTACAAGATAGTCTCTAACTAGACAGAAAATTAGTTTCAGGGCTCCATGGTGGTGTCAAGGACAGGCTTGGGAGGTGTGGGCTGTAGGGCTCCATTACTTCCATGTGCTGCCCCAGTAAACATAAAATAAAAATAAAAAGAATATGTTTGCTATGCAAATACAGTTCAAGTGAAATCTCATTAGGTAACTAGATTGCCATACTTTAATCCCTCCTATACATACTTAAGCCCTGTCATGATTGGGGCTTTGCAATGTATCAGATGATTGGGGCTTCATGTATCACATAAAGCAGAGATGAAGGTAACTTCTCATTATTGCTTCAAAGATCCTTAAATTATACAGATAAGACAGAATGAAAAGAAGTTTAAAAATTCACCTTTCCTAGAGAGATCTATAAAGTAGGAGGGGCTACCTAGTTAGGGGAACATGCTAGAAAATGACCTACAAGGTATGTTCCAGCCCAAGGAATTGCTGGCATGTGAACAGAAGCATGGGATGGAACGTGCAGTCTCCTCTGTCCGCATTTGCTAGGGAAGACATGCCTTTCCTTCACCCCCATGGCTCCGCAGTCCTGCCAGTGAGGCATCTTGGCTAACGGAGGCCCTTTAGCAACACGAACTAGACAGACCCACCCTCACCTCCACACCACCACATCTGGCATTAAGTTTTGTGATTCAGGAAGGTTGGGGGATAGGAAAGAGGGGCTCCCTAACGTGGGAGAAGAGTCTCGCCATTCATGGGTTGCTCTAGGAGAGCTGAGTCCTAGATGACTTGTAGATATAGTCTCCTCCATGGGCAGAGTTTCTAGAAGAGGAAAGAAATTGGTTGTTTGAGCATGTTTCCTTGGTCGTAGGGGGCAAACAGATACAACAAGTGAGATAAAACATATGATATCAAGCAATATCATGATGCCTCCCTTTTATATATTATAGAGATTTCCTTTTCAGAGGCTAAAAACCCAGTGAACCTGGTTTCCCAAGGATGGAAGGAGACACATCTTCCCTAGGAGACTTGCAGTCTGGATTACCATGGCCAGCTCCTCTGGCTCTCTCTGTCCAGGTGCTATAGTTGGCCACATCAGTCCTCCCATAGATACCACTTTTGTCTGGTCAATCTTTGCTTGCTAGTTCCTGTCACATCAAGTCCAAGTGTCCTTACCTGGCTTCCAAGGACAGACCATCCCTTCTACCCAGCACTCATCCTCTACTCTTGTCCCACTGGCCATCTTACTGTCTCATAAAAGGCTTATTGACATTGACCCCTCTGGGCTGTGCTCATGCGGTTCTCCTTGCCTGCCAAATCGTCCCTGCTTGTTGGCAGAAAAGTACACCCAAGCTACATTTCCTTCAAAGAGCCCTTCCTATTTTAGCTTCTATTGATTACTCCTCTTTTGAACTCCTCCATCCTCCTACAGATATTGGGGTCCTTCATCCAATACTATTGTTTTGTTTTTTTTTCCTGTTATTTTAGGAAAATTGATCGTGGCTTGACAATCAGATCCTTGAGGACAGAGATTTGCATGCCAAGACCTCAGCCTAGTGACGCCATGCACACATTAGAAGCCCACTTAACAGCTGCCTGGTTAACTGCCATGCACCCTTCAGATCTTAGGTTGGACCTCACTTCCTGAGGACAGCCACCCCATTAGATCCAAATCTCTTGCAATAGATTCTCACTGAACCATGTATCTCTCCTGCATAGCACTACTCAAAGATAGACATTTTTATTTATTTGTTTTATTTCACTACTCAGTTCCCTCCATAAGGGATGGAACTATGTGTGGTTTTGTTTAGTGCCTGGCACACAGTAGGTAATCTATGAATATTTATTAAATTAGTGAAACATGTTGGTTGATTGGCTGACCTGAAATGTGACATGGACTTCTTAAGAAATGAGTAGAACAGAGTTGAATATATTCATCTCTTGAAAGCTGGTATCCTTGAGCACAGCCCTAAACAGACTCTAATAACAGAGGCTCAGATGGGGCAAATTGGCAAAGTCATTGCAAGGCCATTAGTGGCAATGAGTGACTTGATACTTTTAAAAAAAGATTTTATAAACATCTTCACAGTGATAAAAAAAATATGTAAAGTCATAAAATTATAAGGATGCAGAGAAAAGTAACTACAAGTCCACCACTCAAAAACTTATAAAATGTTAACATTTTCTTCCACTATCAGTTCAGTACATGTTTTTTTATGGTGTGGAAATCCTACTGGATACAAAATTTTAGATCTTGCCTTTTTAAAAAACCACTTAACATTAAATAATAAGCACTTTTCCTTTTTATTAAAAAATGACGCACAATTTTAGATAGACTTGGACTATTCTGCTATATGTAGATGTTCTCTGTTATTCCCCCAATATAGAGCATGAAAGTTGATAAGTATGCATTTTGACCCTTATGATTTGGAAGACATTCTAGATCTAAAGACAATGTAGATAAATTGGCTTTAATATAACTAAAGATAACATATACTAAAATATATTATATTAATAGATTTCCCCAACTATTTCAATGGGACCTTTGTACATTGGCATGCCACCTTGGCTATCTAGGGTGTCAGCCCTCCCAAGTGAGTGGTCCCCATTCCTTGCTCAGTTATCTCTAGCGCCCTGATCCTCCACCCTCTACTTCTCCCCACACAGCAGACACTAGCGACGCCCTGTCCATATACCATCAACACTCAACATTCCTGTATGTGCCGGTGGCTTCTTACTGCAATCACCTTGGATTCTCTGCTGAAGGACTTTCTTTGTCCCATGAGTGGGACAAGCTGGGAGTGACCAAGCGTAAGTGACTCGAGGAGTAGCCTTCAACCGATGATGGACGGGAGTTAGTGGATAAATACGCCAGCTCCTCATCACCCACAAGGAACAATTTGTTCTAGTTACCCATGGGTATAACTTCCTCTTTAATGCGCATGTGAAGAGTTCCTTTCCTTCACCGTCTCCTTTCCACATTATCCTCCTGAGTTTCCTGGGATCACCTCACAACTAATCCATTCAAACTCAAATCATTGTTTCAAGGTCTGCTTCTGGGAGACCAGTCTGAGACACCCCCTATTCTTAATTATGAGTTCTAGCACTCTCCAGCTTAGACTTTCCCTCTTATTTTTGACTAAAGTGAAAGCTAAAGAGTCTAAATGATTCAACATATATTTTAAGGAACACAGTAAAAATGCAAAACTGCCAGATTGCTGACTCTTTTTTCATCAGAACTTCTGATAGGAATGCTCTCAAAAGGGAGCAAATTATACAGAGACACTGGACTCTTTGGAGGTGACTTTGAATTGTTCTTTGTCCTCTCGTTGTCCTCTGTCATTTCTCTCTTAACCTACTTCATCTGCAGTAGAAGCCATCCTCAGCTGACTGTTTTTGCTAACAACCTCTAAGTATGTTTCCAGATGCACTCACAGGCATGGGCGTGATGCTAGATTATGCTGTAAAGCAAGTCTATATTCATTTAATATAATTAATTGTCATGAGAAGTTAAGAACGGCCTGACATATGGTGAGCATTTACCATGTTCTACAGGAGATTCTTCAGGGACTCAGTTGCTGTCTTGGTAGACAAGGTAAGATACATTACACAATTGGACTCATGCAGGGACAAGTGTGATGTGTCAATTGAGGGGCACATAACAGATCAAAACAGACAAATGAAGAAACTCTAAGAATTCGGACAAAGCAGTGGTTCGTTCTGTTTGGATTTTGAGAAAGCTCCATGGACGAGGTTAAGGATGATGGGTAGGCTCAATTTTAATAGGTCAAATATGTCAAGACACAAAGAACAGAAGTAATTCAACCTATCCCCATCTCACCTCCCGGGAATTTCTCATGTTAAAGGATGAGACTGTGAATCTGTGGGTTCCTTCTTCTCCCTGATTTCCCAACCCCAGTTGGTTTTGTTTTGTTGTTTTGCTGGAAGACAATATGTGTATTCTTTACAATGCATACAATTGACAAAGAATTAGTATACAGACACATATATTTTTAATTCCTGAGAAAAGGGTAGTACGGAAAGGACTAACAACTATTAGAAAAATTGGAAACAGATAGAAACAGACATTTTACCAGAGGAGGAAACGTAGATGCTCAACAATCATATAAAAAGATAATCAAAGCCATTGAAATAAAAAAGATGAGCAAAATAAAACATCAAGGAGACACAATTTTATATGCAGCAGGCAGGCGTTATGAACCCTGATGATACAACATATCAGCTAGAATATGGGAATATCTATGGCTTAGACCAGTACAAATGACAACTGATACAACTACTTTAGAAAATAACTAAGCATTGCTGACTAAATTAGAAGAATTACATACACATGACCCGTCAATTCCATTCCTAAACAAATACTCAGAAGAAACCCTTACATATGTACATCAGAAGGGGCACCCCAACCCAGCCTTACCCTAAAGTACCATTTTCCCTGGAAAATCCTTTCTCGGACCACTCCCTCCACCAAAATGCAGGACGGGTGATAGGGGGGGCAGCAGTTGAGAGACCAGGCCTAACCTCATATTTATAGCAGCAAAAATGTGGGGAAAATCCAAATGCCTACTGATAATAGAATGGATTGACTGTGGCATATTAAAATCATATTTAGTATTAGTAAAATGCAATGCAGTGAAAATGAAAACCCCAGGAGGCTTTGAAACCTTCAGAGTTTCCTTCTATTTCAGTTCTTCCAATACTTGATGAGGAATCTACTTCACCTTTCTGATACAAACAGACTGGGCCAGACCTAAGCCAAATTGTAAAATGGGCATATCAGTTAGGAATTCATTTAATTCTAGATATCAGAATGCCCATCGAAGAGGGGCTTAAAAAACAGACACTGAATGTATCTGAAATAAAAAGAAGACTGGAGTGAGGCATTTGTTGCTGCTAGTTTAACCACTTGGCAATATCACCAGAGAAGCAGGTTTTCCATCTTCCCACTCTACCCTCCTTAAGCTGTTGGCTTTTCAACTTCGTGCTGCTCACCTCCTGGTTGCAAGTTGGCTGCGTTAGGTTCAGGTATCACGAGTGCCTTCGAGGAAGGAGGAAGGGAGAAGAGCAGTAACAGAAGTCTGTTTTCTTCTTATCAGAATGACAAACATTTTCCCAGGAGTCCTCTGCAAAAAATAAGCTACATGTATGTATCACTGGCTAGAACTAGATTCTGTGACCATCCTTAGCTGTAAACATTTCTAGGAACTTGAGTATTTCACTTTTTAGATTCTATAATTACAGAAATCAAGGAAGAAGGGGCTGTAACGAAGCTTCTACAAGTTCTGCCTTCTCTTACAGGAAATGTCACCTGCTGTGGCTAAGACACTCAGAGTCTCTGTCCCTCTGAGCTGATAGCTGGGATATTAGTCAACCGTTACTGCAACCACACCGTGTAACAAACCACTCCTGATCTCAGTGTCATGTAATGATAAACATACATTATAGTGCTGACAGGCTTGCCGACTGGCCAGGGTGTCTCTGTTCCACATGGCTCATTCTTCTGGAACATGAACAGAAGAATGGTGTGGCTGAGAAACACAGGAGGAGCAAGCAGAGAGGTGCAGTGCTCAGAACTGGCAGGTCCCCACTTTTGCCCATATGCCACTCACCAAGACAAACCATATGGGGCCAAAGCAAGCTTACTAGCAGAAGCAACTACAAACTTTTTGGGCAACGGCGGCGGCGTATGCACAGGGGGAGAGAGGAATGAGGAACATCACCCCCCACCAGCTGGGTAATCTCACACATTATCTGTGTGGAAGTGCTGGTGGGGCTAGGACGTTAATGTATTTCCCTCCAGGTAGCAAATGTCCCTGTGACAGGCAAGGACCTACTTGAGACAATGCCTAATCAGTGAAGTGACTCTAGGGCTGTAATTTTAGACTAGTCTTTTTGGGAAGGCAGAGGATGCAGTACCTTGAATCGCCTTTCATGTGTGGCCCTTTCCTTTTGTTGATTGAATGTACGCAACAAAAAGGGATTCTGAGACTCAGCTTCTCATCCTATATCAGTCTGGCATTTTTAGGAGCAGGCAGTTCCCATCCTTGTCTCTCTATGTGTCTGGAGTAAGGACTGGATTCTGCTTTTCCTAGCAGTGGTGTCTGGAGATGTGACCTTCATTTCTCAAGGAGTCTTTTTCCAGCTAAACTGCCTGTGCTATAATTACTATCCTATATAAGTTAATTAAATCAAATATTGTGACAGTAAGAATAGAATGGAGATGGAGACAATGTCTCACAATAGTCACAATACCCAGATTGTTCCTTGACGCTGTTACCTTATCCAGAGCTTCCTTGACAGGAGGACTGCATTGATGTTAATTTAATTACATTCTGACACATGCTCATGGAGAGAGAGAAATTACAATACAGGTAAATGGTATTTAAGGAAATGCGTGTCTCCGAAAAAAGTTTATACATACATCCTTTACTGTGAAAATGAGACTCATCCATTCTATAAATATTTTCAATAGTTTCTCATCTCTCCAGAGGCCACCTTGACAAGAAGAAACATAGATGAACTCATTTGAGAAATCAGTGAATCTTCTTTTCTGAGAAAAGTATATAATACCACACTTTGCATATTGATTTAGTAGGGTTTTTCTTTTTTCAAAAAATATATATATCTTATTTCAGAATATTATAGGGGTATAAACATTTTGGTTACCTAAATTGCTTTTATACTGTTTAAGTCCAAGTTATAAGTGTGTCCATTACCCAGATAGTGTGCATTGTACCTGTTAGGTGTAAATTTACCCATCCCCTTCTCTCCTCTCCCACTTGCTAGATTTCTGATGAATGTTATTTCTATTTTGTGCACATAAGTGTTGATCCATTAGTTCCAAGTTAATGGTGAGTACATGGAGTGTTTGTTTTTCCATTCTTGCGATAATTCCTTAGAAGAATGGTGTCCAGTTCCATCCAGGTTAATATAAGAGGTATTAGTTCACCATTTTTTAATGGCTGAGTAGTACTCCATGGTATACATATACCACATTTTATTAATCCACTCGTGTATTGATGGCCACTTGGGTTGTTTCCACATCGTTGCAAGTGTGAATTGTGCTGCTATAAACAACAACAAAAATAAATAAATGGGACCTGATTAAATTAAAAAGCTTCTGCACAGCCAAGGAAACAATCAAGAGAGTGAGTAGACAACCTATAGTAGGTTTTTTTTGAAGCACTTGTCATCTGCCAGACAATATTGCAAGCACTTCATAAATATTAACTTATTTAATCTTTATTATAAATGTATGAGGTAGGTCCTATTATTGTTCCCATTTTACAAATGGAAAATTTGGAGCACAAGAAGGTTAAATAACTTCCTCAAGGTTAAGTAACTCTAAAAAGGTATGGATTTGCACATGCCTCATGGGGAAAGGAGATGAAGCACTTGGCAGATGATACAATTTTCCTCATGAAACACAAATAGTCTGAATAAACATAGCATTTTGGGGAACAAACTAGCCTTCTCAAACCCAAGAATCTTGATTTGATATACGAGAGATTTTTCCAGCCAAGTATCCATTCTCTCTTCTAGCTATAGCAACTCGATTTTCTTTTAGAAGAACCACTCTCCCTCTTCTAAGCCATGTGGGTTGAGTGGCCGTATCCAACCATCCATCTCCAAGGCTGGGAAAGAGAAGAGCACACGACCTGCGCAGAGACCAGAGTGTTATGGCAATGGAGTGGGTTAGGGAACCCGACTTGTAGTTTATGGCTAAAGGGGACCAGATGCTTATCTGTAAGGAATATTTTACTCCTTTCCAAAATAGCAGGAAAGGTCGCAAGTCAAAGTGTTAATAGCTGGTAATTCTGGATGGTGGGAAAGGAAAGAAAAGAAAAACAAAAAAGAAAAGAAACAGACATTTTTTGAAAGAAAAATATGAACTTTGCCATATACATTTTTTTTCTTTTCTTATTATGTAAATCTTTCCAGGAGATACTTAAATGTCATAACTGTATTAGTTTTCTATTGCTGCTGTAACAAATGGTCACAAATTTCATGGCTTAAAATGATACAATTTTATTATCTGACAGTTCTGGAGGGTAGAAGTCTAACATTGATCTCACTAGGCTAAAATCAAGGTCTCAGCAGGGCAGTGGTCCTTTATGGAGGCTCTAGGAAAGAATCTGTTCCCTTGTTTTTCCCAAGGTCTAGAAGTCACTCACATTCTTTGGCTTGTGGCCCTTTTCTCCATTTTCAAAGCCAGCAAGATTGCACATCTCTGACCATTCTTCTGCTGTCACATTTTTCTCTGGCAACAGTGGGGAATGTTCTTCAATTTTAAGAACCTAACCTTAGATTAGGTTAAATTGGGTCCACCCAGGTAATCCAGGATAATCTCAAGATCCTTAATTATATCTGCCAAGCCCCTTTTGGCAAGTAAGGTAACATATTCACAGTTTCCAGGGATGAAAATGTGGACCTCTTTGGACAATGGGTCATTATTCTGCCTACTACAATAATCTACAGTAGGAAGACATCCTACATCTGTAAATTAAAGGTTCTTGTAAGGCTCTCCTTCATTTAGCATGCTATCTCTCTGAGAAGACAAAGTTTTTATTCAATTTTAAATTCACAGCAGTGAGGGTTCCTTTTCTGATTATGCATAAGTGAGAATAAAATTTGCTGTACATTTTAAAAATAGAAAACAATGAGAAATTTACATGTTCATAAGGTGGTTGTCAACAAATTAGCCAGGAAGATCTCAAATTAAAGTTATGACAGAGCTGTCTTCTAGATTTTCCTCAATGAAGAGATGGGCATCTAGGCATCATTTTCTATGATTGTTGCATTGCTATAGCAAGTCACTTTGGCTAAAATGACAGCCCTGTTCTATGAGATACTACATCTTGCACCGGTGCAATGCTTTTTCTGAAAACAGGTCAGTTTCTTATGAACCAAAATTTTGCTGAACTGGTTAGTTGTCTAGAAAATGGAGGCTGGAAGTAATTATTAGAAAGTGCTAATGTTCGCTGACCTATGATGAATAAGCCTTCCTTCCTGAGTAGATTAACTTCTCTTTGAGGAAAGAGCTAATGAAGTTCGACTCCCCAAAAGATCACAAGTAGACATTTGATTAAGCAAGCAAGTTAAAGCAAGAACTTGGCACATAACCATGAAAACAGTCTTTGTTAAGTCTCTTCACATTCCATTGAGCAATTGCATTCCTCTGGCAGCCAAAGGAATAACGCATTAAATGTTCAAGAACTGGAATTATGCAATCAACCATCAGAAATGCTCAAGCTGGCCTTCCAGTTAATCAGAGGGTAACTGTGTTATTCCTATCATCCGCTAAACATTTGTATGGCTTCTCTCTGTATCATTCCTGAAAAACAATTTTAGCAGATAGAATTTGTTCCAAAATGTAAGATGCAAGAAAGGGACATTTCTCTGCTTTCATAGCTCAAGTCAAATGTTGCTTGTCAAGATTAGCAAAAAGTCTAATAGTTGTTATTATTTTTTTTTTCTAGTTTCCTTCTCTTGTTTTGGATTAATGGAAACCAGGACAGAGAGAGGTGCAGCTCCTGTGTTGCCAAGATATACGTGGGCTGTCCGAAAAGTATCCAGCCATTGCTAATATATATTTTTCATATTACATGGTTGGATTCTTTCTGAACAGCCCTTATAGATTGCCCATTCCAAACTGGACCAGTACACTGGGCCGCTGTGTTGTCAGCACCTGCCCTCTCTAGCCTTCATTGAGTATAATGAACTTCACAGCTGTCCCCAAGGGTGCAGTGTTTTGTGTTTTAAACTGATTGCCACACAGCCTCCCTGTGATGGGTGCTTCCAATTTGAGGTACAGCGTGGGAGTTGAGCCCTCTCTCCTCCTGGTCTTCAGAAACCCAACCCTGTGCCTGGCCTGGCCCCTCTGCCTGAGAGGTGGAGGGTGAAAAATCACCTTTTCGCTCTTTCCATAAGCATTTATTAAATGTTCTTGTAGTTTAGGTTCCCTTAAAAGCAGACTCTGAAACAAGAATCCAAGTGTAAGAAGTTTATTTGGGAAGTGATCCCAGGACACAGGGGTAGGGAAGTGCAGAAGTGAGACAGGAAGGAAGGCAGACATGGGAGGGCATTATCAAGTAAGTTGCCACTGTGGGCACTCAGCCTCGCTGGGGAACCCTGGGAGACAGTGCAGAACATCCAGCATTGATCTATGGAGGGGTGAGGGAGCTGGGTTGTATCCACCAGCTCCTGAGGATCACTGGCTGAGTGCTGCCAGTGCTTCATTTCCCACACTGTCCAGTCTTCTGTGCCTGAGGCCAGACGGGCTCCCTCCTCTTGGGAGAAAGTCCTGTGGCACAGAGATGCAGACCCTGGCAGTTGGAAGTAGAACAAGCTTGCACTGCAATGGTGAGGCCCAAGGGGACAGTAATATGAAAAATCTCTGATTCCAGCATATGAGTAAGACACTGAAACAGGTGCTGTAGAAGAGTTTAATCATCTTCAATCAGTATGTTATGCAGATGCAGCTCCATTTTGGTGATGGGCTGCTCAAGGTTATGCCAATTGCTGCAGGAGAAACAGAAAAAGTAGGAAGCATGGTGTCTCCCTGATTCTGAGGAGCTTCCTGTCTAAGGAAGGAAGACAACCCCAACTCCACCAAGCACCAATGGCTTACATATATACCAAATATAATGGTGCTATAGGCATCAGGGAGGGATTGGAATTCTTGGGAAAGGCTTCATGAAGAAAGTAGGAAATGAAGGAAGGGCAATGTTAGCAGAAAAGACCCCAAATCTATATAGTCTGAGCAGCAATGAGAAAGTATGGAGACAAATTTAACCAGGCATGTTGGTAGATGGTGAGCAAGCCCATGAGAATAGAGGCGATGGGACATGTACAAGAGGAGTGGGAATCTTCACACTTGGCTGGGTAGTGCAGGACCAACATTGAGAGGCTTGAAAGCAAATAGAAAAAGTCTCAGCCTGTCATTGTCCTAGAAATGTCAGTCATTGCCTTGAGTCCACAATTCCTTTTGAAAAAGTCCACCCATGTCCACAATGCTGTTGAAGAAGTGGCTGTGTCATGGAAGATGACGTGTGACTGCGGTGGGAGTGCACCTTCCAAGCCTTCCAGCCTCAGGGGCACTTTCCTCCTTACTACAGCCGTGCATCGGGGCACACACACACTTGCACTCACACACCTGCACTGTCCTGGGCATGCAAAGGTAAATGAGGCAAGATCCTTGCCCTCAACTCATTTGCAGTCACATTGGGGGATACCAGCTTGCAAATGTAGGTAACTAGACAGAAGGCTTTGGCTGGAGGAGAATTACAAAAAAAAAAAAAAAATCACCCAAAGGAAGTTCTCTGCCAAGGGTGATTTAACATCTATGTGCCCCTTTCCCACCAAACAAATTAAGATCACTCTGCACACAAATGTGGCTGGTTTCCACCCAGGTACTATTTTCTTATCTCTTCCAGAAAACAGAACTTACTGAAAGATGACTGTTGAAAGAATATGATCAGAACCTGGCAGGTGCCCAGTTTATTATATTCAGCAGCTCTGACCAAAGAAAGAGAAGAGTAAATACCAAACCCAAGGGCAGTTGGTAAGACTATTGTGTATTTTTCCTTTTCTTTTTCCCCTTAAGGCATGTTTGCTCTTTTAAGAGCTGAGAACTTATTGTTTAAAGTATTTTTGGTCCAACGATCAGCCTGCTAAGAAAGTAGTGGGCATCTGCTGGTGGTAGTTGGGTTCTTGCCCAGTGTCTGTGACCTCTGTTTAGCACAGAAATAGGGTGTGATCCAGCATCCACGAGGCTTTCAGGAGTCTTGGGAAAAAATTGATAAAACACTGAGAGCTTTTTTTATATTATGGGAAATGATATGCCATATGACACCACTTGGTTTTTAAATATATAACCAAGTGCTACATACGAGTAAGTTACTGTATTAGGAATTCACTATTAGTAAAATTTGGTATCGTTCATTTAACATAGCACAATATTGGAGTTTGTTGAGAACAGTAATTTAGGATTCTGATAAAAGTTGGTTTCCACTAAATATTTCATGGCTCTGCAAAGGTTATATTGTCTCTGCACACAGGCAGACACTGTGAATTCCCACATGGCTTGGCGAAGACACTTTTATCGATGCCTCTCTAGTGTTGTTATCTATAGTTTTCAACTGCAGCCATTCTTGCTGCTTAAATATGCATCATTGTTAGCTCAAATTCATCTTAATCCACTTTCTTTTATATTTGGTGGATTTTCCTTTGTGGAAAAATGCCATTTGGGTTTGGGTCTCCCCAGAAGAGGAGGAGCTAAGCTAAAAGTATGAGTGCAAGTGGTTTATTTGAGGGGTGAGACCAGGAAGCCCTGGAAGGAAGACAGGGGAGGGAGGAAAATCAATAAAGGAGTGTTTTAATGAAAAGAATTACTGTTGAGGGCAACTGGAGCTCAGGCCTTGGGGATCCTGGGAACACTTTGCAGAACATGCCTCAGTGTTGTCCTACCCAAGAGGTTAAGAGGTTGGGGTATTTATTCAACATTTTCCACCTTATGTTTGTTGAGGACTGCTTCTAGAGGCATGAACTCACAGATGCCTCTAGGCTGCCCTGCATGTTGGAACATGCTACCGAAGCCAGAGAAAGCCCTCAGGGAGGGCAGGGGTGCTTGGTGAGAGGCTGTCAGTGAGGAGAAGATTCGGAAAAGAGTGCTAACAGTAATTGGACAGTGCGTGGGTGCTCTGACAGCATCTGCTGTGGATGCTTATTTCCATGAACTGTATTTAGGGCCCTTGATTTTCTAATCACTTGATTTTGAAACACACACGTGGTGCATTTCAATGTGCCATATAAGCCCATATGGCTAAGTAGTCAGAGAAAACATTATGTAAGGATGTAATCTTAAAACTCCAACCTGGATGATGGGAAGAAGCCAGCCATAGGAACAGTGAGGCAAAGTGTCATGCATCATTTTACCCATTTAAATTCTGAGTCTAAATCAAGGAAATTTAAATCCTGGATTGCTTGAAGACTAATTCTTGGCAATCATATTCTCATTCAGAATAAACTTTTTTAGCTATTTCTTTCAGAATAAATGTTCAAATTTTCCATTTGATACCATTTGAATGTTCACGCTTCTTCTCTTGTCTAGTCAGTTTATCTATATTCACCATTAGTCAAATTTCCCAATCTCATTTTCACCAAATACTCTTTTGACAGTTCCCATTTTCAAGGCTAGGTTTCTCTGGTCCCCTTCAGATTTTCATGGAAACTATAGTACCTTAAAAAAAAAATAAAATAAAATCTCATTCAAGACCCAGAAAGCCTCAATCCCTCTAGAGATGGCAAGGAGCACAATTTGGATACCTGGGACTGGACTTGTTCAAACCTTTCTGTTAATAGTTACAAACATCCTGACTTTGTCTATCCTCTCAGGCACTAGTTCTGAAGTTCCTGAATGCTTTCTGTAATTACATGGCATCAAAAAGAAATTAGATGGGGTTTCGAAGGGATATATTCCCCAAAGTCCCTGAGTCTCAGACTTTTCTTGCCATGGAGTCACTGTCAAAATTGTCTGAATCACCTATTTCTTCTTTCCGGGGCAGCACACTCCCAAGGAACATGTGGCTTCACTCCTCAACAAGTTCAGTAAACAGTGTTGGAGAGAATACTAACAGTTTTAACCAAGTATGAAGACGGGTAAGATCTCACTTGTTCTAAGATTTCCTGAAATCATCCAGGTGAAAACAGCATCTCTTGCCATCACGAGCCACCAGTGACAGATGGTGGCTTCTCTCTCTGTCGTGTTCCGCAGCAACCCGTCTCCCCCCCTTGTGATTCTGTGGATACAGCTGACTTTTGAAAGAATCATTTTCTCCTACATGTATTTTGAGTTGTTATCATCTCTGCATATGATTGCTTTCTATCTCCTGGAGATTCTGCACAATTTATGTTCCTCTGCCGGAAACCTTTATTTTTTTTATATACTATTATGGATTATTTTCATCAACTTTTCTTTCATTGCAAAAGTTTTACAATGGGAGTAGACGTCGATACTCAGTTTGTAAATTGATATAATTTTCAATAACCCATTACATATGATTTTTTTTTGTATATCCAGCAACACAAAGTTGGCTCTCAATAAAGGTAGAATTAATAAAATGTTTAATTCATTGTTTTTTTAAGAAGACCCAACCTAGCAAAGCCGGAAGCAAACTTAAAACATGTATGTTAAAGGAATTCTAGGTTTCAGGATTTTTGACCTTGTATCTGAAATCCTGTATTGACTTAGGATTGTGCTGAGTAGTAGGGAAAAGAAGTCCTTTTTTCACATAGCCACTTGGAGAAAACAACAAACCTTCAAAGTTGTAAACCAGTATTTTAATCTGTATATGATTCCTGCCTAATGCCTCTCATTTAGTGATATTCCAGCCTTTTCTTTTTAATACTTCCAGTGACAGCAAACTCATGATCCCATCATGAGACAATTCAAACCCATTACAGAAAGTTTTAATTATTAAAAGGAGGTGTTCAGGAGCCAAATTATGAATTATGAATTGTTTTAAATGTTGTGCTAAAAAATGTGGATATCTTTCTGTGTCAGTTATCCTGATTAAGGGAACTCTGCAAATAAGCCATGTTATCAACCCAAATGGAAAAAGAAAACCATTAACATTGAGCCTCAATGTCCTCTGGCATTTGTGAAGTCTTAATTCTCTATCCAACCATGTTTGTTTACCCAGCAAAGGTACCCACTTGGGTACCTCCCTCATTGACATACTATGAATGGGTATGATTTAGTAAGCATTAATATATTGTCCAGAATAGATTTATTCTCTCTTCAACTTGTAGCTATGATAAATCATTATGGCCCAAAGGAATATTTTCCTAGTTCTTTTGTAATAGTCGAGTTGCCCAAGGAGAGAAATCTTAGAGGTGATCACCCTGAGCCATCTGCTCTCAGTATGTGATACAGCATAGTTTCCTATGTCCTGACTTTGATTATAGTGTCAGAATCCTACCAGGGACTCTTATGATGATTGCTTTAGGGTAGAATTCAAAATATATTATTTGCCTTGTTTAACCTCATATCATAAGACTGAAGAGAGATTATCAAGGCAAGCCTTGAGATGTCATGGTTAATAATTTGGCAAGCATGATCAACATCTAAGGTTAATCCCCAAGTGGCATGTGGAGGGAAAAGAAATATTCTAAGCCTCCTTGACATCCTTAATATTTATGTTATTGCTGCCTTCATTTAGGCCCTCTTCATTTCTAATCGCATGACAGCTGTAGCTTACTGTTCTCTCTGGCTTCAGCCTTGCCACGTCTCATCCATTCCCTCTGGCAGCTGGAGTGCTCTTTCTCAAATGCAAACCTGCTTATGTTACTCTGCTGCTTAATTGCTTCCTTGCCTTCTGGATAAAATTCAAGTTCCTTATTATGGAATACAAAGCCTGCAGGCCAATTTCTCCCTCCACATGTCTTCTCATTACCTTTTAATCCTTCAAGTGTGTGGAATTACCTTCTTTCTCTCTCTCTTTGAGACAGGGTCTTGCTCTGTTGTCCCGGCTACAGTGCAGTGACATCATCATAGCTCACTGCAACCTCAAACTTCTGGGTTCAAGCAATTCTCCTGTTCCACCCTCCTGAATAGCTGGGACTACAGGTGCATGCCACCATGCCTGGCTAATTTTTCTGTTTTTGTAGAGACGGGGTCTTGCTCTTGCTCAGGCTGGTTTCAAACTCCTGGCCTCAAGCTATACTCCTGCCTCGGCCTCCCAAAGTGCTAGGATTACAAGCATGAGCCATCACTCTTAGCCTGGAATTACTTTTGATCCTGGACTATTTATGCTCCCTGGTGCTCTCTTCCTCTCTGTTTTAAGCTGCACTTAAGCCCTACTGCATTGTCCCCTAGAAGCTTTTGTTTTCCCTGAAATTTTCTCCCCTACCAAGATAGGTTTGTGTTCTGTCTGCAGTTCTGTTGCACCTTGAGCTTATCTCAAATCCTAGCACAATTCAGTCAGTATTGTAATTGTTTTCTAGTTTACATCCTCCCCATAACTGGAGCTCATGGAGAGAACAGGTTAGATTTTATTTCTATCTATAAGTCTGGGGCGTAACACACTGTACTTGCCCCATATTGCAAATGCATGATGAATGCAGATGCTCCAACACAGAAGTGAATAATTATTTGGCACTCTGGAAAATGTAATTTCACTGCTAAGGACCATTCTGCAGAATACATCTTTTGAGTAAACTCTAAATGACTAAATAAGAGTTACTTTTAGTGAAAGCACCAAAATATGAAGAATATCTCTGATGATTTGCCCCTGGAGTTATGTTTTTGTCTTAATTTTTTTTATAGTTTCAAATTTCCCTATAAGGAGCCATACAGATTGAATTTATAATCAAAAACAAATATTTTAAAACAGCATATATTATTTTGTGTTTGCATTGTACCTTTATGACAAATGTTTGCAGAGCAAAAGAACTATTTGCTCCTCGAGTGGCTGTCAGTTGTTTTTCTCTACGGTTGAAATGATGGGTGAATTTTTTCTTCTTTCTAATTTGCAGGGGTTTTTTTATCTGTATAATTATGTAGTCCTTTTATAAGAAGAAATTTATTTGAGTATTAAAAAATTTAATAAATGACATGATCATTAATAATTTGAATAATCAAATAAACAACTCCTGTCAAGAGAATATTACATTTAATCAGATATTGTCAGGCATTGTCAAGCTACTTAAGCTGTTTGTCATTTTGAGAGCACGTGGAAAACAATATAAATATTGATGTCTACCTTTTAAAATGGAGAAAAATATGATTCGGGATATTATAAAACTGGAAAATTTGTTTTAGACCTTTTGGAAGCTCAGTATACCTTTGCACTGGGAACAGAACTTAAGTCCAGTAGTGAATTATGGAGTTGGTTTTTAATGGAATATAACTGTCTATTTTTGCTGCTAAATCTATTATCCTTTAGTACATAATACACCGGAGATTAAGATCCCATATATTCAGCAAAGGTTTACTGTGAAGCAGTAAAAATAGATTTAGTCATAATTTATACAGGTACATATTTATAGGTAGAGTATGTTTGTAAAAATGGCAATGAGAGAAATTGAGAAACCAATATTATTTTATAATATTATTCCATTTTATTTTCTTCTTTAAACCCATATGCTATGCATTTATGAAGAGTTAAAACCAAACATTTCTTCAAAATTTATTAAACAGTTAAGAGTTCCCCAATTGCATTTGGCAAGAGCTCAATCAGTTACATATAGTTATTTATTGAAAAGGAAATTAGATTTTTTTTTCGCTGTTATGCGTTTACTTTTGTAAGCAAAGTAATGTTAAGTTCTTAGAGATTTTTGCATATCATCAATTATTATAAACCAAAAATACAATTTATATATTTTTTTTTTTTAAGAGACAGTCTTGTTGTTGCCCAGGCTGGAGCCCAGTGGTGCAATTGTAACTCACTGCAGCCTCCAACTGCTAGGCTCATGCGATCCTTTTGCCTCAGCCTCCCAAGTAGCTTGCCAAGTGACATAGCTAACTAAGTCAAAGAGCTAAAATGATATTAAAAAACCAAGCGTATATTTAGTAATATTTTTATAGCAAATTCAAAGCCTATCAATTCTATGTCACTTAGAAAGACACAGGAAAATTAGAGATTGAACAGAGATCAACAAGTGTCTGTTGGTCTCACTTTTATGAACTCTGAAATCCTTTGGCTGTACTTCCAGGTGTCTGTCCCGAAAGCTAGAAACTAAAACTAATGACTTTCTATTACCAGAGCTTAGTCCCTTATAAAATTGCTATGGCCCTAGGAATTCTTGAGGGTAATTTACTGATGATAACAAGCAATGTGACTTGCAATCACTTGGTAATGTTGTTAGCAATGTGAAGCCCAGTATCCAGGAAGGGGCAATACTATCTATCTAAGTGCATTTTTCATTAAGGTAATTATAGGCAGGGCTGTTGCATCTCACAATTCCAGGAGACATTGTTCATATAGAATTCTATGTTAATGGAGCCTCCTGGAGTTGTACAATGCATTGGTCAAAACAAACAAACAAACAAACAAACAAAAAAACCCTTTCTCCTAGGGTGCAAATGTCATATTTTCCCCCTAATTTTAGCCCTTTTCCTTAGTAGTATTTCACTTCTTATGGTAAGCATTGGGATGGAAAAGTCTTGAGGAGTCTACAGACTTTGTGCTTCCACTGAGAGTTTTGACCAATAGAAGGTCCTTTCTATCATTTTCCATTTAGCACTTGGCATCTTGTAATCTTCAGTGCCTCTCCATAGGTCCTGAAGAATCTCCACTTCCCGAGATATTTCAGAACTAAGAAAATAACAAATTGACATAGCTTCTGATCAGTACCCAGCAAGTTGTCTCTACCCTGGCTGCCCATTAATACCCTGGGGTGTTTAAAAAAAATCCTTTACTGTGTTCCCATTCCTAGGATCTAACTTAACTGATCTAAGGTAGAAGGGACAAGCTATGAGCATTTTTAAAAAGCTCCCCAGATGGTTCTAATAGTAGCCTGGGTTGAGACCCATAAACCTAGGAAATAATTAAAAAGTGTCCTAAGACAAAGGTTATTACTAAGTACAGTAGTTCTGTTTGGTAGATAAGGAACATGAAAGGGCTTAAAATTGCTCTACCAAAAGAATGTAAGATCGTAAGAGATTTGACTCCTTGACTTACCTAATTTGCCTCTGTCTCCTTCATTCCTCCAAAATGGCTCTTGCCTAGGTCCACAAATACTTCCAAAGTGCCAAATCCATTAGACCATGGATTCTCAACTTTGTACATAAGAATTCTCAGGAAGTGTTTTAAAATCCAAACACCGGTCCATACCTAAGCCCAATTAAATCAGAACTTTTGTAGATGGTGCCTAGACATCTGTATTTTCTTAATGTTCTCCAGGTCATTTCAAAATGTGGCCAAGGTTTAGAAATGACTGCACTAGTCACAGTTAGTCAATATTGTACTAAACTTCTCAGCAATTTAAAAAATATTATTTTTTATTTTTTATGGATACATAATAGTTGCACATATTTATGGGGTACATGTGATATTTTGATACAAGCATACAATGTGTAATGGTCAAATCAAGGTAATGGGGATATCTATGACTTTAAACATTTTATCATTTTTTTTTGTGCTAGCAACATTCCAATTCCTTTTCATAGTTATTTTGAAATATACAATGAACTATTGTTAACAGGGTTAAAATCACCCTATTGTGCTAACAAACATTAGATCTTACTCTTTCTAACTGTATTTTTTTTTAGTCAATAACCAACCCCTCTTTAACCCCTTCTTCACTACCCTTCCCAGCTTCTGGTAACCATCATTCTACTTTCTCATGAGATCAATCTTTCTAGCTCCCACATATGAGTCAGAACACTTGATAATTGTCTCTCTGTGCCTGACTTATGTCACTTACATAATTTCTTCTAGTTTCATTCATGTTGTTGCAAATAAAAATATTTCTTTTTTATGACTGAATAATATTCCATTGTGTGTATGTGCCACATTTTCTTTATCCATTCATCCATTAGTGGTGGATATTTTTGGACACCCATTGCATTTCTTGGTGTGGATAATACCTCAGTTAGCTTTTTGCTTGATATATACCTCCAGAGATGGTCAATTTTATGCCTCAACTAGGCTAGGTTACTGTACCCAGTAACTCAGTCAAACACTAATCTTAGGTGTTGCTGTGAAGGAATAGTGTTGATGCAATCAACATCTAGAGTTAGTTGACTTTTTTTGTGTAAAGGAGATTGTCCTTGATGGTTTGGATAGACATGATCCTATAAGTTGCTTTAACAACAGTTGAAATCTTGACAGTTGTAATATGGTTATGTAAAAGAATGTTCTTGATTTTAGGAAATACATACTGAAGTATTTTGGGGTAAGGGCAAAACTGAGTTTTCCCTAAAAAGGAAGAAATTCTACCTGAGGACTTCAGGGACAACTCCTGCCCACGCGTTTCCAGCCTGCACTTCCTGATGGCCTACCCTATAGATTTAGGACCTGACCAGCCTGCTCCCAAATCATGTAAGCCCAACTCCTTGAAATAAACCTCTTCATATCTCTATCTGTCTTTCTGTCTATCTATCCATACATCCATCTATCTATACATCCATTCTCCTGGTTCTATTTTTCTGGCAGAACCCTGACATATCTCTTTTCCAAGTATGAGTCAGGACTCAGGCCCAAACCCCGGTGGGCACTTGTAAGGTTTCATGGTGGGTATCTTAAATCCCTCTCTCTTCCCCTGACTCCCACACGCCTGCCTTAAGGAAAAGTCACATATAATATCTAGTCATTCTCGTGTTTTTATTTTATGGCACCTGGAAATTTGCCCAAAGTCTCAGCTATGATATGAAGACCACTTGAACTGCTTCTCAAATGCAGAAGACTCCTAGGGCAAATCCTCTAGGCTGAGGAAATGTTTACTTTGTAGCAAACAGAAGATGAGGAAATGTGTTTTCAAAATTTTTTGGCAGGGCACTTAGAATCGTGACTTAATATCCCAGGTTTTGTCTTAGTTTGAGCCCTTGCAGAAGCAATCTTGAGGCAAGGATTTAGGTATGAGTATAGGGGAGGATGTCTCGACAGAGACCAGAGGAGAGGAGAAGAGTGAGACAGGGAAGGGAAAGTGGCAGTGGAAGGTGTATTATTGAACAAATTACCACCGTGGGCAACTTAATCCCACTGGGGAGCTCTAGGAGTCAGCGAGAATGTGCACTTGGGAATAATCCAAAGTGGGGGAGATGGGTGTTAACACACTGAATCTGTTCAGTCACTGGTTGAGAGTTGCTTTCAGGGGATGCAAATTCTCAGGCACTTCTACCCCGCAGTTTAAGTGTCAGAGGCAGCCCTCTGGCATCTGGAATCAGGCCTGAGAATGCTACTATCCCAGGGCAGAGGAGAAATGAGTGGAGTGTAGACAGGGTCTGCTAGCATGTCAAAAGTTTTCTGACCCAACATATCTAATACACACAAATTTATAATGGCATGTAAGAAACAGATTCCTTCTCTGAAGGATTAAATACTACCTTTTCCCCTTAATATTAAAAATTAAATTGTTTTCATCAATTTCCATTAGAATTATATCTTTAATAAACATAATGGTGTATTATCTGGTAAATCTTTTGAGAGTAATGTTTATAATCCAAATGCCAGGTATTCCACTATATTCTTAAAGCAGATTGAGAGATTTATCCATAATGACATGTCATCATTCATTGCAGAATAAAATACACCTTCTCTAGATGGCTCAGAATATTTATAGTTGTTAAAACAAAAACAAATACTTGGTAACAAATTCTTAACGTATGGATTGTTCTGGCTTTGATGGACATATCCACTTTCTCCAAAGTTTGGTTCCTGGGCCTCAAAGCATTTATTCCAAGAAGCAATTGCTATGATTTAAGGTCTTTAAAGCATCTTCCAAGCCTCGAGTTTGTCTTTGATGTTCTTCTGAAAAGGCATCATAAAATCTTCGAAGTCCACCTGGTAAGTAAACCTCTCCCGCCGTAGTTCCCTCTTCCTGATAAGGTCTGCCGTTGTGGGTTCAGGACTCCAAATCTTAAACAAACAGCCACACCCAGAGCAGGTATGAGTATGACAGCCAGTAAATATGCTAGTATTCAGGCAATTTTTCAATACATAGTTTATTTAAAAACTTTCTGATAGTTTCAACATAAAAACTATCAAATTTACTTCAAAATGTATTTTAACTTTTTTTTCCCCCTCTTACATGACATCAATAGTTACTCAAGCATCACAATTTCTGATGACAACTATTTGAACAACTGAGCTCAGAAATGTTCAGTTACTTTTCTGGCCAGTTACCCTCGGGCCAACTGCTATTCATTTTTAGGATGCCGAAACAGGGAAGCAAAGGAATTACAAGATCACCCACGTTTACATACCTTTATGTTGTATGTAAAAGTCAAAATTAGTTTCATAGTAGAAGGCAGGGAGAGCTGCTTATCTAGCTTAGTTTGACGGACATTGGGAAAACAACTCTTTTCCCTAAAAGATGTTTCCATCTCTTTAGTTGTAGATGTTTTAGGAGGTTAGTGAGTAAATCCAGTCTTGATTAATAGGAAATTCCCACGTGAGATGGAGGTAGAGAGTACAAAGAAGAAGGATTGGGTCTGAGAAGTGCCAAACAAAAAAAAGTCTATAGGACTTGATGGGTGACTGAATGGCTGTAGGGCATGCCATTAACTAAAGAAGACTTCAGTCTTCTGAGGAAGATGTAAGCATCAATACAGAGGTAATAATAGAGAAAACTAGATATTGACAGTTAATAGTTGGGCTTGACTGAGTTGAAAGGAGCAGGACCTGGCCAACAGGACACCCACAGTCACTATAAAAGGTAAATTCTGGACATTTGTTTGGATGATCTGCATACAAAGCATTTGAAAAATAACATTCTGAGCTTCTATCATGCTATGAAGATCTTTCTGAAGTACTTACCCTCCGTGGAGTAAATGTGGTATCCACTTTTCTGGTATAACCCCTGGTAATCAACGAATTGAGATAAACCACATTATCCTTCCGCATTTTCTTTCCTTCTGACATGGCTGGTACAGTATAAATTGAAAGTTGATCCTGGAAACAAAACCAAAAAAAAAAAAAAAAAGAAAAACCCTTATAAATCATAAAAACCTATATTCACTTTCTATTTATTATTTGATGTTCTACATCTTACTCTGAAGCCAGAGGAAAAAAATGTAAAAATGGTACTATACAAGCTATAATTTCAGGTAAAAATAGAATATTATTATAACTTTGGGTGGAGAGAGATACTTAGTTTGCCTTGTTTAACTCTGTTATTAGTAGTATCAGTGACAGATCACACAGGACTTCAAGATATCCATCCTTGACCTGTGGCCATTTCATTAATCAGAAGGATGGAATCCTATTAAAATGATAATTGTTCATACAGTAGGAGCTTTAGCTGATTGATCCTCTTTCACCTTTTGCCATCCTGACCAACATTCTCCCTATATATAATGCTGCTGTCTGCCTACAATCCTTTCCTCCTATCTACTTCCTACATTACCACCTACATGTCCCCAACCCTTTCCAATTTGATTACATTAAAGCTTTTCCTTCTTGACTTTTATCCCTTGTCCTGTGTCTACCAAGAATCTCCAGTAAATCTTCTGCTTCTCCAAAAGAAGCTTCCAGCCTAGAAATGCACTTAGGGCTTCCCTGCTAATGGCGAAGTCTTGATGTCTCAGTAATCCCCATGGGCAACAACCTCAACCTTCTGCTGGTAGTTTAGAAGTTTCTAAACCACTCTATATTACCAAGAGCAGAAAACTTGGCACATTTAAAACCTTCTACAGCCATTTTGTAGGATAGCCAAGTTACAAGTGGCTCTGTATCCCAGAGCTAAGTGGTATTCGTTAAAATTCCTATATGGGAGCAGAGCGAGAGGGTAAGGTGGGCAATGAAAGATTATGAGACCAAAATGAAGGGAAATCATGGTTTACTTCAATCAGAAGGTTACCCTTCTTCGATGTTTGGACCATCTCATCCAATCTATATAATTCAGGATCAAATATATACATATCCAATGCCAGTTCTTTTTTCAACAATTTAATGGCATTTGGCTGAACCCATTTCATTTTTGCATGAATTCTTTTTGCAATGAGCACTTTTTAGACTCTCTGGCACTTTTTAGACTCTCTCTTTGCATGAATTCTTTTGCAATGAGCACTTTTAGACTCTCATGAATTTTCTGGCTAGATATTTCTTTGAAAGTACTATCCAGTGGTGCTGAAAGTATGCATTGCACATAGTTGTGCCCATGTGTGTAATGCTATGTAAATAGTGCTGCTGTCTCCTCCCACCCCAAAAAGCTTTTAAGAAGTTCCAGTTACTAATGGGTAACCAATCTCGTTCCTTACCTCTTCTTTCTTAAATTCAATGAGTTCACTCTTCTGTTTAAGAGGTGGCTTGCCTTTCATTTTTTGATTGTCTGCTGGTTTTGGCAGATTATCTAGCTTTTCTTTAATCATACTAATTACTCTTTCATCAGCATATGCCTTTGCAATATCCATGGCAGTATGCCCTGTTGAAACATAAACATAAATTCAGGGCTACCATAAACATATTAATGATAAATCATGTAGAAAACAATCTCAGCACATCAGCCCTATGCCTGTGGTTATGAAGGTGATTATAAAAGCACATGGTATGTGTCAAGTTCACAGAGCTAGAACAGATATTCTCTAGCTGTCCCAGCTCTAAAATCCCATATGCCATTTTCTGGCATAAAAATTATTTTTTTTTCTGAAATTTTTGGACATTTCTTTAAAAGTTGGTAGGAAATATTAGATTAAATCTTAAATATCAATTTGATGTTTCTCTCCTCATATTGTGCATATTTCCCTTTGTGTGATAATTTTACATTATCCTCCTGTTTCCATTATGTAAGTGAGTAAATTCTAAAAGGGCTGGGGAAGCTGGTGGTCACAAATGCTCTATGCAGAAGGCTGGGTATTATGTTACCTGTAATAGCATCAGGCAGGACTGGTACAATACTATCTGGGGCTCAGAGGCAGTCTGACCCAGCCAGAGGTATTAAAGCTCACTCACAGCCAAAGGAAGCAATGGGTTCCACTAGAGGAAAATGATACCTCCAAATAAAGGAGCTCAAATATTTATTCAAATGTTTATTTTTTCCTTCATGCGTGATATTTATGACATAAAGTAGGCCAGATGTTTAGTTCCTAGAGTCAAGGAAGCCTCAATTCAAGAATTATTTGTCCAGCTTTAAGAGGAATACAAAATCTATTAAGTATGTGGATTATGCCAAATGTTAGGAATTAGCAGTTATAAACAGTGTGATAACCCAAGGTGTGATGTGCAAACAGGTACAAGTCTACACACTAAAGATTACTGATCCACAAGGCAGTAATTACAGAAAGTAAGTGTTTAGAAATTTTATACCAACTTAATAGAAGAATTTCCTGTCAATTGATGCTAATGACTGAAAAAAAGTTTGGCCTTGTATTTTGGAGGTTTATTTCTTTTTTTAAGTTTCATTTTTTGTAGTAAATCATTTTTATTGTATTTTACCAAAGAATCTCAGTCCATGACAGATTGCAAACATATTAATAAAGAACTGGCCCTTCAACACCAATGATTTGAGAAGCACTGGATACAAGATAAACTTCTATAACATTTAACTCAGGCTTAGGTTTGCACCAGTCACCCAGAGGAAAATGTGGTCCTGGAAGAATAGCATCAGAAGAGGTATAGACCGTAACATAAATTCTTCCTTTCTAACCCTAACCATCAATAATATCAACACATACCTTTTCTATTTTCCAGCTGGAATTTAGCTCCAATATCGAGTAGGTATTTTACAGTATCCAGCCTACAGCTTTCAATGGCTCTACTTAAAGGAGTTGAATTGTTGATTGAAACTGCATCAATTAAAGCTCCAGATTTAACAAGAAGCTCAACAATATCTTGTTGGCCTGCATGGCATGCATAATGAAGTGGAGTCCACAGAAAATTATCTGTTGCATTAACGTTAGCCCTGTAAGATGAAACAGATGCACAAACTAAAAATATTGGTTGTTTCAAGCACGGGAAGCTAAAAATGCAAAGTAAAATTTCATACAGCTTTATCAAGTTGTTAAATTGTAACCCAGGGGAGCATTAATGCTCCCCCCTTCAGCATTAAATGCTGCTTTCTTTAAAATGTCTTTAAATTTTTCTTCAAACCTTTTTCTTCTGCATTATTTGACAGTCATAACTTTATGTACACAAGGCCTGTCCAGAAAGTATCCAGCCACGTAATATGTTTTCATTACATTAACAATGGCTGGAGACTTTCCGGACAGACCTCGTATATTCATTTTGTTTGGTTTTAAAAGGCATCTTAGGAATTATGATTTTGCAAGGTTAAAATCAAAGAAAATTATAAAACTAGATCCAATGAAGGTAAAAGCTGACAGGAAATGTTAAATTATCCCATTTTGTGTCTACTTTCTCTGCATGTTATGAATTTTTAAATGAACCTTCATTATAAATTGTAAGCATTATAATGTATTATTTGAAATTTTAGTCCTTTTTAGGAACTCACTGTCCAAAAGTTCAAATTCTCATTAGATGCTTTATATTCCTCTTTATAAAATATACAAATTTGAGTCTTTCTTTGACATTAAACACTATAGAAATAACAATATTAACATCTTTTTCTCAAGTGTGCAATTACTGCACTAAGTGCTTTACACATTTTAACTTGTTTAATCTTCAAAAAACTCTGTGAGATAAGTACTGTTAGAGCCCCATTATGTAAATGAGAAAACTGAGGCACAAAAATGTTAAGAAACTTACTCAGGTTATACAAGTATGGAAGAAGAAGGAATTAAACCTGAGAGATTGTTGTAGTTAAAAAAGTTATATAAAAAATGCCATGTTTTGATATTTTAAAGATATTTATAAGTGAACCAAGGAAAAGGCTGCCCTCTTGGGAGGGGGACATTGGGTTTTAGGGGGACCAAAACATGTTTTTAGTAATTATGGCCACCATCCCACTTGTTTGAAGTTGTGGAGCTCACCACACACAAAAAAAGGTGGATTGCAAAGTGACTCCATACTGTCTAGGTAAAGCTCTGAGATCAAACTGGATTGTCCTGCCACTGACAGGTGGCCAGTGATAACCAATCAGAAGACTCTTTCTACCCCCAGAGTGAACACTTATTGGCCTTCACTGTCTGCATAATTGTTAAAGGCAAACCATCTTTGTGCACACACAATCATGTGTTCCCATTAGCATCATTTTCCATATAAGGTCTGTTTCTTGTCAATGTCAGTGATCAAGCACCTTCCTGTGCTACTAAAACTCTGGCTGGAGCTGAATGTTTCTTCAAAGGCTTCTTTTCCCTTCCTCGAAATATGAAGTCTCATGAAAATTTAAACCTCACTCAATCCAAGCGCATACCCTTTTTCAAGAAGAAACTTGACCACATCTATGTTTCCACTTGCACACGCCATCATTAGTGGTGTTTTGTAGTAATTATCCTTCATATCGACAGGTATTCCTGATTCAAATGCCTTTTTCAGAGAAGCCAGATCGCCTGCCTTGGTGATGAAATTAATATTTCCATACACCTTCCCCGGATCATCAATGTACCAGGCAGAGTCATCCTGAATGGGATGTTCTGGTGGATGATCTCGATTAAACCGACTGTTGTCAGTGACATTCTGATAGATCTCTATCATGTAATAGGGCGGCCCACCATCTTCCCGGCGTGGAAATGCCTGCTCAGGAATGACACAGATCGGGAGTGGTAAAACAAACCTGCCTTTCCTTCCCTTTTTGCCCATCCCTTTTCCCTTTCTCTTAGGCCCAAAAGATCCCAATACGAAACCCCTGCTTAAATATTTGGTTCCTTTAAAGAACTCATTCACGTTGACGCCTGCTCCCCGGATCTTTTCATGAAGTTGAGCTATGGCCATCAGCTTTTCTGAGTTTGCAAAATCTTGTCTCTCCTCCAGCGTCATCACAAAGTCTTCCTTGGTGACAGTTCCATCGGCCCTGTCCACAAGTGCAAGGGTTTCACGGAGGGGAACCTCATGTTCTGCTGACCAGTCATGTAGTCTAAGGGCCCAGATCGGATTGGGATTTTTAACTCCTGGCTTGGCCAGTTTAGCAGCAATTCTCTCTGCTCGGCGTATTTCTTTGCTTGCTGCTTTGAAGCCTCCATCCTTGGCCACAGCCCTGGGTGTTTTATGCTCTAAATTCCTCCATCTCAGGTCACATCCTAAAACATGAAGCATCATTATTAGGAATGCTGCCAAGGTATTGGCATGGTCATACAAATTACATTCATCAAACTGTTTTCTTAACTTCAAATGATTGATCAAAAGTGCATCCCAACTAGTGCAACCTCTGTGGAAAAAGCAATATGGAGATACCTCAAAGAGATACAAGTAGAACTACCATTTGATCCAGCAATCCCATTAGTGGGCATCTACCCAAAAGAACAAAAGACATTTTATAAAAAAGATATCTGCCCTCTAATGTTTATAGCAGCATATTCACAATTGCAAAGATGTGGGAACAACCCAAGTGCCCATCCATACATGAGTGGATTAATAAAATGTGGTATATGTATACCATGGAATACTATTCAGCCACAAAAACAATGGTGACCTAGCACCCCTTGTATTATCCTGGATAGAGCTGGAACCCATTCTACTAAGTGAACTATCCCAAGAATGGAAAAACAAGCACCACAAGTACTCACCATCAAATTGATTTTAACTGATCAACACTTAAGTGCACATATGGTAATAACATTCATCAGGTGTTTGGCAGATGGGAGGGTGCAGGAGGGGATGGGTATATACACATGTAATAGGTGTAGTGTGCACAGACTGGGAGATGGACATGCTTGAAGGTCTGACTCGGGTGGGGCAAGGGCAATATATGTAACCTAAACATTTGTGCCCCCATAATATGCTAAAATTAAAAAAAGTGCATCCCAAACCTAAATGTTTATAGAGATGAGCATATTTGGTTATTATAATTACAGAATTAAGCTGGGATTTTTTTTCTGTGAGCTTCACTTTGGTGAATTTTGTGGCAGACAAATTTATAATTTACAACAGGATTAGGACATTTATAAATTTTAATCTATTTATATTTATAAATTTTAATCTACTTATAAATATAGATTAATAAATAAGATTTATTCAGATAAGTTATAGATATTTGAAACACATACCATATTGGTTTACTTGTTAAGGAGACTTCATGCCCATAGGGAGAGAGCAAGAATACACTTGAATTTGGAAAGAACCTATATTCAAACTTCTTACCTAGGACCTTATAAGCTCAGAATACCTGCTTCTTCTCGAATGATTTAGACTGTAAATCTGTGTACAACCTAAAACTATATTTTATCTGTATTCTCCATTAAATTAATGTAATTTATAGTAATCTGCTGTTTTTTTGGTAAGGTTACATGGAAAACCTTCACAGAGAAAAAAGTAACTTGTGAACCAAATCTGAAAATTCCAGTATTATATCTGTGCACAAGTTAAACATTAAAATCCATTTTCCTTTTTGGTCACTTACTTAACAAAATGATGAGACCAACATTATTTGTAAATGCTCACCAACAAAATAAGCTTATCTGAACGTACCTGGAAATCCATTTAGTGCTACCAAAAAGGCTGTGTTGTCTGTAACAAGTGTCTTGAGACATTAAAAACCCATGATATGTATAAATAAGTCAGACTTATCAACACTTAAGTGCACATACAGTAATAACATTCATTGGGTGTTTGGCAGATGGGGGGAGGAGGATATGGGTATATACACACATAATAGGTGCGGTACACACAGACTGGGAGATGAAGTCAGACTGGTTGTTTTTTTTTTGACATTAATATTGGTATTGTCAAAATTAATATCTAAAACTAAAGCTGATAATTTTACTAGTGATCAAAAAACTCAAAAAGCGTATTGGGATAATAAAGATTCTAAAATTTCTATATTGGACAGTTTAAGGAACAGTAACTTATTGGGACAAGAACCCTGGCAGTGGTCTCTGCAATATTATTGCATGGCATAGTAATTCCATGGTGCAATTCCATACTAATTCCTAGTGCACTCTTTTTACTTAGCTATTTTGCTTACTCAGGGTGTCTGGGGGGTTTTATCTACCACCTCTAGAGCCAATCCTATGTTCACCCAGTTCTAAGGATCAAAGGATTTGAACCTGCTCCAGCTCACCCTCCGCTGCTTCCAGTTTCCTTCTAGTTAGAAACTTTTATGTGGATAAAAGACTCCAACAACCCAGCTTAAAGATCTAAAGGCAATTTTCCTCCCCTTTTGACTCAGGACTCTTTTGTCTCCTCCTTTATGATAGGTAAGTAAAGATCCATTCATTTTCTTTGTGATTGATGTTTCTCCATGGTAAGGATGCTCAACTTTCAGCTGGCTGGTGCTGCAGAACTCAGAGAGCCAAAGGCGACTCCCCTCTCTGCCTTTGGAGGTGGCTCCCACACTGCTCACAGGAAGTTGTAGGCCCAGGGGCCAAAAAGAAGCACTGGGAGGAAATGTGGGAAAAGAATCTAGCCAGCACAAGTGCCTTACACTTATATACGAAGAGGCTAAATCCAGGGAGTTTATTCAGAAACGAGCATTTCATCGCTAATGGTTTCTTGCTGCTCTGATTGCTTTAGAGCTAAGATTCTAAAGGTGAAAATGTAACTGAGAACACTTCTGCTGCGAAACTGGGTCATCCACATAGGATCTGGTGACGGTGGTTGTACTTCCTAACATGCTACAGAACTCAGTAGATTTTCAGACATTTGCTTTAGAAATGCAGTCTTACGATTCTTCCAGGAAAATTGATTTTTTTCGGCATCATTGGCAAGGGCTTTTTGTATGACTCGGGCTCTGGCCCTTTGATTCTCAAAGTGTTTTCTGTGATTTTATCCCAGTAACACATAAATGATAGAGTATATGCGTGCTAACATTTATCCCAATAAGATAAGTCAACATGTTAAAGTTGAAGAAGCTTGTCTGAACTTGGGCATATCTTTAGTTTTTAGAAATGCGTAATGTTAAAAATGAAATACTAGAATAAACTGCTGCTAGTGACAGACTAGAAAACAAGACCAATAAGATCGTTTGAGAAAGCAAAAATTTAAATTTGAATTTGATATATTTCTCTTTTCTCATTTGTTAAAAGGCTTTATTATATTTGGGGGATGGAAAAGTATAAATTTATAAAACTAAAAATGGATTGGTTATTACACTATTTGTTATGCGGGCATGTTAGCTTTATTATAATATTCATGGTTACAGTATGGGATCCTTGGGTTTTAGTGACTTTTAAAATTCTGTGCCTGTGTGGATGACAGAAAAACAAAACACTTTCTCTGCTCTATTATAGAGTTGCTGGACTTCAAGTTTTTGCCTATTTCCC
Source organism: Microcebus murinus (assembly GCF_040939455.1). Classification (NCBI taxonomy): domain Eukaryota; kingdom Metazoa; phylum Chordata; class Mammalia; order Primates; family Cheirogaleidae; genus Microcebus; species Microcebus murinus. The sequence continues at coordinate 21,121,656 of NC_134119.1, forward strand.
ATAAACTGGGAAAAAACAAAGTTTAGCAAAATGTAGTTCCATCTCTAACAAAGAGTGAAAAAACTTTTAATGTACATTAATTAACATGTAATTAATAACAAATTGATCTCTATCATTAAACTGAATTAGCTAATATTTTCATTTTAAGGAACTCATTAAGCTATACATAATATAGTTTATATTTCTAAGTTAATAGTTATTAAAAGCTATAATAAAATCTAAAATAATACATAATGCTTATATTTCAAATTTTCCATGAAAATTTTCATTATATTTCATGTTTCTCCCCAATATATTTCCCCCAATAATTGCAAATTATCCAGAAAAGTTACCTTTGTACATGAGTATTTTTAAAAAATAAATAATTAAAAATGCAAAGTAAAGCAAATGGTTTTCAGTGTTTGTCCTTTTCTAGGGTTGATGCTGGCATTTTTTTAAATAAGGAATTTAATAAATTATAAGCAATTGAATAATTGGCTGACTTATGAACAATCCCCTTTGGATTTTTAACAATAACTTATAAAATTTGGAGAAATAGATTTTCATCACTTTTAAGCCCAGATTCATGATTTAATAGAATGTAGTGCCAGACAAAAATTTCAATTTTCTTTCTACATATAAATGAGGTTTGACTATAGGAAAAAATAAGCAACTAACAAGTAACAGGCTCAAATTCTCTGCTTATCTGTGACACAGGCAGGTCATAAATACTTTAAAGCACAAAGCTGCTAGACAATTTTTACCTCGCTGAGCTATATATTTACAGCAATCTGCAAAACCACCCATGGCAGCGTAGTGAAGTGGTGTGTTCCCATTCATTGCAATCAGACCCATGTCTCCACTGTAGGCAAAAAGAAGCTTCAATATCTGCAAAATAAATAGTGGATATTATAGAGGAATAGGAATATGCATTTACTGAATGAAGACTGGCACCTAGATCTGTGCTATCCAGTATATTATCCATTAGCCACATGTGGCCATTGAAAATTCAAATTGAAATAAATTAAATTAAAAAATTAAAAGTTTAGTTCTCTTGTTTCACTAGCCACATTTAAAGTACTCAAAAGCCACGTGTGGTTACTGTATTGTGTTGTGTTGTATAACACAAATGTAGAACATTTCCATTATCACCAAAAGTTCTATTAAACAGTATTGATCTAGAATATAAAAAAACTCTATACTCAGCTGAGGCACTACCATTTTGGTTAGGGTAGGCAATTTAAGAAAGCATCAGAGAATGTTAAATAACATCAGAAGAGCAAATTCTTTACCAAATGTGGTTTCTATTGCCATGTATACTTTCATTGCAGGGAAGACAGTCAGTGACAAAAATGAAAATAATCATATTAAAACTCAAATAAAACTGAGTAAAGAAATTTTAGAGGAAATACAAAATTTTGAAAAATAGGATAGTATTAATTCCTATTTTGTTTCTGCAATGCCACTTTATGAGATATTCTTTGCTGACATGTCCAGATAATCAGAATATTTAAAATTTAATATTTAAAATGTAGGCATATCATTAGATATATACAAACATCATAGAGATAAGAGTATGAGGGCATTGCTCTCCCCACAATTAGACCATATCACATTTAGAAGATTCTAATAATACATGATGAAAGCAGAAAATAGGATAGTCTCAGTTGGTAGAAATTTTCAATTGTCATAGTTCAGTATACGGAAAAGTATTATTAGTAATATTAAATAAATAAATTAGCAAACACATGAAACTAAATAAAGAGCTGGAATATGTTTTTAAAGATATAACTGTAGAATTATTGAGTGAAACCAAGATGAAAACAACACAGGTAACTCAGAAAAAAATTCTCCCTTAGTATAACCTACTTGATATATAAAAATTTGGGGAAAAGGAGAGAAAGGTTTTAGCAACAAATTTTAAAGCACAGAGCAAATTATTACATCAAAAAAGCCTCCTTTAGCAGCAAAATGAGCAGCATGATGTCTCTCATTGTCAAATGTATTCACTTCACCTCCTCTTTCCAATATGCCTCGAACTAGTTCCAACACCCCTTCTCTTGACGCTTCCATTAAAGCCGTGCGGCCTGTGGCCTGGACGTGAAACAGATCAAATGCTATTTATACCTGCATATTAAGTAAGATATTCAGTATAAATATAGAATGAATCCAATTGACCTTAGCTTTACACTTACAAGTTTAGTTCTCTACATTTTTCTTAGTTTTATGTAACAAAGAGGAACAACAGTTAAACAAGTACAGAGTCAAGGTCAAGCTGCATGCCACTGTGAGAATATCATGTTAAAAAAATGCATTTCTTGCCAAGAAAGCAGAGCAAAGATGGAGAAAAAGGGAAAGAATATGAAAACAATATAAAGTTAAGTCACAGGTGTTCACTAATGAGAAGAAAATCTATGTACAGTGTGTAGAAAGGACAATTACAAGAAAAGAAAACTCAATAAAATTAGGAGAGAGAACAAAATGGATCAGAGAAACAGCAGAACTATATATTTTCTTTTCAAGAAGAAAAATTTTTTATTAGGCATCACTGATACCTTTTTTACTATTTCCTATAATAATACTTTGACATTATATATAATAAATACCAATTTTCCAAACATCATTAGGAAATAGACTATAGAATCATGACAATATAAAGACAATGAATCTTCAAGCATTCTGAGTCAAAATGAAAATTCTATAAGCTAACAGGACAAATGTTACCATATTTAAATGCAAAAATTATATAATTACTCTGTAATTGAAAAAAGAAATATTTATAATCACAGGAATAATCATACTGGGTTCATAGCATTGGGATTGGCTCCTTTTTCCAATAATGTCAGGCACAGTTCCCTGATATCATGTGCTTCTTCACAAGCTTGAAGGAATACTGGTTTTCCTTCATAGGAATAATTGTTGACATCTGCACCATGTTTGAGGGCAATCAGAGCACAGCGATAATGCCGTTTAGTAGGTAAAATGCAGTAAAACAAAATACCTGCAGAAAAATGGAATCCCCAAAGAGTATTTAATTCACAGTCCATATACATTTGAATCTGATAGGAAGGAAAATTGATTATTTAAACATCCAAATTTAGCCAAAGATGGTAGCACAAAGGCCTATCTGTCTTGGTTTTCTCCCTGAAACCAATTAAAACACCAAGACATCAAAAAAAAAAAAAAAAAAAAAACCAAAAAAAAAACAACAACAACAACAACAAAAAAACCCTTCATTTTTGATAGAGTTAGAAAAGTGACAACCAAATGTGATAGGGCCTGGTTTAGGGAAGAACTAGAGTGCTGATGTGTGAGTCTTCGTCAACCCTCAATATTTGGCATTTGCAGTCCACACCCCAAGTGTCCCTTCTTAGAATATGCAGGGCTGTGTGTGCCAAAGCGCTCATGGTAGGTCCCTGGGTCCCGTCTAAAACTGAAGAATGGCAAAAGAAATGGTACTGAATGATGAAATGTGCAGACCAGCCATGTCTGTAAGATGCAGGCTGTCAGTATAGTAGCAATGAGATGAGAAACTAGACAGCAAGGGGCTCTGCCATTTTGGCAAATCATTTGGTTCCAATGAAAAGAGAAATCCACATTCCCAGGACCTGTATACCACACAGACCCTCAACATAATTCATGTCAAAATGTACTACACATTAGGGATATTGTTATAATCTTAGGGCAGAGTACTGGTAAGAAAGTCCTGGGCAAACAATAGTCAGACTCCAAACTGACTTTGTAATTAGCTTACTCCAAAAAGAGGATTTATTCAAAGAGGAACAGTAAAAAAAAGAAACCAGCATATGACCTATGAAAAAGATACTGCAAGAAAAAGAAAAAGGAAACTGGATAATGAAAACCAGGCAAAAAGTACATACTAGAAAAACTAGATCAATGAGAATCATTGACTGATCCATTTCCATGATAGCAAAGTAATTAAATATAACATGTTCTAAAATAAAAGTGCAAAGACAGACCAAGTAGAAGAAAAAGATGAAATCGAGTCAGTAGAACTCAGGAAAGAAATGGTAGAAAAATAAAATCACTAAGGAAATATTAATAAAATTCAAACTGGAAGCACTAAAAAGGAGAGCAGACACTGCCAAAACCATGGTGAGGAACATGGAGGGAAAACTTGAAAAATTAAGAAATTAAGAAAAATTTAATTTAAATGATGGAAGAGTTTAAAATGATCTATAGTGGTAAAGAAAATTTAAGATATATGCAACTGGTGTTCAATAATAAAAGACCAAGTGAAACAGAAAAAGCTATATAGCGATATAACAGAAAAAAATGTTCTTGAAGTGAAATCCTGAATCTAAAGATTAAAAGGGCACACTGGGTCTTAGGAAAAGTTGATTAAGAACAATCAAGACACACCTAGGTAAAGAGAGTATCCAGTGAGCATCCAGGCAAAAATTCAACTATTCTGAATAAATGAAAAAGTCAGGCTGCCCTCAAGAATTTATCACTGTAACATTCAATGCTAGAAAATAATTAAAGGATCTCTACAATGTTACTTGGGGAAGAAAATAGGAAATTTTTATACCCAATCAAATTGTTCATATAATATAAAAGTGACAAACATATGTAAGTTTAAGAATGCAAGAAGTTAGGGAGATAAGCCCAAAGAAGTGAGCCAAACTACTTGGTGGTAAAAGTGAGTCTCCCAAGAGATCAACAGAGAATATGAGACTAACTGAACAGATAGATGCTGAATCTCTTCAACCATAGAACTAAAGCTAAATCACCATAGTAATTTTAGATACAGAAAAGAACATTGTAATTCATAATAACATAAAAATAATAATGTAATTTAACAAAAATTTGGAGGGAAGGGGAAGGAAGGACAGACTGTATGAGCATTTGATTTTCTCATCTTTTACTGCTGCAGACTGAAATATTGTTTAAAGCAGATAAGGAGATAAAGTAAATGACAGGCACATATTATTTAAAAGGATGAAGGGATCATTGAAAGAACTAAGTGATTGTAATTGACTTTAAAATTGGGTGGTGGAAGGAAGGTAGAAGAGGTGAGAAGAGTTACTGTCCTAATCTCATCTTTCATAGTAAAGAATCAGTGAATACTGTTTAAGGTGCTAACTCAATAAACAGAGGTTTAAGGGTAGGTAAAGCTACCAAGATAATCATTACCAAGATAAAAGAATTAAGAAACAGACCATTAATTTTAGAGAATACAACTAACAGGAAAATACATACAGCGAAATAAAGCAAAGAATTCTATGAGTCATATAGGATAATATTTTTCCATATATTTTTATATATGAAATATATTGCCCCTTCATGCCATAAAATAAATGGCAGTTCTGAAGCCAAGCATATGGGACATCTGGATAAATATAAATTGGATAAATTCCACCACTAAAATCAAAAATACAATTTATATAAAAATCAAAACCTAAATATGTTTCATATAAGCAGATGTACCTAAAATAGTTACTCTGAACAGTTTTTTTTAAAAAAGATGATCAAGGACATAATTGAAAATAGAAAAATAGATTTTGTTGAATGCTTTTTCTGCATCTATTGAGATGATCGTATGGTCTTTGTTTTTGCTTCTGTGTATGTGGTGAAATACATTTATTGATTCATGTATATTGAACCATTCTTGCATCTCTGGGATGAAGCTCACTTGGTCCTGGTGGATCATTATTATTATTATTATTATTATTATTATTATTATTATTATTTGTGTGTGCTGTTGAATTCAGTTTGCTACTATTTTATTGAAGATTTTTGGATCTATATCCATAAGGGATATTGGTCAGTGGTTTTCTGTTTTTCTTGTGTCCTTTCCCAAGTTTCATATCAAGGTGATACTGGCTTCATAGAACGAGTTTGAGAGGATTCCCTCCTTTTCAATATTACGGAATAATTTCTGTATTATGGGTACCAGGTTTTCTTTGTAGGTCTGATAGAATTTGGGTGTGATCAATCTAGTCCAGGGCTTTTTTCGTTGAGAGAATTTTTATTACTGTTTTGATCTATTAGTTATTGGCCTGTTCAGGAGCTCTATTTGTTCCTGATTGAGACTTAGAAGGTTGTGTTTCCAGGAACTTGTCCATTTCCTCTACATTCTCTAGGTTATATGCATAGAGATTTACATAGTATTCATGGATAATGTTTTGTATTTCTGGGGTATCAGTTGTAATGTCACCTTTTTCGTTTCTGCTTGAGTTTATGTGGGTCTTTTCTGTTCTGTTCTTGGTTTATCTAGCAAGAGGTCTGTCAATTTTGTTTATCTTTTCAAAGAATCAACTTTTTGTTTTGTTAATCCTTTGAATTGTTTCTTTTTGTTTTCCAATTAATTTAGTTTTGCTCTCACCTTCATTATTTTTTTTTTCTTCTGCTGGCTTTGGATTTGGTTTGTTCTTCCTTTTCTAGTTCCTTAAGGTATGATATTAGGTTGTTAATTTGTGATCTTTCTGTCTTTTCGATGTCAGCATTTAAGGCTGTGAATTTTCCCCTGAAGTATGCTTTTGCTGTGTCCCATAGATTTTGATAGCTTGTGTCCTCCTTGTCGTTAAGTTCAAAGAATTTTTTGATTTCCATTTAATTTCATTCTCAACCCAATAGTCATTCAGCAGCAGGTTGTTTAATTTCCATGACTTTGTGTAGGTTTGAATGTTTCTCTTGGAATTGATTTCTTGTTTTATTTCACTGTGGTCTGAGAAGGTACAGTATGATTTCAATTTTTTTGAATTTGTTGAGACATGTTTTGTGGCCTAAGATATGATCCATCTTGGACAATGTCCCATGTGATACTGAGAAGAATGTGTATTCTGTAGTTTTGGGGTAGAACATTCTGTAAATATCTTTTAGGTATATTGATTTAGAATTTGGTTTAAGTCCATTGTTTATTTATTTTCTGCTTTGATGATTTGTCAAGCTCTGACCATGGGGTGCTGAGGTCTCTGGCAGTTATGATGGTGCTATTTATTTCTTTGCTTACCTTTAATAAAATTTGCTTTATGAATCTTGGAGCTCCTGTGCTGCAACATATATATTTAGGATTGTTATGTCTTCTTGTTGACTTGCTCCCTTTATCATTATATAATGAGCCTCTTTTTCTTTATCTTTGTTGGCTTAAAGTCAATTTTATCTGATATAAGAATGGCTACATCTGCTTTCTTTTGATGTCCATTTGCATGGAATTTTTTTCCATCCTTTCATGTTGAGTCCATGTGCTTTCTGTGGTTTAGATGTATTTCCAGAAAGAAGATAATTGGACTATGTTTTTTCATCCATTCAGTCAACCTATGTCTTTTGAGAAGAGCATTCAATCCGTTAACGTTAACTGATAGCGTTGATATGTGGGATGTTCGTCTGTTCACCCTGTTGGGTAGTCGCTTATTGCTTTGTTTTACCTCTTGTTCTATTGTTTTATAAGGGTTGTGAGTTTTGGAGATTAAGGTGATTTTACACTGGTGTGTATCTGTCTGTTGTGCTGATTTGTGTATAATATTGTTCTGAGTATTTTGTATGGGGCAGGTTTGGTCATGGAAAATTTCCTCAGTGTTTGCTTGTCTGGAAAGACTTAATTTCTCCATCGATTATGAAACTTGGTTTTGTAGGATACAAAATTCTAGACTGGCATTTGTTCTGTTTAAGTCAATTGAAGATGGGGCCCCTATCCTTTTTGGCTTGTAAGGTTTCCACTGAGAATCTGTCTGCAGTTAGCCTGATGCTTATAGCTTGCTGCTTGCAGAATCTTCTCCTTCATTTTGACTTTGGACAGGTTGATTACTATGTGTCTTGGAGATAACTTATTTGCTATGAATCTTCCTGGTGTTTGATGTCCATCTCGTATCTGTACATCTGAATTTCTGGCAATACCAGGGAAGTTTTCCTCAATAATTTCCTCTAATAGGTTTTCCATGCTAGACATCAGTCTAGGCAAATAACTTATGACTAAGAACCCAGTGGCAATCATGACAACAGCAAAAAGTAATAAATGGGGTTTGATTAAACTAAAAAGCTTCTACATAGCTAAGAAAATAATCAACAGAGCAAACAGACAATGTACAGAATGGGAGAAAAAATTCACAAGCTATACATCTGATAAAGGGCTAATACCAAGAATTTACAAAGAACTCAAGCAAATCAGCAAGAAAGAAACAAATAACCCAATTAAAAAGTGGGCAAAATACATTAATAGAAGCCTCAAAAGAAGAAAGACAAATGGCCAATAAACATGCAAAAAAAAATGCTCAATGTCACTAATCATCAGGGAAATGCAAATTAAAACCACAATGAGATATCACCTTACCCCAATTATTATAGAGTAGCTTTAGTTAAAAAGTCCAAAAACAATAGATGCTGGCATGGATGCAAAGAGAAGGAAATGCTTATACACTGTTGATGGGACTGTAAATTATTAATAGTATAACCAGTATGGAAAACCATATGGAGATTCCTCAAAGAACTAAAAGTAGATCCAACAATACCACTATTGGGTTATCTATCCAAAGGAAAAGAAGACTTTCATCACGAAGACACCTGCACTCAAATGTTTATAGCAGCATAATTCACAATTGCAAAGATGTGGAATCAATCCAACTGCCTATCAATTCATGAGTAGATTAATAAAATGTGGTATACGTATACCATGGAGTACTTACTGCTCAGGCATAAAAAAGATGAATTAATATCTTTTGCAACAATCTGTATGGAACTAGAGACCATTCTCCTAAGTGAAATATTTCAAGAATGGAAAAACAAACACCACATGTACTTACTATTAAATTGGAACCAACCAATGAGCACACATGTGCACAGGGGGAAGTAAAACTCCATGGAAATCAATCAAGGTGAGGAAGGGGAGGGGAGAGGCAAAAACCTATCTAATGGACACAATGAACACTATTTGGGTGATAGGCACACTTATAGTTGTGACTCGAACATTACAAAAGCAATCCATATAACAAAAACATTTGTACCCCCTTAAAATTTTGAAATAAAACAAAAAGAAAAATAGAAATCCAAGGATAGAGCAAGACACAACACATAATAATGGACCAAAACAACGATGACAATGGGAAATGGGTGCTATAAGAAACCAGTCTGGCTTAACTCTTAAGGAGAATAATTTCAGACACTGTAAATTCCTTAGGACAACATACAGGAAAGAACATATTGGCTTAGAGCTTTATCTTCTCCATATTTTGGAATGCTGTTCAAAGAGAAAGTATAGCTTAGCTTTAGCATATCTCACATCCTTCTAAAGATCATTTAACCATTTGCTTATCAATGTCAGCCACCAGAAAATAGGATGTTGGTGGCAGAGAGACTACTGTGGAGTAAGCACATCAGTTTGCCCAGTGGCAGCCAAACTGAGGACTGTGTGAGGTAAGCCAGGCTCAAGGATGTAGGGAAGAGACAATGCCTTCTGCAGTGGGCACACCATGGGCTGCAGAGTCAAGGCCATCAGCAGCAGCACTAACAAGGTTATGTGTAAAACAAGATTTTATATTTGTTTCAAGTTTTGTATTTTCAGTTATTCTCATGTGATGTGTCTAATTATTTTCTCAAACATTCATCTTCCAGAACTTTGATAGGTTTACTATCAATTTGAATGAGCATAGATATTAACCATACAGCTGTTGCATTTGCTACAAATATTTATTTGACCTTATTTCTAATTTTTTTTAATTTATAATTTTAGACTTCTATGCTATAGAATTTCTCAATCTGTTTTCTTTGTGATTTATACCTCTGTTTCAAACTCAAGAAGTTAGACTTTTCTCCATTTCAATGTTTCCCAAAGTTTTGTTCCACAAAACTCCAAGAATATAGTATGCCATAAGGTAAAAACTATTTTGTGGTCAAATAAACATGGAAAATGTTGCCATCTTTGGTCCCACAATATGAAAGAAACTTGTCTAAATTTGTCTTAGCCAGTGTTTCTCTCCTGAATTCAACAGTGGAAATAATTTTGCACATAATATTTCTCAACATCCAGTGATTCAGTGGTCCATGGAACATACTTTGGGAAATGGTATTCCACAAGGCTTGGGAGGCTATTGTTTTTCCGGGATCTAACATTTTAAAATCCATTTGACCGTTAAATGCACCTGAAGTTTATTTTGTTATGTGGTGCCATTAAATAAATAATTCTCCCTTTTCTTGGTCCTCTACTTTTGTTTTAATCAAGTCATCTATCAAATATCAAGTCTACAGGGATTTATACAAGTAGATTTTACTCCTGTCAGAAAACATTAGCATTACAAAATGTGATTTATTTCTCCAATGTGGGGCTGATGTTAATGGTTTTGTACTTGTAGCAACTCTTTAGGACAACTCATTAAACCTACCAATTTATATTAAGCTTGGTGGTAATTACCTTAGTGATTTTTATTAATCTGTTAACTCTTGCCTGAATCTCAAGTTATTTGGGCAAGAAGCTCTCAGACCATGGTCTTGGCATTAGAGAGGTGCAGAGGGTGTGGAAATACAGCTATTTCACCTGAATAATTGTTGAAAGGCCACATCCAGAGTTTGCAATTGTATTTCCAAAAACATTTAAAAATGACCCTAGAAAGTTGAAGTTTATGGCAGAATCAACCTTAGTCTTTTCAGGCTTCCAAGTATAACTTCTTTCTACATCAGACTGCTGTTGAAACAAAATCCTTTTGGAATCCTAAGTGTAGTACTGCCCAAAGTTCTAAAATGTAAAAAAGAATAATAAATGCTCTACCTCTTCTCTTGTTCTAAACAAGAGTTTATATTTTATAATGGATGATTATGATTATGGTAATATCAGTATGTCTAACGTCAAAGGTTCTCCACATTTAAAAGAAACCACCAAACACAGAACAATCGAATTCTATGAGCAAGCTCTAAAAACTGGTTTCCTTAAGTTATACCTATCTCATTTTCAAATTATGAAAAGAGAGTATCCTTAAGTATAGGAGTGAGAATTTGGCCTTTCACTTAAAACTGTGAATAACTCACTTTTAAAGCTGGAAAACAAACAAAAAAAGTCCATTTTATTGATTTCTGGCTACAAAGTGAATTGCAATCTCTTGGATAGAATTTTAGAATATTTACCTTTTCCTTCATTATCAACTATAGTCATATCCGCCTTTGCCTTAGCTAATACTTCCATTGACAGTTCATGGCCCAGTTCTGCAGCCCTCATTGTGGGAGTACAGCCCTTCCGGTCTTGCACATCAGGGTGAGCACCCAGCTCAAGGAGAAAGCTGACCATATCAATGTCATTGGAAACCGAGGCCAAGTGCAGAGCACTGAGTCCATCGATGGGGTCTGTGAAATTGATTAGTTGAGGGTATCCAAGCTTGGTCAGCTTCTCTATCTGCTTCCTGTCCTTGTTCCGAACACACTGAAGAACTTTGTAGATCTGCAAGTTCTCAAGTCTCTTATCTGCTAAAGCCATGCTTGAACAGCTTCTTAAAAGCCTTTTCTAGACCAAAACAAAAACTATAGTGGCAGGGGGGGAAAAATAGCACAACACAAAGTTAATTTTATCATCTTTATTTTGATTAAATTAGAATATTTTAAAACTTCCCTAAAAAGAGAGGCTGTTTCTTAGGAAACATTATCATTATTATTTATTTGCAACTGATTTTAGAAAGTAAGAATTACATATAAATATGAAATAAATTTAGTTGGCATAAAGTTACAGTAATTCCAAATAAATCTTTCATCATAATTAATACTAGTTTACTAGGTGGTTTCCTTGCTATCTCGTTTAACCTTCCCTCCTTGCCATGGTTTTCCCATTTCACCCATGAGGAAAGTGAGGTTAAGTAATTTGCCAAGGTAAGGATTTGAGCTCCCTTCTACCTGACTCCATACCAGCATGTCCCCTACAATATAGAGACCATACAGATTTTAGTGGTTTAAACATACTGTAAAAATGTATAGAATCTACTGGGCTCTGTGAATTCCAAAGATGTGATGAATGATTTCTATGTCATTTTAAGTGGGAATTAGGTAGTTAAATGGTTGAGAGACAATGGTAAATTTTCATAAACAATCCCACTGTTAAATTGTTATGGATATTCTAATATGTAATTTTATCTCCTTTTATTGTTTATGAAAAAATCATCTTTTGGATTGAGTAGTACGTCACACCACCTTGTTTTTCTTCACTTTTTATGAGAAAAGAACCTCATTATCCTACAGGAAATCCAATCCAGGTCATTTGGATGGGGCTGTCCCTTCTGTCCCCTGCCAGAGAAAGAGGTCCATCACCTAGGCTTGGCCCTTTTGAGTGAACCGTTCCTCTCAAGCATATGCTCAAAAGGAACATCAGTCAATCAGTACCCTATGGGGCTCTCTGCCAGAACTAAGTGGGAAAACTATTTCTGCTGAAGTTGTTAAGCTGTAGGATGTGGGGCTGGGGCTGCAGGAAGCTCTTTTGGTTATCACAAAGACAGCCCATGTTTGAAAGATGAAGAGAGACTCAGACTGATGGCATTGGTTGCACCCTGGATTTTGCAGTGCCAACAGCCAGCCACCATTATATCTTCAGGGTTGCATGAGTAAATATATCCTTTTCCCCACCTTATTTTAGCATAAGCGAGTTAGCTAGGTTTCCATCATTTCCAATGAAAAGATTCTGTCTTACTACAAAATCTGAAACTAGGCACCATCTTTTCTCCACCACAAACCTGCTCCCCAACCTACATTCTCTCTACAGCAGTGAGTTGCACTGTTGATCTCTTCTTCCTCCTTGAAATATGTCTCTGTAGGCAACCATAATATCCCCGTTGCCCGCTTCCCTCGGACACTACGGCCCATTCCCCCTCAGTCTCCTTGGCTGGTTCCCCCTCTCTGGCAGAAGGCTAACTGCTGGGTGCCCAGGGCTGGGTCCTCAGTGTTCTTCTCTATATTTCCTCACCCTCCCCTAGTGACTCATCCCATCTCAAGACCTTCAGCCTGGTTTTCAGCTTCTGATTGCTCACTCTTAAATTTGTGCAGCCATCTCTGACTCTTCCCAGAACTCAAAAGTTATATATCCAGCTACCTACTCTTTATTCTCCCTTGGATGTCTAAGGGAGACATTTACGAGGTAGTGAATGTTGAACACAGAACTGTTGACACCACCCTGACATTCTCCATTCCCCTGCCCCCTTCTAATAATGACATTGACGTCCATCCACCTGCTCAGATGAGAACACTAGGAGTTACCCTTTCATTCTTTCATTCCCTCACAGATACCCTCAACTCTTTAAATCCATCAGCAACAACTCTACCTCCAGCATATACCCTAACATCACTCCCGTGTTACTCTCCTAGGCCAAATCATGGCCACAGCCTTCTTCTTGTCTCACTGCTTCCATAACAATCATTCTCTTGACAATCAACAATTGCCAGAAAATATTTTTAAAATGTACGTCATATATATAAGATCAGACAAATTTCTAGCCCTTAACATTTTATTTTTTTAATTTTAAATTAAAATTTTTTTTTAATTGGCAGGGTCTCGCTGTTGCCCAGGCTAGACTGCAGTGGCACAATCACAGCCCACTGTAGCTTTGCACTCTGGGGCTCAAGCGATCCTCCCACCTCAGTCCCCCAAGTGGCTAGGACTAAATGCATGCCTGGCTCCTCAGTGTTTCAGTATAAATGTTTTGAAACATAAAGTGCATGTTGAACACCCATATATCCAGCAATGAGGTCCTACCATTATAATGCTTTCCTTGCTTTATCACATATCTATCCATCCCTCTAGCTGCCCATTAATCCATCCTCTATTTTTTGGTCCATTTCGAAGTAAATTGCAGACACATTCCAATATGCATACCCTTAACTCGAGTTCAACATTTGTTTAAGTTCTTTCGTTATTTTTGGTCTTTTGAATACATAATAAATGTACAATTATTAAATATACCCTTCCATGAGTTTTGACAAATGCATACACCTATGCAATCCAAACCTCTATCAAAATACAGGACTTTTCCTTCATGCCAGAAAGTTCTCCCCAGGTTATCTATCCATTGTAATTAGAATAAACCCAAACTGCTCACTACATTCTCTTAAGGACTTTTTCTCTATCCTTCTGACCTCACTTTACCCCAATCTCTCCGGATTTAGTCATATCCAGCCATACTGGCCTTCTTTCTGTTTATTAACAAAAGTTCATGCCTGCCTCTGCACTTTTTGTTCCTTCTGCCTGTAGTGCTCTTCCCCCAGAATTTCCATGGGTCAGCATTTTCCAAATTGCAACCACCATGTTACTTCTTCCTCTTGTTTTATTTTCTCTATAGCACTTATTATCTGAAAACATTTTATACAGATAAATAGAGAGATGGAGATATACTAAATTTGTGCATTGTGTGTCTCCCCCACTAGAATATAGCCTTCATGGAGCAGAAGCCTTATGATTACACCATTATTTCTGTCACTTGGGTCCTGACATACAAGGCATTCAATAAATGTTTACTCAAAAATGATGACTGAAAGTTAACAGGATTGAGGGAAAGAATAAAAAGAAAGAAAAAAACCCCAAACTCACAGGTTTCTGGCTTAAGCAACTATATACCTGTATCTGCGATGGGGCACTCAGGATGGGGTCCAGATTGGGCAGGTGGTGTAGACGGTTAATGTTAGGGCAAGCTGAGTTAGAATCCACCAGGCAATAGGGACCGTAAATCACCATGTAAGGAGAGTGCTCTAAGCCTGGGCTACAGGAAGTTAAGAGTTTTTTGGTGGTTGCAGGGCAGACTGAGACTAAAAGAAGTCAAGAAGGAGAGAGTCCACCAATGTCAAATGCATGCTATTGTGTTGTTCTTTGGTCTGCCTAGTTTTTCTTTGTGCTCCCATCTTTGCTACTGGGTCATACAGGCCCATGATATAGGCTGATGGCTTCAATGTCCTGTTTGTTGTAGCCCCTTTCTTCCCTTCTAATCTGTTTATAATGTGTGGTGGACTAGGAAACCAGGTAACTCAGCTTGTTAGAATCATGTATTTGAATAGGCTCTCAGTACAGCTGTGAGGCTGCCTCAGGTTCATCCACTTGGCCTTTTGCTGCTTGGTGACATTTATTTTAGCTGCTATTTATGGCTTGTTTTTAGTATTATCAACCATATTCTGGTTAGGTGCAGGGTCATCATACTGCATACATATGTACATCACATAGGGAATAGGGTAAGATGCTCCCAAATAGCTCATTGATTATATTGAATTGGTACCACCTCATTTGTGTGAACAGGGACTTCCTGACCAGAGACATCAAAGTTGTCTCTGATAGTATCCATCTCTAACAAAGAGTTAGCAGCATGTGCCATTTTCCTATCAAGCTACAGTGATCAATTTAGTAGTCTGTTTACTATGGAGTGCATCCCTCCCACTAAAGGCCTGAAATGCTAGGTAGACAGTGGTACCCTCTTCACAGCCCTTTACAACCAACTGACCAAGAGCTCACTCCACTGGAGGAAATCACAAACATCCTGCCCTCCAGTCCCGGGTTCCTTGTAAACTGCACAGCATATATGATCTCCAGAGGGTCGCTGCATATACACACACCTGTACTTTTCCTCAGCACAGCCCTGGGCCACCTTGGGCCCAACTAACCGAGCCAGCCATCTTATAGTGACAATCTCAAAGGTAGTGGAATAGAACAGAATGTTTTGACTTGAGGTCCAGGCTTGGCATCTGCATCCTCTGAAATTATTAATATAGGAAAATCTGTGAGTATGTGTGTGCGTGTCCAGGTGCTATTTTGCTCTGTGGGGAGAGACTCGTAGAGCTCATCAAATTCTCAGAGGAGTCTGTCAGACAAGGGAGGTTTACTAGAAAGAGGAAGCAGGCAGCCAAGCTTGATACAGGGGAAAGAGTGTAGATCTCAGATGGGGAAATTTGTTATAATCCTTCCTTCCCAGCATCATTATTTACACATACTAGTTGGGTAAATATGGACAGGTCACCTACCTAGTTTGTACCTCAGTTTCTTCATCTGTGAAATGGGGATAAAATAGTACTCACTTCATGGACTTGTGCGAAGAAGGAATGAGCTCATCCGGGCGAAGTATCTAGCCAAGTACCTCCATACACGCTCGCTATGAATAAATCTACCTTCTGTGGGTTTCAGCTCCCTCATAAGCGATGGTTTACATTTTGGGGGTTCTCTATTGTGCTTTTCAGTTTTAAGTCTCAGAAAAATCTGGAGAGGAGAGGAGTGGATAGAGATGTAATGTCAAGGGAAAGGCCAGGTGCAAGGACCAAGGTGCCCATGGCACTTACCTGTTAGTAGTCTGGGCGATCAGGAGCCGCGGATCTCCCAGCACTATGCTCCCGGTCTCCGGGGATGCCTGGGGGCGGCCCTGGCTCTCGTCCTCTGCCTCTTGGCGTTGGCCCCAGCCGCGACCTTGGCCTCACAGGCCCGGCTGGGGCGCCCAGGCATGAATGGTGTCCTTTTGGGCAGAGCAGGCGAGCCTGCGCGTGAGGCAGCAGGGAAGGGGCGTGTGTGTCCGTTGGCCCCGGGTTCACGGAAGGTGAGCGCGCGGGCAGGTGAGCACAGGGGGCGGGGTAGGAGCTGCTGAGACTGGGCTGATTGTGAGTTCAGGCCACGCAAGGCCCGGCTGCCTGGGCAACTGGCCCGTGCACGGCTGGGCGGGGTCAGCTCCGCTTCCGCCCCGCCCCTCCCCGCCTCCAACCCTGCCAGGTGGCCAGGCCCAGGTTGGACGCTGGAGGTGGGCTCGGCGCGCCCGGGACGGGACGGTGGACCCGAGCGGGGCCAGAGCGTGGAATGCAGAGGTCCGCAGGATTCCACCCTTCTCCCACCTCCCGCCGTCAGTCAAAATATAATTTAATTAGAAAAGTAAAGTTGCATATGATAATAAAATTAGAATATGCAATAAAATAGTATAGAAAGAAAAATTAAATGAAAAATACGATAAATTATAAAATAAAACGAAAAGTGAGTCTACTCACAACTGCTGTAGATTTTTGTAAATCTTCAAAGAAATTTCCTTTCCTTGTTCTAGGATGTATACATGCTTTAAAAAAATATTTATCCACACACGGGAGCAAATACAAAGGTGCAAATACAAATTAACACCCCACCATCTCTGTCCACAGACACGTTTTTTGGAGGCAAATTCTGAAAGCTTTTGTTTGCTTATGTGAAGCGTGTATGCTTTTTAAAGCAGTGCGTAATCGCTTCTAATTTCTCACGCCAACCTATCCTATCTTCTACTCAGAGATTGTCTAAAAATATTATTGAGGACTATTTCATGCACGCACAAAGAGTACTGTAAATATATGGAAAGTGCAAAGAATATAAAGCATATCATGGCTATAGAAAAAGAAGGCTGGGGAAAAAAAACAGAAAACAAACAAAAAGAAGACTGTACTGCTGGACCCCTGTGTATTTCTTCCCAATGTAGTATCCTCCCCTTCCTGTTTCCAGAGGTAACCCTTATACTGACTTTTGTACTTGTCATCTCTAGCCTCCTAAAAATGTGTTGCTTCATACGAATGCACCCCTATAATAATTCATGTTTAGTATTGCATGTTTTGAGAATTTATAAAAATGGGGTGGAATGGAGTGTATTGTCTGGACAACTTTTTTCCTTTGAATATCTTAACTTTGAAATATATCTTTGTTGATATGTTTAATTAGGGATACTTTTATCCTGACAGCTGTATGCTATTCCATTGTATTACTCTTCTATATCCCTTTTAAATCAATTCTACTATCATCATCCCAATGGACATTGGGATGTTTCCAGAATTTGCTATTAAAAGCAATACTGCTATGATCATGTTTGTACATTTCTTTAGGTGCAAAAATTCAATAGTTTATCTAGGGTATATACCTAGGAGTGAAATTTCTAGGTCATAGGTGATGTACAACCTAAAGATAACAACAACTTGTTTTCCACATGTGTATAGCAATTTGGATGCCTGCCTCAGCAGTGTCTTAGCCAAAATTTGGTTTTGTCACACTTGAAGCTTTATGCCAATCTAGTGAGTATAAATGGTTTTTCATGATTTTACTTCACCTGCTCTGATTACTAATTATTAGTCTGAAAGGTTGACTCCTTGAAGATATTTGAGTATAATTCTATTGCCAAACTACAGTGTTCACACTCAAGTGCTTACCACATAACTCTCTCAGATTACTTTAACAAAAATCAGGACACCATTTCTTGAATTACTGTTTCTCAGTCTAGACGAAGCCTCACAGTTGAGTTTGGTTTATTAACCTAATGCAGTGTGGCAATGATGAACAAATCACTCAGGTTACTGGGGTCATCAAGGAAATAGGCATAACAATGGTATGAGCTCCCTCTTGGGTCTGGTGGACAAATGGGGTTGATTCTCAGAGAATGCTTCTGTGGATGAACAGTGTTATTGCAGGTTGTCAGTGTACAATTTACAATGATAATTTTCTTCATTTTATAGACAAAGTTGATGTCAATGGCAGCCTTGTTTAATTCTGGAGAAAGTTCCTAAAGTTATTTGAGAATCTGGTAGATTTTGGAGAAAACACATCTTAGAAGACTGATGGGAATAAATTAATATTATATAAACTAGGCTTGGATTATATCAGAACTATTGGCACACAGATTTTGAGTAGAAGTTGGGTAAACATTTGTTGCTTGAGATCTTGGAGATAAGCAAAGTAGTCTGACTCACTCTTCTAACTTGGTTTTAGGGAATTTTTTTTTTGAGGAAGGAGTACTCTCTGAGTTTTGTGAAACTCTCTTTGATTTTGTAATCAAGTAGCTGAAAAGTAACTTAGTAATAGAAAAATACATTTAATTTCCATTTTTTTAACCTAGGGAGGCTACTGAAGTAGTTATTGCTGAGCTATTTAAATACCAGCTTCAGGCTACTGAGAAGGCAGGCATGGTATAGGTAAAATTGTAGAAATCCCAATTAGTATATAGACAAAACCTTTCCCCTCTTTTTCATTAGAGGTCTTGAAAATACTGCAAAGCTTTCTTAACTTGAACTTTGCCATTTTTGCCCTTAGCTATTTGGCAGTAGAGTTGTCAGAACTTGGGCAACACAAAGAAAAAATAGGAGGAAAGGGTATTAAATATCCTACTTCTCAAAACAAAGCTAATTGAGAGGGAATGAAAACTTTATGTAGCTCTCACCAACATAAGCTATCAGGTTATTAAGTATGAAATGTCCGATATCCTTAAGTACTAAGTTAGATAGTTGATATCTCTGACATTTCATTTTGACACTTCTTGTTTTATTTTTATTGTGAGGGAACATCCTTATTCTTTCAAAAACATGGATTGGCTTGTGATTATCTGTCAAATTTATTTTTAGAGCAATGTTTGTGAAACCCTGGATAAGTCAAAAATTTGTGTTATTTTTTAATATGACTCCTGTCATGGAGCCAATGCAACGCAGTGAACTCAAAATATCAAAGAAGTGTTTGGGAAAGAAGTGGCTAATGAACACACGGTACATTGAAGGCTTGAGAAGTTCCATTCTGGTGATTTTAATCTTGAAAATAAGCCACGTGGGCAACCTGAGACCAAGGTGGGTAATGATGAGCTGAAAGCTATAGTGGAAGCGAATCCATCTCAACCTACACGCGAATTAGCAGCAAGGTTTGATGTTACTATTCCAACAATATTGGAACATTTGAAACAAATGGGCAAGGTAAAGAAGCTGGATAGATGGGTTCTGCATGAGTTAAACAACTGTCAGAAGAGAAATGGTCTCAAAGCTTGCCTTTCTCTTCTGTTACTACATAAAGGCAAATCATTTCTACACCATATTGTTATGTGTGGTGAAAAATGGATTCTTTTTGACAATTGCAAGTGTTCGGCACAATGGTTGGATGAAGATGAAGTGCCGAAACACAATCCAAAGCCGAATATTCATCAAAAAAGGTAATGATGTCTGGTAGTCCAGCACTAGTATTATCAACTACAGCATCAGGAAAGCTGGTGAATCCATTACAGTGGATGTCTGCTGCAACCAACTGGATGAAATGATGAGCATGATTGTGATTAGGCAGCCCAGATTGGTCAATATAGACAGGCCAATCCTCTTGCAAAACAAAGCTGGAACACATATTGCACAAACAACCCTGATCAAATTACAGCAGCTGGACTTGGGAACGCTCTGTCATCCACCATATTCATCAGACCTTGTGTTGACTGATTCCCACTTCTTCCAGGCTTTGGACCACTTCTTGCAAGGAAAAATATTCAATTCTCAACAAGCTGTGGAAAACACTTTTGCAATTTCATCACGACTCACACTCCACGCTTCTTCGCTGCTAGCATAAACAAGTTACCATTTAGATGACAAAACTGTGTGGATAGTTTAGGCACATACTTTGATTAATTGCACTGCTTCTTGGTTGAGATACTATAAACTACGCTTTTGATTTGAAATCAGACATTTCATATTTAATGACCTAAATATGATATAGACTGAAGTGTTGGCTAAATTCTCTACAAGTAATCTAACTTGTGTTTCTATCTTTGCCTGGTGTTAAGCAAAGTTTTGTCTTTAACTGTTCAAAGGAATTGCAAATTTAATACTTCCTACATAGGCATTCTGAAAAACACATGGTGAATCAAAGTAATTCTATTGAATTACTCACACATTTTTTATAAAAATTGTCATTAAATCCCAGCAAGAAACTGCATTAGCTACCAGAAGCTCTTAAATTCTTATTTACTGACCTAAAAGGCAGGCCATGGAGTAGTTGTTCCATAGCAGCAACTATATTAATTGATTTAAATTAGAAGTTAATTGATATGAATTACTAACTGGTATGCCAGTGGGTGATAACATATTTAATTGGAAATAAAATTTGCCCCATCATTATAGAATTTTTCATAAGATTGAGGTAAAGATAGTAGAATTTTCTTGTTGTTTATTACCACAATTATAATATTTACAAAATACATCTGTTATAATGCCCACATTTGCATATTTTTTTCCCCTCTAAGAATAACAAAATCTCTCAGGGTACTTTATGTTAGGGGAAAGTCTATTTGCCATTTATACAGCACAGTGATTTAGAACTTGATTTATTGTGCAAGTACATGATGAATTGATAACAGATATTTAGTTTTCTTTCCAAAAGAGAAATGAAAACAAGTCAAATAACTTGGAAATGGGAAATAAGTTAGTTGACAATGTAGAGCATTACTTAGCACTTCTACTAAGAACTTATTTTAGCTCTTTTATATTGTAACAATTACAAAAGAGCTCTTGAATGAATGAATGTTGAACAACTATTCAATTTTACAAAAATGTTCACCTCATCTTTGGAAAGCTTCATATTAGTAGCTTTTCATTTTATACTTGGTTTTTATAAGATTATTAGTGTGGAACTGGAGGGATGAGAGTATTAAATATATAGAACAGGGTTACTTTGGAGGGGACACAGGGGAGGATTTGCACATAATTAAATCCCATTTCAACTAACTTTAAGGGATTTTCACATTTGTTTAATTAGTTTCACTAACTATTGTTTCCTAAAACTGCATTGCAAGTGAAAAGAACATATTGCCATGATAATAGAGCTGTATTAAATTTGATCTGTATCTGTAACTACGTATAAAAATATAAGACCTTACAGCCTTTACTCAGAATCATACTTTATATTATTAATACTTATGACTGACTCTGAAATACATAGTTCATAAAATTAAATGATCTGTTTATATGATAGAAATTAAGAATTATCTAACTTAAAGCCCAAAGAGAGAGGTGTTAGAGCAGCGGTCCCAACCTTTTTGGCACCAGAGACGGGTTTCATGGAAGATGGAGAGGGAGGGACAGTGACTGGCCAGGGGCGGAGCTTAGGTGGTCATGCGTGCTGGTCCCTAACAGGCCTTGGACCTGGACCAGGCTGCAGCCCAGGGCTTGGGGACAGCAGTGTTAGAGAACCTAGTCCAGTTCTTTTATTGTTCAGTTGAGGAGATTGTAAGTTAGAAACATGAAGTGATTTGTTCAAAGGCATGAAGGTAACTGGTATCAGATCTAAAACCAGAAAGCAGAACAAGGTTTAGGAAACATATTCATTATGAAATCTAACTGTTGTAATTGTTATTATTATTGGGGGAAAAAAGAATAAAAAAATACATTGAAGATGAAATGGGAATTGACAATTATATAAAATAATTATTTCATATGGCTCACTTATACACACAATTCAGGCAAAAGTCAGCTTTGCTGTTTCCTCCTAAATTAAATGGATGTTTAATACTAGTTTGCCATTGCATAGAAGTTAGAACAGAAAACGCTATAGGATCTCATTGCTTCCTCTCATTTAAAAACATTAATCCACTGAGTTAAGCAGTATCTTTGGTGCTTGTTCTGTTTCCTGTAAGGGTTCTACAGAAGGCTGCTTTCACACAAAAAATCAAATCCATCCCCTTCACACCTTCACAACCTCTCATGCAAATCTTCCCCAAATTCCTGCTTGGCATTCCCCAAAGGAAGGTCCTGGACCAGGTGTGACTTCACCTCTAATTATTCTTTACTGCCTCTGCATGTGGTTTTCCTCATTATACTGTCATTAGCATGAGGAAAGGGCTCCTGTTGCCTGGGCAACCAGAAGTAGCACATTCAGATGCCTATTGACTGCAACCCTACTTGTCGCTTTCCTATAATGCTCTTGGATGCTATCACTTTTATGACCAAAAGAATGCAGTCCTTTCTCCAGTTCTGCCTCTGGTAATGGGGTATGAACCATGTGGCTACTTTTCCACATTTCTTGATGCACTGTGTAAGGTCACCTGGGAATGGCGAAATACAGACAGCTGGGGCTTGGCTGGCTCTTCACTCAGGAAGTGGAAACCTATGGATATTAGATGCAAGAGGAAAAAACTCACAATTTATGAAGATCACTCTGCCCTTCTTGAATTATGTAAATGATATTAGTTTTACTTAGTTATCTTGTTTCCCTAGTTACTGAAAGAAATCTAGTGTTTAACATTTTAATGTTTTTTAAAAAATCTTAATATTGTGAAAGGGTTACCTCCATATATTATCTTTGATAGATATCTTTAAGTATTTTTCATATAATAAGAAAGAAATTTAAATAAAATATTTTACATTTTAAACAGTTTCTTCTTCAGTGATTGAAGCAGAAAACAAAGTGCTTAATATTTTAGAGTGGTATTTCTCAAACTTTAATATGCACAAGAATTATCTGGGGATCTTGTTGAGTTATAAGTTCTGCTGATCTGAGATGGGGATTGACATTCTCCATTTCTTACAGGCTCTGGGTAACACCATTGCTGTCCAAGGATGTCACTTTGAGTAGCAAGATTTTAATTCATTATAGTAGTTATCAGGAAATATAAATGGTAACTTAATAGTGGAATACTGACCAAACATCATAGTTTTGTTTCATGAACTGTAGCTGACTACCTGCTCTTGAGGTATTAACCCTTTGTAAAGATATGAAAAAAACTTTGTAACTCTAACTTCTGGACACTCTTGTTGAATTGTTGAGAACTCTAATGACCTTTTCCATTTCTCAGCAGATGGTCCTCCTTCGTTCATTTACACCTATGGCTGTAGACTTTTTTTGGGGGGATTTACTGATTCAGAAAAAAAGCATATTAATATTTATGGCACTTGGGTAGGCACAATTAAGAATAGAGTAACTAAAATTTGAGAATAATCTAATGATGAAATAGGAAAAAACTTTACAAATAACCAAAGCAAGTAAAATACAGAATGTGATCAATGTAACAAGTAAATTATTGACAAAGTGTTATGGTAAAGAGAGAAACCACAGCTGGCTGGAAGCATAGACTTCACAGTGGTCTTTGGCTGAATAGTAAAGGCTGCTCCTCTTGGACCATTCTGAGACCAGCAGAACCAATGGCCAGTTTTTGCCACAAGGGTAAAAATGCTTGTGTTTGGTTGGCTAATGCATTTTGAAGAAACATTTTTCAGTTTAATTCTTGAGAACATTTTGATGCCTCTAAATATTTCGAGCTCCAAAGGCATTTCAACAAGTTTTAGTGCTCTGCCATCAAATAGCACGTTTATTCTCTTCAAGGCTGAGCTTTTAGAATTATAGAATCTATTTTTCTTGAGGCTGTAATGTCCTAACACTTGCATTTTGGAAGCATTACGACTCTTCATGCCTCCTGGGCATTTCTGCTTGTTTATGAGAATTTCATTGTTATTCATGTGTAGATGGCTGTTTGAATGCCCTAGAAAGAACACAACATAAAAATAATGATTACATAATTCATGCCATCCCTAATTAACTATGTTTTATTTTCTATGAGCTACAGATGTTATATTACTCATAACAGTCTGTTCACGTATTATTTATGACACACAAATAGGATGTTTGTTAACTTGAAACACTTAACAAATTCTGTGTGTCTCTTTAAATTAAAAAAGTGGGTATTGGGGCAAATTAACCATGTGTCTTTGATTTTCTATATTCTGATGCTTTGACATCTGAGGCTTTGCTGACATTGGAGGGACTGCTCCTGACAGGGTTTACTAATTCCTAGAGATAGTAAGTAAACTCTCCTGTTTGTTCACTTTTCAAATGCAAAACAACCAACCCAGGGCCACAATACCCAATCACCTCCTTTATCAGGTCCTCACAATCCAGGCACTATCCACCTGCTCTAGTCTCCCCAGGCCCAGGTACCAGACAACTAGGGACAAGCCTTATGCCCAAGATACCATTTTTACACCATAAATGCATATATATTTCACAATAAGCATGAGAAAAACTTGGGAAGAATAAATGTCAAGCTTTGAACAGCATCAACCTCAAGGGCAAGGGATTAGAGAACAGATTTTGACTTCTTCCTTTTATAGAAGATATTTTTAAAATGTGAGAATATAGTAGACTTTAATCTGTTATTTTCAAATTTTAAAAAGTATACAGGCAACCAGTAAAATGAATTTACTTGAAAACATACTTCACAACTTTGTAATTATTCTCATAATTCCTCCAGAGTTTCAGTTTCCTTTCTAGAATAAAATAACAGAAGTAAAACCAAAATTTTCTGTTTGTCATTAGGCTTCTGAAATGATAAAAGGTGTGAATTTGAGGGGGAAGAGGAGTGTATATATGGTGCCTAACAAGTAAGCATGTGGAATTCCTCCCTATATTCTCATTTCAAATGAATGCTCTGTGTAATGGGAGGGGGACAACTGTTTGTGTGTGTGTGCGTGTGCGTGTGTGTTTAATTCAAGAGGCATAAATTGTAAGTAAATAAATACTATCTTAAAAGCTTTTCATGGCACTCTTTTGAAAGACATATGTGAGAGTTCTATATATTGGCTCATTTTATTATTTCAAAATATTAAGGGGGTGTGAATGTTTTTATTAGAAAGATAGCTTTCGTAATGCTTGAGTCAGGGCTGTAAGTGTGCCTATCACCCGAATAGTGTTCATTGCATTATATTAGCTTTTTTTCTCCCTTCTGGGATATTTGCTTTTAAAGAAGGTTTTAGGAAATAAGGCACTTGAATCAGGAATTGCAAAAAGTAAGGACACAGAATACTGAGCCAGGAAAATGATTCAAATAATTTAATGAGAACCTTAATTTTTTTTGGAAAGTAAGATATCTTGAAGATTAACGGAGGTCTAGGCCATTTTTACCCTTTAAGGCTTCTAGTATATTAAAAAAAAAAGAATGAAGAAATGACCAAACTGGGTTAAACATTTGGGTATATTTGCCATGTTTATTTTCAAGGATTTGGGGGCATCATTTTCAGCCCTTGAGCTTCCTTCTGTGACTGTCCATGTAAATTTAAGTGGAGCTCACATCAGTAATATGAGATCCACCATAAATGTGAGTCCTCACTAATTCCTCCACCATTGAGAAACAGTCACATCAGGTGGAAGCAGAAAGTTCAACACACCATGTGTAATTGTTACCAAAAGTTCTGCACTTGTCCCTGTGGCTACATCAGAAAAACAAGGACAAGTAGTTTCAGGAAAAGGAAACAGAAGTTTATTAATCTGCCAGCAAATGAGGAGTACGGCAGACCCTCATCTTAAAGTACCATAGTCCTAACTATAAGTGGAAATGCAGAGCTTTTAAAGGGGGAGGTTCAGCTTCAGGCTATTGCTATTTATCTATAGTTGATGGTTCTGATCCACTCCATCTCTTGTGAAGACAGTCATGGCCTCTGCCTGGAAATTCTGTTGAGCTATCTCCTGAGGTACAAAAAACAAAGAACACTCCCCTGCCTCTTGATTACTGACCTTGGGCAGGGATGTGGGTTTTAATTCCCAAGAAGAGGGTGGGTGTTTAAAGAGACAACTCATAAATCATTTTTCCCATTTTCAGGATGTTTTCTCTGTTACATGTTCATGCTTAGGAAATGTTGCCACATATCCGTTTCCATATTTGTTATGATAAGGAGGAAAATTTTATCTCATTTTCCTGAAGTAATAAATAAGTTTAAAAATGAAATGAAATAAAACACTTTTACCTGTTGGGATAGCTAAGAGCAATAGCCTACAGAGAACCTGCAGATTTTTCTTTCACAGATAAGCTATAAGCTTTCTTTTCACAGCCTGTGGGGAGGAGTGGTATCAAGGCAGTGCACTGAGGAAGTGATGAATGCATAAAATAGTTTCACTTTTTAAAACATTTGCCCATGCTGTTTATGTGTCTCTAGCGTACTCAATCCTACTAAACTGATATGCACCTAATAAATGGCTATTGACTGAAAAGATAAATGAACAAATATATGATGCAATTTGGAGGAGGGGAGTGCAATAGAAAAAAGCCCAAACTCTGTAAAACCATTTTAAAAGGTTTATTCTGCATTGCATATGTGTGATCATGGCCTGGAAAGCCACGCCCAAGATACTTTGATCAGGTGGTCTCGCCACGGTTGGGTTACAGTTTGGTTTTATACATTTTGGGGAGACAGGTATTATACATTTAGTCATAAATCAATACGTGGAATACATATATTGGTTTGGCCCAAAAAGGCAGGATATCTCCATGTGGGGAATTACCAGTTATAAGTGGATTTAAAGATTCTTCAATTTGTAATTGGTTAAAGAAATGAAGTTTTGTCTAAAGGCTTGGAATGTTTTAAGTTAAGGACATCTTTTAATCAGAGAAAGTCATTGGATATAGACTCATGAGATCTGTTAAGTAAATGATGACCTGCAGGTGTGATTTAAGCTTTGCCTGGCATAGCCTTAGGCCTGTTAATGAGTTACAAAGGATATCTCCAAGAAGGGAGGGGGCATGGTGATTCATGTCTAACCTCCCTTCTCATGGCTAGCAACTCAGCGTTAGGGTATTTCTGAGGTCCCCTTGGCCAAGAGGGGGTCCATTCCATTGGCTGGTGGGGGGGACGGCACTTAAGATTTTATTTTAGTTCACAATGGAATCATATGATTAGCTATCCAAGAGAACTAAAAATCCATATTAGAGTAGATTATTAAAATATTATTTTAAGTATAGTATACGTGTAGGGAGTTCTTTGTTCCTATTGGTTATCAAGGCAAGCTGCATTAATTATCATCACAGACCAACAGATGAGCATGAGGGTGGTGCAATTCATTCTTTCCCATCATTAAATGCTTCTGTTTCTCTCATTACTTATTTAGACACCAATATGGTCATATATATCCATGTTCTAGATACAATGTCGGGTGATCTGTGATATATGAAACTGTGGCTCTTTTCAATCAAACCTAATGGGAAAATGTAACACTCATAATATAGAAAATTATTCACCTTGATTAAAAGTATTTCAATGGACTAAAATGTGGGTTATATTTAACAAAACCATGTGCCATTATTACCATTATTGCAATATAAAATGAAACATATAGATCAAAGTTGTAATGTGAATAAATTTCAGTTTGATCTAACAATATTTAAGTATTTAATTTCTAATGCATTTCTCTTAACATTAAAAAAAATCTATAACATGCTATGTGCTGCAGATTCCTGAAACAATGAAACATAGACTTGACCTTGAATTGCCTGGGGTTTGATAGGGGAGACACAAGTAAATACACAATCACAATACAAAATTATTGCTATGCTTAGGAGTATGAACAAAACAATATGAACTCACAGCAGTGGTGGAGATGTATTTTATCTGTGGTCACCCGGAAAGCTTTCATTAAAAAGGAGAGATTTTAGTTTGAACTTAAAAAAATTATTTTGAACCTGCTTTGGAGTTTACCTGGTAAAAAAGAAAGGAAATGAATGAATGCATAAGTAAGTGTCCTGCCCATGAGAAACAGCAAGGACAAAGGAAGGGAGGAATTGAAAAACAAGGCATCACAGCAGACTCACTGTGTGATAGCTGCAAATAGAATACTAACCATGTATTGTTCTTTAATGTCAAATTACTGACCAGCCATATGGCATCTTTTAGACTTGTTTTAAATGTAGTTTCAAATAGAAGCAACTGAATTATATTTCAACTTACTTGCTTATTTCTGAAGGACGAACCTACTGTTTTTAATCTCTTGGTGTAAAGCAAACAAATACTTTTGCATCAATAACTATTCTGTTGGTGTAATCTGCATGTCCAAAAATAGCACCAAATCAAACAGTTTGATTCCTCAATTGCGTTAAAGAGTTCTCATTTGGATTTTTTTTTTCCCAAAACACATCTAAGTAAATATTGAAACAAACAAGCATAGTATACTTTTAGGACTACGAGACATTCTGAGTGATGGCCAATGAGGTATAGAAAGAGGTATAGAAATAGATGTTGCCCAGGCCAAGTGAATTGGCTCACACTTGTAATCCCAGCATTTTGGGGAGGCCAAAGCCAGAGAATCACTTGAGCTCAGGAGTTGGAGACCAGCCTGAGAAAGATAGCAAGAACTTATCTTTACAAAAAATAAGAAAAATTAGCCAGGTGTAGTGGCACATATGCCTGTAGTCCCAGCTCTGAGGAGGCTGAGGTGGGTGGATAGTTTAAGTTCAGGGATTAGAGGCTGCAGTGAGTTATGATCATGCTACTGCTTTTCAGCCTGGGGACAGAGCAAGATCCCGTCTCTAAAAAGAAAAAAAGAAAGAAAGGGTGGGGAGAGAAATAGATGTTGCCAGAACAAGATTTCTGAATCTATTTATTTGTTTTTTTCTTTTTTATTTCAAAGTAGCATGAGGATACAAATGATTTTGGTTATAAGAATTGCTTTTGTAATACTTGAGTCAGGGTTATAAGTATGCCTGCCCATCACCCAGATAGTGTTCATAGTAACCGTTAAGTAGGTGTTTGCCCAATCCCCTCCACCCCCTTCCTCCTGATTGGTTTCCATTGCGTTATACTTCCCTCTATGCACACGTGTGCTCATCAGTTAGTTCCAATTTAATAGTGAGCACATGTGGTATTTGTTTTTCTGTTCTTTAGATACTTCACTTAGGATAATGGTCTCCAGTTCCATCCATATTGTTGCAAATGGTATTAGGTCATCCTTCTTCATGGCTGAGTAGTATTCCATGGTATACATATACCACTCAAGCCACAAGCACACACAGCCTGACTTCTTGAACTCCAACCTGTATGTTCTACACATGACTGTCTCTTTTATCTGCTATTTTTTGTTTGTTTGTTTGTTTGTTTGTTTGCATCAATACAAAAAAAAGTACAGGATCAAGTAGGCAGCTCTGCTAACTTTGAGGGGCACTCTCCTGTGTTTTGGGGACAGGAGGCTATAGACTGGCCTAGGGTAGCCTTGGCTGGGCAGTTAGGCTCTGCTCTACATGTGCTCACATCCTCTAGCAGTCTGGTTGGGGCTTGTTCCCAAGGTGCTGGCAGGACTCCAATAGAGAGAGAGTAGAAGTGACAGCTCCCTTGGAAGCCAGATGCAGGCTTGTCCTGCTAACATGTCCTATTGGCTTAACCAAGTCCAAAGGCCAGCTCAGATTCAGAAAGTGGGGACGTAGATGCCACCACCCCCTGAGGGGAGGAGTTATAGAGTCACATTGCAAAGACCATGGACAGTTAAAGTATTCAAACACATTGGCAATGGGTGTTCCATGTGCTACTACTCGAAATTCAAATCCTTTTGCCTTAACGCCCCCCCACCACCACCCCTGTGTCTCATGCCCTCTGGGTTTCTCGGGGGCTTGAGCATTTTTCATGAAAAGGAGGAGTATTTTCATCACTTAAGAAAAGGTGGAATGAAGTCTATAGTGCAGCAATTAATTTGGGGACTCTGACAGTGTGGTGTTCTATGACTTGATGTCAGTATTTCCACTTTGATGTTTTGAGATTGTTTCAACTTGGGGATTATTAAAAATGTTTACATACCAATTTATGAATTTTGCAAGAGTTTGTGCAATTCAGACCAAAGAAAAAATTTTGGAGAAAATTTATATTTATTCACATTTGTATTTTATATTTGTGTGTACAATACGCTAGTATAACATGATGTAAGAAAGATGGATTTTATACAGCTACTGATAGGTTTTATTATAGTCATGCCCATTTTCAGTAATTGCTATTTTTCTCAGAATGATTAATTTATGTATCTGAGAATTGTGAGCACATAAACACAGTCCTAGCATTTTCCAGTTTTCTGTAAGCATTCTACAGTGAAATAAATCTAGCTGTAAAGAATATAACCCCTAGGAATAAAGTCTTTCCAAATATATTTGCCTAAATTTGCCGACTTACTTCAGAAACATACATCTCATTTAAAAATAAATCTGGGATTAGCTCTTTTAAAACTTGTCAAGACTAACAATGACATGAAATCATAGTGTTTCATAGAGACGTTATTAATTAAAATTGCTAGGGATCAAAATTTGAGATAAAAAAATATCCAGTATGTATGCATCAGTCATTTATGTCTTTTCTTATTCAGTAAACCATTAACATATAAAGTAAAATGAATTCTAACAGTTCTTAAGTACTTTAACAGTGCCACTCGATTACATTTCAGTAAGTCTGGAGATATTTATTGAGATAATTATCACATATAATAAAAATGAGAAAAAATTATTTGCCTTAATAAGTTATCTCCTTTGAGGTCAATATCTATTAGGTGTTATTATGAAATGGAAATTTTTAAACAATTATGGTATCTTAAATTATTAAAACTGAATTTAAATAATTAGGTAATTGATCATCTTTATTATAATGTATTTCAGTTGGTGGTCTCTAACGACACTTAACTAATACATGAGTGCTATTCATCATTTATTTCTAAATGAAATTTTTGCTCTACTCGCAGTGGCACCTGGCTACTAACTAAAGATAAATTAAGTAAACGCAGTGGAAAAGAATGAGAATCTATAGAAAATATAGTCTAGACAAATTATAGTCATGTAATTTCATAACTGCATGAAGATCTTTTGTTCAACAACAGATGCATATCCTCAAATGGTTATAATGGAGCTCACAAATTTCTGTTGCCTAGTGATGTCATAACACCCATAACGTCGTAGCACAAAGCTATGTTTACGCGTTTGTGGTGATGCTGGTATAAACAAACCTACTGCACTACCAGTCATATAAAAGTATAGCACATGAAAATATGTATAGTAAGTAATATATTTGATAATGATAATAAACAACTATGCTACTGGATTATGTATTTACTATACTATATTTTTATTGTTATTTTAGAGTGTACTCCTACTTATGAAAAAAAGTTAACTGTAAAACAGCCTCAGGCAGGTCCTTCACGAGGCATTCCTGAAGAAAGCATTGTTATCATAGGAGGCGACAGCTCTATGCATGTTATTGTTCCTAAAACCACCAGTGAGACAATATGTGGGGGTGGAAGACAGTGATATTGATGGTCTTGACCTTTGTGTAGGTCTAGGTTAATGTGTGTGTTTGAGTCTCTGGTTTTAACAAAAGAGTTTAAAAAATAAAAATAGAAAAAAGCTTATACAATAAGCATATGAGGAATGAAAATATATTTGTAGAGTTGTATGATGTGTTTGTGTTTTAAGCTAAGTAATATTACAAAAAAAGTTAAAAAATTATAAAGTAAGTTATAGTAAGCTAAGGTTAACTTATTACTGAAGCAAGAAAAAAAAATTTATAAATTTAGTGTAGCCTAAGTGTAGAGTGTTTATAAAATCTTTAGTGAAGGCCCAGGATGTTATATAATAATTGTATAGTAAAGTCCTTCACATTCACTTTCCACTCATTTACTGACTCACCCAGAGCAACTTCCAGTTCTGTAAGAGCTTTTCATAGTAAGTGCCCTATACAGGTGTAGCATTTTTTATCTTATATATGGTATTTTTACTGTACCCTTTCTATGTTTAAATATGTTTAGATACACAAATACCACTGTGCTACAATTGCCTATAGTATGCAGTATAATAAAATGCTGTACAGGTTTGCAGTTTTGGAACATCAGACCATACAATATAGCTAGGTGTGTAGTAGGCTGTCTGAGCTAGGTTTGTATAAGTACACGCTATGATGTTTGCACAGCAACAAAATCACCAGGAGATATATTTCTCAGAAGGTAGTCCCACCTTTAAGTGACATGTGATTGTGACTATATGAATAAGGATATCTATTTTCTGATTCCCACATATTTTAAATTGTGTTTTCATATAGTATCTCATTTAATCAACATAGCCACCCATTAGTCAGTTCAGGAAAGTTTTACTAGACAAACTGTAGACTTGTAAGTTTATATGCTCAAGTTCGGAGCCAGTTTGTGGTGAACCTAGCATGTTACCTGCCCCAAAGCCCTTGCTCTTTCTACCAAGACAGTACTGACATTTGGTCCCCTTTGTGTATACTCCTGGGAGAGCTTAGCCACTGCCAGGGATGATGGAGGTAGAGGAAGGAACTCAAAGGACACATATGGAATAATTTCCAGCTTTGAAAAATGGCCATAGAAAGGGAAGGCTCAGCTTTCAGATACTTCTTTCCAGCAGGAAATGGGTCTAATCTCTGTTTGACTGGAGTCATAAAAAAATCTAGAAAAGTAAAGCATATAGATTTCAAATCCTATATTAAACTTCACCCTGGCAATGTAAAGCCTACATTTTATTTCACATAAAATAATGACTAATTAATAATATTAATGTTATTGATTATGAAAAATGTATTCTCTTATTATCTCTTGTGAGTATATTAAATTATTGTTTAGCAAATATGTATTTACTCATTACATCCATGGAAGGAGTGTTCTTCTTTGCCCTACTGATGTTGGGCTTAGTCATTTGACTTTCTTTGGACAATGGAATGTAACCCAGAGTGACA
Source organism: Microcebus murinus (assembly GCF_040939455.1). Lineage (NCBI taxonomy): Eukaryota > Metazoa > Chordata > Mammalia > Primates > Cheirogaleidae > Microcebus > Microcebus murinus. The sequence continues at coordinate 21,154,788 of NC_134119.1, forward strand.
ATGTTCTGACTCCAAGCCTACACCTTAAAAGTCAATGCAAGTGTCCCTATGTCCTTCTCGTGTCCTGGCTATCCATCACCACAAGAAGATCATGCCAGTCCAAGGAAGATGAGGGACCTATGCACCAGGCATTGGACCCAACCTGCAGCAGCTGAATCTCAGCAACCCACAGTGAAATCATTGGTGATAAGCCTAGTATGTAGAATTCTAAGAAAACCAGACTAAGTTATTAATCTGAGTGAAGTACATGACTCTCCTTCACTCACCTGTGGTTCGCTGAGCTCTTCTGAGCATGAAAACAAGTACCTACATTATGTTTTGCCAAGATTTTTCTGGCAACAAGGTGTAGGGCATGGGGCCAAGACTTCAAATGGAGTCCATTTCTCTAGCTCCCATAGAAGAGGAAAAACATGATTTTAGTTTGGTGCTAGGACTTTGAGCACGCGTGAAGCAATATGTAGAAGGAATGGAGCTTTGTGGAGAACTCAGGGTTAGAAATTTAGAGGTCAATTGCTTAATGCCCAAAGGAAATACTGAACCTGAACCTCTGGTAATATAGCTGTCACCTAGTTGAGGAGTCTCCCATAAAAACAATCACACAATAAATATTCTGCTATTGTTTTCTGTTGTCTTTACTCTGGTCTCTTAATAGGAACCTTCAGGTGAGGCTTTCGGTTCATTGTTGTGTTTTCGTAAAAGTATTTGAATGGCTTTCTTAAGAATTAACTGCATTTCAGCATCAAGTGAATCACTGGCTCATCTAGTTCTAGACTGAAAGTAAATCTAATAAATGTGCTATTGAATCCTGTTATGAATTGTTTTCAATTTACCTGAAAACCTACAGCACTTATTTGTAGGATTTTCTTAGTAGGCCTTGCCAATATTGAATTCTTTGTTATGTAAAGGTAGCTAATCAGTTGGGCTATGCTATAGTTTGAATGTGTCTCCCCAAATTCATATGTCAAAACTTAATTCTCAATGCAACAGAGTTGGGAGGTGGAGGCTAATAAGAGGTGATTAGGTCATGAGGGCTGTCCCTTCATGAATGGATTGATGTCATTATCATTGGAATGAGTTAGCTATTGTGAGATTGGGTTTGTTATAAAAGTAAGTTTGGCCACATCTCTTTCTTGCTCTCAGATTCTCTTATCCTTTTGCCTCTGGCCATGGGATGATGCAACATGAAGGCCCTCATCAGGTGATGGTGCCATGTTCTTGGACTTCCCAGTCTCCAGAAGCATGAGCCAAATAAACTTCTATTGTTTAAAAATTACCCAAGTCACAGGTGTTATGTTATAGCAACACAAAACAGAATAAGACAGGCTACTTCATGTTATCAGTGCCAAGAATAAACTAAATAATCATAGGCTAATAAAGATAATTCAATGGTGGAGAACCTAGAGCAGTGTTTTTTTTTTTGTTTTTTGTTTTTTTTTTAATTCTGGCCATACATTACAATCACCTGGGAATGTTTTTAAAGTCTCCATGTTGTGCATCTACTATAGGACCAGAGAATGATTATTTTTTAAAAGCTCTCTGGTGATTTTAATGTGGATCTCAACCAGGATTGAGATTTGGCATACATGTTTTATGCAAATTTTAAAAAGCCAAATAATCTGGAGAGTTTACCTACATAAAATGCTCCATGATGTGTATAATTACCTATAGCCTAGTCATTATAGTCAAAAAGAAGCTTACTTTAATTTGTACATTATTCTATATAATGATTCAGAAGCTAAATCAAATTTCTAGGATTATAATTTATTTACTATCTTTTTTCTCTTTTATAAACATCTTTTTATTTTAAATTATTATGGGTACATAATAGTTGTATCTTTCCTTTTTTATTATTATTTTTAATTGTGTTCAAATATACATAACAAAAAATTTACCATCTTAAGCATTTTTAAGCATACAGTTCAATGGCATTAAGTACATTCACGTTGTGTTATCATCACCACCACCCAATCCACAGAACTCTTTTCGTTGTGCAAAACTGAAACCCTATGCACATTAAACAACAATTCCCCATTTCTCCTTCTCCCCAGCCCCATTCTACTTTCCATTCCTATGAATTTGACAACTCTAGGTACCTCATACAAATGGAATCATATGGAAGTATTTGTCTTTTTGTGACTGGCTTATTTTATGTAATATAATGTCTTCAAGATTTATCCCTATTGTAACATGTATGAGAATTTCTTTCTTTTTTTAAAGCTGAATAGTATTTCACTTATAGTATGCACCATATTTTGTTTATTCATTCATTCATCAACAAACACTTCTTCTACTGCTTCTACCTTTGTCTATTGTGAGTAATGTTGCTTTCAACATGGGTGTACAGATATCTCTTCAAGACCTTGCTTTCAATTCATTTTGGTATATACCCAGAAGTGGAATTACTGAATCACATGGTAACTCTATTTCTAATTTTTGATTTTTGAACTATGAAACACTGAAGAATGAAATAGCAGAGGATATAAACATATGAAAAAACATATAATGTTCATGGATTGGCAAAATCAACATTGTTAAAATGTCTGTACTACCCAATGTAATTTACAGATTCAATGCAATCCCCATTAAAATATCAACATCATTTCTCAGAAATCTAGAAAAAAATAATTCTATTTTTTTATGGAAATAGAAAAGATCCTGTATAGCCAAAGCCACCATAAGCAAAAAGAACAAATAGGGAGGCTTCATTCACTTTACCAGACTTCAAGCTATAGTACAAGGCTATAGTAATCAAAACATCATTAGACTGGCACATGAACAGAGACATAGACCAATGGATGAGAACAGAGAACCGAGATATAAAACCATCTTCATATTGCCATCTGATCTTCGACAAAGCAAACAAAAACATACACTGGGGGAAAGAATTCTTATTTTTAATTTTTTGAGAAACCAAAAATGCTGTTTTACATAATGGTTCCACCATTGTACACTCCCTCCCACACACACACACAGTTCTGATTTCTTTATGTCCTCACCAACTTGTTATTTTCTGTTTTTCAGATAGTAATCATTCTAATGGGTATGAAGTGATATCTTATTGTGGTTTTAATTTTCATTTCTCCAATAATTAGTGTTATTGAGTATCTTTTCATGTGCATATTGGCCACTTGTATATGTTCTTTGAAGAAATATCTATTGAAGTCCTTTGCCAGTTTTTTAATCAGGTTTTTTGTTTTGTTGTAGGACTCCTTTATATATTTTGGATATTAACCACTTTCAGATATATGATTTGCAAATATTTTCCCTCATTCTATTTATTGCCTTTTCATTCTGTTGATGGTGTTCTTTGAGCCTTTGATGCAAAGAAGTTTTTAATTTTGATGTAGCCCAATTTATCTGGGTTTCTTTTTGCCTGTGCTTTTAATTTCATATCCAAGAAATCACTGCCAAACAATTCATTTACTTTTAGAAAAATCTGTCTTCTAAGGTACAAAAGATGATGTGCTATGCAAATCAATTGGATAGCCTGGATTAATTTTTTCAAATAAAACAACAAAACAGGATATTTAAAAAAATAAAATTGGCAAACTTTAGGGTTTTGCTGGAATTTTAACTTTTTAAAAAGTATTACATTTTATTGTATAACTAACTGATTACTTTGCCTGAGGATTGTAATTGATGTCTATTTCCTGGATCCTTTCAAATTGAAACATAATGGGAACCCTTTTGAAGTAAAAGTTTATGCCCTTTTTGTCTTTGTTTTGCTAAATTGCCTAGTACAGTGAATAGCAAAGAGTAGCTACTCAATAAATCCTCATAATAACAAAATTTTAAGCTGAGGGGAGGGACTATTGATATTATTTACATCATTTTATGGATGAAGAAATTGGGATCCTGAAGAAAAATCTAAGTGATCAGTACTGAGTACAAAACAGGTGACTTTCTTGTACATGCAACAAAAATGCATGAATTTAGAAGTTTGGACTGCCTGTCTGAACTAATGGGGTATTGCATACATGCAGGAATCCATATGATATCCCACTTTAATTGTGAGCAGGTGGTTCAAAGAGGACATAGGGATAAATGATAGGTCCCTAAGAAAATTCATTGCAAGAGTTTTGCCCTCAATCCTATAAATGCTCTTGAAAACTGTCACCTGTCCCTTCCTGTAGGTATTAGCAAAGTATGTTGGGAGATGCTGAAAGATCCTCTGTGCAAACTGCCATCATGGCTGACCAGGCTTCATATTTTTTAAACTCATTTTGTTCAGCAAAATTTATGGTGTTTTAGACCTTAAGGAGCCCTACAAGGCATTAGTTTCACCTGGCCCATCTTTTCAGATGGATAAAGAGAGGCCTAGGGAGGCAGTAAATTGACACAAATAAACTGCCATTAAGGGGTTTGGTCAAGATCCTGATGGAACTCGCAGATCTAAAAGTTTATGCAGATGTCTATTGGTATCCGTAGAGGACTGGTTGCAGGACCCTCGAAGATATCAAAGTCTGAGGATGCTTAAGTCACTTATACAAATGGCGTAAGTATTTGCATATAACCTACACACATCCTCCCATATATTTGAAATCATCTCCAGATTACTTATAATACCTAATACAGCATAAATGCTATGTAGATAGTTGTTATACTGTATTTTTTAATTTGTGGGTTTTTGTTGTGTTATTTTTTATTTCTTAATGTTTTGAATACTTTTTGATCTGCAGTTGCTTGATTCCATAAATGTGGAAGCCACAGACACAGAGGGCCAAATGTACATAGTTAGAAATGTCACCAGAGGCAGAAACAAAAAAGGGACTATAGGTATGTATTCCAGGACTTTAATTCCCTCTTGGTCTCCTGAGAGCTTGCCCTCCCTTAGTTGTCCACAAAGCCAGAAAATCTTTGTCTTCTGATGCTCTAACTGCCCCAAATGTAGTAGCAAAGCCACAGGGATCCTGCCCATGGGGACTTCCCCTTTCCAGAACGAGGTCCCCTTTAGCTGGTTGCACTGCCACCGAGATGTCTGGACCCCTTCCCAATTTTCTCCACTCTCAGCTACCTTTGATAAAAGACACTTCATTTGATAAAGATTAGCATAGCTTGCTACTTGAAGTATTGCTGTTTCTGTATTCACAAAAATTTGTATTGACAAGATTGACAATTTTCCAAAATATTCAAATTTATCTGACCTTCCAAATAACAACATCCACTGGAAAATCATCAGACATCTGTGAGAGTCATTTGTGGTTGAATTAAATTTTTGATGTGCTGTGAAATTGGGTCAGTGCATTAGAATTACATTTTATAGTTATGAATACACTAATAAAATGTTCTTCAGTGAAAATTGGCAACACTCCCAGACTTGAGGCAGCTTTGAAGTAATGAATTTAAAAATTCCTGATTAACAAATATGTACAAGAAGTCAGAAAAGACAAATCCTCTATTAAAGTACACAATAAATTCTAGATTTATCTTACCATTATGATTTTAAATGGGTTCTATTTGCACTGAAAAAGACAACATTGTTCAATGCTTTGAGTAGAAAGTAGGAAATTCATAAGGAGAGAAGCTCATCTTTCTTCTTAGAATTTATGGTTCCAGTGAACTCACAGTACTTAGTTAACTGTTTTATGGATTGCTTAACAGAGCAAAAATAGGACAAAGAAATGGGAGTTGTGGGGACTCAGATTTCTGTTGTATTTTATAAGAACTTTTCTAAATAACATGCTTCCTGGGGAAGTAAGTAACTGTATCTCATGTGTCTCACCCAAAATGCTTAAGCAGAAGTTGGGCAACCATCTTTCAGAGATATTGTAGAAGATATTTCTTACCTGGATGAGAAATATACTGAATGACTCCCAGAGTCCCTTGGAATTTTAAGACCATACTTCTATAGTTTGTAAAATAGAGCCAAAAGGAGCCCTCTTTGAATCATTGGTAAATCATACATCTTAGAAATGAATTCTCACCTAACCGAATTTAGAATTTAGCAGAACTAAACCTAAGTTTCTGGAACCCACACAGAGACTGAGGGACAGTGACAGCTTTGGATTGCAAAAAGACCTCAAGTGGCACAGGAGGAACCTGGCAGGTTATACAAACTTAACATCTTGTAGGGCCAGCAGGTCTTCTGAATGCAGGTGTAAGACAGGAACATGGTGGAGGTTGAGGATCAGCTTTAAAAGATGCTCAAAATGTAAAGCATGTTTGGCTTCCTTTCTTATCAAATCACTACCTTTGACTTAATCCTTTACATTATGAACACATGGCAGATAATCAAGAAAAATCTGGGACAAATGGCAAAGACCACACAAGAAATCTTTGTTGAGGTCCAACTGTGGCCCATCACAGAAGAATGTAGAAGTTTCTTGAGTATTCCAAAGCTTATGTGAAGCAAAATTGAATGTTCGCTTTGGTACCCTTCAGTTTTATCACTGCAGCGTGCATGTCACGACTCTTCTTCATGCTCTTCTTCCTTAGTCCTTTTTCTCTGCCCTTAGCTCTCCCCTAGAATATCTGACTTCATTCGATGCCTCACATTCAGGACATAGTCTTCTGTCACCTCCGACTCAAAATTTACCTAAACTATTTCTCATCCCCCTGGATCCCCTCGATATCTCATGGAGCAAATTAATGGCAAGATTTAAAGACAAATACAAACATACTCTGTCTATCTCTTGTATGATATTTGCACAATAGCCGAGTTTTCTTAGAATTGAAAAACCATTTCATAAAATAATGCTCCCGTAATCATAAATTGCACGCAGGCAGTCAGCAGTTAGGGACAATAGTCAACGTATGGTTTGGTTGTGCACGCCACATCCCACCAGATACATTACCCCTCGACATCTTTGTACAAAGTTGGACACTATGTAATGGAAATTATTTCAAAATCCTTTACTACAATCTGTATTCATTCAACAAAATGTAACCCTTTTTTTTTTTTTTTTGAGACAGAGACTCACTTTGTTGCCCCAGCTATGGTGCCATGGTGTCAGCCTAGCTCACAGCAACCTCAAACTCCTGGGCTCAAGTGATCCTCCTGCCTCAGCTTCCCAAGTAGCTGGGACTACAGGCATGCACCACCATGCCCGGCTAATTTTTTCTACTTTTGGTAGAGACAGGATCTCTCTTTTGCTCAGGCTGGTCTCGAACTCCTGAGCTCAAGCGATCTGTCCACCTCGGCCTCCCAGAGTGCTACGAATACAGGCATGAGCCACCGTGCCCGGCCCCATTCAACATAATTTAACCATTTTTTTTCCTGTGGAGAAGTTACTCTACTTTTCAACACACACCATGACTAAAACATGGATAACATTATTATATTAAAGTAATATATTATTTTCTAAACATTTCTCAAACTTTCCCTTTTACTAAAGGTTTCACCCAAACTGCTAGAGAAGATTAAAAGAGAAGTTTCAACCCTTTTTGCCCTTTATTAATGCTTGGGAGAGAAAATAATACAGGTAGAATTCTGTTGTTTGCTGGGTAGATGAGTCAGTTCTATGCAGCTCAAAACAAAATCTGCACTTTTAGTACCTATAGAGACTGCCAACTCCATTTCCGAAAAAGGAAAGGTAATCCTAAAAAGAATTTGTTTTTCTCTTCTCACTTCAAGAATACATGTTGCCATTATTACCTCATTCATCACAGGGAGAATCAAGCTGAACGTTCAATACACTCACCTTAAAAAATACCTCTCAGCTGGGTGTGTGCTGCAGCATTAAGAATGCTTACCAACTGGTAAGCCAACTGGTAATGCCTCTTCCTCCATAGACAATTCCTTGCCCTTTAGAAGAAAGTATCATTTTCCTTGGGCAGAAAGGCCCCTTCTGTCACGGCAAGAAACTGGACAGGGAGTGTCCTGGAACAAACCTTCTCTGTGCTGCCTGCAGATGGTTTCCCAGTAGCATTGGTAGAATCCAGTACCTAGATTCTGCCCTTGCTGAACTTACAGTCCTTTTCCATCTCCCCTTTGAAAATATAGAAAATGGCTGAGATGAAAATACCCATGGCTGCTATTAAGTAAACAGCATACAGGGTGACACAAATGGTGAAAGCAAGTGTGAGATCCACAGCAAAAATGATCAGCTTTGCCAACATGTCTGCATTTCTTCTCATTCACAGACCTTAAAAGTCCCAAAGGCACCCATTATGCAATTATGTCTTTATAAAATATGGGCAGGAATAAGGACATTTCTAAACATGCTAAAGTGTGTGGCAATCCCTCCACGTATGCAGGGAGGGTTTGTATAATGAAACTTTTGATTTCCCAATTTATACAAAACAGTGGCTAAAGGTAAAGTATGGACTATTGCTTCACCATTAGATACTCTAATGAGAAGTCCAAGGATTTATTTTATCTTCTAACTGTGCAACTACTGATTCACTTGGATTATTATTTCCAAAGTGTAGAAACACATTAATGTATATTGATAACATGCGTAGTTACTATAGAAATCTGATGTTTCTTGGAAAAGTAAAATGTACCAGTCTAATATGAAAGGAAAATAAGGCCATTTTCGAACATGAAAAGATTCAGAAAGTTTACTTCTATTGCATGTATATATAAAACATCATCTTTATTGAAAGAGAGATACTTGGCATGCAGAAAACTGCAAATTTAACCAGTAGAGCAATGAAATTAGATCCCAGAATCACAGCTCAGTAGCAGACATACAAGATAATAAATTCAAATTAGGAAAGGAAGTTAGTGAGCTCCAAGAGATAGTTTTTAAGAAGACAGTCACTTTTCTGTATTAAATGGCATGATGAAAAGCATGATGAACCCAAAATAAAATGACCTGTATATTTCTTAGTTAACAAGGTAAATGAGAAGTAGTGAGAGAATCCAGGAAAACTACTAAGTTAAATAATGACCTGTGGTCCTTAAATGAAGCAAACTAAATGGAAGCATGATTCTGAGAAATTGATGGAATACAGGAAACAAGAAATTTTTTGTCCTTAATCTTTTTTTTTTTTTTGAGACAGAGTCTCACTTTGTTGCCCAGGCTAGAGTGAGTGCCGTGGCGTCAGCCTAGCTCACAGCAACCTCAAACTCCTGGCTCAAGCAATCCTCCTGCCTCAGCCTCCCAAGTAGCTGGGACTACAGGCATTCGCCACCATGCCCGGCTAATTTTTTGTATATATATTAGTTGGCCAATTAATTTCTTTCTATTTATAGTAGAGACAGGGTCTTGCTCTTGCTCAGGCTGGTTTCGAACTCCTGACCTCGAGCAATCCGCCTGCCTCGGCCTCCCAGAGAGCTAGGATTACAGGCGTGAGCCACCGCGCCCGGCCCTTAATCTTAAAGTAAGTAGCACAGATTGAGAGTGCGAGATTGTACTTCCAAAGAGTCCAATCTCACTGCTTGATTGTACAATGAAACTGGCTAACTCACCGTATTCTAAATATCGTCTTCTAGTTTTATATTTCTAGCAACCTTAAACAAGACAAGAAAATTTAATTTATCATGGTGATAGAACAGAATGTATAGATTATAAACCTTGACAATTTAAAAGTAATGATATAGCTGACAAAAGTTTGGAGGCATAGTAGGGGGAAGTGGAGCAAAGTGAAGGAATGTTAATTTCCACATCTTGCATAGCTGGAATTCAAGGGGCACTGTCTCATATTAGTGTAAAGAAAAATGATTAGGTACAGTTTTTAAAATAATAAAGAGAACTAATGGGAAAGTTAAAGATATACATTTAACAAGATTTGTAAGATAGAATGGGTTGTAGAAGGTGTTTAGTTCTTTATTTTCATGGAAGGAAAGCAGCAGACAGTGTTTAAAATTACCAAATAACAAACTGTTTATAAGCATATTATCTAGACCTGCACCGTCCAATATGATAGTCACCAGCAACATGTGGCTGTTGACCACTTGAAATGTATAATAGCTAGTTTGAATTGCTATATGCTATAAGTGTCAAATACAATTAAGCAGAAAAATAGAATTTAAAATATTCATAGTTTTACATTGACTATATGTAAAATAATGACATTTTGGATATGTGGGATTAAATAAAATATGTCATTTAATTATTTTTACCTATTTCTTTTTAAAAATACATGCCTGCTAGACAAATGAAAGGTGGTTCACATTGTGTTTGTATTGTACAGCACTGGTCTAGAATTTCCAAGCTAATCATCAGAAGAACCATAACCAAAAAATGTTAGAAATAATTCTTTTTGGAGTTTAGGACAGGTGTGGGGGAGGGAAAAACCTTATATTTTCATTTTGTGCCCTTTTGTGTATAAGTCCATATATTATTCTTTAAGTATCAAATGAAATACAAATAAAATATAATGCACAATAAATAAATCATAATATATTTTTAAAGACTGGCTTAAGTGGGTGGACTGGAGGCAAAAATCAAAAGAACAAAGTGAGGAGAGTAGATAAAATATAAAAATGGGACACCTATAGGTAAAGAATGAAAGGGAATGATTGATAATTATAATTGGGCAGGAAGGTTAAGATTATAAAATGTATTATATTGATCAGTAATGTATTTTTAAGCTTAAGACCCAGTTTTAGAAGTCGCTGGGTAGTTTTCTGCCATTATATTAAAAAAATAAATTTAAAATAGCTGGCAGATGATGGCATAACCATGGTTAATACAGGTGTGGCTAGCTTTGTGCTTAAGTAATACACACATGCTCCAATTTCACAAGGAAGTAAATTTAGCTATGGTTGCCAATATTACTAAAGAAGCTTGTCCTTAACTAAAAGAACCGACAAAGAACTTCAGAATTGAACCCCTAAAATATTATCTTGCATATTCGACTCCCCAGTTTTACAAAGCTGATGAAGAAGTAACAAAGGCAGGGAAAGAATTCAGATTTTCTAATTGTAATTAAATAAAATTTAATAAACTAAATTCATATACAGAATTTAATAAAATGTATATTCAACATTTCCTGGGCACATTAATTATATAAAATTAAATTAATACTACTATTAATTGGAAAAATACTGAGTTCAATCTTTCTTTCATAATGAAGAGAAAGTTTTTATAGGTCACATTATGGAGGAAACTTCTCTGTTCCTTTAAGAACGTGTTCCATCCAGGATGTAAATAAAATTGTCAGAGGGCTGGGCAGAAATGTAACGTTGATATGAACCAATTGTCCTCTTAAATCATTGTTTTTAAATTTGCTCCACTCTGTAATCTTACAAAAGAGGGGAATATATCCCACTTTCACTTTTAGCTATCTTTAATTTCCTAGTAGATCATTATTCTTTTTGATGATATTTGCATCAGTCATGAAGTTATCTGTTGGTAAATTTTAATAAAAAATAATTTCTTTTAAAGAACAGATTTTTGATGGAAAAAGGGAAAAGGGGAGTTGAGGCCTTAGGGAACATTAAGAAATTTAGAGAAAGGAAAGGAGTACAGAATAAGTTGGGCTCAGAGAAGGTTATAGCAAATCTCTCTTACTTTACAGGTTTAGAACTCAAAGTGCCTGGCTAGTGTGAGGTGCTAAGGGCATAAATTGGGATTGTAGTGTGTCCTTCCATGTAAAAAGTAGGATGATTTCAACTGCAGATTGATTTGTGACTCAAGAGGAAAAGAATCATAGGCATTCTTTTCATTAAGCACAAGGACCTTGGGTTCTTATTCTAGAGACCTAGAACATGTGTAAAAAGCGTTAAATATAGAACTAGGTATGATAGAGAATCTTTATATATTTATAGGAAAATATATAAAGAGGTTTGCTGACATGCATTTTTAATTGATGGAAGAATTTTTTCTGTATGCAAATCAGATCTGATTTTTGACTGCCAAAAATCACATGTAACTCTCCATCTTAAGGAGCTTCCCCAAATATATTTCCAATTATTTAAAATACATTTTAAACCAGTAGCAATCAGGGCTTCAGTCAATTTAAAACTGCCCCAGTTGACTCCAGCAGCTAAATCACCCATTTAATATCTCTTACTTTTCAGACCATCAAATCCCATAAGACTCACTATAAATCTCTCCACTTCCACCCCAAAAATGACTTGGGCAGACACATTGTGAATTAAATGATGCTATGACTTGATTTATGTACATCTGGACTTTCAACCCAATGGCTTTCCAGTGCTCTATCAATCTTTATAAAGTCCCGGTAACGTACTCAAAAAGAACTGCAATGCAGAGTTATAAGTGAAGCTTGGATTTTTGCCAGTGTTTCAAACTAAGGCGCTGTGTGACCCGGCCCTTGCCGTGGAGCTGGCGATGGAGGAATGATTCTACTTTGGGCTCAGCAGCTCCCTGAGTTCTGTTTCCTGCCCTCTCCAGTCAACTACCACAGCCTGAAATGACTTTCCTCCAATATACCACTGCTGAGAAAGGTCAAGCAGAGGTTCAGTGCTTAGACTCCTTGAATATTTCTTTTATAGATTTAGCTGAGGCTGCTAGAGCTTGCTCATTTTTTCACCCTGTTAATTTACTCAGACAAAAGCCTCCCTGAGCCTAATATAATGTAATTCAGTAAGTCTGAGAATTGTATAATATTATTGTTCCCAATATTAGGTGACCTTCCATCCCTATAAAGGGATTAAGCCTTCCTGCCCCGTGGACATCAGGATTGGCTGCATGACTTGTTTTAGCCAATGAAATGTGGTCAGAAATGCCAGATGCCAGTTCTGAGCAAACACTTTAAGAACTATTATGTGGTTTCACCATTATTCTTTTCCCAAAGCCAGTGGGCTAGCTGGTCCCAGGTGGAGGCTGCTCATATAGCCTGGGTGGGCTCCAGACGGAGCAGTTAAAGCCACTGTATAATTGACATGCAAAATGAGCAAGAAAAAAAACTCTGTTGTTATAAGCTACTAATATTTGAGAGTAGGGGTGTCTTTCCTTACTGTAGCATAATTTAGTCTAAGCTGACTGATAACAATCAGCATCCTTTATAGAAATGGTAAGAACTGGCTAACCAAGAAAGGTCAACAACGTTTTGGCCAGTGAGAGTAATATCTTATTTTCTCAAGATTTGGGATTTCTATTCTCCTGGCCTATCATTCTTACATATCCCTGGGAAAATACCAGAGACTGTGTAAGCTGCTTTCAGGAATGCTGGATGCCTGTGCTTGAAGACACCTAGTAATCTCCCTTTTTCTTGCCAGAAGAGAGATAGGTCTGGAATCTTAAAGCCTAGAGACCTCTCTCTTCTCTTTCTTTCCTTAAGATCAGCATTAAGCTGTCCATTATAGACTTCTCAGATGAGAATTTATATTTGGGGAGAGTCTTGGAAGAGCAGGCTGACTCAATTTATAGTGTACAGAGATTAGTGGGCATGAAATTCCAAACTGCATACTGGTCAAGTGCAGAGAAGTATCTGTGGTAGACAAGCTAGAGTGGCACAGTTTACACGGCACTTACATTCAAGGGAAATGTGAAGTCAAGAATTATCCAAGAAAAATTGAAATGCAATTCGGAAAGATCATCAGGTCAAAAATCATTAAGACTTTGGTTCTAAATTCAGCTCCACCTTTAATAGCTTGTTATGTAAACTTTAATGTTTACTTTTATACCTAAAAATGATGAATCATGGACTGCATGTATCTTCAGACTACCTGGGTTTTCATTCCAGCTAGTTTATTTGTTGTATATCCTTGGGAAGCTACTTAGTTTTCTCTACTTCAATGTCTTCTGTTGTAAGAAGGGGACAATAATAGTATCTACCTTGTATGGTCATTGCAAAGATTAAATGAATTAATAGACATGGAGTGCTGAAAAAGTGCCTTAAGTTCTCAGTTAATGGAAGCTATAATTATTTCCTATCTCAAAAGGTTGCCCAAACTATCAGGTGTGTAGAAAAAACTTTATAAACTTTATGAAGCATAATTTTTATTGTTCTGTATTTCTCACTTTACTGTATGATACAACTTCTTTTTCATTGATTGTGATTGTTATTCTTTGAGGGGTAGCAATAATTGAAGATGCTTAATGGATTAGTTTCATGAGACCACTATCATTCTGTGAAACCACTGGAGTCAGAAACAATTTGTCTCCACAAATCAGTCTTAAAATGCACGTCCAATGTAGTAAAATTGTCACAACTTGGTTGATTATTTGTGTCAAACTTTTAATCCCAAAGTGACTTTCTTTCCACAGCTAGACTTCTTTCCAAACCACGAAGACTGATTTTACAAAACTAACATTAGGATGATAAATTCCATTGCATAGAAAAGAAGAAAAAAATTAATTCTCCATGCACACAACAATGCTTTAAAGAGAATTTGCTATTTATTTACTATCCATATTGGTCCTCTTTCTTTTAGCATAGCTAATGCTCGTTTTGATAACTACTTGGATTTTACAAAACTTTATTACAAATTGTCTGTCATTTTACTTTAGGAACTTAAAGAATTATTTTGATCTCATGTTTTTCCACAAAAGATAACTGTGGAATAATTCTACCAAACATAGAAATCAAAACACTCTGAGGAGCTTTTCAACATCCTCTATTTTTGCAGGCCTATGCCCCAGTGGGTATTTACCTCTTCTGAATATGAGTAAAGTGTCTTTTCAAGTCAGTTGAGAAATATTAGAGATCTATTGAATCCTTGCAATCTCAGTATGAAAATGACATGTTGGCTATAAATTTGGCCTGGAACACAAGAATTGAGCACTTCAGTTCAACTAGACAATTATAATTAATGGAGCTTAGACAAGAGAGACAAAGAAATGACACTGCCACCTTTTGGGGAATTCAGTAGTTAGGGGTATTTTTTTTTTAATTTATTTTTTTTATTTCGGCATGTTATGAGGGTACAGATTTTAAGGTTTCAATAAATACCCTTTCCTCCCCTCCCCCCACAAGTCTGAGTCTCCAGCATGACCATCCCCTAGATGGTGCACATCTCACTCATTATGTATGTATATACCCGCCCCCCTCCCCCCTCCCACTTGCCCAATACCCTATTACTGTAGTACCTATGTTTCCACTTAGGTGCTGCTCAGTTAATACCAGTTTGCTGGTGAGTATATGTGGTGCTTGTTTTTCCATTCTTGGGATACTTCACTTAGTAGTATGGGTTCCAGCTCTAACCAGGAAAATATAAGATGTGCTATATCACCGTTGTTTCTTAGAGCTGAATAGTACTCCATGGTATACATATACCACATTTTATTAATCCATTCTTGGATTGATGGGCACTTGGGCTGTTTCCACAGCCTTGAGATTATGAATTGCGCTGCTATAAACATTCGAGTGCAGGTGTCTTTTTTGTAGACTGTCATTGGATCTTTTGGGCAGATGCCCAGCAATGGGATTGCTGGATCAAATGGTAGATTCACTTGTATCACTTTAAGGTATCTCCATATTGCTTTCCACAGAGGTTGAACTAGTTTGCAGTCCCACCAGCAGTGTAGGAGTGTTCCCCTCTCTCCGCATCCATGCCAGCATCTAGTGTTTGGAGACTTTTTGATAAAGGCCATTCTCACTGGAGTTAAGTGATACCTCACTGTGGTTTTGATTTGCATTTCCCTGATGATTAGAGATGTTGAGCATTTTTTCATATGTTTGTTGGCCATTCTTCTGTCTTCTTTAGAAAAGTTTCTGTTCAAGTCCTTTGCCCACTTTTTAATAGGGTTATTTGATTTTTTCTTGCTGATTTTCATGAGTTCTAAGTATATTCTAGTTATCAGCCCCTTATCAGATGGGTAGGATGCAAAAATTCTCTCCCATTCTGTAGGCTGTCTGTTTATTTTTGTCCTGTGTTCTTTCTGCTAACTGCTCCCCTGATGTAGCTTCATCTTTTTCAGGGCATTACACATAGCAATAGCACCACCTATTGGCCTACTCTTTCTGTTGCTTTGCTGTCATGACTACCAGTAACTACTCACCTGACTACAATGGAGGAAGCAGCTCACAGCTGTATTTTTATCACCCTATCCTTGTTTTCTTGCTGAGCGTCTTTGTTGTGCAGATATTTTATGGTTAGTTCAATAGCTCATCATTATTAAAAATACACTAAGGATAAACCATATCTTAGCTCCTAAACCCTCTCTTCTTCAAAATAACAAGTTGTGTAAGTAACATAAATAACAAATGCATATTAATTTTTCTGTTACAGTATAGTGTGAATAAATGAGCCCTCTTAGAAAGCACAAAAATGTAACTGTTTAATAATACCGGTTAATTAACTAATCTCATTCTATTTTATTTCCTTAACCTGAAGCATTGTTTCTGCTTTCAGGAAAAAACATTATAAACTTAGAGTTATGAGTCGATATTAACTTCTTTTTAAAATAGAACTAGAGGTCGTACTTGGTACTTATATGCAACAGAATCTTGGGAGAAATTTATAAGTGAATACATTATTCATTTGAAGATTCTACTTGGAAAAAGCATGAACATTCTGCTTTATTCATATCTTTTGTGAATTGCAAAATGATTGACCAGATAGAGTATAAATTAAGATTGTTTTGAAGTTGGGTATAATGACCACCAGACCAAGAATTACTTCTAAAGAAATAATTAAAGTGAGAGCTAACCATCTCACCCACAGCTTCCTGATGTTTGACGACATAAAAGCAATGATTCACACATAATAAGAGATTAATAAATATTTGCAAAATGGGAAGGGAAGAAAGAGTAAGTATAGGGACTGACAAACCACAGCACATGGAGGTCTGGTTCGAAGCGGTGCCCAAGACAGGGATCCATGTGTGTGATGTCCTGAGGGAGCACTTTTCAGGAAAAACCATAATGGGATTTAAGGAGATGGAGCAGGATAGCAAGGATGTGGCCCTAGGGAGGATCTAGCCACAGCCTGATCCGACAGGGAAGCTCTGGACAATAATCAGTGTCGTAGATTTGTATTCCCATAGAAGTTGGACATTGACTAGAAGTTTGTTCCCAGTTGTTCAAGGGAAAGACATATCTTTCCTGGAAAGACATTTCTTACACACTGGGGGTAATTCTCTGGGGAAGGAGTAGCTGGAAGCCATTAGCATCAGAGTTTCACAGCAACAGGGGAATGGCCATATTGGATCAATAATGGACATCTGGGTGGGGCTCTGAAACCATACTTCCACAGTGGGCCTTTTGTCACTATCTCCTGCCCTCACAGCAAGGTGAGCTTTGGCAAATGTTGAGTAACATGTTGTTAGTCTGTGATGCTCACCACTCTCATCTGTCTTCATTTTATACTTGTCTCTTCTATCAGTCCTCTCCTATGTCCCTTGCACTTAGTGCTTTCAGATAGCCTGTGAGCAACAGTGTAGGTTCTTTCTGCTGCAGAATTGTTAGACTTGCTGACGTCTACCCTCTGTTCCTATTCTTTCCTCTTCTTTCTTCTTCTTCCCCATTCAACTGCTCCTTTTTCTTATATAACCCTCTCTTGAATATCTAGCAATAATGCAGTACAGTTGACCATTGGACCATGCTGGGGTTAGGGTCCCTAAACCCCTGCACTGACAAAAATCTGGGTATAACTTTTGACTCCCCCAAAACTTAACTACTAATAGCCTACTGTTGACTAGAAGCCTTCCTGGTAACATAAACTGTGGATTGACACGTATTTTGTATATTATATATATTATAGACTGTATTCTTACAATGAAGTAAGCTAGAGAAAAGAAAATGATATTTAGAAAATCATAAAGAAGAGAAAATACGTCTACTATTCACTAAGTGAAAGGGGATCATCATAAAGGTCTTCATTGTTGTCATCCTCACACCAAATAGGCTGAGGAGGAGGAAGAAGAGGAGGGGTCGGCCTTGCTGTCTGGGGGGTGGTAGTGGTAGAAGGAGGGGCAGCAGAGGCAGGCATGCTCAGTGTAACTTTTTTTGATAAAAAAACCCACACATAAGTGGACCCACCCAGTTCAATCCCATGTTGTTCAAAGGTCAATTGTATATTATCAGTCAGATTTAAGAAATACTATTGAAGCTAGGTATATAACCCATTGCCATTTTACAATTTGACCAGACTAGTTGGAGGAATAATCCCTTCTATCCAGGGGATTAATTAGAGTTTTTTTCTACCAAAGGATTATGAGCAGGTGCCTCAACCATTTTTTCTACAAGATAGCCCTGAACGAAGTTTAATTAATCCTAGACTAGGAGACCAGACAACACAGAAGAATGACTACCTATCTTTAGAACACACCACACTTGGCGTTCTCAGGGCATTTGCAGTTGCTGCTTCGTCTGCCAAAATCTCCATCCACTGTTTGTATGTGTTTGGTCCCTTCTCATCATTAATATATCAATTTAATTGCACCTTTCTCGGGGAAGCTGACCTTGATGGATCACCCACTATATTCAACGGCTCCTTCTCTGTTACTATCATATCATGTGTTAATTTCTTCACTGTCTGGAGTTCTAAGAGATGCTTTTTGAAATTTGTTTGTTCCTTTGTTGGTTTATTTCTTGCCTCCCCCAGTTTCCCCAGAATGCAAACTCCAAGGGAGCTGAGATATTTGTCTGTCTTGTTCACCACTGCACCTGCAGTGCACACAGGAGAGACTGGCCTTAACAGTGATCTATAAATATTGGTTCAATGTGTGGATAAGCAAACATCCTATAAATTCAGATAAAACTAGAAAAGGAAACTCAGATGGTCAATCAACAGTTAAAAAGAAACAATCTAATTAGTTTTCAGGAAAATGCAAAAAAAAGAAGAAAGAGAGAAAAGGAAGGAAGGGAAGAAAGAAAGAGAAAGAGAAAAAGAAAGAAAGAAGGAAAGAAGGAAAGAAGGAAAGAAAGAAAGAAAGAAAGAAAGAAAGAAAGAAAGAAAGAAAGAAAGAAAGAAAGAAAGAAAGAAAGAAAGAAAGAAAGAAGAAAGGCCATTTCATCCATCTCATGGGAGAAATTAAAAAAAAACTGCTAAAACCAAGTCTTGGCAAAGTATTGGAAAAAAATGGAACTTTCAAGCATTACTCTGAGAATGTCAAATGAGATACCCATTTTAGAGAGCAATTTGCCAAAATAAAATTGAAAATGTACTTACTGTTTAATGCGGCAATTCCACTTCTGAGAATCCATGTGGATACATGATTGCATATATGCATAAGCAGATGTTATAAGGGTGTTTATGGCAACATTTTTATATTAACAGAAAAATTAAAGCAATTGAAGTGTTCATTAATGGGGAAATAAATAAAATGTGGCATATTTATATGATGAGATACTATTCAGAAGCCAAAAGGAATGACTGTTTTGTGTATGTGCATAAATGTGTAAACATATGGAAATCAAAGGGCTATATCTCCAAAATATAATTTCAAGTAAAAAGAAGCATGATACACTTTGATATCTACCATTTATGTAAATAACACACACATATATTCTATTCTAGTTATTGCTCATGGTATAAAATGTGGAGTGGAAAGAAACCTACCATTGTCCTTTGTTGCCTTTGGGGAAGGGTTAGGGAATGAGACCTGGGGGGAGATTTCTGATTGGAAGGGACTATGTTTGAAATAGTCATATTTGTTTCTGAAAGCAAATAAAACCAAATATTAACAGCTGTTAATTCTGGATGATAATCATAAGAGTGTTTGGGTTTCTTTTTTCTATTTTAAAAATCATATTCATTAACTTTTAATTTCTAAAATTAAAAATAAATTAAATAATTACTGTGACATAAGAAATATGTAGTTGATCTCTGACTCTGATTCCTGACACAGAGCTTCCGAAATCCTTGTAATTTCTGGGTGACAGAAGCGGCTTTTGTTCTAATGAGGTGACTCTTGGAAGATGGGGGCTGGTCACCAGAAGAACCAACTATGTGATTAGAGGGTTGAAACTCTCAGTGCCATCCCTGACCTCCTAGCAAAGGAGAGGGGCTGCAGATTGAGTCAATTACCAAGGGCCAATGATTCAATCAATTGTGCCTGTGTAATGGAAGCTCTGTAAAAACCCTAAGCAAAGGGATTCAAAGATCTTCCAGCTTAGCGAATACATCCTCGTGCTGGGAGAGTGGTGCAACCCAGCTTCACAGGGACAGAAGTTCCTGCACTTGGGACCCTTCCAGACAACGCCCTATGTGCCTCTTCATCTGGCTGTTCTTTTGTATCATTTATAATATCCTTTCTAATAGACCAGTAATAGTAAGTAAAGTATTTTCCTGAGTTCCGTGAGCCATTATCACAAGTTGTCAAAGCTAAGGTGGGAACCCTGGCTTTGTAGCCAAAGAGACAGAAGTGATCGCATGTGAAGTTGGAGGCAGTCTTGTGGGAGGAAGCCCTTAACCTGTGGGATCTGCATTCACTCCAAGTAGTAAGTATCAGCATTGAATTGAATTGTAGGACTCCCAGTTTGTGTCTTCAGAGAGTTAGAGAATTGCTTGTTGGTGGGAAACAAACAAACAAACAAACACACATTTGGTGTCAGAAGTGTTGTAAGCAGAGAAACAGTTTTCTGTTTAAATACCATTAAAAATGAAGTCAATTATTTGGCAGTGTAAGCAGATGGGAAAGATCATCAGAGACAGAGAGGAGCTGAGTCCGGCTGCTAACTGCATTGAAAAGCCTGGAGTGAAGATGCTACTGGGCTTTGAAACCCATGCCCTTTCATGGCTGGGCTAGTGCACCTACCACCCTCTGTTGCAAGTGTCAGTGGCTACAAACCGCTCAGTTGTCCTTTCCTCTGGAGAACTGCCTTATTTTGCAGCCCCTGAGCTGTGTGACAGAAAACCTATGTGAAGCCAGACTCTTCACAAGGCCTGGGTGAATGGCAGAGATGACAAATTACCAACAGTGTTGGTTTGCCTGGGACTGCACAGGTTTTAGCACTATAAATCCTACATCCCAAGAGACTCTTCAGTCTCAGACAAACCGTGATAGTTGGTTAAGGGTGGCTCTGTATTTCCATGCTTAACTCTGAGACTTCCAGCCCTGTTGAGTGCTGGCAGCAAGGTCGATGTCCTCCATGGAGGAAATTAGAAATTTTACTCTGGGGAATTTGACCAGCCCAACAAGAAAGAGCTAAAAACTCTGACATTAACGATTCCCCTAGACACCTCTACAAAGTTTGGAGTTGACACAGCCCACCTATTGGTTCAGAGAATCAAATCAGCTTTCAGGGTTCTAGGCTTAAATATAAGCAGACAGTTAAGGATTACTAAACATTGAGACAATCCATTAGCATGAAGTTTTTTTTTTTTTAGACGAAATCTCGCTCTGTTGCCCAGGCCAGAGTGCCGTGGCATCAGCCTAGCTCAAAGCAACCTCAAACTCCTGGGCTCAAGAAATCCTTCTACCTCAGCCTGCCAAGTAGCTGGGACTACAGGCATGCACCACCATGCCTGGCTAATTTTTTTTCTATATATTTTTAGTTGTCCAGCTAATTTATTTCTATTTTTAGTAGAGATAGGGTCTCACTCTTGCTCAAGTTGGTCTCAAACTCCTGACCTCAAGCGATCCTCCCACCTCAGCCTCCCGGAGTGCTGGGATTATAGCATGAAAGATTAAGACCACAAGAAACAATAAAAACAAAATCTATTTAGACAAAACATATGCAAGGAGAGGAAGTTGTAAAACATTAATATACTCAGAGTCATAAAGGAATATATTGTATTTATGAACAAAAGTACAAGACTATAAAAAAGAAATTCAAATAATAAAAAGAGCTCTTAAAATTCAAATGTGAGAACAGACATAAAAACTCCATGGAAGTATTGGAAAATAAAGTTGAGATTATTTCTACAAAAGGAAAAATGTAAAGATAGAAATAGAAATAGGAGAAACAAGAAATCTAAAATTAGAGTACCAATCAGAAGATCTAAAACCTCAAAAAAGTAGGAACACCAGAAAGAGATATCAGAGAAGTAGGTAGGAATAAACAATAATTCAAGAAATTTCCCAAGTAGAGGGAATAAATGTCTAGATTGAAAGAGTCTAGCAAGGGCCAAATGCAATGAATGAAAATATTCCTGTGCCAAGACATTGGGGAAATTGCAAAGGCATGGGATATAAAGAAGATACGGCCAGCTTCAAAGAGAAAAAAAAAGTCATAATTAAAGAATAAATGTTGAGACTGGTCTTGGACTTCTCATGACCAGCACTAGAAGCTATGAGAAGCCATAGACAATAGAAAAATGGTCCACAATTCCAAAAAAATTCTTTTCAACCTAGAATTTTATGCCTTTGCAATACATCACTTAATGTAAGGGTGGAATATTTTCAGAAATGCAAAGCCTCTAAAATATTTCCTCGGGAAGCTAATGAAGGATGTGCACACCAAAGTGAAGAAATAAATCAAAAAAGAATGAGACAGGGTTTAGGAAACAGAGACTCCAAGACAGGGCAGAGAGAATGACAATCACCAGGTGGATGTTGGATTTTGCCACATGCAAGGCAATTCTTCTGATGAAAGCTTTCCAGAGAGCTTGAGGAGAAATTTATTTGAGAAAATGAAATTACCGGATAACCATGTAGCTGAACATTTAAAGAGGCACATTAAATGAGATAAGTAACTGGCAGAGAATTTGAGGTTCACTTTTTTAAAAAACAACACATATGAAATTTGGGAAATAAAACAGACAATTATTAATTATAGACAGAACAAAAAATTCTCAGAAAATGAAAAGTTATTAAGATAAATCACATCTATCAGCCGTGGATAGCATTTATATAGTAATACTTACACATTATTTTAGCCAAAAATTGGAAAATAACTATCCCAAGAGGATGGGAAGAGGGAAAGATGCATTTCATGGTGGGATATGGGTGAGGGAGCCTGAGAATGAAAGGAGATCATGCAGAAATCATTACTTCTCAGATTAGGAAGACAATAGGTAATGCCCAAGACTGAAAATCAAGAGGGAGCAATATAAAAGTGCAGTTATAAGTAATATGGATGTCTAAACCAAAAGAATAGCAGTAAAAGGTTGGAAATGCTTGTCTGTTGGAAGGGGGCAGTGGTGGTAGGAATGTAGGGACTTGCTGTTTTTCATAACATTGGAAAGTGATTTTACTCTTTAAACTATGTGCATGTATAACTTCATAGAACATTACTGCTTTCTAAAGAAAGGCAGATTAGGAAAATTCTAAATTATAAACCAGATGCCTTTTTAGTGAGCATTTTCTTTAAAAAAAAACTTTTTATGCAATCATTTAAATATTTTTTGTTTAAATAGATCCAATGATATTGACTTAAATAACCAATAGAAGACCATAGGAGTACTGTCCTGGCTTTAGGTTATGGTTAGTTTACTAAATTGAAAGGAATCTAATCATATGGTATTAACTTTTTATTAGGGAAAACACAACATTTTTAACGAAGTGTGAAGTTTACTTTAATTAGCCTTGTGTTTATGAGCTTAAGAAGGTGAAAACTTTACTTATTTATAATTATAGGGAAATTAGATCTTCTAATTAATGGAATATTCTGATTATGTATGTGTGGTAAATTGATTTTTAAAATAGTCTTAATTCTTCACCTTTCATATATGCATTCTCTATATTAATGTGACTTTGTAGCAACTCCCATTGGCAAGTGGAATATATTTTTTCACTCTGGAATCTGGGCTGGCCTTGTGATTTATTTGGTCAACAGAATGGTATGGAAGTGTTTGTATGCTAGTTTGTAGGGTTGCATGCATACTTCTACACTTCTTTTGGACTTGTACCATTGCCTTGTAAATAAGATACTGTCTGGTTGAAAAATGGGAGACAACATGGATGAGAATTCGGTAATCTTAACCAAGGCTAAGTTAAAACATCCCACAGCCAAGCATTGAAGGAGCCCAGCCTAGATCAGCAGAGCTCTCTATCCAACAAATGTTGAATTTTTATAGAGATGTGAGTGAAACAAGCGGAGACCAGAACTGCCCAGCTGACCTGAAAAACCTTGTGGGCAATAAGAAATGTTTGTGTTTTAAGCCACTAAATTTTGGAGTTGTTTGTTACACAGTACTAGCTAACTGGTACACTAAGAGTTACCAACTTGTACCATAAATGAACATTCAACTTTCAAAAAAATAGAATTTAATAAGAAACTGTCATGATGCTTTCTAATTAAGAGAAATAATCTTAACTTTCCTATTCTGCATTTGTTTTGCTGAGGACCTTATGTGAATGTACGTAAGCACCATGGGGAATAGCAGCAAGAGAGCTGAATTGCCCTGCATATAGAGGGGCTAAAGTCATTTAAGAGTTGGAAAGAGGTTAACAGGACCAAGCTCCTAAAAGAGGAAGTGTAGAAAGAAGCCAGAATGGTGAGTGTTCAAATAGGGATTCCACGAAAGGGCAGGAATATTTAAGATGTAAGTTTTTGGTTGTTTTCTGTGGGATGTAAAATGTAACACTCACCCACACAGCTTATGCTCCCATGAACTTTGAGTAAAATCTACAATGCTTATTCATGCCTGTGTGTGACTGGACACTATATGAGTTGTTGGAAGGTCTTGCAAATTTCATAACCAGGTTGTTG
Source organism: Microcebus murinus (assembly GCF_040939455.1). Classification (NCBI taxonomy): domain Eukaryota; kingdom Metazoa; phylum Chordata; class Mammalia; order Primates; family Cheirogaleidae; genus Microcebus; species Microcebus murinus. The sequence goes on from NC_134119.1 coordinate 21,179,127, forward strand.
GTGGTGAAGTTGTGGAGTGGTGGAGGAGGACATCGTGAAAGGTCCTGGGAATCAGATGCAACAGTGCCCTTCAAAGTGAAAATCCTGAATGCAAGTTCACTTTAGGGAGGAGCATGTACTTGGGACGTGTCTAAACCATTTTACTCAGGCTGCTAAGGGAAGGAAACCCAGCTGTCTCAGTTACATAAGGCAGCATGTCAGATGGTGGAGTACATTAGGAAATACAGTAGAAGTTAAATATACATGTACTATAGTACCCTACAATCCTTATTTTAGTTATTTACTGAAATGAAATGGAAACTTGTATTCACACAAAAATCTTTATTTAAATGTTTTTAAGTTACTGCATTCATAGTCACTCAAGGTATAAATGACCCCAAAGTCCTTCAACTTAAGAGTTAATAAACAGACATCTTTTTGATAAAATGACTCCTTTTCCTTTGGGTAGATTCCCAGCAGTGGGATTGCTGGGTCAAATGGTAAGTCTATATTTATTTATTTGAGGAATCTCCATTCTGTTTTTCATGGAGGTTGTACTAATTTGTAGTCCCAACAAGAGTGTATAAGCATTCCTCAAATGTTCATTGCAGCAAAATTCACAATTGCAAAGATGTGGAATCAACCTAAGTGCCCATCAATTCATGAGTGGATTAACAAAATGTGGTATATAAACACTATGGAGTACTACTCAGCCATAAAAAGAAATGAATTAATGTTTTTTGCAGTAATTTGGATGGAACTGGATAATTTTCTCTGAGTGGCATATTTTTGTATTTCCACCTAATTCAGGGATTAATTTATTAAGAGGGTTTTTTCCCCTAGGCTTGTACATATGGGTTTGGAATTATCCCAGTAGATCTTAAACTCTAAATGGTTTGGACAGCTCTTCTAATCAGCTTAAGAGTAGAGAAGTTTTGTGCAAAACAAAACTGGGATATTGCTCTTTGAAAATATATTCTCAGTTCTGGTTTGACCCCCTGGGCTTTGATGAAAGCAGGTCATTTGCCCATAACATAATAGGCCACGTCACTTCCACTGATGTCTGGGTTTGGTATAACTTGCAGGCGCAAATAGCCACAAAGTTGTATTACGTGATTTTTATTCTTACCTGAGGCCAAAAATAGGCCAGGGTGAACTGTAGAGAAATCAGGCAGCTTATATAAAGCAAAAATAATTACAGACTCATATGCTATTTTTATTATTAATTCTATATGTCTCACACAATTTCCGTTTATCTTTGGTTTTTCAGGTCAAAGAGTAGCCAACACGATTTCACTGGGGACTCTTGCTTTTAGTTCATTTTGGTAAGGTCCTAGCAAGGTTTTATTAGATTGGAATTTAGCAGCAGCCTTCATTAGCACATAACATCTAGCCAACTGGAAACAGAGTGCTGTAATGGGCAAAGATTGGTGTGGGTAGGTCCTAAGAATAGCAGCAAGGTTAATTAATTTAACTTGAAGTTTGACAATTATCAGACAGACATGATCTCAGAAGATTTCCTAGGCAAGTTTTTAGGCCTCAAAGATATTCTGTGATGATAACCTGGAAATTATTGTTGACAGCATTTGGAATGAGGGTTTTAAGTGAAAATATAACAGCTTGAATAGCTGTTGACAACATTTTCCTTGGTACATCACACATTTTTTAAGTAATGAGAACATTGTAACTTCTTATAAAATATTCAAACACTGTAAAAATATACAAGGTGAAAATCAGTCTCTCTCTTTCCAAGCCCATTATCTTGACTATTAATATTGACCACTGTTAATAGTACAATGTGTATGCTTCCAGAATCTTTCTTACACATACAAACACATGCCCAAATGAGTAATGTAGATATTACTGAGATTTCTGTAGAGAAAATGGAGATGGATATATAATTAATATATATTTTTTTATTTTTCAGAAATGGAATCTCTCTATATATTGTACTACAACTTACATTTACATTTACTAATTTTCATGGGCCTTCACCATGTTAGTTCTATTTGATCTTAGTTGATTTGGTTCATAGGGACCCTGGCTAAGCAGCATACTTCAAGCTCTTGGTATTAATTATCCTCCTGGTAGTGATAATAGTGGTCTCCCTGTTGTGCTGCCTTCTCTCAAATTTTAAATTTTTGCATGCAATCATATGTAGAAGGTCAAATAGTTTCCCTTCAACTGGAATAACAAAAACTTAAGGAAATGCATGCTGAATGATGTGTAGAGACTGGAAACCCAAAATGATGGTACCTGAGAGTAGTGCTAAAGCCCTAAGTTTTGGTCACACTCTCACCTAGGTGAAAACCTGACCATAAGGAAGGAATTGTTAAACAAAATTATAGAAGACCATTGTTCTGAACTAAGCTCCTAGACTAGGCCCCAACAGACTACATCAAACCAAAATGGAGTCATTCATGCTAAATATGACATAATCAAACTGAAACTTTAAGGACGTTTCAAAACCTCCTTAGATGTCAAAAATGGACCAGTTTTTTTTTTCTTCCAAAAACAGAAGACTCCAGCACAATAAGGAAGTCCCTGCTGCTCTCTTACCAAAAAAAAAAAAAAAAAAAAATCCAGAAGTAACCAGTTTTTACCCTATTGTTCTATTCCTTCTTCCCATCTTATAAAATTCACTGTTCTGTTATTTCTCAGTGGAATTTGAAACCACATAAGTCCATTTACAATGATGGCAGAGTGATGTCAATGCCTAAAATTTTGGTCAACCTGCTCAAAATTGAAAGGTTGACCAAAAGGGGTGATTGTTACATTAAGTTTAGCCTAAAGCTACCTCCTTACATATTTCAAGTTCAGCCTAAAGGTTTCTCTGTACACGGGGAACTGTAACCTAACTAAATTTGTAAACAGACAGTAACCTACTGTTGCACCAATCCCAGAATTTTGGCCAATCACAAGCAGGCAACTGTTCAAACTGTGTTCAGATAAAGCAAACACCAAACCGTGACCAATCCAGCTGTTTCTGTACCTCTCTTCTGTTTTCTGTATGCCACTTTCCTTTTTCTGCCCATAGATGCCGTCCGATCATGTGGTAGTCCCAGAGAGCTCTGAATCTATTCTGGTTCCCGGGGCTGCCGGACTCACAAACCAGTCTTTGCTCAATTAAACTCTGTCAGTTTTGTTCTATTTAAAAAGAATAGCAAGGAGGCATGTCTGCGAATTTTTGTATGCATATGGAAAAGCACTAGAAAAGAACATTTGAAAATAATGGACAGTTTGTATATTATGGAAGTGACAGGATTGTGTGTAATATTTTGTTTTATTTTTATTTTAATTAATATGAGCTTAATAGTGCTTACACACAAAAAATTGTAAGTCTATTCAAGGACATTTGTGTTCTTTTTGTTGTTTTTTTTTAATTAGTGTGATATACACTGTCACAGCCTGAGTCCCATAAAAAAATAAAACCTGAGGCAAAATGTATATGCTAATACTTCTTAGAGGACTGCAAAAATGCAGTCTGTTCCTTTCTCTGTTCATGTTTGCAATGTGTCTCTGTAACTCCACATATTAAGGGGTAGAATCTATTTTCCCACCCCTGGAGTCTACGCTAGCCTTGTGATAGGTTTTACCCAATGTAATGTGGTAAAAGTGATCACGTAGTTGTTCTAAGCTTAGCCCTTAAGAGAATTTCCACGCTTCCACTTGCTCTCTTGGGACTCTGCTCAGCTACCATGGAACACTTAGGCTGGCCTACTGGAAGATGAGGCACATGTGGAACAGCAAGGGGCCATCTGTCCTGGACTAGCCAACACTAAGGCAACCTGGCAACTGGCTAATAAAGTCTGAGTGATGTCTTTAGCAGTAATTCAGGATGTCTGAAAAAATTCCCATGGAGAGCAAGGTGGAGAAGTACACACCTAAACTCTATTTGCTCTGTTGAACATCCCCTTAGCTGAGAAGGCTGCTATTTGGTTCCTCTCATTTATTAGGTCTCAGTTTAGATGCTCTATCTTGGAGAAGTTTTGCTTCGCCACGGTAACTAAAGACAACCCTCACCCTTCATGGTTTTCTATCATAGTACCTCTTCACACTTATCACTAGTTGCTAATAATAAATAATCTATATTTATTTTCCCACTTGACTTTTTTTATTTATTTCTATTAAATAATAGAGATAGGGTCCCTCTCTGTCACCCAGGCCAGGATCACACCACTGCGTGATTAGTAGTGGCGTGATCCTAGCTCATCCAGCCTCAAACTCCTGGGCTCAAGTGATCCTCCCACTTAAGCCTCATGAGTAGGTGGGACTACTCGACTTGCTTGTGCCACTGTGCCTGGCATGCATTATTAGTTTTTATGAGTATTTGATTACTCTCTATTCTCCTCACTGGACCACTATACTGTGAGGAGTTAGGTGCAGGAACTATGCCTGGTTTTCTCATCATCTTTCTCTTGCGCTCTCTCTCTCTCTCATGAATAAATGACAGAATGCCACAGAGATCAAAACAACTGGGTTCTCTGTGAATTAAGAAAACTTTTACTTTATGTTTTCTCCTAGGAGTATCATTCCACTTTTAGTATACATACTACTGAAGTGAGTGCTCACACGAGTACAGGGCTCTTCAAGAAGCAGGTTTTTCTGACTTTCTCCTGTTCCACAGGTTTCCTGCCTTTCATGTAAATATTCTGTGTGTGCTAATCTCACCCAGTCTCAGCCCACTTTGCTTGTGTCCAGCCTCACTACATTGTACCACCCTTATAAAATGACATCTTTCTTCTAAGTTCACCAGCACCCCAGTTTTGCCAAGTCCATAGATTTCTCTCATTTCTTATTTTTAGAGAGCTTTCCACAGCACTCAACACCATCTGTGATTTTTCTCCCTTTTTTCCCCACTGTTAAAAAAATTTAATTGGGGTAAAATATATATAGCATAAAATTTACCATCTTAACCACTTTATTTTTTTTTAGAGAGAGAAGGAATAACATTTATTTGGGTAACCTATCTATAATTCCTATTCTCCTGAAGATAGTGCCAAGTCAAAAATTAAACCCTGAAAAATACCACTGATTATACCTTCCTTTTAAGCTCTTTCTAATCTGCTGATTCCATTATATAAAAATAACACAAAATTAGGAAAATTATTAGGGAAGAAATGATATTTGAGCAAAACTAGGAAATACTGTGAAATGGTTATCTTAATTATATGTTAGGTAATATGATAGGATCATGGACTGTTAGAAGAGATGAAGACCTAGGTACATCAAGTCCATTTCAATTGTTTTATAGGTAAGGAAGGAAGCTAAGACCCAGGGAGAAGATGTGGTTTGTCCAAGGTTGCATAACTAGTTGGAATTAGAAACCAGATTTTCATTTAAGTCTGAAGTGTTAGTCATGACTTTTTGAATGACCAGAAACAGCAAACAATTCAAACTAACTTTTGGAAAATTGTTGGTCAGGCCATTGAGAAGTTGGTAGATTGCAGTCATGGCTTGATCTAGGAGTACCAGTGGTTTTTGTTTCATCAAATTCATTTTTATTTCTCTTTCTTAATAATTTTTAAATGTGTTGTTCAGTAGAGTTAAGTACATTCACATTGTTGTGCCCCTCTCTCTAGAACTTTCTCATGTTCCAAAACTGAAACTCTATACCCATTAAACAATTCCCCATTTCCGCCCTCCACCCCTGAAGACCACCATTCTTCTTTCTATCTTTATGAGTTTCACTACACTAGTTGCCTCATATAAGTATTTATGTCCTCTCCTTTTTGAAGTTTTTTTTTTCTCTTTTGCCTTCTAAGATATCAGACTGTTCTATCTCAGTTTTCTCCACACCCTCTATCCAAAGTCCCCCTCCCTTCCTGGTTGCCTTCCAACCAGACCCTGGGACCAGAATTTGAGTTCAGGTAATTTATTTCAGAGGTGATCCCAGGAACCAAAGATATGGGAAGTAGGGAAGTGACATAAGTCAGGGAAAAGCTGATAAAAGTGCATCATCAGTAAGAGGTGTGTTGTAGGAAACTGGAGCCCAATTCCGCTGGGAGCTCTGAGAAACAGTGTAGGACACAGCTCAGAGCTGTGCCAACCAAGCAGGAAGGAGGCAAGGGTATCTACATACCAACAATCCCCAGTCCTCACTGGCTGAGGGCTATTCCAAGGGGCATTAACTTTATGGCATTTCCAGCCTACCCATTGCGTGGGCAACCATGTTCTGTGGACAGAGTAACCTCAGGTGGAGGATGCAAGTGCTGGCAGAGGAGATCTGAGGGCCACTAAAATATCTGCTCATGTCTCCTTTTCTTCCCTGCCCTTCTTACTCTACACAGTCATGGCTGATGAAGCTCAGCAATACCAGTGGCTTCCATTACCTTCTGTGTGCTGAAAATTTCCAAATCTTTGGCCCAGATTTTCTTCCTGTGACCTGGATCCTTATAATCTTCTGCTTACGGGAAATCTGCCTCTGGGGGAGGTTATGGTGTCTCAATATCACCATATCTATTCCTCGTCCTGTAGTTCTAACTCTGGCTAACAGTACCCTCTCCTTCTGGTTCTTGCCTCTCCCCTCACCCTAGTTAATGGGACTGTGACCTCCCTGGTCTCCTGGGCATTCTCTTCAGTCCCCACTCTCCACCACTTCTCATGGCTAATCAGTTATTACGACCTGTCAATTCTAATTTCTTAAAAGCTTTCTAATCCATCCCTTCCACTGCCACTGTTATTTTCTTAGTTCAGGTTCTTATCATCTCTCACCTTAACCATTGCAATATTCTCCTAATTTGACCTCCTCCTGCCTGAAACTTAAACTTCATCTAGCCCATGTCCTAAGCAGCAGGAAGAATGACCTTCTTCAGTTGTAAATCGGGTCACATTACTCCCCTCCTGAATTATTTTAATGATGTTCAAGTGTTGTAGTCATTTTTAAACTGTTTTATTTCATCAGTTATGGAAAAGGAAAAGTAGCCTTTTCTCTTTTGCTAGTTTCCAGAGAAACAATAGGTATTAACCATGTCTTAAATATTTGGGAGATAATACTTATATAAAATTGGTTGGACCTGGGGTGTTTCTAAAGAGAAAGTTTTTGACAAACACTTTGATTTCTTTAATTCTTACTGGTCCATTTAAATTTTGTCTAAGTTGCTTATGTTTGCAGTTTATATCTCTCTAAGAATTTGTTCATTTCATCTAGGTATTCACATTTATAGACAGAGTAATTCATGATATTCTTTCTTATTTTAAATTTCTATTGCATATATAGTCTTTCCTCCTTACTTTATGGATTTGTTTATTTGTAAATTTCCTATCCTCCCCATTCAGACTCACCAGAGATTAGTCTTTCTTATTAAGATGTTCAAGGAACGACCTTTTGGTTTTACTTAATTATCACTATTTGCCATTTCTATTTTTTATGATTTCTATTTCTATTTTTTATGATTTTATAGAATTCTGCTACTATCTTAACATTTCCTTTGTCTATGGTTTATTGGATTAACACTCCTGCTACTTTTCCATATTCTTTATTTGACTACTCAGCTTACTTTCCTTCCCCCTTTTCTATTTCATGGTATATGCTTTAAGTTAAACATTTCCTTCTAGGTACTGCTTTTATGTCCCTTGGAATGTGACAGGTAGTGTTTCATTAACATTAATTCCTGAATATTTCTTAATTGTAGAGAAGGGGGTGTGAGCAACCTAATCTCTTAAGTTCCTGAATGTTGACTAAGGGGGAATTCCTCTTGAGAATGAAGCAGAGAGATCATAAGAAATATTGAAAGCTAAAATGGCAATTTCTTTCATATGTTTAAATGTAAGCCACGGTTCTGTCTATTTTCAATCCTCATCTTTGGAAAAGGAAAGAAAAGAACTTTGGAATGAATGAACAATGACAGGTTGGCGATTCTAATTCATTTAAACTTTAACTGGACTGTTTCCTAGGATTATTTTGTGCTGGATAATAATCAGAGATCAGCTTTTGTGAGGCTTCTTTCACATTTGTTGTGATTAAATAAGAGAACTAAAACCTTTTTTTATCAAATAATATCATTAGCTATTTATTTTCATCACAGTAATTTTATCTGGTTTTGTCTTATATAATGAATGTCACATTGTTTTTCTTGCAACTAAAAAAATTAGATTATATGCTGGCTGTCAAGCCAATTTGTTGTTAGCAATTTATGCTTTCCTTTTAAATTAAATACATAGAGAAGTTTAATCATACTATCTAGTGAAAGTTAAGACATTCTTTCTAGTTTTTAATAGAAGTCTTACTTTATTATTCTCGAAAGCAGAACACCAGAATACAGTGCACATACAGACACACACACATATGCATGTAAGCACACATGTGCAAATATATACTTCAAAGAGATATCATGCTTTTTTATCATATTTCTTGATTTACAAATACTTCATAATTGTAGCTATATTGAGTAGTTACAAGTTAAGTAATGGGAAGTAGCACATTCATTTATTGTTTTGTTTTTATAACTTAACATAAAATATTTTTACCATATTTTCAGTAATATTTCTTGTAAGATGAATTCTGTAAGATAGATATTTTCATATGCATCATAACATATTTGTATTGATAAAAATGTCCCACTTTTTTCTGACAGATAAAGAGGGTTTGGCTGATGGGTTTTAAAATGAGGCCTGACTTTACCAATTATGTTACTAAGGGGGCTTTTCCACTCAGGTCTGAGATTTTGACCAAAAAAAAATGTATTAAAAGCATGTAATGTCTTAAGACATTTTATTTAAACATTTTATGTGAAAAGGTGTATAGAAATTAGCAATATTTTGACTTTTTCGAAACTCTTCAGAGTAGATCTCTAGGTGAAAGAGTAATAAACTTAGTTAATAGTATTTGATTATTCCCAATAAGCCTCTTTACCATTCCTCCCAGAAATTGAGATTTTGAACAATTCTGGTGATTGGGGTACAAATCCTTTTGCAAGTTTGTGGGTTTCCAATCATGAGATTTTGGCAAAATTGAAGGAGGCTTAATCAAGTGCATAACTGTAGAGCATTAAAAGATTTTATGATGGATGATAATGTGATTTTGACATATATTTGGAAAGTTCAAATAATTGAGTACCATTGTCATAATAAACCCCTTCCAATTTTATGTACTTGTTTATAAGAATAAGCTTTCACAGTAACTATAATAAAAAGAATACAAATAGAATCCATAATTAGACACATGTCCTTTTAGCAATAAAGAAATATTTATGACTTTTATAAATATCCACAAATATATGAATTAGGAAAAACGTCTCATTTATTTCATTAAGAGATGTATTTATAATAAAATTTTGCTTTTATGTTGAATACTTATCACAATTTGTAATATCTTTATAATGCTTTTATCAATCAAGAATTATTAATAACTGCAAATATTATTTCAATACATTTTTAAACATTTTAACCTGTATGATCATCAGCAAGACTTTTTTTCAATTTATTATACATATTTTCAGTGCTTAGAAGAATGTAGAATGATTAGTAACAACTTTCAAATATACAAATTACTTCTGGATAAAACTTTGTAAGAGAACTGTAATAAAAATCTGATTTCAGGCAATAAAACAAGTGATGGAAATTTTCTGACAATTATTGGATAATTTGTTCTTTGTAATAGATGATGTTAAATTTCCAAATGCTATTTATATTTGGATTCCACTGAATATATTTAAAATATGATATGTTATTGCATCATTAGATTCAAATTTAAAATTTGTAAGGGCATCTGTGCTTTTTCAGAATTATTAATAGTTTTGGGTTATAGCAGCAAAACATTTAAAGACCATACTATCTTGAAATGGTTCTTAGAGGAAAACAGGCTCATGTGTGGGCAGCATTGGGACCCATATAGCCTCTCAGAAAGTGTTAAGAATGCTTTGAAACTGGGATGGGCCATGGTAGAAGTCCAGGCAAATATCTCAGGAAAAATAAAATAACATAAATAACAACTTTGGCATACTGGCTGCCAGCACAGCTAAGCTCTCATTTCAGTTTTCATGACTCTTCTAATGAAACTCCAAGTTCCTGCAATCCATGGCTCCTACTAGCAAAGAAAACTATTCAAAACTTTGCCTTTTGTGTCATGCTAGAATATTCTTCAACAAACCTGTCTGTGGATCATCTGATGCTCTAGGGCAATATGGTCCAATGGAACATATGTGATAATGGACATGTTCTATATCCATGTTCCTTATGGTAGCCACAAGCCATCTGTGTGTATTGAGCACTTGAAATATGGCTAGAGCAACTAAGGAACTAGGTCTTTAACTTACATAAGTTTAATTTAATTCAAAATTTAAATAGCCATGTTCAACTTGGCTACCATATTGGACAGAACAGCTCTAGCATAATATATAATGTACCATTGTTTGATTCACTATTTTCTACTGATTGAGCCCAGACTCTATAAAGTTAAATGTTAACTTTTCAAAGACTGATAAGTTGCAAATGATTTCTGCCTTATACTTCAGGTCAATAAAACCATTCAATTGCCCTATAGTACATTAACCAGTTTGTTGTTGTTTTCCAAATTATTACACAGGTACAAATGTTTTTGGTTACAAGGATCACTTTTGTTATGCTTGTGTCAGGGTTATAAGTGTGTCCATCACCCAGATAATGTCCATTGTACCCATTAGGTAGGTTACCACCTTCCCCTCATGCCCCTCCCCACTGATTGATTTCCATTGAGTTATACTTCCTTCTATGCACATGTGTGTTCATCGGTTAGTTACAATTTAATAGTGAGTACATATGGTGTGTCTTTTTCCATTCTTTAGATACATCACTTAACATAATGGTCTCAAGTTCCAGCCATATTATTGCAAAAGACATTAAGTCACTTTTCTTCATGGCTGAGTAGTATTCCATGGTATGCATATACCACATTTTGTAAATCTACTCAGGAATTGATGGGCATTTGGGTTGATTCCACATTTTTGCAATTGTGAATTATGCTGCCATAAACATTTGAGTAAAGTTGTCTTTTTGATAAAATGACTTCTTTTCCTTTGGATAAATACCCAGTAGTGGGATTGCTGGATCAAATGGTAGGTCTACTTTTAGTTCTTTCATTAAAAAGCTTCTGCACATCTGAGGAAACAATCAACAGAGCAAATAGACAACTTACAAAATGAGAGAAAATATTCTCAAGATATATATCCAATAAAGGTCTAATAACTGGAATCTACAAAGAACTCAAACAAATCAGCAAGAAAACATCAAACAACCCCATTAAAAAGTGGGCAAAAGACTTGAACATAAGCTTTTCAAAAGAAGATGGACAAATGCGCAATAAACATATGAAAAAAATGGTCAATGTCTCTAATCATCGGGGAAATGCAAATTGAAACCACATGAGATATCACCTTACCCCAGTTAGAATGGCTTTTATTAAAAAGTCCAAAAACAATAGATGTTGACATGGATGCAGAGAGAAAGGAATGCTTATATGCTGTTGGTGGGACTGCAAATTATTAACCAGTTTTGTATTTAATTAACAATCTTATTTCACATCCTTTCTTTGACTGACAATATGTGTTTCAGTCTTAACTCTCCTTTGAAGCAGCTTTACCATCCTGTTGTTTCTGCCATTAATGAGTTTCTGCTATTAATTGACACATGTTCCCTATATATTTATGAGGAAATAGTGCTTCTGAAGTTTTTGAAAATTATACTCTGATGTTGCTTCCCATCTGACTTCACTTACAGTTAATATATACTGAGTTCAGCTAGTCCTCACATTTTGCTCTTGGATATGATCCTGAAGTACCCTCTAATCACTTAACTTTGTTTGGGACCCAATTCCTATTTGTATTGTCTAGAGGAAAAGAGCATGGATGTTAGAATTAGAGAGAAGGGATTAAAATCCCAGCTCTTCTGCATTTATCACTGTATAACCTAAAAAAAAATGATAATGGTAAAAATAATAGGAACTATCTAATAGTGCTGCTATGAGGAACAAATGATAATAATTTGCTCAGTGTACTGCCTAGTAATGTAAATGTTTGATGAAAACCAGTTGCTTCACTGGTTTGAAGTTTCTAGCCCCATCTCCTTTCTCTGTATTTATTGGCCTTGTGCTTTGCAGAGCTCCCCAACTCTGGAAACTTTCTTCTACCCCCATCTTTTGCTGATTGTCATTCACTGAACCATCTGAATCATGTGCCCCCAAAATTCATATGTTGAAGTCCTAACTCCCCGTACCTCAGAATGTGACTATATTTAGAAATAGGATCTTTAAAGAGGTAATTAAATTAAAAGGAGAACATTATTATGGACTCTAATCCAATATGACTGGTGTACTTATAAGAGGAGAAAATTGAGACACAGGCATGTACAAAAGGAAGACTGTGTAAAGACTTAGGGGAGAAAATGACCAACCACAAGCCAAAGAGAGAGGCCTCAGAAGAAACCAACCCTACTGACACCTTGATCTCAGCCTCCAGAACTGTGAGGACATACATTTCTATTGTTTGAGCCACCTAGTCTATGGTACTTTATCATAGCAGCTCTACTTAACAAATTAATAGCCTATTCACTTAACGATTAAACATCTATGACCTGGTAAAAAAGAGCTAAGTGTCTTGAGGCCCATGCTCAAAAGTGGCACATCATTTTACTTCATTCCATTGGCCAAAGCCAATCCCAGGGCCAGCCAGAGTCATTGAGAAATCTCTTGGTAGGAGGAGCAGCAAAGCCACCTTGGAAAGAGAGTGGACTCAAGAGGGGCAGAGAATTAGGACCATTTTTGTAATATACCAAATTATCAGCTGAGTATATATTGTATGTTAATGTTTTTTGGAACTGTTGCACTTTATTTATTTATTTTTGCATCAGTGCCTTCATAGTATATCTTTATATATCCTCAGAACAAAATGTGCTTTGAAAGATGCAAAATCAGCAATTACACGGATTGAATTCTCATTCTCTTCAGTGTCCAACTAATGCAAACAGTTATTTTAAGCACATCAGTGTTGCCAACAGATAAAGATTGGGTGCGTTTTCACAGAGGAAATGTGGCTTTGATTCTTTGGTGGGGGGGAGAAAGTTTAGGATTTGGATGAGAAAAAGGGCAGAATGAGCTCTTCCTCAATGAATAGCCTTTGAAAAAGCTCACAGTGGAAACTAGGGAGGAAATTAACAAACCTGTTAAATATCTGAAGATGAGGTCCACAAGACTAAGCCTAAAGGGGCATACCGAAAATCAGAGAACCACCTGGCAAGGTCAAGCGCCGACCTTCTTCATTAGAGCAGAGAGTTGTACGTGCCATCAGCAAGGCTCCTGAACAGAGATCGGCAAACTGTGTCTGGTCAGGGCCAGAGAGCAGCTGTTGTCAGCAGGCCATCCAGTCTCTGTCACAACTACCCAACTCTGCCCTTAAAGTCTGAAAGCAGCCAAAGACAACACTTAAACAAATAGGGATAGCGTTTCACTCCAAGAAAACTTTATTTATAAAAAAATAGGTGGTAGGCCAGGGGGCATCGTTTGCCAATTCCTGCTCTAGAAGAAAAATTTTTTAATAGTTATTGAAAAATAAGTAATTGAGCATGCAAGAGACTCATGGTAGTGAAGACTCAAGTGAATAAAGTGAATGAGGATAATGACTCAGCAAAGGAAAATTAAGAGTCCTCTAGAAAATACAGAAATTAACCTTAAGAAGGTGGTTTACACGTATTGGGAGAGGCGATTATATTCTATGTGAGCTAACAGACAACAGATACAGAAACAAATAAAACACCACTACGTGCTTCAGGTGTGGAAAATGAGATTCTTCCAGGTAGGCCTTGAAACAACTGATTCTGTGATGTCACAGGCTACGTGCCCTGTAGACTGCAGGCCAGGCCTGATTTTCATGAAGGGCCTTGTGAGTCAATAACTAATTGTGTTTTATTGAGAAATTATTCATTGTTCATTTTCTTTAGGAGAATATTTCTTCCTATGAAGAGATAAAGATAACAAATGACAACACAGCAGCTTTATCAAACTTTAAGAATACCTTAAAGGAAAGAAACCTTGTCAAGTATGAACAGAAAATTCAAGCAGCAAAGACTTTTGGGGACATGAAGATCAAGATAAAAATAAACATTTCTCTGAAGGAGAGACTGCATCAAGTTTACAACAAGAATCTTTTTTAAAAAAATGAATAAAATAATACATGAAATGCTGATAGGAAGTATACTTGTTTTGGGAAAGCTAGGAAGTATAGAACGTAAAACACAAAAGAAAATACATAAATAAAACAAACAATCAGAACAAGGTATTGGAAGCCAACAGGTCTCTGGAAACATTACAGATATTTTCAAGGCTATTATGAAATTTTCAAAGTGAACAAAAACAAAAAGCTGAAGCTATTTCAGCAAAGAGAAGATGAAGTCTGGCGTCTAGAGTGTTAAAGAGAAAAAAAAAATCTGGACTGCATGTAGCAGTTCCATACAGGAAGCAGAAAACCAAAGTGATGGCAACATTGAGCTGAGAGAACCAATCAAGTTACAGTTTGTTACAAAATACAGAAAGACCTAGAGGAAACTTGTGTTTACCGAAAAAAAAAATATTTGACGTTTTGAATAATTGCCTTGGGCAGCTGAAATAACTGGCAAATCACCAGAGTGAGAAGATAAAATAAATCAGAGGTGACAGATGATATATATCTCCTGGATATAATCTTCGTTAACAATAGCTAGAAAAGATTGCGGCCATTTCCCATCTAAACTGAGTGATGAGGTGTCAACCAAGCATGTGCTCGAAGAACAAATAAAGCACGTGAGTTTTGCTCACTGCATTCAGCAAAGCTCTCCTGGAAAATGAGTGTGGAACTTTGCAGCACAGTGCAGGGATACTGGAAGGAAAAAGACATGGCTCTGCAAAAGAAGCTGACTCAGGAAGAGAATGCATGGGAAAAGAGAGAGCAAAAGCGATAGCTGCAGAGGAGATAAAAACTTAAGAGGCAGAGAATTCACAAAATGGTAGAAAAATTTTAAAAAATTAGAAATATCCATATGTCATTCATGGTAAGAAAGCCAATCACTGCTTAAGATCAAAACTAATAGCACTGTATCAAAAGAAAAATGTTCCAAAAGCTAGGACTCTAAAACGCAATCCAGGAATACTTGATTCTGAAACATCCTAAAAGAAATTTTCCAAATCCATGGGCAAACTACATCTTGCATCAGAATCACCCAGAGGGCTTGTTCAAACAAGGATGGTTGGGCCCCCATTCCTGAGTTTCTGATTCAGTAGATCTAGAGTGAGATCTGAAATATTTTAAGAAATTTTAAGACCAGCTGATACCGCTGTTATAAGTAGAGATCATACTTGGAGATCCACTGCTCAAAAGCAATCCTGGTTGCATATTACAGTTGCCTGGGCCCCTTGTAGACCTAGTCAATCAGAATCTCTTTGGGTGGGGCTCAGGCACTGGTATTTTTTGAAGCATCTTACACAACACAGTCAGAATGGAGAACCACTGCAGTCAGCCAACATGGTCCTTTCAACCAGTTGACTGAAATTGACAATACATTACTTGTCATCCCTACTGATGACATATTCACCTTTGATGTCTTTCTTTTCTCTTAACAGAAGAAATTTATCCAGAAATTAATAAGTCCAAAGCATGGGCCTCTACCTAATCTTAGAGAATCATCTGATTTATCAGTAGAATAGTAGCTGTCTCTGATTTGAGTTGTGGTGAAGCTTCAGGACTTTTCCATCTACGTTCATCAGGGATGTGGATCTGCAGTTTTCTTTTTTGTTGTTGTTGTTGTGTTCTTGTCTGGTTTTGGTATTAGGATGATCCTGGCTTTGTAGAATGAGTTAGAGAGAATACTTCATCTTAAATTTTTGGAAACAGTTTCAGTAAGATTGACACCATTTCTTCTTTGTACATTTGGTAGAATTTGGCTGTGAATCCATCTGGTCATGGGCTTTTTTTTTCTCTTGGGAGATTTTTTGTTACTGATTCAACCTCACTATTCATTATTGATCTGTTCAGGATTTCTATTTCTTTCTGGTTCAATCTTGGAAGCTTGTTTTTGGCCAGAAATGTATCTGTTTGCTCTAGATTTTCTAGTATGTGCACTCATATCTCAGTTCTTGCCATGGGACCCTCTCCTCACTTCTAGCCTCAGTTCTCCATGCCTTAGTTTGAGTTTTGAACTTTAAAAACTGCCCCTCCTGCTAGCTCCTAGGGTCCCGCCCACTTGCCAAGAGTTGGGATAAAGAATGGTGTTCCCTGTGAGTGTTGATCTATATTGAAGTAAAACTCAACGGAAATCAAGCATGTGGGAGTGGCAGGCAGGGGTTGGGTGAATGCACACCTAGCAGGTGCAAGGCACACTGTCTGGGAGATGGGCACACTGTGACATGGGCTTGGGCTGTGCACAGGCAGTGTGTGTAGCCAGGACATTTGTGCCCCTGTGGTATTCTCAGGTAAAATAAAAAACAAACACAAATTTAACCATATACAGTAATTAAATTTAAATGGATTAAACAATCCAATGAAGATGTAGAAATTGTCAGAATGGATTTTTAAAAAAAAAGAGCAAGACCTTCCTTCCCACCAAAAAAAAAAAAAAAAAAAAAAAGGATGACATTTCAGGTCTGGGAAAATGTGTGGGACATTTTCTTTCTTTCTTTTTTTTTTTTTTGAGACAGAGTCTCACTTTGTTGTCCAGGCTAGAGTGAGTGCCGTGGCGTCAGCCTAGCTCACAGCAACCTCAAACTCCTGGGCTCAAGCGATCCTCCTGCCTCAGCCTCCCGAGTAGCTGGGACTACAGGCATGCGCCACCATGCCCGGCTAATTTTTTGTATATATATCAGTTGGCCAATTAATTTCTTTCTATTTATAGTAGAGACGGGGTCTCGCTCTTGCTCAGGCTGGTTTTGAACTCCTGACCTTGAGCAATCCGCCCGCCTCGGCCTCCCAAGAGCTAGGATTACAGGCGTGAGCCACAGCGCCCGGCCCATTTTCTGATGCAATTTCTTTCACAGTCTCCCCACTGCTCCCCTACTCATACTCAGGGATTGGGAGGGTGGAGGTTTTGTTCTCTCCCTGGGTCTGGGTTGCAGGATTCCCCGTTGGAGAAGTGGACTTCAGGGAGACACTTGCTTACCCTTTCCTGTACTGGGGATTCTCACGCGACTCTCTAGCCTCCTTTCACACGTCTGTTGCACTCCTATATTCCTTCCTAAATGACCATTCACAGTGTGATTGCACGCTATTGTAAGTGTTCTAAGAGGATGAGACACACTGAAAAGGCCTCTACTCAGCCATCTTAGAAAAAAGAAAGCATAAATGCCTTTTTTTTTTTTTTTTTTTGAGACAGAGTCTCACTTTGTTGCCCAGGCTAGAGTGAGTGCCATGGTATCAGCCTAGCTCAGCAACCTCAAAATCCTGGGCTCAAGCGATCCTTCTGCCTCAGCCTCCCAAGTAGCTGGGACTACAGGCATGCGCCACCATGCCCAGCTAATTTTTTGTATATGTATATATTAGTTGGCCAATTAATTTCTTTCTATTTATAGTAGAGACGGGGTCTCGCTCAGGCTGGTTTCGAACTCCTGACCTAGAGCAATCCACTAGCCTTGGCCTCCTAGGATTACAGGTGTGAGCCACCGCACCCAGCCTATAAATGCCTTTTAAATATGAACAATTTAAATGACCATTAAAAGGAGTATGAATTTTGGAAGAAAAATTTGGAATATAGAGTGTGATGGATTGCATTAAAAGTTATAACCTGACACTGAAGACTAAATAAAGTTAAGTTATGATGTTCTAGATTAGTATTTGATAGATCACTATTTTGAGCATAACTTGCAGGTTTTTCTTGTGCATTTAGTGCACATTTCAATTATTCCTTCTTCTTCATTGAAACAAAATGAAATGTTACTTCCTAATTTGATGAATTACTAAAATTGTTTTCTTTTCTTTTCTTTTTTTTTTTTTTTTTTGAGACAGAGTCTCACTCTGTTGTCGGGGCTATAGTGCCATGGTGTCACCCTAGCTCACAGCAACCTCAAACTCCTGGGCTCAGGTGATCCTCCTGCCTCAGCCTCCCAAGTAGAAGTAACTACAGGCATGTGCCACCAGGACCAGCTAAATTTTTCTATTTTTTAGTAGAGATGGGGTTTCGCTCTTGCGCAGGCTGGTCTCGAACTCCTGAGCTCAAATGATCCGACCACCTCTGCCTCCCAGAGTGCTAGGATTATAGGCGTGAGCCACCACGCCCGGTTTCCATTTGGGTTTTACAATATATTCTTTTGATTTTCTTTTATAATTGTGTTCTTATTAATTTTTTTAGTGACATAAGTTTAAAAAAACCTTTTTCATAGGTGTTCTGCATAATATAATTGCTCACAATGAGTAAATCTGGTGTGTATGATCTATAGCCGTGATTCTCAAACTTGAGTGGGTGTCAGAACTTGGTAAAAATACAAAGGCCCAGTCCCTGTCTTACTTCAAGAAACCTGGTCGTGTGTGTTCTTTATTATTTATTAGTTCTCCAGGTGATTCTGGCTTTAATAACTGTTCTGCAGTATGGTCCAGCAGGAGGCCACGTTGAAAGAAAAAGTATGACTTAATTACGATGTAATTGTCAGCAATGGCCAATAGGTGGCTCACTTGATCACAGCACTAGTGACACAGATTTCATTTGCATAACAAGGCGTTTCAGAGAAATAAGTACCAAGTGGAAATAAAGGTTATGATTATATTTGCAGATTAATTTAAATGCCCTTTCTTCGTTAATGTCTTTGAACTTGTGACTTCTAACAAGTCTTCCCGACAAACATGTAGGGATTTCCATTTTGACTCTGAAAATATTTTGTTAGACTTTTTGGGTTCTTTTTTTAAAATAACAAGACAAATCTGGCTGTGTGCCTCCTTAAGAAAAATTCAGTTGTGTCTAGATAAAATGATCAAGAAAATGCTCCATACATTATACTGTACTTGGCTTCACGGAAAGGTCAGGAAGTGATTCTGCTCTGGTTTGGGCTCACTAGGGAAATTAGCCTTAAAGGTTCACATTGGAAACTACTTTAAGGATTAAAAGGGTGCCACCTAGGCTTGGCTTTAATTACAACTGATCAATTGCAGTGATTCTGGCTGCAAAGTTGGCTTGCTTTGAGTTTACTGAAAAAGAGCATGCTGTTTGGAAGTATACAGGGTATTCTTTCTGGGCAACAGTGGCTGGGATTACTACTTCACTTCAGTGCCCCCCCCCCAAAGCAGTGATTTTCTCAGATCTGTGCTTACAGGTAGTTCAAGTGTCTGATTCAGCTTGGAATTGTTCCAGGAGTTGTTCTACGTGCTCATAGTTTCCAAATAAAGGGCTCCAAGTAAGACTGGGAATATACTTCATTTACTCACTCATCATTGGTAAATATTCAATGAATGCCCGACAGTGAATAAGAGCTGAGAATTAAGATATAAAAGATACTATTTATGTTCGAGGCTGCAGTGAGCTATGATGGCACCACTACTGCACTCCAGCCTGGGTGACAGAGCAAGACCTCATCTCCAAAAAATATGTGTGTGTGTGTGTGTGTGTGTGTGTTGTTTAGGGGCTTGGAGCAGGCAAGTGATCAACTTACTACAGTTGTGTGACCCTCATTGCACTTGTAAATGATCATCAGTTCATTGATGCCTGCCTATTTCACTGCTGCACCCTCAGTGCCCAGCACAAGTCCTTGTCCATGGCATGTACTTAATAAATACTTTCTCAGTGATGTAGTTAATATGTTTATGAAGTGACTTCCGATCTCTAAGAGACCACAGAGTACAACTACATAACTCAAATGAGGAAGAGAGATCTTTGCTTCCTTTGGATTAATTTCCTTCGATTGGGTCTGTTTACAGAGTGATTTGTACATTTGGGATTGTATAGTGAAACTGGCATTACCCTATCCATGTTCTCACAACCCTCACTTCTATGCTATGAGCAATTTGCTGAAGACTCACCACCTAAAGGTTTCTTCCTGGCTTTGGAACATGCCCAATTACTGTCTTAAGTCCTTCCAGGAGAAGTCCTCAAGCAATGACTTGCAGGAGTTGGTAGATAAATACCTCAGCTTTCTGGCTTTATAGTTGAGATAACTCTGAAGTTGTTCTTCGCTGTCTGTTAGAGTTCCTCAGCAGCATAGAGGTTCTCTCCTTGCTCACTGTAGTGGCTGCTTTGATAACCCACCCTTTACTACATTCTTCCTGGTCTCTGTCTCACTTCCCTCTCCCTTACTAGTGCCTCCTGGGCATCAACTCCTAAATAAAAGAAAAACTCACACCCAAGTTTTTGTCTTAGGGTCAGTTTCTGGGGGAATCCAACTCGAGGATGAATATTGGCTATCCCTGGGCAGGTGGATGAGAGGTTGGGAAAAGGTGTTGGTGACGTGTTTACAAATACAGAAGCCTGAGGGAATGTGAGACTGTAAATAGTTTGCAATAGGGCACAAGGGTTGGATATGATGGTAATGGATCCTGTATGCCAATCTAAAGAACCTAAAAGAATTTTATTTTGAAGAAAGTGGGAATCCATTGAAATATTTTTTTTTTTTTTTTTTGAGACAGAGTCTCGCTTGTTGACCAGGCTAGAGTGAGTGCCGTGGCGTCAGGCTAGCTCACAGCAACCTCAAACTCCTGGGCTCAAGCAATCCTTCTGCCTCAGCCTCCCGAGTAGCTGGGACTACAGGCATGCGCCACCATGCCCGGCTAATTTTATATATATATATTAGTTGGTCAATTAATTTCTTTCTATTTATAGTAGAGACGGGGTCTTGCTCTTGCTCAGGGTGGTTTCGAACTCCTGACCTTTAGCAATCCGCCCGCCTCAGCCTCCCAGAGTGCTAGGATTACAGGCGTGAGCCACCGCGCCCGGCTCATTGAAATATTTTTTAGAGGAGGGTAAGGAAACATGTTATGACCTAGCTGTGGGCAAGGGGGTACTCCTTTTAAGATCTGATAAAAACTACAAACGTATCCACCCCAAAAATGCACTTAGACACAGGCACACATCACTTTGCAAAGGAATTTCCAGGTGTTCACAGACCCATTTTGAAACACAGCCCTGGACCTCCTCAAAGTTTATAGGAAAAAACTCAAGGCAGAATCTTGCAGAAAAAACAAAAAGATGCTCTTGGTTGTGATACTTTTCAATTAGTAGGAGATTTTGGAGGTGAAGTGAGGTCAGGAGATGAACAGAAGACAATTGCACTCTTGTTCTCCCATTTTCTCAGGTACTCACTGAAAGAGGAAAAATGGTAATTACCAACCAGGAAATATTCCATGGCAGTGGACACAAACCAGAATTCTCCAAGTGAAATTTAATTGAATGTATGACTTGGCTCCTGTACTGTTATTTCTTGTTATTTAGGTTATCAGTCAACATCTAAATATAAGAACATTTTAGATATAATTTTGAATTTGTAGATTTTCTTGAGAAGAAAAAAATCAAAATATCGAGGCCCACCTTCCCAACCAGTTTCCATTATCTGGTAGAACTGAAAGGCTGTGGTCTCCATAGGTTATTGCATGTTCTCTCCATTTGACCACAACCCCTTTTTCTCATTCATATTACCTGCCTGGCCCCTATAAACTTTTAATCTTTTCATTCTTACAGTAGACATTCATATTCCACCAGCCACCCCCAATATTCATTAATTCACTCAATTATTCATTAGCATTTATTGAATATCTGCTCTATGCAAGGAACCAAACTAGATGCCAGAAATAAAGACAAACATGAAGGTTCTCGCCATAAGCTACTTATAGAACAGCCAAGAAGCAAAAAAAAAAAAAAAAAAAAGTAGACTTCAGAAAATCCTGGTTGTCATTTGTACAACAAAGGAGATGGGGCTTAGGGCACCATCATTGAATTATTGTGCTTTGATCACAAAATTCAAACGTCTATTCTCTTCTGATAAGTCATTACTCATTCACAGATTGGGTCCATTTTCAAAAGAATAATGCAATCATTCATGTCTTTCAGGAGTGGGACGGAGAAAGCCTTGAGAAGAAGCTCTTCTTCTAAAGGAGAAGAAGACAGGAATTATGCAAGAATACTACATAAAAAAGCAATCAAGAAATCCTCATGGATGAAAAAGACAAAGGAGGATGTGGTGGATGCTTTTGGGTCCTCAGTATCTAGCTGGTGCACCAGCCCTGTTCTGCACAGAATTGCCCTTGCCTGTGGGAGCTGCTTTCTACAGTAGATTATAACCCTCCCTTCAAGCTGGGGGGACATCCAGCAGCCAGTGGCTAGTAGACACAGGGGTACAACAGACCAGGTGAGAATGGTATGGCTCACACTCCAGAACTCCCTGTGGGACCAGACTGAGGCCAAGTTCCAGCTGAGGCCATGCCCTTGCCCAGGTTTTGTTAACAGTGGAAGGGAAGCTTAACATAACTAGTTCCATCTTGCTTCTGACGCTCTGTGGTAATTAATATCCTTTAGCTTAAAAGCTTCTGCTTAGCTCTTCTGGTAGGTTAATAAAAAGGTGTCAACCATGCCTTCTCCAAAACTAACTCCCAGGGAGATAAGAAAATTATACACACAAGTAACAATGCTGTGTTAAAGATTTCTAGAAGGAATCCTGAGCTTTGTCCTCCAAAGTTAACTGTCCAGGAGCAAAGAAGTTTTACAACCTCCTCAGACCCTCACGGATGCCCAGATGTCTGTGGTCCTTGGTTATCTTTGACAGCCCAACCCACTCCTTCCTCTTCCCTTAAGATGAAAAGGAGCCTAAAGTTCACACTAACTTAAGATTTTTTTTGGATATTAGCCCGCTATCTTCTCAGTTTGCTGGCTTTCTGAAAAAAAGTCACTTTCTTTGCCCAACACCCTGCCTCTCGACTTATTGGCCATCCTATGGTAAGTGGTATGACCTTGGATTCATTTATAGTTAACTCTGGACTTCTTATTTCCAGAAAATGCCTGACCTATAGATCATCCAGATTCTCATTAATTCAGTAGATGAGGAAAATGAAGTCAAAATGGAAAAGGCTGTAAGATCATGTTTACAAACATTGAGGGAAGTCTTCCTGTCCTTGTGCAAAAATGTTAGCAGCTGTTTTGTTGTCTTTCCTTCTACTGCTTTCAAATCTCCTACTTTTATTCCTCTTGCACTTATTTTTCAGACCACATGGCACTGGGATCAAGTTTGCATTTGAAAGGTATGGGGAATAATTAGGGTTGAATATTTAGGCATTCCACCTTTTGACCAAATAAATATCAGGATTATCTTGTCTGTTCTAACTCCTATCTTAGAGGTACTTGCATATCTAGGATATGTGCCCAAGCTCCTACCCATATCGGTTACTCAGTTATTCCCCTTTTTTACTCAAGCTTAGTTTAAAAAGGAACAATTCTATTTGAGCAAAGGAGCCACTGGGCTCCTGATGGAATGACATGAGAGCAGACCAGAAGGGAAAGAAAAGAAAAAGAAAACCAGTTATTGTCCAGTTGAAACTGTTGGACATCAGGTGCTCAGACAAGTACACAAGTTTTTCAAGTTGTTAAGCATCATGTAGAATTTTTCAGAAATGTTTCGATCTTTCTGTCACCAGGATTTGTGTCCATTCCCAAAGTAAAAATGTATGTTGACAGCCCCAGCTGCGAAACAAAAGTTCCATGCTTTGCTCTATTGTTTCAGCAACTACATCATTCCTAGCAACACTATCCTCCTTGTTCTCTGTAATTTTCTCCATAAAACATATCAAGCTTGATCTATTATTTGTTTGTCTATTGTTTGTTGTCTTCTCCCTCTTGATCCTCCCCCCAAGAATATAAATGTCATAAATCAGGGATATTGTCTGTTTTATTCAATTCTCTTCTGTCCCCAGGGTGAGATGAAGTATCACATGTAAGTAGCCATGTTTGCTCCTTTCTGTTTGCCAACATAATTTCACAAAGGCCCCGACTCTGTGATGACATGCAGCTCTCTGAAAAGATGCTTCGAAGACAAACAGGACAGAGCAAGCCACTCCTCACATCTCTTGCATGAATTCCTGTATTTATTAAAAGATAAATGACCCACCTTTCCCGCCAGTCCTTGCCTTTTCCTACACATAAGTGTTAGGGTGGAAAACTTAGTAGGTGCTCATGGGTGGCCTGGGCAGAGAAAAATTTTTCATAGAGATTATGATATAAAAGTATAAAGTTTATTTTGTCTTTTTAGAAGAGGAGAGGGAGAGAAAGGAAAGAGAGGGAGAAAAGAGAGTAAGAAGACAGAATGGCATCCCAAGAAAGAGAAAGGAAGGTACCAGATCGGAGGCCACATTGCTTGCTGATTTTATGGGGACAAAGAGGAAGGAAAAAATATAGTGGTTACTCAAAGTGTGATGCATGGACCAGCAGTATGGGCATCACCTGGAAAGTTGTTAAAAATGCAGAATCTCAGGTCCAACCCAGACTTGCTAAGTCAGAATCTGCATTTTACCAGGATACCCTGTTAATTCATATGATCCCAGTTTGAGAAATGCTGATATACAACACCTTCCTGCTTTCCAGAAGTTAATATTTGAGGACAAAAAAAGCATAAAACCATTACAATTAGCAGAACAGCAAATGCACACAAGATTTCAACTGATTCTACGATAACAAAAGACTTGACACCAAACTGATCTGAACACTAAAACAGTGTGCCCACCTGAGAGAATCTCATTAAGAACAGCTATTATTTGCCTAATGTGCCTTAGTTTTTCTGAGAACTGCACCACTCCCTTCCGGCAACTTTTGGCACTCACTTCAGCCACACTGTCCTCATACTGTAATCAATAAAAGCTTTTTATCTTAAAAGGATCAGCCCCCAGTCCTGTTCATTAACATAGGTGGACCACTTACACTTTCTGGAAAGAGCCTGTGTTTTGGAGAACATTCATTCATTAAGAATAGGGGCAATGCCAGGTCCTTGTTGATGGCTTCTGTTTCTTCAATTCAGGTTTCTCTGAAGGAAAACTATTCTATTTAAGCCGCTTGTCCATTTTATGTGGCTTTATTTTGTCATAACAAGATCATATATAAAACCACTTGAACAGACACCTGTAAACTGGAATACATCATGACACGGAAGTTCAGCAGGGTCGCTATTGCCAACGCCCCAGCAATGTTGTAAGCGCACCCCGAGGTCCAGACTATAATATTAGGCTAGCTAAAGGGAAAGCATATTTCTTCTACTACTCTTTCAGCTTGTTAGAACTTAAAAGTTTAGAATTAACCATTTTATACTTTGTTAATTACAATGTATGGTATGACCCTTCATTTTTCAGCCATTCATGACCTATAAAACCATAAATTCCAGTTTTGTGTATAATCAATAATCAAGAGCTACCAGACATATTCCATGAAAAAAAAAATCATAGGTAAGGACTTCTTGGTGTCATTCCACCCATAAACACCATTAGTGTGTTTACCAGGGGATCTTGTCTTTGGGTCACTACCATATTCACATGGATATTTGACTGAATCATTATTTCTGGACATCTCAGGCCTGCTGTGAATCTTTTCCTGTCCATTAACACACCTTCTTGACATTTTTCTGTTTGTATTTTCTGTTTGTCACAGTTTTGTCAGTCATCAGAAACCTGTGGGCCATCCTAAACTCCATCTGCCTCTTCTCTATCCATAGCCAAGAAACCACTATGACCTGCACCTTATGTCGTTGTTGAATCTATTCTTTTTGCCTTGTCACTGTAGTTCAAAGCTTCAATTAGCTAAATATTGTGATGATCTCTCAGCTTGCCTGTTATGAGGCATGTTATTCTCATGTGTCTGGGGGTGGGCTGATACCCTCTTCTGAGCTTGCTAATGCCTCTTTGTGTCAGCTAGGGGTGCTGCTCTAGGCTGGCTCAGGGGGGTTGTTTCACTGGGGCAACTGGCCCTTCCTAGGACCAACAGACTAGACTGAGCAAGACTTCTGGTGAAGGTGGAAGCTCAAAAGAAGAATCTCCAACATGCAATTCCATCCTACTTTATATTTGTGTTTGTCCATTCACTTTCAATTAGCCCAAGTGAGTTTCTGAGCTAGTGGCTGAGTCCAGAGTTCAGGGGTGGGTTAAGTGACATCCCCCATGAGGTTATGACATATATAAGAGAGAAAGAGAGAGAAATAGGGGCCAATGACTCAATCTACCACATCTGCTAACAGCCAAAGGACGAAATCTAAGCATTATACTTACGCAGCCACTGCACATAAAACTCTTACCATCTCCACGTTTTCTTCCCAGATAGTTGACCACTTCTTCCTCTGAGCCGCTTCTCTCTCTGAGTAGGTATATATCCTTAACGCATGCTATTGTAAAGTATTTATCCCTCATTCTCTTTGAAAAGACTAGAAACTCCCTGAGAGCATTCTAATGTGTCTAACTCATCTTTACTTCCCTGGCCCTGGCACAGGGCCTGGCACAAGTTGCTTCATGAATCTTTGTTGAGTTGAATTGAATTGAGTAGAATTGAAAGTACATTGCCTAGAGTTTGAACGCATTTTATGTTGTATACAATGTTTCTGGAAGTTCTGAGAATTTGTTGAGGAGATTCCTGGGA
This sequence comes from Microcebus murinus, assembly GCF_040939455.1. NCBI lineage: Eukaryota > Metazoa > Chordata > Mammalia > Primates > Cheirogaleidae > Microcebus > Microcebus murinus. Next base: position 21,205,614 of record NC_134119.1, read on the forward strand.
AACAATCCCTTGTCCCTTGGGATAATGACTCATAGGAGGAAGGTAGGTTCCCAGGTCCCATAGAGTTTGCTATGACAGGGAACAACATGAGGTCTAGTAGCAGGAATTGAGGTGAAGATTGGGAACCAGGACCAGGAACAAATTGCAGAGGCCCTGTACTGTTCAGAGCTGGATGAGAAAGGATTTGATTTTGAGGGCCAGGTCTTATGAACACTTTAAATCTCTCTTGTCCAAGGTCAAAATTGGTTCTAAAGGACTAAAGGTAGAATCAAATGGCCCCACCTCTGAGAAGAAGAGGCAAGTGGAGAAGACAAATGGATCGTTTTCTGGCAACTCTTAGAGCCAAGATATTTATTAACCTTGTCATCAATAATAACATATGGTCTAGTGCCAGGAAACAAGATTAGAATCACAAAATAATAAAGATGTTTCTCTGGCTGCTGAATGAATCTCTGGTTGGCCTCAGGATGAAATATGATCTACATGATATTGTTTGCCAATTCAGTGATAGAGAAAGGAGAAAAATAAAACTAATAATACCATAAAAGATTTTTTTCTACACACACACACATCTCTCTCAAAAGTATGATGACACGTGATAATATAGACACCTGGGCTTCCTGGATAGTATGTGCAAAAAGAAAAAAGTAATCAAAGGACTTATCAAACATGTTTTAGAAGAAACTAAGTCTCAACACAAGAGAGGAAAGTACAAATTCTAATCATAATTAAAAGAGCAAAACGAATACATATTACGGTCTTATTTCCTTCTTTATAATATAAGTATATTACAATATTTAACCAGTTCTGTCTTGAGCTTATTTTTAATGCATTTATAGTAGCCTTTTTTTTTTTACCTCCTAAGACTTAATAAGTGCATGAGAAATTAGCTGCTTCCTTAGAATGAGTGGATTAATTCAAATTATTTGAAGATCATTAAATCTTTACTGTGAGAAGGTGGTTCTGTAAGGGATGAGGGGAATAATTCACATGCATTTTATATATACAATGTGTACACACTGTTGTCATACATACTTTGATTTTGTTTTCTTTTAAACAGCCTTATTATAATAAGAATATATAAAATGGCATGCAGGGAGTGGGGACTTTCCTACATACAGTGATTCAGGGACCCAGGCACTATTCATCTTGTGGATTCACTCTTTCTTTGGCCTCAGAAACGTTGGCTTCCAGATGGTAGAAAGGGAAAGTGTATAGAAACCCCACTTAAAATGTGACATTCATGCTTCATGCTCACATTCTTTTGGGGAGAATAATCACATGGTCACACCAAGTGGGCTTGGGAAATACAGCCTCTGGTGAGCAGCCCTTCCCTGCCACAATTCTGCACTACAGAAAAGGAGCATGATGCTTCCGTGGAGAGCCAGATGGGAATGGCAGCGGGACAGGTGAGGGGCTCTGGAGCAGAAGCTGGCAAACACCTGTAGTCAGAGAATGACATATAAGGAAGACGTGCAAATTAGTAGAAGGGTGGCAAGTGTTGAAATGGAGAGCTAGCCCAACGTTGAAGGCTCTATAGGCCAATGGAAAGGAGTTTAAACATCAATGCCAAAATGATAGAAATTAAAGGATGGGAGGGAGGGGAGAGAAACCAGCAGACTGACATCCTGGGAAAAAAGTTAGTGGGAAGTTAACTTCACATGAAACTGAAAGAGGCAAGTGCCAAAATAATGCATGCAAGATCCAGTGTGTGTGTGTGTGTGTGTGTGTGTGTGTATGTGTGTGTGTGTGTGTGTGCGTGCGTGTATATAAATAGGAACCAACAAGTTATCAACGGTTATCTGTGGGTAGTAAGAGAATGGGTGATTTGGTGTGGAGGAAGTCTGCGATTTTTTTTTCTCCAATGAATGTGTAATACTCTGTAACAAAAAAATAATGGATGGATGAGAAGGAAAAAGAAAGGGAAGGGTTGAGGGGAGGGAGGAGGGAGAAAGAGAGGAAGGAGAAAGAAAAAAGAGAGAGCAGAAAAGAGGGAGGGAAGAAAGGTAAAAGGAAGAAATGGAGGGAGAGAAAAAGGAAGAATCAATCTCTCTGGCAAAATTATGGCCTTTTGAGAAACCAGACCAGAGACACAGTGGTTAGTTTAGTAGGTATTATTTTAATCCACATAAGGAGAGATTCCAGCCTGGCCCCTCATCAGCAGCAGTGAGCAGGATGAATAGGAGATTCTTTTCAGAGAAATGTATAGATAGAAACTACGGGACTTAATAACCAACAGATGGAGAGGATAAGGGAATGGAGATGTCCAGGCCCAGCTACTCAGACTGTGGTCCCTGGGACAGCATCCTAGATCTCACCTGGTAGCTTGGTCGACTCTGGGGCCCAGCTCAGACCTCCTGAAACAGACTGTGTTTCCCCAATATTAGGGTTTGAGAAACCCAGCTCAGGAATGATGTTCAGGTTTTTGGTTTGGGTGGCCAGATTGACAGTGGTGTCACTTATAAGATAGGGGCAGTTCTGAAGCAGAAAGGTGAGTTGAGGGAACAAGCGTGGGCATCATTGCAGTGAGAGAGTATGCCATGGGAAGAAAGGCTCTCTTCTGAGCCAAGGGCAACGGGAACACGAAGCTAACTGGCCCAAGAATTACGGACCCAAGCTTTCACCTGGGACTCTGGTATAAAGTGTGCACATGCCTTCCCATTCACAGCGACTAGAGGGTGAATCACTGTGGGCAATCCTCCCTTTATCAACCCCAGCAGTAATAAACAGCCTTCGTTAAGAGTGTCATGAAGAACACTGGGAGAGCATGTGTTTTCTACTGCAGTTTGCCTCTGGCAGAGGGGTAGCCCGAGTGTTGTCCAAACAAGGCCCAAGTTAGAATGCAAAAGATCACAGTTGTTAAAATCTTCCGGCTTTGGCAGAGCTGTGCCGAGGTGAACGTCGTGGAGTCCTTCTGATTTGGGAAGTCAAAGGTGAGTTCTCACTCCCTGGGCATCTAGGACATGATTATATAGCCTAGTTTGGGACAATGAGATGATCCCACCCAGGATTTTTAAAAACCGAGATCATTAGTCATGGCAGCTGTGAAACTGAGGGCCAAAAGTTCCATGAGCAGCGGCCAGTGGTCAATGGTGGCCCCTAAGAGGAGCTTGTGACATAGCCAGCTGCCTAGCTCCCCGCGATGACTGTGCATTTTCCAAATTTGGTTCTCCAGAACTCCCGTTGATTCTAAAAGCTAGCCAGCATACTTCAAAAACACTGAGTTTTTTACTTAAGTTAGCCAAAGTCCTGTTTGATGGTTTCCACCTGTCATTTTTGGTGATTTCTACCTTGAACTCTAGGGTCTGCCACCCCCGGTCTTCTAGGAGGCAGCCCACACAGCACTGCCCTCTGTCAAAGCACTGTCATTACTGCATTCCAAAGACCCTGGGGTAAAACAGCCATTTCTCCAGAACAGCTGGTAACAGCTAGGCAAGGAGCGTCACCGTCTTATAGTTAATAAATGTGCATTTACCTTAACAGCTTTAATTTCCACGTCCGACTCCACTAACTCAAACAAATCTCCCAAGGAAGGAATACACTACACACACACACACACACACATTATTCATTCAACAAACATTTATTGAGTTCTTACTAAAGACCAAACTCCTTAGGTCCTGGGAATAAAAAGACAAATAAGACATCATTCCTCCTTTTCCAGAGCTCACATTTCGGTAAGAGACTGAGATATGAACCGGTTATGGCAGTACCTTTTCTAGGTGCCAAGATGACAATATCCTCAGAGAGCTCCAAATGTCACAAGACAGGTGACCTTTCAGCGGGTTTAGAAGTATGAGTAAGAATTTTTCAGATGTACAAGAAGTGGTGGAAATACTGATGAGTACAAGGAAACACTTTAAAGGAAATTAGCTTTTGAGTCATACACGGGGCCATTCATCTACTATTTATTCATTTGCTTTTTAAATTTCAGTTTCCTGACCTCTAAATTGGAGATTCCTCGAAGAATTCTCCATTAATGAGGATTAAATAAGAAAACATAGATGCAGTACCTGGAATGATGTAGACATTCCCCTAACATCCGTTCCTTTCTTTGGTTATTGATGCGTTTAAGAATATATATATATTTTTTAGTCAGGGTTGTTGTCGGATTCCACTGAAGTCCACTAATTTTTAAAAAGGACTTTTTATTCTGTTAAATCAATTTAATACATTACCTGAAAATATAAAAACAATGATTATTTGGGTAGAAGAGTACATCATAGAACTAGCAACTAAAATAGTAGTGAAGTCACTTGTTTAGGAGGAGGATGAGAAAATGCTGGAAAATCCCTTCCACAGTTACCAAAGCACACTATCTACTATTCAAGATCAAGTTGGATCCTGTAAGATCCCAGATCGAGCACTCTGCTTGTTGGATTTCATGAGGGAGTAGGAGCTGGAAACCACATGAACCCAGAGCCCAGCCCAAGCCTCATAATATTAATATCTTCCACCATTTTCCTTCCTCTAGTTTTCAACTCCATTAACCCCAAATGGGTTTTCTGTTCAAATTAAAAGCTGAATGAATTACAGAAATGTGATTACAGATCAGGTGTTACAGAGTATACAATTTTTTTAACTCTAAATTCTAAAAATACTGTTTTTCTTTTTTTTTTCTTTTCGTTAACATAGGAGAAAAATGACATTTGCCTCAAATTCGTTTTCCTGATATGCCACGTTATAATAATAATGTCCATATACTTTACAAATAGTCAAAATTAAACTGTTTATAAAGCCCTGTCCCTTAAATATCAGGCTGCAAATGGTCCTTCTGTCTTTTGTTTACTATCCTCTAAATAATATCTGTGGTTTCTATGCCACTCTCTTCTTTATAGTACTGCTTATAACCAACAAAACCCTAATGTGAATGAAACCAAATAAGAGTATTAATATAGGCAGGACTTTTAAAAGTATAAATAGAAAATGATATGCTCCTTTTAACAACAGGAAAATTAATTTGCTAGTAGTGTCTAATCTCCATATGCCTTCTGATTTATTCTCACTCATAAGAAGTAGTTTCTAAATGGAAAAGATATTCAGCATAATGCAAGGGTATGCAAGATTCTACTCTCTGGCACTCCTGGCTGAACTGTTAATATCAGCTTTTATATGGCTACGAATGAAGATTAAGGGGAGTAGAAGCAGTACTACGTGGGGAAAGTCAATAAAACCTCAAAAGTTTAAGCACCTTAGATGAAAACCATTTAATTTATACAAGTCTTAACCATGATAAGTTTTACATCTTGTTAGTTCCATTTTCCCTAAGTATATGGTCACTGATGAATATTAGAGCACCTTGGCTGTGTGGTGTTACAAGTGGTAAGCTCATTTTCTCAAGCTCTGCTACACAAAACACAAATGCACATCCTCAGGAGACAGAATTCTTTCATTGGCTGCAGTTATCAGAAAATTCTCACTCTCACATTAATCTACATAAGGCAGCATAATGTGGAATGGTTTCTTTTGTCCTCTTGAATATAAAAAGGTTCTTTTAACCCTCTAATGACAATAGATGATCCTTTTATCTTGTATGCCTTTCAAAACTGACACCTAGAAATGAAACACCTCACTTTTATTTTGTACTTTCTAGGTATGTTCAAATATTTCAAGTAAAAGAGAAAATTAGTAAATAACAATGCTTTTTATATCCTGTGCTGGATAGAAACTTTTTCTAATCAGAATGTTTATTAAAGGCAATTCTCCTTTACCTGCCATCATTAGTTAGAACTGCATCTCCTTTCACAACCGAAGAACCAAGAAGACTAAGAGCTTTGACCATAGTTTTGTTAAATTAAAATGTGTGTGTGGAAGGCAGCTATGCTCACCACTATACCACCAACGCAAATGCAAATCAAAACCACAGTGAGGTGTCACTTAACTCCTGTGAGAATGGCCTTTATCAAAAAGTCTCCAAACAATAAATGCTGGCGTGGATGTGGAGAGAGAGGAACACTCCTACACTGCTGGTGGGACTGCAAACTAGTTCAACCTCTGTGAAAGGCAATATGAAGATACCTTAAAGCGATACAAGTGGATCTACCATTTGATCCAGCAATCCCATTGCTGGGCATCTACCCAAAAGATCCAATGACACTCTACAAAAAAGACACCTGCACTCGAATGTTTATGGCAGCACAATTCATAATTGCAAGGCTGTGGAAACAGCTCAAGTGCCCATCAATCCAAGAATGGATTAATAAAATGGTCTAAGAAACAATGGTGATATAGCACATCTTATATTTTCCTGGTTAGAGCTGGAACCCATACTACTAAGTGAAGTATCCCAAGAATGGAAAAACAAGCACCACATATACTCACCATCAAACTGGTATTAACTGAGCAGCACCTAAGTGGACACATAGGTACTACAGTAATAGGGTATTGAGGAGGTGGGAAGGGGGAGGGGGTGGGTATATACATACATAATGAGTGAGATGTGCACCATCTGGGGGATGGTCATGCTGGAGACTCAGACTTGTGGGGGGAGGGGGGAAAGGACATTTATTGAAACCTTAAAATTTGTACCCCCATAATATGCTGAAATAAAAAAATAAAATAAAATATGTGTGTGTATACATACATATATATTCATCAGCTAGGATGCAAAATCATCATGATCTTGGGGGGGTTATTCATTCAACAATATTACTCAAGAAAATATATATTATATTATTTATATTAACATACATTATTTTATAATAAAAATAAAAACATTCCCATTGTATTAGTTATCAATTGCTATGTAACAAATTATCTCATGAAACATACATATTGCTGTTCAACAAATTACCCCCAAACCTTAAAATAATAAATATTCATGATTTCACAGTTTCTGTTCAGGAATTTGGGAGAGCCTAGCTGGTCAGTTCTGGCTTGAGGTCTCTCATGAGATTGCAGTCAAGATGTCATCAGGGTTACAGGCATCTGAAGGCTGGACTAGGTTAGAAGAACCTTCCAAGATGGCTCACTCACTTACAGTGGCAAGTTGGTGCTAGCTGTTGGTAAGAGGCCTCAGTTCCTCACCACATGGGTCTCATTGTAGGGCTACATGAGTGTTCTCACAACATGGTAGCTGGCTCCCCCCAAAGCCAGTGATCCAAAAGAGCATGATGGAAGCTGTGATGTGTTTTATAACCTAGCTTTGGAGTTCACATAAGAGGATTTTCTCAATGTTCTATTGGTTATAGAAGTCAGCACTATTTAATATCGGAGGGGACAACATGTAAAGACTAGGAGGTAGGGATTTGGGGAACCATCTTGGAGGTTGGCCACTAAACCCATTGACAAAGAAAAAAAATGGATTGTTAAATCTTTGCTCCATTTTTCAACAACACTTAAAAGTCTATGTTTAACAGGTTTAAATATTTATCATTAGATCTTTTATGCAATTATTTTACCACTCGTGAGGTTTTTTTTTTCATTCAATTTTAAAATGTTTTTTAAAATGTTTTTTTATTTTCATTCAATTTTAAAATGTTTTCTTTTTTCCAGATGTAATATCATGTCATATGTTTTCTACATCTTTGCATAGATGAGAAGGATTTTTTGTTATTTCAAATATGTTGGGCATCCATTTCAACCTCCTTCTAGTTTATTTACTGGTATTTTATAAAGCAGTGTTTTGCAAACTATCTGTGTTGCATACCAGTTTCTTTAAAATCTGCTAAATACCAATACTTTTGTAAAATGCAATAAAATACATTACTGAAAAACAATAAAATAAAAAAGCCAAAAAACTTAGCCTCATTTTAAAATTATTACGTTCAACAGACATAAAACTACTGTTAAGTAGATAATAGATTTCTAAATAGCTAATCTTAATTTCTGTACTTACCTTTTCCTTAACAACAAACAGTTCGCAGTCTGTCAGCAGTCCATGGAGCATACTTTAAATAGCTCTGCTATAGAGTTTAGAAAGCTAAAGACTACATTTCCCAGACTCCCCTGTAGGTAAGGTTTTGCATATGATCTTTCTGCCTACTAAAAATGCCATTGTGATATGTAGAACTGAAAGCGAAAACCATGAGTCCATAGGAGCTATAAGATCTTCTGGCAAGTATGTCCCAAGGAAATAAACCATATACAAAAAAGACAAAATATTGAATGACATCACATGTATGTGAACTCTAAAAAAGTTGAAGTTAGAGAAATAGAGAGTAGATAGGTGGCTATCAGGGACTGGTAGGTGAGGAAAATAGGAGATGTTCATCAAACTTTCAGTTATAAGATGAATAAGTTCTAGAGATCTAAAATACAGCATGAGAACTATAGTTAATAATAATGTATGATAAATGTTAACAATAGACTATAGTTAATAATGTATGGTAAACTGGAAATTTGCTAACAGAGTCTATTCTGAGTGTTCACATCACATACACAACACACACAAATGGTAACTATGTAAGGTGATGGATGTGTTAATTAGGTCGACTATGGAAATCATTACACAAAGTATACTTATATCAAAATACCACATTGTATACCTAAATTTATACAATTTTTATTTGTCAACCATACCTCAATAAAGTTGGGGGGAGAAGAAGCACAGTTATACATTTTTTATTGCACTTTGCTTTATTAGGTCTAGGCAAATAAATCATGAGTAAGACCTCAAAAGCACAAGCATAAAAACAAAAATAGACAAATTGGATTTAATTAAACTAAAAAGCTTCTGCACAGTGAAAGAAATAATCAACAGAGTGAACAGACAACCTGTAAAACAGAAGAAAATGTTCGCAAACTGTGCATCCAGCAGGGGACTAATACCCAGAATTTACAAGGAACTCAAACAACTTGACAACAACAAGAACAAAAATGAATAACCCCATTAAAAAGCGGGCAAATGACATGAATAGATATTTTTCAAAAGAAGACATATACAAAGGGCCAACAAGAGATGAAAAATGCTCAACATTACTGATCAACACAGAAATGCAAATTAAAACCACAGTGAGATATCATCTTACGCCAGTCAGAATGGCGACTATTAAAAAGTCGAAAAATAACAAACATTGGAGAGAATGTTTAAAAAAGAGAACACTTATATATATTGGTGGGAATATACAACCTCTATTGAAAACAGAGTGGAGATTTTTCAAAGAACTAAAAGTAGATCTATCATTTGATCCAGCAATCCCACCCACTACTAGGTGTCTACTCAAAAAAAAAAAAAAGGAATCATTATATCAAAAGATACCTACACTCATACATTTATCACAGCAGAATTCACAATAGTAAAGATATGGAATCAAAGTGTCCATCATCAGATGACTGGATAAGGAAAATGTGAGATATATATATCATGGAATATTATTCAGCCATAAAAAGAATGAAACCATGTCTTTTACAGCAACATAGATGGAACTGGAGGCTATTATCTTAAGTGAAACAACTCATACACAGAGAGTCAAATACTACACATTCTCACATATAAGTGGGAGCTCAATAATGTGTACACATGACATAGAGAGTGGAATAGTAGACTTTGGAGACTCAGAAGGGTCGGAAGGTGAGAAGGGGTTGAGGTGGGGAACAATGGTATGCTTCTCTCTGAGTGATATCCCTGCTTTAGAAGCTAAACTTTAAGTAGAAGGGGAGGCAATAGTCTCAGGTAATCTCAATTTGTCTGGCCTAGCATGGAACCACAGTCATATAAAGTAAGGCATGGGACACCAGTTTTCTCAAAGGTTCTGTGCCCTGAGTAGAGCCTCCCTTCCACCAGTGGGGACTGGAAGAAGGAGGGAGACTCCTCTCTTAGCTGAACTCTCCAAGAACTTAGCTTTAGCAACAGGTAGCTGGGGGCAGGGTAAGAAGTGCTACCCCTCCCGGTAAGATTGCTCTCCAAGCTAGGAGCTGAGGGTAGAGAGAGCCTTGGATTCTTGGCTGCACAAGTCTGGAACAACATTTTTGTCTTGTTGAGCTGGAAGGGGAGTAGGAGGGAGTGATCTTGGTTCAGATACCACAGACTCCCACTGTTCTTATTGAATTTTGGTATATTTTCTTCAATAGTATTTCTTCACTTGCCGCGTGTCCTTAGAACCATTTTTTGGAGATATTAAATGGTGTGCATGTGTGTGTATGTGTGTGTACATATACATATATATATCCATATATATGGATATATATATCCATATATATATATAATTTTCATCATTTTCTCTGAGGAACAGTTCCAGTTTCTCATGGTGTCATCCTGGGAGATAATCTTCCTCTTATATAATTGATACATTCTCCTGTAAATTCAGCTTTGATCTTAAGAGTGATCTCTGTTATTCAATTTAGATTAGAATCAATTTTCTCATTCTTTTTCCCCTTTTTGTTATTATGTCTCAGATCTGTCTTATTTATGCTGCAAATAGTTGGATTTTGTTTCTGGATCTTAACATATAATCTTCTATTTTAGAAAAATTGTTTTTATATCCAATGCCTGGCATCATACCTAGCATTCGTGAGCTATTTGTATAAGGAAGGTTGTTTTCTCTCTTGAGGCCTAGGAAGGGAAGGACCCTTCTAGGCTTCCTGGGAAAGCCTCAGGAGTTACTAAAACCACATATTCTTACTGGAAGCTGCCTAGAAATAACGGTCTTATTAAAGTATAATTGTCATACAACAAATGTTCCATATTTAAAGTACATCATTTGACAACTTTTGACACTGCCCCAGGAAACAATCACCACAATCAAGATAGTTAACCTATCTATTGCTCCCAAAACTTTCCTTGTGCCCTCATTTTTCTTGTATTTCCTCCCCAAATGAACCATAATCACTGTCCTCATGCGTCTTATGTTTTAGTGTTTATTTACCATAACACTACCTATATCTAATCCAGCCCAATTACAGAAAAATTTCTATCAGTAATAGATCAGGCCCTTCAGTGTCTCACAATATAATTGTTTTATCCTCTTAGCCAGAAGGACTGACTTTGCTTAGGTCTATCTCCTAATGGCCATGCCTAGTAAGTGGGTAAAATAAATAATGAAAATTTTCAAAGCATTTGTTTCTCTAGGAAAATCAAATTTAATGTATGTGTTCTTACTACTTGCAGAACTACAAACCTTTCTTTCTCCTGACTCTTTTATATTTTAATATTTTCCTTTTGTATTCATCTGAATGATTCTTTGAAAGAGAATATTTTAATGAGAGTGAAAAAAGGAAAAGAGGACTCTCGTTAGGCATTGCCAGCTGTTTACTCTAGTTCTCTGAAGCCTCCAAAATAAATATATTTTTAAAATCTTCCAGAACATATTTGTTGAGAGGAGTCATGGCTGGCTAAGCTTGTCTATTTGGGATAACAGATGTTAATTTGTTTACCAAGAATAAAGGAAAAATCTAAGTACATTTTTTTCATCGAGTGACCCATATGGATGGCACAAGCATTTTTTTTTTATTAGTCCAAAAAGATTTTGCATTTTCTTTTTATTAGAATATTTTACCAAATACATTTTCTCCTCAAATATTATAACTTTATAGAATATATTTCAAACAATACAAGAAATAGGTAAAATATCTCCACTGAACCTAACGTTCTCTGTTGTGTTTAATCAATTGCAAATCTTGGTGGGGGGGGAAGGAAAGAGCTACTATTTAAACTGATTCAATGCACAGACTCTGGAACAAGATTGTCTGAGAACAATAACTACCCTGCCTGTGACTGTGTGAATTTGGGCAAATTGCCTAACATCTCTGAGAGGCAATTGCTCATCTTTAAAATGGAGATAATACCTACCTTACAGGCTAATTACACAAATGAAATGTGATGATACATGTACATCTGTGTCTGGATAATAATAAGTGATATTTATGTTAATTATTATTATGTTATTATTATTTATGTTAATTATTATCCTGTGTATGAAAATAATGCCACTTGAAATGAATGTTGGCCTTGATGTCATGATTCAAAAAGAAAGCAAAGTCAGTCACAGATTTGAGTTTGGAAAATATGATTACATGGTTGGTATTAATTGATCAACACTAATATGCACATATAATAGTAACATTCATCGGGTGTTGGGTTGGTGGGAGGGGGGAGGAAGGGATGGTATATTCACACCTAATGGGTACAGTGTGCACCATCTGGGGAATGGACACTCTTAAAGCTCTGACTGAGGAGGGACAAAGGCAATATATGTGACCTAAACATTTGTACCCATGTAATATGCCAAAATAAAAAATAAAAATTAAAAAAAAATTTAACATGGCTTAAATTATTGTCAAATACTTTTTTTTTTTTTTTTTTGAGACAGAGTCTCACTTTGTTGCCCAGGCTAGAGTGAGTGCCATGGCGGCAGCCTAGCTCACAGCAACCTCAAACTCCTGGGCTCAAGTGATCCTGCTGCCTCAGCCTCCCGAGTAGCTGGGACTACAGGCATGCGCCACCATGCCCGGCTAATTTTTTCTATATGTATTAGTTGGCCAGTTAATTTCTTTCTATTTATAGTAGAGACGGGGTCTCGCTCTTGCTCAGGCTGGTTTCGAACTCCTGACCTCGAGCCATCCACCCGCCTCGGCCTCCCAGAGTGCTAGGATTACAGGCGGTGAGCCACCGTGCCCGGCCTTGTCAAATACTTTTTTAAAATCAGTTTGGGACAAAGTGATAGCTCTAAAGATATTAGGAAGTAAAGGTCAAAAATAGTTAAAAACTATTTGGGTGGAGTTCTGTCCAAGAACATTTAACGAGAAAAAGAAAGCATATATTGTTTCACCTCATTCTTCTGAATACTTGTTACTAGGGTAAACTCTCAGCTTTGTGGTTAGAAAACTGTGAGTTAGGCTGGGCGCAGTAGCTAGATCCTGTAATCCTAGAACTCAGGGAGGCCAAGGTGAGAGGATCTCTTGAAGTCAGGAGTTCAAAACAAGCCTGAGAAAGAGCAAGACCCCATCTCTACTAAAAACAGAAAAATTAGCCAGGTGTGGTGGCACACACCTGTAGTCCCAGCTACTTGGGAGGCTGAGGCAGGAGGATCGCTTAAGCCCAGGAGTTTGAGGTTGTAGTGAGCTATGATGATGCCACTATACTGTAGCCGAGGCAACAGAGTGAGACTCTGTCTCAAAAAACAAACCAACAACAAAAAAATTTGGAGAAAGAAGGAAAAAGGCCAAGGACAGGAGGAAACGTTGGGCTCTGAACCAGTGGAAAAAAGTCAATGGAAATTTTCAAGAAGCATTGGGGTAGGACGAAGAGAAGTCACAAAGTGCTAACTATGCTCCTTCACTGAACATTCAGTCTTCCCCTACAAGTGACTGGAGCTGTACCAGTACCATGAGCTGGATGTAAAAAGCTGTAAGCCAGAGTTCTTTCATGCAACTCCTTCTAAGGCCAGAGAGATTAGAAAGTAAATGACAATGATGAAGTGGAGGTGTGAGTAGCACTTAGAAGCTAGAGGAATATTGTGACGGAGAGCAGATGCGTTTTTAATCTAGGGGACACTTGGGCAAGTTTCTAGGCAAGAGGATGAGAAACTATGGGGAAAAGGTTAACAAAGAGAAGGATAAGAGAAGACAGTTGATGGAAGGAGAAGGAGAGTGTGGCTTAGCAAGAAAGAATCATGGATTAATATAGAAATCGCCTTGGTGGAGAAACTGCAAATGCAAGGAGGCAAAATCAGATGTCTTTGAATTTCATAAACTTGGACATTAGGCTGTCCTCAAAGATGAAGAAGGTATGGATAGAGTTCCAAGAGAGCAGAAAGGTTTGACATGGAATCTGTGGAGAATGTCTACAATGATTGTACTAGATTTTAATCCATCAACCACCAAGTGTTTATGAAGCATCTAGTCTATGCTCAATGATATACTAGATATTGTATTAATATTTCAGTTTTCCAAAGTGCTGACAGTTACTGCCAACTTGGCAATGTCAGCAAATGTTGTAAAATGTATTCTCTACTCCATCATAGAAGTTGCTAATAAAAATAAGGAGTAATTTTGGATGTAGGTCCCTGAGGCTTCCAACTTGCTCTCACTTTCCAGTTTGAGACCAAAGCACTGATAGCTACATTTGAGGATTTTTAAGTTAATATTATTTACAGTGTTATGTCTTTGTGACCAACATTTTGTATGCTTGGCTATGCATCTGTCTTGTTACCTTTTCATCACAACTGGCATAGAATCATGCGTGACTTCATACTATATTACTGTCTTATTATAATAAAGATATAAAGTTATGGGCGTGCAGTGGTATAGAAAGTACCATATTGACTTGAAGATCAAAGAATTTGTGGATTAATGATTTAGTTGAAATATAGCAATACAAGAAAGTTGAGATACAGGGCAAGAGTTGAAAAGGGCAAAAGTATCAAGATAGAGTAAATGAACTTAGAGAAAATGGTAAAACTAAAAATACCGAAGGAGGGAATTAGAGGACAACAGACGCTCTCCACAATCTGCCAGTATTCTTTCAGTGTTACATTTCCAATCCACTCTGATGTCTTATCAAGAGCCTTCCAGGGTGTCATTGGCCAGAACACAGGATGGGTCAGAAATACCATGAATTCATGCCCCTGGGAGAGTTCTTCGACTCATAATGGATATGATTTAGCATATAAATATTCCATATTCGCCATCCTCCAGGTGAGACAACTCAAAAGCATGTTCTACTCCATCTCTTGGAGGTCACCCGTAGGAGAAGCCCCAGTTGCCCACAGTGGTGACCTGTTCATCAGCAGGTATTAGATTGCCTCCCTTCCCTTTCTCATTTCTCTCTTCCTTCCTTCTTCCTTATTCATTTTCCACATTTACTTCCTCAAACAATGGCTTGCATTCAAATCTTTGTCTCAGGGTTTTCTCCAGTGGAATTGAGCCTAACGCGAAGAATGAAACCAAATTCCTCTGACAAATTAACAAAAAAAAATCCACCAATAGGTACTACATCTTCCCTGTAAACCACAGCCTATTAAACCACCATCTACCTGATTCCCCAAAATAGAAACCCTAAATTATCTTTGGCAATTCCCTCTTCCTTATATCTTATATTCAAATCATCAAATTTTATAGATTTACTTTCTAAATATCTCTCAAACCTATTTTTCTTCCTCTCTGTTTGCACAACCTAAGCCAAGCTACCTCGTCTCCCACCTAGACCCTTGCATGAGCCTGCTGACTGGCCCTCTGCAGCCATTCCGGTCCTCCTCCAATCCATTCTCCACTCACCATCTCCAAGTAAACTTCCCAAAGCTAAGTCTAATTTTTCACATCCTGCACTCTGCTTAAAACCTTTCTCTGGCTTTACATCTGTCTTACATTACAGCCAACCCTCCTTAACACAGCCTGCAAGATTTCACATGATCTAGACTTCCCCCACTCCCCACATTTTCAGTTTCCCCTTAAACCACACTTGCTTTTGATTTCAACTTTTCAGGCATCTAGCCCTTCTTACATTCAATTCCTCTAAATTCTTGCTCCCTTGAAGCAAGGGATGTTTGTTTTCTTACAAAAATCCTTCCCCGCTAGCTTCCCCTCTCCTGACCCCTTGCCTAGTTAATGCCCCTCCTTTTGTTCTCAGGTTCAGAGTCACTTTCTCTGAGAAGTTCCCAAACATCTCTTACAAGGTTAAATCTCTTTTCTACAGGCACTTACAGAACCATGTAACTCTACTTCACTTTCCATTGTGGTAAGTTTTACATTTACATCACTGTTACTGTATTAAAGTTAGTCTCGTTATTTACACTGCATTCTCCCTGAGGCCAAGGGCTTTGTCTTTCTTTGATTGCTCTTCTGTTCCTTGTCCCTAGCGCGGTAATTTGCACCTAGTAGTGACTCAATTTGCTGAAAGAAAGACAAGATAAGTCAATGAATGCATGCCTGCTAATTTTCCATTCATTACTGTAAGAAATGGGCATATTTTTTGTTAGGAAAAGGAACGTAGCTTCTGGGAAAACAAAAAGGGCACACAAAGGAGGATTATGATATGCTTCCATGTAGGATAGTACTGCCATTGTGCCCTAACATCAGTAAGATCACAGAAGAGAAACTTGTAGTGAGTCAAATATACTTGCCTCTCTGACTTTGTCCGGTAATGTGGCAACAGGGTAAAAATAAAGGAGACTATCTAATGCTAGTGAGAGTGAATGTAGCAAATTAGATGTCTGTGGATGTATAGGGTGTGATACATACGGTCATTCTTGCATGTGTCTCTAAAGCATCCTCAAGGTGTTTTGTTTTCTCTTTCCCGCTTTTTGGGGAGAGATCTTTCCTTAGCATAAAATTGCCTATAAGCTATGCTTTAAGAGTTGAGTAGGAGGAGTTAGTAGGAGAACATTTTGTTGAACTTGGAGGTATTTTTCTGGGAGAGAACTGGAGGAATTGAAGACATCTCCAGATGCTTCGCAGTATCTGAATGATCTGATAAAGGTTCTGTATCTGTACAGGATGGATAAAGGACCAGAGGGAACCTATTGTTGGAGAGGTGGAACCCTGGTGATGGGTGGTCCAGAGGGATAAAAGCATGGAGGGAACCAGGAAACAAATTATAGATGAAGCAAACCACCTAACACCCACCTGAGATGAAACCTGGAATGACTAGTGAGAAATTCAATGAGTAAAGCAAAGCTCTGTTTTCCACCAGTCTCTAAGATTTGTGTGTATTTGTGATCACCCAATAGTGATTTCATTGTAATGACATTATCCCCTGCCTTTCTGTCCTTGAAACTAAAATATATAACTAAGAGGTTGCATGAATTTGTATAAGTTTGTTGAATTAATGAATGAAATTTAATGTGGCCCTTTCACACAGCATGGGAAAGAAGTTTCAAAAGAAAGATTAAGGGTCTTGATGAAGCCAGTGGGGGCCTGAACTTGAAATAAGCTTCTTGGGGGAAATAGGAAAGGTAGTGGATAGAAAGATTCCTTTGTTAGATTTGGAGGGAACAAATTTGGAGACCTAGGAAAAATGATAGTAGGCTTACCTGTTTGGTAAGTGTATAATATAGGATGGAAATGGAAGTCAAAGAAACAGAGTGATGTAACCAATATTAAAGGTGATAAAGACAAAAGCAGATGATATCTAGAGATATAACAAAGAAAAAATACTAACTAGGTCCTCAAGACTGCTGTAAATATAGATTTGGGGTCTATGAGGATGAAGAGTTGAGGAAGAAGGTAGTTGCAAATAGGTGAAGCCAAGTATCTTTACATTTTGTACATGATGACTAACATATTATACAACTGAGACAGTGCATTTGTTTTGCACAATTCGCTTAAGAAAAATTACTGTTGCCACTCATTAACATATGTTTATTTTCAAGGTACCTACAAATGAATCTTTAATGAATTGCCCTAGAACCTTTCCAGATACAAAGTCATGCTAGCTGGTCTCTCCTTGTTTTCCAAGTTTAAAAAAGGGAAGTACAGAGGATATTTAAGAAACTTTCTCTTCTAAAATGGAGAATCCACAGCCATAACAAATCTGGAGCCAAGCCGTAAGAGGAAAATTATGTTTCAGGTCTCCAGTAATATAATTCTTGTAAAGAACTCTATTGGTGGATTATGATAGAGAGAACTGCTCAGTGTCACGTGGTATAACTCCATCTGCTGTATTTTAGCAAACATCCAGATGGATTCCATTTCTGGTCTCCAGAAAGATGAGGCCAATCAATATGAAAAGCTGTGTCTCTGATTATCCATCACAATCATCCAAGGAGAAGCACAAATTTTTTGGTTTCTACCCATCTTTCCTGTCAAGAGACCTGTAGTTTTATTTTTAACCGCAAAATCTGCCTGTGAATTCGTGAGCAAAAACAATGCCAATGGTCTGTTTTCCCCTGGGTTTGTTTCTTATGGTGGTTGAAAAGCCTACCTTGAAAATGTCTCTCCTATTCCTTTTCAATAATTTTTCATTCAGCTTCATGAAGGACCATTCATGCTTCTGGTAATTATAAGACTTAAAAATGCTTATCATATTATTATATCTTGAACAGTATCTCAGATTCAAGAGTCAAATGAATACCATGAATTGGAATACCATGCTGAATGAGAAATGAGATTTATAAAAACAAATTCATGTTTGAAAATTTTCCCTAGGTGCTCATAATATTTGTTTATGTAATCTCTTGTTTACACAGGTTAAAATCATGTGGACAATCTCTATAATATGGCTGGTATAAAAAGAAAGGACTCCTCTTAAGATTTTAACTTATACACATTCATAGACATATATACACCCCCCCCCCACATATACACTCACTCCCCTGAAGTAGGTCCATGAAATTAATGAGATTCTGACCTAAGTACAAGTTCAACAGGAGTCTAAGGAAAACGTGTTTTTCCGCTTTCATCTCAATAAGGACTGTTTTAGGATAAAACTTTCGGTTAGCAGGTTTTTGTTTTGTTTTGTTTTTTTTCATTTCAGACTTTTAGAAATTCCTAGTTTATGTTTTTGGACTTGTAAGGAAGAGAGTGACAGTTGTCCCAAATATCTCTTTCCCCACTTCTTCTTCAGTAGTAAAGCTTCCATTTTAGTTGGGCATGTGGCCACTTGGAATGAAAGATCCTTTTTCTGTCTCCTTTGCAATGAGGTCTGGGCATGTGACCAAGGTTTTGGCGATGTGATATAAGCAGAGGTAAGGTGCGCAGCTTCTGAAAGTGCACTGCATCTCCTCTTCAACCCCCTCTCCTTCCTTTATGCAGTCATCAGAGACTGGATTGGGGGAAGCTCTAGCAGCCACTGTAGAGCATAAGATAATTCTGAGAATAGAAGCCATGCCTGATGGTGCAGCCAGATAGTGTTCCTTGGGTCTCTTGCACCATGGAGCACCATTTTAACCCTGGGTTAACACTCATCAGACTTTTGAATGTGAAAGCAAAATAAATTTATATTATAGCCTTATTATTTTGGGGTTCTGTAGTACTCATGGCCAATTGTGTACTTTTTAAAAATCATGGATGGTGTCCCACCAATAAAAGATGGATCCAGCAGATGCCATTTCTAACTAAGCTCTAAATGGTGATACATATAATTGCAATGGAAAATTTTAAGAGCACTAACTCTTTCAGTATAACCATCAGGCAATCAAGATCTTTTTACATGAAGAAAAAGCAAAAGCAAATGAAGTTTTGTGTATGTTATTTTATCCTTAAAGATTTTTTTTCTTTTTCAAGTTCCTCTTCAGCATTCCATCTAATAAAACTGAACTTATATAAATCAGAGCCAAAAAACCTGGCTTCCAAACTGCCAGCACCTGTGATTTTTTTTTTTTTTTGCTTGATCTGGCAACAGAATTGCTTTTCCTTAGGAGTGGGGCACGCAAGATGTGTTGGGAAATTAACCCACACCTCCCAACCCAGAAGTCCTGAACCAACGACTGAAAGGAGACTATATTTAACTATCCCAGCTTGTTTACCCCATCAGGGGGATTAACTCAGAGGCATTTGTTCTCCACTGGTTCCCAGAAGTTCCCACCGGGACTAAGATCCAGTTACCTAGAGTTGTGACCGCCTTATAACATACCCTTTGCTGGTAGTCTTCCTTCTCTTGCCTCATTTTCCTGCTCCTCTGCCCTTGTTTCCTGGGTGCACGTCCTAAATAAACTATTGCACGTGAATCTTTACCTAGGGATCTGCTTTTGGGGGCATTGAAACCAAGACATAATATTTACATAGTGTATAAGTGGCAGTAAAAACATTTATAGCCAGGAGAATGACATAAACGATGACATGACGTGGTTGCAAAGCAGGCTGAAAGTAGCTTTGCCTCTTTCTTTTCCTTTTGGTCCTCAATGGTAGAACAGAGCAAGTCTTTACCACACCCCTAAAAAACTTATAGGAAATTTAATTGATTGCATATAGGACTTTAACTCTATGTTAAAAGTCACCCCAAACTATTTTTTAGTAGACTTTATTTTTTAGAACAGTTTTAGGGTCACAGAAATATTGAGCAGAACATAGAGATTTCCCATATATCCCCTTCTCCCACATGTGCATAATCCCTCCCTTTAGCAAAATCCTTTGCCAGAGTGGCTCGTTGGCTACAACTGATGAACCTACGTTGTCACATCATTATCACATCATATAGACCCTATCAGTCTATATAGTTTACGTCAGGGTTGGCCCTTGGTGTTGTACATTCTATGGATTTGGACAAATTTATCATGCTGTGCATCCACCATTATAGTGTCATCCAGAGTAGGTTCCAATGTTTATGTAATGTTTCTGATTTTAAAACTGAGCATTAAAATATATGTTCAATAAGAAGTAAATAGATCTGAGTTAGGGTTCCATGTTATGGCTTATTAATTATATGATTTGAAACAAGTCCTTTAACCTTCAGCTTTCTTATCTGTGCAATAAAAGGGGGCAATGGCTTCAATGATATAGTAGTTCCTGGGGTTTTTCTAGCAGTACAAACTTATATTTTAATAAATTACTGCTTCAGTACCATTAACTAATCTCCCAAAGGCTTTGTGTATCTGCCATGACTAAGGCATTAGGCTAAGTGATGTAGACAAGTGAAATGCTGGGAAGCACAAGGTTTCTGTTTTTTAAGGAGCTCAATTTGGTGAGCAGGGCACCCCAAACCATAACTTATAGCAAGAGAGTGAGGTCAAGGCGAGACTGGAGAATTGACAGAGACTCCATGGTTCAGGCAACTCCTGTAAGAAATCTTCACAAACAGATAGGATTTTAATAGGGAAGAGAAGAGTAAGTTAATGTCTGGGAAACACTCACGCAAAGGCTTCTAGCATGAAAATGCACCGTTACACAGAAAACAGTCTGGTCTTGCTGGCCTGCAGATTAAGAAACACTTATGGAGGAGTGAGGCAAAAAAGAAAGATTGGTATTAAATCACGAAGGGTCTAAACTCTATCTCTGTAGGCAATGAAGACTTAAGGTTTTTTAGAATGAGGGAGAACATAATTAAACCTGGTTTTCGGATTCAGATTTAACAAATGTAGCAGGTGGGGTTGTCGAGAAGTCAGACTTTGAGACAGAGTTTAGTGTTTGGGTTGTGCATGGAGTAGTTAAGGTTGTGCCCGCAGGACACAACAACTAAGGATGGAAAGGAAGGGAGCAGACACGAGAGCTGAAGGCTGCCTCTGACCACACTCTGACTGGCTAGTAAACAAATCCCTCCTTGAAGGGGCATCTGGGTGACACATCACAGCATCCGCCATATCAAATGTGTACTTTAGAAGCACTTGAAGGTCTTGAGAGTCCTGGGTTTCACTCTAAATTGGTAGACATGGAATAAAGCCAGATACTTTTTAAAAAATTAACTTTCCAGATGATTTTGATGCATGGTAATTTGAAACCATAAGAATTATAGAAGATAATGTTGCAAAAACTGTTACTGACATTGGCCTAGGCAAAGAATTTATGAAGAAGACCCCCAAAACAATCACAGTGACAACAAAAATAAATAAATAGGACCTGATCAAATTAAAAAGCTTCTGCACAGCCAAGGAAACTATCACAAAAGCAAACAGACAACCTACAGAATGGGAGAAAATAGTTGCATGCTATACATCTGGTAAAGGACTGATAACTAGAATCCACAAAGAACTCAGACAAATTAACAAGAAAAAAATCAAACAACCCTATTAAAAAGTAGGCAAAAGACATAACATTTTTCAAAAGAAGATAGACTAATGGCCAAAATACGTATGAAAAACTGCTCAACATCTCTAAGCGTCAGGAAAATCCAAATTAATACCACAATGAAATACCACTTATCTCCAGTGAGAATGGCTTTTATCAAAAAGTCCCAGAATAACAAATATTGGCATGGATGCAGGGAGATAGGAATGCCCATACACTGCTGGTGGGACTGTAAACTAGTACAACCTCTATAGAAAGGAGTATTGATATACCTCAAAAGAACTAAAAGTAGAATTACCATTTGATCCAGTAATCCCACTACTAAGGTATCTACACAAAGGAAAAAAAGAAAAGACATCTGCACTTGAATGTTTATAGCAGCACAATTCACAATTGCAAAGATGTGGAAACAACCCAAGTGCCAATCAATACATGAGTGGATTAATAAAATGTGGTATATGTAGACCATGGAGTATTACTCAGTCACAAAAAAATGGTGAACTAATATCTCTTATATTAACCTGGATGGAACTGGAGACCATTCTTCTAAGAGAAGTATCACAAGGATGGAAAAACAAACACCACATATACTTACCAATAAATTAGAACTCATCAATCAACACTATGTACATGTGGAGATAACATTCATTGGAAAGCAAGTAGGTGGGAGGTGGGAAGAGGGGATAGGTAAATTCGTACCTAACATGTACACTGCACATTATCTGGGGGATGGGCACACTTATAACTTCAATCAACACTTATGTGCACATATGAAAGTAACATTCATTGGGGATCCGGCCAGTGGGAGTGGAGAGAAAGGGATGGGTAAATTCACACCTAAAAGGTGCGGTGTGCACACTTATAGCTATGATTTGGGTGGTGCAAAGGCAATTTAGGTGACCAAAGTATTTGTACCCCCATAATATTATGAAATTTAAAAAAAAGTAATTGGATAACTACTCTTTCAGACATTCATTAAAAACCATTGGGTAAATACTCTGGACCAGGCTTATGCCCTTTGCTTGTAGAATATTTCTCCTGCCTTAAAGTACTTTGCTTTGATACAACAGCTCCATGAAAAAAGCAGAATGAACACCTGCATTTTGCAGATAAGCACACAAGCTTAGAAAGCATAAATGACGTGCCCAAGGTCACACAGCTGCTAAATATTGCTTGGGCTCAAACATGCCCATCCCAGCTCCAAGTCTCTCTCCATCTCTCATGCATTTAAAATTTACTACTGGATGGGTCATATTGTTCTTTTTAAAAAAATTAATGTCCTCACTATCCTTAGAAACTTTTCCAGAGTTATATTAGTGATCCTTCTTACAAAAGTAAAAATTTGTCCTTACCATGGTAATATTAATAATAGAGTCCCCACTATATTGTCTGGCATAGATGGTCACATGGTGCTGGCATTTGATCCTGGCAGTAGCTTTTGCTTTAACTCACAGTACCAGATACTGAAAAGAAAGTGCAACACGCTCTCATCTGTTTTCTCTGAATAAATCCTTCCTAGATCTTCACAAGATTGAGTTGGGTTTTCCAGGAAACGGGGAGCCTAGTAAATTTTTCTCCTAAAAGGCAACTGAAACTTTAGGTGACATCAGTGAGTATGTGCTTTAAATAAAAAAAAAAAGTTAAAATGAGAATAGGGTGTGTTTAATGGGCAGAGAACCTGTTTTTGTGTGTGTGTGTTTTTTTGACGTATGTGGTAGCTTCTTTAACTCTCTGATTATCTCTAAATCACTAGGTCTCTGCAAAGCATAGAGAGGTTGCTCTAAAAACTGTCCAGATGAATCCATGACAGCTTCACTAAATAAGAAGAAAGCCATAATTTATCATCACCTAAGCATGTTCCAGGGACAATGACTAAGATGCTATGGAGGCACCATTGGTGGATGAAGTTGTACTTTATTTTCCATCCTTCAAACTCAAAATTAAATCATGGTTTGAAAATGCATTAGTAGGTAGTCTTTTTTTAAATTTCAGCATATTATGGGGGTACAAATGTTAAGGTTACGTATATTGCCCATGCCCTCCCTCCCCCGACCCGCCCAACACCTGATAAATGTTACCCATCAATACATGAGTGTATTAATAAAATGTGGTATGTGTATACCATGGAGTACTATTCAACTTTAAGAAACAATGGTGATATAGCACCTCTTGTATTTTCCTGGATAGAGCTGGAACCCATTCTACTAAGTGATGTATCTCAAGAATGGAAAAACAAGCACCACATGTACTCACCAGCAAATTGGTATTAACGGATCAACACCTAAGTGGACATCTAGCAGGTAGCCTTTACATGGTGGTGTTGATGGCGATGTTTCCCTTCTTACAGAAACAATCTGGCGTGGATATTCATCAGCATGCTGGATTTTCAGCAGGCCGGAAGCAATTATATACACTTGAGTATCAATGACTTACACAAGTGAAAGACTTTAATTGCTTGGCTGGCACATCTTGTTCTTTCTGAGGTCTAACATATACACAGCAAATGTTTTAATTTTCCAATATCTGGCAATCTCATTCAGAATTCTTAACCTTGCTCTGGAGTGAAGTTCGACCTAAATCATTCAAGGGGATTTCATATAGATTTCACAGACTTTCACTGAAGTCCATGCCCTTAAAGGTACATGGGTTTCCCTTTCAGAAAGAGGGTAGAGCTCACTAAATTGGATAAAGCAATTTACTGTTGCTTAAGGCCACTGGCACTTAACAGCTCAATTCTACCAAACTTTAGCTATATTCTTTAACCCATAGAAATCCATTTTTTTTCTTCACTGAATTATAATATCAGATTACTGTAAATGAAATTCCCATATGTCTTAGGGTCTATTTCTGGACTCTGTTGTTCTATTGATGTCTATCTCTAGTTCATGTGCTGATGCCAAAATGTTTTAATTCCAGTTTCCTTCAAGCAAGCCAGAAAAGAAGACCTGTATGAGTATTTGTCAAAATAGATTCTTCACTCCTCATAAATGTTGCTGCCGCATTCGTCATCTTCATCTCTGCACCTGGCTTGCTGGCATTGCCTCTCTAGGCACTCCTTTCCAATGTCCTCTACTCTTCTTCTTTCACCCACTCCATTCATGTTGGTGTTATGTTCTTTGGCCACTCTCACTCAATATGCTTTCCTGGGGAACCTTTATCTATAATTTCAGATAACACCCACGAGTCTTCCACACTTCTCTGTCTAGTTTCAGACTTATTCCTCTTACTGCCTACTGGACATGTCTGAGATCTGGGGGATTTTCAGGCTTCTCAATCTCAACACATTAAAAAAGCCAAGCCCTCCATATTCTCTTCCAAGCCCATTCTTCCTCTTTCATTAGCTGTTTCTGCCAATAGCATCACCATCCATGAAGTTATCCTATTTAAATGCTTGGAAACCATCTCAAGTACTTGTTACCCCTATCACCTACTTCTATTTGAATATAACATCTTCCTGATCCTACTTCTTTAATAGTTATTAATAGGTATCAAATCTATTTCTTTCCTCCCAGCCGCCCTACTTCCACTGCCATATTTGAGCCTATAATTCTCCTCAGAGGCAAGACCCACAACCCCCTACCTGGAGTCTTGCTCGGTTCCAATCCATTGAAGGGAGAATGATATTTTTAAGATGTCAAACTCCTTATGTTGCTTTTAAAACACCTCTGTGTCTCTCTGTAATCTTCATGATGAACTTGAAGTGCCAAGGCATGGCTTCTGAAGCCCTTCACCATCCCCCTGCTTCCTCTCTCTCCATATTTGTTGACTCCACCCTAGCTTACCAAACACCTGCCTTTCATGTGTGTGTTCCTTTATAAATCCCATTCACTATACCTCGGTCAGTATTTCTTCCAAGTCAAGAAGTCAAGGTTCCTGAACTCGCTTGGCCTACCTTAATTACCCTGAAGACTTATCTCAAGGCTATTTCATTTTGCAAGCAGTTTTAACAATCTCTCCACACTCAGCTAGGTGAAATGTCTTTCATCTTTGCTCACAAAATACCTATG
Source organism: Microcebus murinus (assembly GCF_040939455.1). Lineage (NCBI taxonomy): Eukaryota > Metazoa > Chordata > Mammalia > Primates > Cheirogaleidae > Microcebus > Microcebus murinus. Next base: position 21,231,155 of record NC_134119.1, read on the forward strand.
GACAATCCTACTCTAGCATATTGTTTATAATATTGATATTTTTATTAGCCTCCTTTAAATAGACTTTGAACTTCTGGAAGACAAGTATTCATTTTAGAATTGCCAGTGCAACTTTACTGATAGAATAATATGTTGACATATATTGAGAAGAATAATGACTTATTTTTAAAGTACATACATTCATTATTTAAAATTTCAAGTAATTCTAGACAATATAGAGAAGTGAACAACAAAACAAAAATATTCACCTCAAAAATGTTCCTAGGTTTATAATATTCCACAAATTTTCCTGGATATAGTGTAAAGTTATATAATAAGTAGGATAAATTGACAGATATGCTTTTTCAATATATGGATGGTACCACACATGTTACTTTAAAACTAAATTATATTTAATCATATTGAAATTGCACAAGAAAAAAGCTAAAATGTACACCTGCAGTACTTTCTAAACTTCAGGAAAATGTTTTTTTTTTCCGCAGCAAGAGATATAAGTTTGTAAAATATCCCCTTAAAGATAAGAAAAATAGGCTGTAAAAAAAACATGATGAGATTGGAGGTGGGGTTTTGTATCTATATGCTTCAACTTTAACAATCTATGTTGAGCTTTTGCTGAGGACATTATTATACTTAAAACTCCTCACAACTTCCCTCTTTCTACCTCCAGATTATAGTGAGTTACTCAGTAATATTTACATTGTCAACATGTATATTTATGCTCTGATCTAAAACTCTCAAACACTGTTTTCTAGTCTTAGATTTATTTTAAAACAGATATGATCATCATTATCACAGCATTTGACCATGGCTTCATTGTTCATCAGATTTCTTTTTTTAAATTTATCTCTTAGCTCCGTGAAGTTCATAATGAAGTAGAATTTTGTAAAGGGTTATGTCTGCTATATAACCTGATTTATTGTGTGTTTGAAAACAATTGGCTGTTACCTTGAAAACCTGAAGAAAAGCCAGATTAGAGAAACAAACATTCTTGGGTCACCCTTTCTTTCCCTGGGAACATTCCCTCGAGCATTGCTCGATGCTGTGAAGGAATCTCAATGCATGTGGTCTGATTTTCTTTTTCTTGCATGTAAATTGCCTTTTCTGTCTGGACATACAGAACATTATTTGTCTTTGAAGTTCTAAAATGTCACTAGAATATATTTTCGAGTTAATTGTTCTATATCGATTCTCTCTCTTTTTTCTTTCCTGAGACATTTGTGTGCTTTTGTTATACTGATTTAATACTCTATTGCAGGAAATTAACTTCTGTACTTCTGTTATACCTTTGATTATTTTTTCTTTTCTGTTTTATTTCTTTTTTCTTTAAGAGCAAAGTTTGAAAAAAGTAGTATTCTGGTAAACGTGTAATAACTGGCTGTCTGTGTCTGTAAACAAATATAACCCCCTGATTCATAGTGTTTGTCAATTTATGTGGTGTAAATACTTCTGCAATGGCAATTTCAAGCTATGAATGTGATGTTACCAAAAATGGAGTTAGGAAGAGGTGTGTATGCCCCATTAGCTCTTGCAAGCTGGTGCAAGCCAGCTCCAGCTTACTACTGGTTGTACATGTATTGGATCTCCTTTGTCTGTCTTCCATATAATTTTCCTATAATTGGTTTTGTATTTTATTTGTTAGTATGTAGTTGTCCATTTATCACTGTGTTTTCAGTTGTGGATGTTTTCTCCTATTCCTTTTTTCTTTTGGGTGGTTAAATGTTCTCCATTTTCCCACCAACTCTGCTAGTTTCTCTTTTCTTTCAGTTTTATTGTCTCTTTCTTAAATCCTCGTATTTCTTTTGTGGTACTTTAAAAAATTATATTATCTTTAATTTCTTTGAAATGATAGGAAAATATTCATCTGAATTTTCTCCTGTCTCCTGGGGCTAATTCTTCTTCAGATGCATATTCTTCATATGCTTTTTGTTTATGTTCTTTGAAACATTTATGTCCACCTCACATTCTTTCCTTGACCCTATTATCTAAGCAAATATCTCGTTCCTGTCCAGAGTTCATGCTGGTTCCATTATGATTCTGGGTCATCTTTCAGGGACTCCAGCCATTTGCTGATGGATAGCATGGATAAAGAGATGGATTTAGAGACTCTTATGCCTTTAAATAGAAAAATAGAATATGATATACCAAGATGTGGGAATACTGATGGATAAAGTAATTATCTATTTATCCCATGGTTCTTGTTTTAATATGGCAGCAACTATATAGAACGTACCAAGTGAATGAAAAACAAACAAGGTGGAAATGATAAATATTGTACCACTAACTAGAAAACTGTCTAAGCTTACTGAGTATAACAAGGTACTGAGAGACACAATACCTTATTTTGTAATCTGCTATCCAGTTATGGGATCAGATACCATATGCACTAGTTCATAAGGGTACTCTCGGTGCAGCTGATGACAGACAAGAGTGTGGTTTCTTCATTTCCACAGTTGAATACTTAGAACTGGTTTTGTGAATATCTTTCTCTCACTATAGTGTGGATGGTGAATATTCCCAACAATGCTGGAGCCTTCAAGCATTTAGGTGAGGATTGGGCAACTGGGTGATTTAAGTTGAACCACAAGATACCACTGCAAGCTTTAGCCCAAACTTCACTCAACAAAAAAGCCTGCCATCTCTTGGTCCAAAAACACATTACAACATGATAAACATATTTATCATAATCTGTCCTTCTTCTGAACTGGGATTACATGTACAATAAATTGACACTTTGATGCTCAGTCTGAGTTTTTGTCCCATCTCAGGAAAGTCAGGGTAACAGCCAAGGCAGACAGGTTCAGTTGGGTGGGACAGCTTGACCAGCAACTAGTTTGCTAGCGAACTAGCAACTTGAGCATGAAGAGGACCTAGAACCCATTTTTCCTTAGGCCTCAAATTCCAAATCAGAAAGTAGCCAATTTGTGCCGGGTGGTCATGAAAGTGGTTTCTTGACATTTATAAAATTAATAAAGGGCCACAAGGTGAGAACTGTGGTAGAGGTTAAAAGAAATAAAAAATAAAATATATATATACACATATATATGTGTGTGTGTATATATATATATACATATATATATATATAGCCAGCCATTGTTCCCTACCTTGCTTTTTCATAGTTGCTTACTACTTGAGAGTCATACAGCTGAAGGCCACAAAAATTCTTAGCTTTCTTCATTACTCACATAGGTAACATCACCCTTGTGAAACCTAAGGCTAGTTTTTGAGACAACTTCCAGGCCCTGTATTCTGGTGAACCAGCTGATCCGCCCAGACCACTGTCCCATACCAAGGAACTGATTCATATGGTCTTACAACCTCCACCCAGGAATTTACTCAGCACAAGAAGACAATTTCTACATCCCTATGGTTTCACCCTGAACCCAGCCAATCAGCAGACCCAATTACCTAGCCCTATGCCTGCCAAATATTTAAAATCCCAAATTTCTCCCAAATTCTCATAGAGATGAATTTGAGAAATTCCTGTTTCCTCACATGATGCTTGTGATATTAAATTCTTTCTCCTCTGTATCCTCTGTGTCCCCTGTAGTGTCAGTGTATTGGCTTCCCCTTGAACAGTGGTCAATGAACCTTGTTAGGCTGCAACAAAATGGGGGTTCAGGATTCATCCAGGATTGCCCTTGTAGGCATTTGCCCGTGGTTTGGCAGCCTTTCACAGGTGGGATGAACTTAGAGCTGTGCCCTAGTGGCCACTCAGTTCTCTTGGACTGAGAACCATCTCTGGTGCCATCCCCACTGCTGGGACCTTGGCAACTCATGGTGCTTGGACCTGTTTACAGTGCAGCAGTGTTTCTGAAACTAGAAGACATTGTCCTTAGTAAGTATTTGAAACGCTCTAAGCACCCCCTTTCCTTCTCCCAATTGTTGACCTCTCTGGAGGCATTGTGCCTTCTTCATGTGTCTTGGTTGGCTTTCCCTAAATTATAAGAAGAGTCTTGACTTGGAGAGACTTTACCCCAACTGGATGGAGAACAGGGAGTCTGTCTGGAAAAATATTCTTGAATTTTCAATTTGACTTGTTCTGGAAGGCCGTTTGTTTGACTTGCTTGTTTGATTTGATATACATGCTTATGTGACTCTCTTTTCCCCCTAGAAATAGTGTTTCCCTTGTTTCTCTGTCTTTCTGTGTTGTTTTGTCATAAAGAGGGGTTATCAGATAAAATTTCCTTCTCCTCCCTAAGAACCTGTCTTGTGACCACGTGGGAGCACTCTCTCTTGATCTCCACCATCAGGGGGTGCAATCCTCAGGTTGCATTAGGTGGCTGGTATAAAAATGGCTGAAGACTCAAGATATTTTTGTTCTAAATATGGCAAGCTCTGGGGAGTGTTTGTCATAAAAGGTCCCATTCATAAGGGGCTTTTGTCATCTCATCTTTTGTTGCTATCTTAGCCTATTTCTGGGAGAATGGGGTGATATTTGAGATCACATCTGGAGAGGCTGTTGGATTAAGTTGCTTTAAAAAAGTACACCATTAAAAATTAATAGTCAAAAACATATTATTTAAATTTTAAAAAACTCCTAAATTAAAAAAAATTAGAGATCTCTTATTCTAAACAATTGCCTTATTTGTATTTATAAAAAGATAAAACTAAAAGAAAAACAAGTAACAATTTCATGGCCAGCATTAAAAATTCTCTTGCTGATCTTTTATATGCTGCCCCTATAGAAATAGCCACCATTGTGGGAAGAACTATAAAACCTAATTTCCCTTGTAGCCTAATGGCTAAGATTTTGTACTTTTGCCTCAGCAATCTGGGTTTGATTCCTGGACAGGGAATGAGCCTGATGTGGTTTGATACTTGTGTAACCGTTGCTATTGATTGCCTTTCCATGCACAGCTTTTGATTTCCTGTAATCTGTGGAGGCACATTACGCTTTTAGATATTTACTTACAGATAGTTAGCTGAGAAGCTGAGACCCTAGAAAATATGGACCGATAGAAATGTGGGTCATATCCGGTTTATGGCTAGTGAGATTTTCCTTTCTTTGAGCTGTTTGTGTGACTTTTTTAGATCTCATAAAAATTGTTTTCCACCTCTTTGGAGATACCTCTTGCTTCCTTCATCAAGTTATGACCTTGGTTAAGGCTTATCAGTTTCACTTAGAAGGGTACTTTAGTTAAAAAGTACAAAAGCAAAAATATCAGCTATTTGTCCCAGCTAAAGTCTGCTCCATTTACCTTCACTCCTCCCTCCCTGCTCCTTCCTCTTTGCCAATCATAATTTTGGCCAATCAAGGGCAGCAGAACTGTTCAACCTGTTTAAATAAGGGAAATGTTGAACAGTACTGTCCATGAATCTTCTTCAACCACATGGTAGTGCTGGGGTCTCTCTGAACCTGTTCTAGTTTAGGGGCTGCCTGATTTGTGAATCCTTTGCTCAATTAAACTCTGTTACATTTAAATTGTCAGAAGTGGGTTCTGAAATAGAGCTCCCAGGGACCCCCCAGGAGCACAATGGCGAAACAAGGTACCTGCTGGGTCTGTTGTCCATTGCTCTGTTGTAACAACAGAGGATTGTGGGTAAGTTCTCTTGGATTCTGAACACATATATTTCTGTTTTGAGCTCTCCAAGTTTGTTGGAGCAATTTTTTTTTCTCTCTTAACTGGGTTTGGAAGTCAGAACCAAAACTGGACTGGGTCTGGGATCAGAGTAGATCCAATCATTGACTGGTTTGGATCTACTTAGAGGTCTCAGATGTCTGACTGGGTCAGGCAGGAACTGACAAGTAAATGGCAATCCTACAAGGGGTGCAAATTCCAGCTTTCAGGAATTCCTATGGATTTCCATGTTCTGTCCCTTTGTTTCTTTTTCTTGCATGCTTGGATAAGAAAAAAATCATTGTGTAAGTTGATCATGGAGAATCTGAGAGCCAAAGCTAAGATACAAGGTAAAATTGGGATCCTTAATTTCTGAAAAACTGACTATTCTACTTTCTGCCTACGCCTAAATATATTATACATGTATACGTATTCATCTCCAGAAGCAGCAAACACTTACAGAAATGGCAAAATCTTACTAAAGGCAATTTAAAATTATAATGAAATGTTCCAAATGGACAACTTTTAGAAGTGCATTTAAAAATGAGGGCCCTTGAATTAGTCACATCTAGAGATGCCTATTGATGTGCAGAAGCTTGTAAAAAAAAAAAAAAATTAAAGTCTCTACAAAAGGCAAATAAAAAGTTTAAATAACTAATTACTAAAAAAAAATTAAATCTGGTAAACTTTTGGCTTCGTTACTATCCTGCACTGAAGGAAAAAAAAAAAAAAGAAAAGAAAACTATGCTTGATAAAGTGTTTATAAAAGGTAGCCCTCAGGTAACAGTAAAATAGACTTGCTTCTTTTTCAGATCTATTCATACTGAGTCCAGGTATACAAATGCATTTTCTTTACCCTATTCCTTAGTGGACTCCACCCTGAACTCATTAATTTTAGCAAAAATATGATAGCTAAGTTAAGAAGGCCGCCTACCTAAAATATGTCTGTCATTTAAGTGGTTATCTTAAAATCCTTTTGTAACAAAAAAAATTTACATCAATAAAGGAAATTTCCACTTATAAGAGTGTCTGACAGGGAGCACTGAGTCACTAGAAACTCTTAGCATAGTTCTAAATTTATATGATAAGTCTTACCGTTATTTAGGATACTTTTCTTGGCCTTCTTAACTAGGACTTTACATATAACCTTTTTCCCCCTTGGTATGAGCAAATCATGGTGCAATATTTAGGCCTAAAATTTTAGCCATGTGCTTTTGAAATATAAAATTTTCTGCCTTGTTTCGCCTAGGAGTAATCTTTTTAAAACGCAAATTGTTGCCTAGCTAACAATTGCTTAGGGCGAAACAAATAAATAATTAAAAGATGTATAGTCTGTATAAAAAAATATACATTTAAAAGCTAGCAAAAAAAACATCTTTATAAAAGGTATAAGATCTGTTTCTGTCTGTATGTCTATGTGTCAACATATGTCATGTGTATATGATATTTTACTACCAAAATACGTAAAAGAACTCTAATTAATTGAGTTTAAAAAGGAAGCACTTAAATCAAATATTTTATCAGGAAAATAAAAGCTATTTAATAACTCAAATGCCTTTTAGTTCATGCATCTTTAGTAATCTTTAGCAAGTAAAACTAGTTCTAAAATTGTTATTAAAGTCTAGCCATTTTAAGATCATAAAACTGCTCCTTCTGTAATATTTTTAATAATTGCTGAATTTGATCATAAGCGTGTTTTTGGTTCTGAGCTTCTAGATTCTGAGGTCTGGATAGGTGGCCATGGTGAGGCCTGGGGACATGTTCTCAATGTCTAGTCCAGCAGCTTCAAGGCATAATCAAACCTAATATGGCCCTTCTCCCCTGCCCCAGCTTTACCTCCTGGCTATTGTAGGAGGGGTTAGATCCTCCAGGCCTGCAGACCCCAACCCCTGGGCCATAGCCAGTACAGGTCTGTAGCCTGTTAGGAACCAGGCTAGACAGCATCTCCAGAGCTCCACACCACCTCCCCCCCCTTCCAGAGCACTCCCCCATTGGTGGAAAAATTGAAAATTGTCTTCCATGAATCTTAGGAACTGGGTCGCACAGCAGGAAATGAGCAGCAGGTGAGGGCCAGAAGCTTCATCTGTATTTATAGCTGATCCCCATCACTTGCATCACCACCTGAGCTCCACCTCCCTCCCCACCACCCACTGTCTCTCCCAACCCCCATCCACAGGTAAATTGCCTTCCAAGCAACCCGAAACGGGTCCCTGGTGCCAAAAATGTTGGGGACCTCTGCTCCAGGCATCCTGTCTTCTGTCTTGAGCTCTGCACTGGTATGCAAATTGATGACACAGACCCGCCCTGCCCTATTAAACATCTTGGATGCCATGAGGCTACTGGAAACCTAAGCGCACTGGAGAAGGCATTAGAGGTAGTATGTTTATCTCTTACAGTTTTAAAATCTTTTTGGGAATTTAAGATTTTAAAGTTGCCTTATGTTAAATTTTAAAAAATTATAAAATATCTGAATCATTCATAAGTTAAAATACTAAAACATCTTATTTTTATACGACATAGAAAACTAAATATATTTAGATGTGCTAATAAAAATTGGGGACTGATAACAATTCAAGGTTACTTTTAACTTCCGAGGTTTTTCTAAGAGTTGGCATTATTAATATAAATAATTAAAACTATTAGATATAAGAGAAACAATTCTATATGCAAAATATATAAAAGTAAAATTTTTTATTAAAAAATTAAAAGGTATAAAAATGCAATTTGTATTAACAAATAATTTTGTCTACAGGTTTAAAAATCATTTTAAATTAAATAAATAATAATTAAAACCAGATATAAAAGTTAAAAAATGATAAAGGTTATAAAAGATTTATAAAAATCTTAACTTATGATCAAATAATTAAAATCAAACAGATTTGCTTATAAGATTTTAATAACATTAGCCTTACCATTAATAATACACTAATGCAAAGGTAGAATTTGGTTTTCTCTTTTGGACAAAATTTTCATATAATATTAATAAAAATAACAAAAGATTTTTGTTCATTTTTTGAATAAATTGAAAAACAGAAGAGAGAGAAAAAGAGACAGTTTCTGTTTACTTCTTTATTAGCTTGTCTTTCAGTTTGTCTCTCCTAGGTCTTATGATTGTTTGGGGGAACTGAGTCTCCTCTGTATCAAAGAATAAGGTTTATGCTTTTTAAATGTTTTAAATTATCAGTTTGGCTAAATGAAGGACTAATTTTATAATAACATGTCATCCTGTTTTATGACAACAAGTGTTTTATGACAGAAAGTGTTTTTAGCCTTTGATATTTAACAAACTTTCCAAAAGCAAAATTCTAAATCCAGTCTTTTTTATCTCAACCTACCTTTTAAAATATTAAGGCCACTAAAAGTCTAACAGAGACATATTAGGCTTATTTGGCATGTTAAAACCATATAGGAAACATTGTCAAATATGAAATGTTGTTTAACTGTATTTGGATTATATTTGTATAAACATGCTATTAATGTTACAACATTATATGAGAGTCCTAAAATTCTGATATCTCTTGGTGTATATTTTCAGTAGTAATTATGATTATTATGTTAAATTGTTGTATGCCACAAAAATGATCAACTTTTTTTGTCAATTGTCTCTTTTGCTATGGGTATTCTAAGACTTTTATCATCCATAGATAATTATTGTTTTGATTTTTCTCAAAAAGTGTTTTTTGTTTGTTTGTTTTAAATTGGCTACTGTCCAAAGCTTTCTTCTTCAAGCAAAGTCATGCAAAGGGCTGACAAGTTCTCTTGAATACAGGTTTCTGATAACTTTGGAGATTATATATCACCGGACTAAAACAAAACAAACTTCCAGGACGTTAATTAAAAAGCTGATAGATCTATAAGTATAGCTAACTCAATGTCAAACAGAACAGAAATTAATTACATGGGCCTGAGCCAATATTTTATGACTTTTTGTTTGAAACATTGCTGATTCTTTTTGTTTTGCTTTCCAGAAGTCAATTTTTTTCCTTCTTTTGAGCTATTTGTAACTTACAGCAAAGTATGTATTTGTAAGCAAAATTTGAAGCATTTACTTTCCTCTCCACTTGATTTCTCCCCACTTGATTTCTCTAGAATTTGAAAACTATTTGTAAGTATACTTAATTTATGGCAATATAGTTATTTATATAAGTTCAATAAGAATCTGTTTTCCTCTATAACAGGACGTAATGAAAGAAATTGGTTATTTTACCAAGGCTTTGATCGGATTGACATATTTTCAGAGGTGCCCAGACTGTGTTAAGGAATTAGGTTGACTCTATAAGGCCAATAAGAATCCCTTTGGAAAAACTGGCGAGGTACCTCATCTATAACATTTCCTGATCTGTGGTAAGTAAAAAATGTCACTTTCTGACGTGTTTAGGAACCCCGAGTTACGTTGGGACTTAAAGAAAAGAGAATTTTATCTAATTCATACAGTTAACTAAAGACACAGATAAATCTTTGACTTGACTAAAGAGGCATTCCACGTCTAAACTGAGATTCCTTATGAGAAAGTACCAACAAAGCCAATTAAAAAGAAAGCCTATACGACCAAAATTATTCTTACTGCATTTTATGCAAACAATCAGGCCAAGTATAATGACACTAAGTTTATTTTTGCAAATAAATTGGTCTTACTATGGTTTGTCTTTAATAAAAATGGGAAGCTGGGGAGAGAAAATACATATTTCAGAAAACACAAAACAAAACGATAGTCCACCTCTTATTAGATTCTAGCCTTGTCCACTGTTTTTGAGTTTTTGTTATTTGTCTACAATTTGGACGGAATCCTGAATTTCTTCCTGGTTTCAAGCCTCCAGATATCATTTTCAAATTATTTTTTGCATTTTTCTGACTTAGATTCAATGAAATCACCACTGTCTCTCCCTGAGATCGTAAAACATATCTTGGGACATACAAACTCCAGGTGAGAAAAATCTGTGAGATTGCCATTGCCTACTTCCACTTTACCGGAAGATGCTTTGACTTTAACCTCTAGATACTTCAGCTAGATGCCCTCTAGACTCTCAGGAAACTAACTTATGAACTGTTCTAAATATTAACTCATATTTTTCCTCTATTTGAAAACTCATCTGCAATGCCAGCTCCTGGAATGAGACACAGCTGTTTAACTAAACTTATCTATTCAAAGGACTAAGAGACTGAACGAAAAGATATAGAATAATACATTTAAATTTGTTCCAATTTGTTTTTATTCCCACTCCTTAGTCCAAAGATAACAGCTTGGCTTTTAATATGTAAAACCTTTTAATTTCAAAGAAGAGGCTGAAAAAAATTAAAAATATTTTACCCAAAAATATATTTCTTTGACATATTTTGGGATGGCTGCTACAGAAATAACACTGCAAAGCTGTCTTGTGTGTGAGGGTTAGGAGCAAATTGACATCTGCAGAAAATCTCCATGAATGTAGGCAGGTCTTCCCATACCTAAGCTAGAAAAGATTAGCTGAGAGTCTCCACTCCCTTCCCCGTAGACTTAAGAGACGGTTGCTGGGAAGGTACCAGGACACCTACTAGCAAAGCTTGCTGGGAATACTAGTCCCTAACTACAGAGTATGTGCCAACAGAGACATGATTAAAAAGCTGTCAGTGACTCTAGAACTGATCACAGAAGAAGCTGCAAAGAGCCTTAGGGCTCAACAAAGATCCTTAAACTCTCTAGCCCTGGTAGTCCCAGATAATCCAGTAGTGCTAGATTTCCTGTTGGCTAAACAAGGGGGAGTCTGGGGGTCTTAAACACTCTCTGCTGTATCTATATAAATACCCCAGAAAAAATAGAAACCAGAATAGAAGAAGTTTCCTAACAAGCAATGTGGCTGCAATAGGGCTCTGCTAGTGACCCCATGCCTGATTGGTTTGAGGGTTATTCATTTAGATTCCCCAGGATTTTAGATCACTCTGCAAGAACTCCTGAAGCTAGGACTCTTGCTCCTCATCCTAGGGCTCATTATCTATCGTATAGTCCACTGTTCACTGAAATACTGTTCTATGACTGTAAATACAAGTACGAATGGTCTTGCCATGCAAACCTTAGGTCTGCAACCATGCACCCATGAATACTTGAAGACAGTTGCAAAATAATTCCCTGCCTCTTATCCCCAGCTCAACCTTAACTATGCCCTTTGTCAGCAGGAAGAAGACAGATTGGGTCTTCCCTTTTTCATCTCATTAGCTCACACCTTGGGAATGAGTTGGGATGAAGCCCGGGAAGGAACTGAAACTGCCCTTTCTAAAATTAATAATGGGCCACAGGTGGGAACTGTGGTAGGGGTAAAATGTATGTATATACACACACATATAACCAGCCATTGTTCCCTAGCTTGCTTTTCTGTAATTGCTTATTACCACTCAATAGTCATATAGCTGAAGGTCATAAAGATTCTTAGCCCATAGATAACATCACCCTTGTGAAACCTAAGGCTAATTTGTGAGATATCTTCCAGGCCCTGAAGTCTAGTGGATAGTCTGACCTACCCAGACCAGTGGCCCATACCAAGGAGGAGGAACCGACTCAACTGGTTGTGGGTCCCCCACCCAAGAACTGATTCAGCACAAGAAGACAATTTCTACACTCCTATGGTGTAGAATCCACCTTGAACCCAGCCAATCAGCAGACCTCATTGCCTAGGCCTTTGTGGGCAAAACTACCTTTAAAAACCCTTTCTCCCAAATTTTCAGAAAAATGGTTTTGAGAACTTCCTTTGTTTTGTTGCATAGCGCTTATGATATTAAACTTTCCTTGCTATACCACCTACTGTCTCAATGTTTTGGCCTCCTCTTGAGCAGAGGGCAAGGAACCTGGTTGGGCTGTGACATTCAGAGCCTAGGCCTAATGAGATTCTTTCCGCGGAAGGCGCAGCAACCCTAGGGACACCTTCACTTGACTTGTCATGCCATCAGAAGGCTGGAGGAGTCTCTGCGGACACTGGGGACCATGCTGGGCTGATTGATTGAAGGATGGCCACTGAGAGGTCCCAGCGCTAGGGTTCTCTAGACCCTTGCTACTCACAGTGGTGGGAGGACCAGCAGCATCAACATCACGTGGGAGGTTTGGATAGTAGAATCTCAGGCCCCAGTTTGATTCAATCTGAACGTACATGTTAACTCATGGGCACATGAAAGTTTGAGAAGCATAGGTCCAGGTGATAGCAAAGAGGCTAGCTGGCTGATCTGCCTCTTGGCCTCTCCTCCTTCCCATCTGTGCTCCCCTTTAAGCAAAACTGAACTCTGAAATGATCCTAAACAAAATTTCTGCAAACCCGGGAGTGTGTGGATGCAGGAGCTGCCCCTGCCCCAGAGGGCAGAGAGAAAGTGTGATTGCATTGGCTGCTTTCTCCGCTCCCCGCGCTGGCGGAGTGTAGACACGCCCCCCACCGTCCCCCTCACCTCCACCCCCTGCAGCTGCTACGGCCTGCCTCCAGCCGGCTGCCACGAAAACCCGGAGCAGCTGCGTGCGCTCGTGGACAGCCCTCCTAGAGGCGAAACCGGGCAGCTGGGCATGCTCAGTAGCTGGGGGAGGTTTGGGTGGAGAGTAGAAAGCTTTGGCTCTGCCTCCCACCGCCTCCCTCTAGCCCCCGCCCCCCTTGCCCCTACCCAGCCCGTAGTAGTTCCCCAGCGTGCGCCCGGGGAGACCGGGAACATGGCGCTCGGAGCGATGTAGCAGCGCAGAAGGGGATGAGGCACCGCCGCTTCGCTGACAGCCAGCCACCAGGTAGGCAGGCGCGCCTGGCGGGGCTGCCTGGGTGGGTATCGGCGCGTAGAGGGGCGCTTGCGGGGATGCGCACGGCTGGTACCCGGAGCATCTTGCTTTGCCGGGAGAGGATGCGAAGCGGACCCTCTGTGACAGCGCCGATTGTGCATCTCCTAGGAGATGCCAAAGGCTAGGGACTCGCTGCCTGGAGGGTAGGGATGGGGACCGCCCACCCCCAGCCCCCAACCCATGCGCTGCCATCCAGCCTGGGCTCTCCATGGGTCAAATAAAGGATAGTTCCTTTCTGCTGCGCGGGAGGGCGTAGGGGAGAACCCCGGATACCAGCCCTGGGAGCCTGTTGGTACCCCAACCGCTAGCAAGCCCAGCACCAGTTCTTTGTGTGTACAGGCGCGCACGCCCCAGGGGTGCCACGGTGCCTGATTATCCCGAGGAGTGTTGGACATATTGCCAGGGCAGGATTCCCGTATGGTTTTTGTCTTTTGGCAGGTGTAGACTGGAAGATGCAATAGCTGAGCCTTTATGGGGCTGTGTTTTCCTTTGTTATTTGCCTCTATGTGTGTGTGCGCGCGTGGTGGGTTGTAATGGAGAGAGAGAGAGAACTTCTGCTTGTGGGCACCGGTGTGGACAGAGCGTGGAAGAGGATCTCAGTTGCAAACTCTTCTCAAAATTGTGCGAGATGTCGGCCTCCTGGAGCGTAAACTTGAGAAGTCCAGGAATTGTCAGTGCCCAGGATGGAGAAGCAGCATGATTGCCCTTTTTGAAACCATGTGTACCTGAAGCTTTAAACTAGGGATGTGAGTTAATTTGTCAATATTAGATATAAATTAAGGGAATTTGAAGGCCCAGAGCTATTTGTGGTAGTCTTTTAAAGGCAGAATAATAAAGAAAAGGAGAAGTTGGCACAAAGCCAGAAGAAAGTGGCATTCTTAATAGTTGATGACAGTTTGGCAGGCTGAATACACTTTTGGGGAAATCGGGCATTTCACAGGGCTCTACCAAGGGTAGAGAGCCACAGGGTCTTAGGTAACTCACAAAACCTCTTCGTGCATCGTTTTCTCTTCTCGGGTTTGGTGGCATGTAGACACACTTTCTCTTACCTGAGTCCAGATGGACAAGATGCTCTCTAGAAGCGCCTCCTCCACTGATATTCTATGAAATTGACACCCCCTAATAACAGCTCTGTTACCTTATATTTGTATCTGTTATATTCAGCAGCACAACAACCCACTGTGTTAGGGAGGAAAGGCAAATTTAGAACATGCTTTTAGTTTTTCTTTTATAGTATAAAGGATGGGCATCTGTGAATATGAAGTTTAGGGACACTTTCCTCTATACTTGCACTATTTATTTTTATGGTCTTGTTAGGTGGCAAGAATGAGTCAGTATCATCAAGATGAAGTGAGGAATGCACGAGGGAAATGCATTTGAGTAAATTAAAGCTATAAATGTCCAATCTGATGGCAATATCTTGACTTGGAATACATATGTGCAAAGCAGAAACACTGCTAATGGAAAATGATCTAGACTGGTGGCAAATTCATGGATAGCATTGACCTTAGAATAGAAATTTTGGATTCCTCTACCAATGAGTAGAGATTGATTGACTAGGTCCCTGAAACTTGTTCTTTCATTAATAAATGTGAGTTTTAATTGCAGGCATTGAAAACCCAGTTTGGCAGTGCCTCTCTTCATAGTGTCTGAGCTTGCTGAAGCACTGTGCATGTGAGAGGCAGGGGTTCTAGGGTGTGGAATCATCTTGGCCATGAGACACGGCTGAGTTTGAATTCAGACTCTTCCATGTTTAGCTTTGTGATACTGGGCAAACTATTTAACTTTCCAAAGCCTCAGTTCCCTCATCTATAAAACAGACCTAGGAATAGTAAAACCTACCCAAATTGGTAGTTGTGTGGCTTACTCATAATATAAACCACCAGGAATATGGTGGTGACCATGATGAGAAGGGAAATAGATATTTACTGAACCCATACTGTGTGCCCCATATTATACAAGTCAGGTTCAGACATGATTTTATTTAATCTTCTCAACTGTATTAGTTTCCTAGAGTTGCCATAGCAAGTTATCAAAAACTGGATGGCTTAAAACAACAGAAATGTATTATCTCATTGTTCTGAAAGCTGGAGGTCCAAAATCAAAGTGTTGTCAAAGCCATGCTCCCTCTGAAGCCTCTAGGGGAGGGTCCTTCCTTGCTTCTCCCAGCTTCTAGTATCCCGAGGCATCCCTTGTCTTGTGACAGCATAACTCCAGTCTCTGCCTCTGTCTCCACATGGCATCTTCCCTCTGTGTCTGTCCTTGTGTTCAAATTTCCCTCTTATAAGGACATGATTCATATTGGATTTAGGACCCATCCTAATTCAGTATGACCTCATCTTGATTACATCTGTAAAGACCTGATTTCCAAATAAGGTTTATAGGTTCTGAGTATGCATGAATTTTTGAGAGACACTACACAGCCCATTACACCAACATCCCTATTAATTGTGTTTAATGGCAATATTAGGGTAATGTCAACTTAACAGTAGAAGGTAGAGATAGAGTAGCATGGGTTCATGCTTACTTAAAGGTTACTTAAAGTTTTAATCCAACTAACCTATTTGAGGCTTTGTATACCCAACTATGGTAAAAAAAGAACAAGGTTCAAAGGTACCTCACTTATTCATGTCAGTTATCTGAGAAAAGGCAATCCAGGGTGTGGGTCTTCTATAGGTTTCCCAAACTGATTTGTCGATGTTGCCTTCCTCCCTTTTTGCTACCCTATGAATACAGTGCAAAACAAACAAACAAACAACAAAAACAGTAACAGCCACAAAGATAGTCTAACAACTTTTTAGTCTTTCTTATCCTGGTAAATAGCACCACTGTCCATGGAATTGCTTTAGCCAGAAACCCAAGAATCGTCTTTGACTCCTCTATTCCTTTACCCTCCACATCTGAAACCATCACCCAGTCTTACAAATTCTGTCTTCTATGTATATCTCTCAAGACGTCTCGATAATCTTCTTTCTATCCCCACTACTGCCACCATCAAACTTTAAATTATTGTCTCTCACCTGGACCACTAGTATAACTTCCTAACAAGAGCCCTGGTTCCTTGCCTGGTCTTTCTAATTCTTTATCAAGAGCAGATAGGATCATGTCAGTGCCCTGCATGAAATGCCACCCACATACCTGGGACAGATTCCAGAGACTCCCAGAGCCACGGGTACTTGGCTAGCCTCATTTTGGGTATCTCTTCCTCTTAACGGCTGTCACACTGACCTGCTGTCTGTTTCTTGAACATCTCAAGCATGTCTCCCTCTATTTTTGTCATTCTAAACTGTACTTATCCTTTGGGCTTCCTTGACTTTTCTTCCCACCAACCCAACTCTTTCATCACCCCTTTACTTTTCTTCTATAGCATTTTTATCAGTCTGCAATTGCTTTTTTGCTGGGCTATTTAATGTTTATAAGCTCTGATGGCCACTTATTTTGTGTCTTATATGCAGAAGATGCTTGATAAATGTTGGGTGAATGAGTGAAGGAATGAAGACTCTGCCTTAGAGCATTTTCTCGTGCCAATTTAAAGATCTGATTTTTTAGAAGCTTTTTATTTTTTTTTTAACTAGTATGAAAAGAGCAATTTAGAACCTTATTCTGACTTCAAAAGAGGAGTATTCTTGGCTTTAACAAATGTATCTTTTAAAAATTGTTTTTAGGCTAGCAGTTAAGAATTGAGTCAAAATGTTTTTTGGCAACTGAGGTTTTTGTGAAATTCTATCTGTCATTGAACAAATAGTCTGCCTTTACTTATTGTATGTGTTTATTTGCCATGCTAGGCCCTAGGAAGGCAATGGTAACCTGGACTATTAGCCTTATGGAAATTAATACTCAATAAATAATAATCATTACATATAATAATAAACAATACACTTAATTATTTATTGAGCTTCTGTTATATGACAGGTTATCTTCAGTTCCTGTCCATAATTGTCACTACAGTCCTCTAATCTTTCCCCATAACACAGACCCCTAAACTTATCAGGAGCACAACAAATATTTAATGAATTAATAATTAGTAGGTACTATTATCCTGACCTTTTAAAATAGGAAATGTATGGTTATCTCAGGAAAAAGGAATCTACTCATATATAGAAGAGCATGCAGTTGCATTTTGAATATACTTAGGTGGGCCCTGTTTTATTTTAAACATCATCCTGGCTGTTGTCTCTGGAGTTCAATTAAGAGAAAAATTGCTCTTTATATGAGAACAAATTCCTGGTGTGTTTCTGTCAAAATTCTAAATTGTTTTATTGTTTAAATTTGTCCTGTTTAATACAAGTGAGAGGTGATTTAATGTCTCTCATTGAGAGCCCTTTTACTATCTTTGAATAGCAAGACTGAGCCCAAGGGAATTGAATGTAGTTCAACTCAGGAACACATGTTACGTTTTGGATTTCGAGGATGGCTTCAATTTTTTTGTCTTTTTATTCTCATAAAAAGGAAGTTTTTAAAAATAAATAATAAAATATTATTTAATGCATATGTTTAAATAATACTTTTCACATAAGTAACAAAAAATCAGACCATGTGCCTTAATTTTGCTTAGAGGTGATGGATACACAGTGGAGTCAACTAAAGCCTAAAAGGACTAAAAAGAGATTTCACTAAGTTGGCTGGTTATAAAATACATGTTTAAAACTCAATGGTCACCCAAAATGCCAATATTTACCAACTACAAAATAAAATGGAAAATGATCCTATTTATGAATCAACAAAAATATAAATTGTCTAGGAAAAATAAGAAATGTACAATAAAAACTTGGGAATAATAAGAAATATATGTAGAAAGCTATAAAATTTTACTCAGACACATAAACTAAGAACAAAAAAAGGAAAACCACACTTTATTCTTGGGTGGAAAGATAGAAATTATGAAATGATTGTTTTTCCCAGATCAATTATATAGTTTTATTGCATTGGGATTTGGGAGAACTTGACAAAATGATTCTAACATCTGTCTAGAAGGGTAATTATATGAAGATAGAAGAAAATTTTGCAAAAGGAAAGTGGTGGTGGGTAGGTCTGGGGGGTGGGAGGTGGTAGATGGTGGAAGTGGTGGGTACATGTAGGTGGTGGAGGATAAGGTGCTAGAAATGGTGGTGGTAGGTAGAGATGGCGAGGACAATGGTAGTGGGTTGCCTTTATAGAAATAAAAATAAATTTGATCATAGAACTACACTCATTACAGCAATGTAATACCTGGTATAAGAATCAATTAATAGCTCAATGCAATAGAATAGCCTGGAAACAAGTAGTTTTTAGAAACAGAAATGTGATGAAGAAAGCATTATGAAACAGTGAGGAGTATTTGACAAAAACGTCAAGGAAATTGCCTAAGTATTAGAAAATATTCAACTAAGAATGTCAGCTTGCATTACTTTCCAAACTAAATTCTAAATACATTGAAAAGTTGATATGCAAGGTGAAAGACAAAGCTAGAAGAAAATGACTAATTTTAGAGGGAGAACTTTCTAAATATAAAATCAATGGAAAGAATCACAAGGCAAAATATAGATTTGAGTATATTTTAAATTTTTATATGCAAAAAATACACATTTTAAAGCAGAATATAACCATGGAGGACAATATTGACACTAAGTATGAAAAGACAGTTAATATAACAGCACTGAAGAAATGTTGCAGATCAGTAAGTCAACAATAACACCCCAATAGAATTGTCCAAATATCTGAATAAACCAAAAGGAAGAAATAAAAAGATAATGTTTAGTAAATGTTCTTACTGTTAATCACAAAAGTGAAAATTAAAATAAAAATTAAGTGTTTCATGTATTAAATGAGTAAAAAAAATAAATTAAAAAACCCCTCAGTACTGGCAAGTATGCATTGAGAAGAACATTCTCATTCACTACTAGTGGGAGGGTTACATAATATAACCTTCCTAGAGAACAATTTAAAAATATTTGTCAAAAACTTTTAAAAGTTAAAATTATTTGACACTATTTCTCTTGCTTTTGATTTTATATTTATTTTTGTTTCTGCTAAAGGAGTGTAGGCAAAATTTTATATAGAGGATTGCTTATTATAATATATTTTATAGTAAAAAATTGAAAACTATATAATTAAAAACTAGGGGCTTGTTAAAGATATTTCAAGATCACAAGATAATAGACTATTATGTAGGTATTAAAACTGATCATTTTGAAGATTTCATAATGGGCATGAAACAACCTTCACCACAATTTTAAGTGGAAATAACCAAAATGCATTACTGCATATATTATATCATTAATATGTATTTTGTGAAATGAAAACATCATACAGGCATATGAAAAACTGGAACAAAAACAAAAAGCTAGGTAATCTCTGTGTGGTAGAAATATGGATGGTTTTTCTTAATACTTTTGAATTTTTCAAAATTTAGTCAATCATATCATATTGCTAACATATTGAATCAGAAGAAAAACCCACTATTTTACAAATATGGTTGTGATACACATTCAGGTCATAATTATTCATTTATGTAATAAACATTCATTGATTATCTGTTGTGTCAGTGCCTCTGTCAAGTATATCAGCGATGGCTCTTAGTTTGCATGCAAATGAAAGGAGCTGCCTAACTTGAGCAAAAAGAATTTACTAGAAGGATATCTGGTAGCTAAAAGAATGGTCAGGACTGGGGGAAATAGGCAATTCCCCAAAACAAACAAACACGCACACACCAAAACAAGATAGGGGGAAAACAAGAAACCAGGCAGCTCCAGGCTCTAGAGATCAAGTACTTGAGAAACAGGGTCCAGCCAAGAGCAGCGTGCTCAGGGCTCAGGCACAATCCACAGGTGGCTACACTTGAAGCTTGCCCCATACCCAGCTGTCTCAGCACTGAGAGCTCAGGGGGCAGGGAGCCTTGATTAGCAGGCTCACCACATTTTTTTCCAATGAAAGAAACAAAAGAGATTGACCAATGCTAAACAGCCAAAACCAAATCAAACCAAAACAAAAAGAATAAAAAAATGCCCATTACCCCAGGACTTGGAGGCTAACAGGGTTGCCTCCTTCCCCTTCCTCCTTCCCCTCCCTGTAGGGAATGTTTGCTGCGATGTAGTTTAGCTAACGTAAAGTTCACAGTATAATATTCACTGTGACGTGCATCACAAAGAAAGATGCAATGTGGGTGCCCCACACAGATCTTTTTCTCCTGGAGTCAGCAATGATATGTCAGGAACTACATGGCTTTTCAGCTTGATCCTCATGGACTAGCCAAATTTTTGAAAGGTAGAAGGCCCCATTCCTAGGTGAGAGAAAAATCCAAAGGAAGGATAATCTGAAAGAAAGTGTAGCAAAAGCAAGAGATATGTTTTGGCAATGGATCAGGCACCAACACAGTTCTAGGCTTCCTTTTTTTCTGAATTATCTTGCATTTAGCAAGTCCTGTAGTCATGTTTGAGTTTAGTCCACCATGAATATTGGGCTCATGCTTCAAATGATGTTGATACATGATAGTACAAAATCATTTTTAGATGAGTTTGTATTCTTAGTGCAGTTCTCATCATTAATAGGAGATGTCTGTGGCTATGCAGGTAATTTAACATTCATGTTGTTGCTGTAATAATTCTTTATAAACCTTTTCCTGAAGAAATATGACTTGTAAATGGAAGGGGGAAAAGGCTAGTTATTCTTCAATTGCATTAAAAACAGGACCAAGAAAATAATCTTAAATTACCTAGAGAGTCCCCCTTGCCCACATCACCACATATTAGAGGGCTCTGCTGCTCTGCATTCCAACTTCTATGTGCCTGGACAGGGGCCATGTGCCACCTGGAGCCCTCGATCCCCTCTGGGCCCTGCTGTATGTACCTGGGACCCTGGCATTTCCTGCTCATAGGATGCCCGGCACCAATAGGGGCTGAAGAAAGACCACTAATGGGAGGTGTGGGTAGAGCTTGGACATGTGCAATTTGCAGTCCACACACAGGTGCTGGAGCCCTGGGTGGAAAGAGAAGAGCTCAGGGCTCCTGAGGCTGGAAGCTGGTTTTCCTTGGCTTTGCAATGTTGTGGAATTCAAGTACTCTCCATGTAAACCTGGCTTCTAGGTTATTATGAAGGCACATTTGTCAAGCCAGGAGGACAGAACACATGAAATTCAACAATTTTTCACTTAATTTATAATATTTAAATATTTATACCTATAATATGTGGGACTCCATTTGTGCTCTTGTCCCTCAAATGTCAGGATCGGGCCTGTTTAGGTAATTGTTTTAGAAGGGCAACACTCAGTGGTTCAGACACACATGCCTAGTTAGCTAGTCACACAACAGCAATGTGGATTATAAGAAAAATAAATGACACTTCTGTGATTATAGCTAACATATTGAACAAGATGTGTTAAGCTCCATCCAAGAATTTGACCTGTGTATATTAATTAATCTTCATAAAAGCACTGTAAGATAGGCCACTCAAGGCAAAATAGCATGCAGTTAGAGAGAGAAGAGAGTCAAACCTTGGATCATCCGAATCCAAAATCCATAAACACTGTGGTGTACAGCAACTCAATGGCTAAGAAGAGCAGTTTTGTTTGGAGCCCTTGAACCTTAAATAATTTAAAAATCACTGGATTAATCAACCCACTTTGACTCTCCAATACTCTCAAACCCTCAGATTCAGCGTTTCTGTTCATGAAAAGGAAAGTGAATGCCTTGACTGCCCTGCTGTGTTCAGTATTGTGATTAACTGAATGATTAAAGCCAAAAATCAATATTTGGTTGCTCATATGAAAAGCAAATTTGACTTACATTTTTAAACAGATGTCTGGTTGTGGGATTGCCTCTGCCAATTTTCAACAGAATTGCCATTGTGTCATCGGTGATAAAGGCAAACTGGCCACGAGGGGTACCTTTGTTTCTCCTTTAAGGGACTGGTTCATATCTCCACTATTACCCCACTGTCCACCTGAATCAACAGGACTTTATGCCAGCAATATTGCCTCCATCACTCTTTTGATAACAACTCACAGAACCGGAGGAAGGGAAAGAGAGAAAGGACAAACTCAAACCTTTGGTTTAAAAGATAAGATCTCTGACAGATGCCACAGTGATTACCTTCATTTTCAATTAACATTCAAGGTTGACATACTGAAGAAACTCATTAGCTGTTTTCTTAGACGGAACTTAAATGTTTTCTTCTCTAAGTATGGCCATTTGAGTCATGCAAATGGTGTTTATGTAAGACAGATTTTCCAGCTAATTGTTTTTAACTATCAACTGAGTTACCCCCTTTATCTAATCTTCTAGCTGCACAACGGTTTCCTGATGCAGGAAGCGAACTTCCAGGAAAAGTGGAAAATGTATACTTCATTTGTTTAAAAGAAATGTAGGAACAGTTGCTATGTGGGTATGATGTAACCTCTAAAAATAAAAACACTGATTGGGGGGGTGGTTAAAAAATATCTTATAGAAACAGAACTTAGAGCTTTCCTCATCCTTGTGGTTTTTAGGACGATGTTCATTCTTCTCTAGGTTTTAGAGGTATGGAAACAAACAAAAAAGGAATTTTCCAATAATGTTTGAATAACAACTATCCCTGCCTTGAGTTAAATAGTGATTTGTTTTACCTTTTTGAAAGTTTTTAGGATAACAAATACCTCCAAGTTGTGTCCTGTCTCCTAACTATTCTAAAGTAGAGTATATTCCCTCTTCTCCACAGCTAAGCAGACTCTGCATCTCAACTTAAAAAACTTTTTTGCATATTCCCATCCCTGTTTCCACTGCCACTCCCCTTCAGTCTCTCAATTAGATCTGTGTCAGCCTCCCATCTGTTCTCTTTGTCTTCATTCCCACCTCAAAAATGAACATCAGATCTTCTGAGTATCACCTCCTGCTTGAAAAGTCTCTCCTACTTACCCCTCCCCAAATTCTCCTACATGGCTCCTGTTTGTTCCTCTCAAATATTCATGACAATATTTTGTAGATATTTTCTTACTTGACTCTCTTCTTGCACTAGACTGAGGACTAAAGTAGGTATCTTGTTGTTGTTGTTGTTGTTTTTAATCTTTGTATCCCCAGCATCTGGCTTTATGCATGTGAATGTCAGGTCTTTAGTAAATGTTTATAGATGAATGGATATTACCCAGGCTAAAAAAATTTGAGTATAAATGCAAATGGGTAGTACCATGATTTCAAATTCTGGAGTAGAACCTAGAAATGATCACATCTATTATCTAATGTTTCCTCATAAGAGAAAGAGTTCCATGCTAATATTAATTTAGTATTTTCTATAAATGAAAGCACAGGTAGAAAGGATTAATACCCTCTCCCTGTTTCTGGTTGGAGAAAGGTAAAAATTCTATTATTGGATGTGGGTATAACATAGAGATTCTAAACACTCTGAAAAGCGAGAAAGTGATGAAGCAAACCCTAAGCTAAGAGCCAGCTTTCCAACAATAGAGTACATAAACTGAGCTTCTTGGCAAACATTAAGAATACTTATTTGATTACCAGATGTAACTTATACCTACGGATCTACTGTTCCAAACCTGGTATGAATATGCCTGATTGCTGATGTGACCCCTGCTTGAACATCCATTGATTTTTATACTGAAAGCTGGGGTTTTATTCAGTTCTGCCCAAATCTTTGGCACCCATGTTTCCATAGTAACAGATGCACTATAAAATGTGGAAGAAATCAGAAGGTTTGGGAGGGAAATAAATCAAAGTAAGTGGTCCAAGCAATAGGTTCTGCAGTGTGAATCCCAAGGGTTTTTTTAGGCTTCTGGTCAGATGTATTTGTGGCAGGATTGCCAGAGATAGGAGATTCTAGGGTAAATGCAAGGGATTTTCCTATGACAGAAGTTATCTTGTATACTTCAGCTTGGATTCCTAAGGCAAGTACCTGTGTTGGCATGTTAGGAGTCTACACTGGTTGAAAGAATCACTTACCATCTAGAGCCCAGAAACAGCTTTAAATTTTATTAAATAATTATTCAATTCTTTAATAATTTAAATATAAGGCAAATGACATTTTTGAAAGATTCATTTTCAAAATTTCATCCTAGAAATAAAATGTAGAGATAAGACTTTATGTGCTAGTATGAGTTTATTTTAAAAGGATAGAGTTTGGGGATATTTGGTAGAAGTATTTGCATGGTTAAATAGGTTTCAGCAACTAACTTTTAAAACATTTTTTTAACATTGGACAATTATAAAAATATTTTCTCTGCAATTTATTTGATTTAAGCGAAAGTGGAAAAATAAATTGTATGATGTTGAGCTTGCTGGAGGTAGGGATTATCAAAACTCAAAAGGAGGGTATCATATTTCATATGATATTATCATCTGGAAAATATAAAACATTTGCAATGTAACTATGCCCACAGCAGTGAAGTAGAACCTTATAAATGATATACATTCTATAGAATGGCTGGAAAAATCTCAAAATCAATATTGGAATCACCCAGGGCGACTAAGAATAATGATATCACTGTACCTTACTCAAAAGTAATGAAAAACAAATGAGATAGAAAATTCCAGAGTTGTCCCTGGAGTTTTTATTTGCTTGGGATAGAAGGATGATAGCAGCAGCTTCCTATT
This sequence comes from Microcebus murinus, assembly GCF_040939455.1. Classification (NCBI taxonomy): domain Eukaryota; kingdom Metazoa; phylum Chordata; class Mammalia; order Primates; family Cheirogaleidae; genus Microcebus; species Microcebus murinus. The sequence goes on from NC_134119.1 coordinate 21,256,042, forward strand.
TCTTTTCAGACTTCAATTTTGTTTTAAACACAGAGCACAACCTGCCCCTTGAAAAAGGTTTTCTTTTCTACATAGACCAAGGTATGCAATGACTGGAGATGTCACTGTAAAACAGAGAAATCTTTGGTTTTAAGTTAGTCACTTGCTGGTAGGATTAAAATAAATAACTGTAATTAAATCTGTTAGGGCAGCATCTATTAGTTTTGTCCTTCGACAGGTTAGATAAAAAGGAGGAAACAGATATTACGATGACCATTCCCAACTAGTCATTCATCCCTTCAACAGATACGCGTTGATCACTACTACGTTTATTTTGGGTGGCACTTAACTTGTGGGTACATGTCAATGGACATAGCAGACAAAAGTCTTTCCTGTGGAAGGAGAGGCAGGCAGCAAACAATAAGCATAAAAGTAAATGTATAGAATGCCAGGAGGTCATCTGTGCTTTGACAAAATAGGGTGGATAAGGGGAGAAAAAGGGCTGGGATGGGGGGTGGTAGAGGGCACGATTTTCAAGTGGTCAGAATAAGCCTCACTGAGAAGATGGCATTAGAAAGAGGAAAGGGAACTCCTCCTCATGTAGATACGCATAGGAGGGCATCGTAGGCAGAGAGAACGACCAGTGCAAAGGCCCTGAGGTCGAACACCTGGCTTGTGTGGGGAAGTGCAAGGAGGCCAGTGTGGCTGGAACAAAGTGAATGAAGGAGAAAGCAGAAGGTGATGAGGTCAAGGAGGTGAAGGGCCAGATGATGTAGGGCCCAAGGTAAACACCATGGGCTTTACACTGAACACGGCGAGGAGCCATTGGAGGGATTGCAGCAGAGGACAGAGTCTGACTTATATTTTGCGAGAGTTACTTTGGCTTCTCTGCTGCGAGGGGCTAAGTGTAGAAGCAGGAAGACTGATGATCAGAGAGAGACACAAAGAGAATAATTCAGGCAAGAGACGATGGTGATTGGACCAGACTTGTAGCAATGACAGTGGTGAGCAAGGACCCAATTCTCACTTATTTTGAAGGTAGGATTTCCTCAGGATTGGCTATGGGTTGTGAGAGAAAGAGAGGAGTCAAGGATTACTCCAAGGTTTTTAGCCTGAGCAACTAGAAGAATGAAATTGCCATCAGCTAAGAAAAGAAGGAGTGTGAGAGAAATATGTTTCTAGGAGAAAATCAGGAGTTTAGTTTTGGATACTAAATATCCCAGTGGATGTCTACTTCTGGTAGAGATTTTGCATAGTTCGTGGGACATGTGAGTTTGGGGTTCAAGAGGAAGGTCTGAGCTGAAGGTATAAATGTGGGACTCAGCATATCCGTGGCATTTACAGCCAATGAACTGGATGACATCACCAATGCAAGTGAGTCTGTATGTAGAAGAAACCCAAGGACTGAGCCTTGGGAAGCTCTGAAATTAAGAGTTTGGTTAGAACAGATAGATTTAAGGGAACCAGCAGAGCCAGCTGCTCTAGGATAAACTCACTTCCATAGATGATGCTTGACTGGCTGTAGTTTGGAGTGATAGGACTGACTGGGTCACATGTTTGTCATCCTCAGTACCCTACCCTGGGCTTGTCCATGCGACACCTGAGCAATGCTCCTCCAAGATGGAAAAAGGAAGTGCACAGGCCTCCTAAGGCCCAGGCTGGGAACTGGCACACTGCCACTTCAGATACGTATTCTTGGCCAAAGTAAGACTCAAGGCCAGCCCAGATTTAAAGAGTAAGGACATAGACTCTATTTCTTAAGAAGAGTTGTTGCAAAACCACATTGCAAATGGTGTGTCTATAGTGAGAGGTGGTGATTAGGGGCAGTTTTTTGCAGTGAATTCCCAATTTGCATATGATTTGTCTCCAGGGAAGACCCTCAAACTCTTTCATTTGGAAGTAGAATTTTAGTGCTTCATTTTAACCTCATGCTCATGCTGCTGAGGACACCAGTGCTATATCCCTGCCAATTATCCTCCAGATTTTTCTCAGTGAAAATGATTTCTCACAAAAGCAGATGCTGACAGAGTTTGAACCCCAACTCTGCCTTGTGGAAATTTAATATTCCCAGGATGAAATTATGATATGGTAGGTACTTGATAAGTTATTTGTTTGGTTATAAAAAGAAAACATATGCCTCCGAGTTAGAACAATGATAGCAACGATAACTAAGGTTCTGTAAACACTTATTATTTGCCAGATTTTGTATTATACACAACGCGTACCTTATCTCATTTAATTCTTCCAGTAGGTTTATAAGTTCCATGTTATCATTACTCCTATTTTATGAATAGTACAGAGGAGATATGTGCTTTTTTGCTCTATTAAGTATTTTCTCAAGTTCTAAAACATAATTCTTTTGACCTCCTCTATTTTAGTTTGTATTCTCAGAAACAGATTTTGAGGCAAAGATTCAAGAGCAAGAGGGGAAGGATGAATGCTGTGTCCTCACACCGCAGAAGGACAAAAAAGGAATGAACTTGCTCCCTCGAACTCTTTTATAAGGGCACTAATCCCATTCATAATGGCGGAGCCCTCATAGTCTGATCACCTCCCAGAGACTCCACCTTTTAGTACCATCACTTTCAGGTTTAAATTCCAACATATGAATTTTGGAGGGACACATTGCATTTCAACCATAGCATAAAGGCTACCAAAATTGCAATGCTAAACAGAGGAAACTGGGAAATGGTATAAAACTCATGCTTGGAATTAGTCCATCCAAAGGAGGGGGAGCTCTGAGAGATTTATACACCAATTTCCATCAGTCATTGGTTGAACACTATTCTCAGAGAATGTTAATTCCTCTGTATTTCCAACCTTCTCTGATTTGGAAAAGCCCTCAGGAGCACTGATGCTGGCTGGAGGAAGTCAGTAGGCATACGGTTGGATATTAACAGGGCTTGCTCTATCTGTACCTGTTGTCCCCTTTTCATGTGCCTGCAAACTACAGATATATTTCAAAGGTGTTGTAGAAAAAAAACACAAAATGTATCTTTTGCTAGTCAATTGTATGTACATTGATTGGGCCATCTATTAGTGAAGACAAGAACACCACATGTATAGTGGATAAAAGGACATTGCGCCAGAGTGTTAAGTTGCACTCAAAGTCACTTCCAAATGAACAAGACAATATAACTATAGGTGCTGAATTGCAATTGGAGATAATTAAGCATGCAGCTGTTAAATGCATCTAATGTTGAAAAATGGAACAGAAGTAAGGCTACAACTGACCTTGTGATGAAACAGAAAGATAAAATATTCCCGAGAATAAAGCATTTAACCATGTAATGCAATTGCATTGTCGTAGGGCACCAGTGGGTCAGTTGATAAGCTGTCTCTTCCAAGGCATTAGTGGAACTCTGTGTCCCAAATAATGTGGTTCATGCCTATGATCCTTTTTAGAAACAGATTATTATGAAAGTAGGGAAAGTTGAAGAATATTTAATAAAGTTAGATATATTGACATGGATAAAAAATTAGTTTGAGAATAAGTCTTGCTAGAAACCCCAAACTTAAAAATATTTTTGTGTGGAGAAAGAAGAGAATATAACAAGCTGAGTATGGAAAGGTAAGCGTTAGTCTTATGTATATGTGGATATTCAGGAAATGTTAGTGAATTTTAACTGAATGTTGAAATTCATTTGATCAGGAAAGAGTGGAGAATGGATATTGGACAGTTAGCAGCCTGTAGTGGGATTTTGAAAGTAACCCAGATGATTTTCTTGATGAGACTGTATCAGTTGAAGTGGTTCAGGGTAGTAGGAGAAGTGTTTTAAAATTGGCCATCTGCTTCCACCGATTGTGGAGCAAGAGAGGACACAGAGTTGACGAGGTCGTATCAATGATTGCCAGTAAGATGCTCTAAATTATTTTGCTCTTAAAGGAGTAGCTGTTAAGCCTTAGATTTGAGATATGAGTGGAGTTTAAGAAACTCATTATTGATATGGGCAGGAGACCTGTAAAGTTTTCACACCAGAGAGCACCCTGGATGCTAGAGTTTCCCACCTAGAATGATAGAAAAGTGTACAGAGTTCTTTCATAATTTCTGGTGTTTCTCCTAAAGAAATAAAGAGAAGAAATTTGGGGAGAGCTGTTAGGGTCAGAGGAAGAGTGGCCCTGAATGGCTTTGGATCACTAACATTGAGCCCTTCTATACCATCTTGGGTTGCTCTAATTGCTGGACATGAGTTTTATGGTTCTGCCCATTCCCTAGTCATCATGCCAGGCTCACTGTTCCATTCCTTTACATTCAGGGCCTCTGCGTTGCACAACATCAGAGGGCAACATTCACATCTGATCCATGTGAGTGGCACCTCCTGGAGTGGTGTAGCCCGAATGGCCTTCTGCAGTGATTGGACTTATGTTGTCCTTGCCTTGGTCCACTCTCTGCGAAATGGGTCACCTTGCCTTATAATCGTGTGTGCTTCTTGTTCTCCTCCCTCTCCTTCCCACTGAATCATAAGAGGCTTGAGGGAAGAGGCTAGATTAGCACCTTCTACATAGAATAGCTCAAGAAATCTTTACTAAACAGAGGGATGAATAATAGTGCTGAAAGCTTTGTGTTAAGCTCTGTATAAGATATTTTACCTGCTCATCTCCTTTAATCCAAATACCAGCCCTGTGGTTTACATATTGCCTTCATTTCTCTTTAGAGGACATTGAGACGAGTAGATGAATGAATGGAGGCAGAGAGTGAAGACAATTCCTCAAGAATTTTGATGTGAAGGACTGAAGAGAGAAAAGAATAGAAGGTGTAACTAGACTAAGATGTGAGGTTAAAGGGGAGCAATTTATATGAAGATTAAGGGACATGAGCATATTTAAAAGTTTATGGGAAAGAATCAATTGGGAAGAGGAAATGGAAGATGTAGTTGAGAAAATTGGTCATTGATATTGTTGAAAGGTGCAGAGAGAAGAATCCAGAGGACATATGGAGGAGGAAGGAGCCCTCGATGGGAGGACTGTTCTGCTGGAACAGGGGAAAGGAGAGGATGGGATAGATGGGGGGAAATTGGGGGCAAGTTGAAGTTACTATCTGAAGTATTCTCTTTTTATCTTGAAGAAGGAGGCAAAGTCTTCTGTTGACTTTGAGGAGGAAGATCATGGTTGTCATGGCAATAGTGATGGTAGAGATTTGAGGAGAATGGAGAAGATATGAAATGGTCTCTGCAGAAATTCAGAGAGACTGAGTCACTCAGAGACCCTAGCATTTCCCTGTGCTTCCGTCACTTTGTTATTAATGAAACCATGGTTGTAAATTAAAATTCTAAGTGTGTGTTTTCTTTGTGTCTACCAGAAAAAAAATAGATTGTGGCCCAATTTAATTGGAATCTAAAATAAAGTAGGAGAGGACTTTTGCATATAGGGGAGATTTGAATTGCATGAAATAGTTTTAAAGAAAATAAGCTTTCCTTTTCTTTATTTCTACCTCTTGATTCATTTTCATGAAATTTGTTATTATCGGGAGAAATGCTGAATGTATTCCCTGGAGACTAAAGTTGTATTTGCAGCCAGATGCTATGGGAAATAGTGAGTGCTTTCAATAGAATTCTTTTGCTTAAAGGGACAGAAAGCCAACTCAAAGTAGATCAGGAAACCTAGGAATTTATTGACCTATATAGTTGAAAAGTCCAGAAATACAGCTGGGTCAGGAGCTCAAAATTTTTTATCATGGTGCCATTTCTTCCCTGTCTTTCAACTCTGCATGTTTCTGTGTAGGTTTCATTTCCTGGCAGGCTCGCCCATTTTTCTAGCAAGATGGCACCCTACAGCTCTTGGTTTAGATCCTACTGATTTCAAAATCCAGAAGAAAATGCTCTGTAGCCCAATAGTTCCAACAAAAGTCTTAGGATTGAATTTCAGTGGCTCCAGTATGACTTTTGTGGGTCACAAGCCAGTATCTGTTCCTAGTCTAGTTACTGTAGCCTGGGGAATGTGACTAAGTAATTATTAAATGGCCTTAGGAACATTGGGGTCTATGTTTATCTGCTCAGATATTATCTGTTTTCCCTGAAATGGTTTGATTTCTTGGTTTTTTCCCCCACCTGGGTCCAAACCCACCCCTAGAGTCAGAAGTCACACTGGAGTTACTTTCTCTTAAGCTACCTTGACAGATAGTAGGGGTTGAGGATCTATAAGAATGACTAGGATGCCATTATCAGAAGCATGAGCAATGAATGTGGTCAGGAAAAAAATTAAAATGTTAATTAGAGTAGGTAAAATTGACCAATGTTATGTAGTCTCCACAGAGATTTCTGATCCAGTAAAATTTCTCTAGTCACATAATTTTTGCAGCCCTAATTATTGGACTGATTATATTTGAAAGTATCTTTCCTGGAAATGAATTATAAGTTATCAAAGACACTATATATAGATGCTTTTGCCCTGTCCTCTTGCAATATTAGCTCTTCATCTTTGTGTCCTATTTTGCCATTGTACTGCTGCTGCTATTTTAGAACCTTGGTAAGAAATAGATTTGTGTGGATATACTGATTTAGTCTGAAATTAAAATGAAAAGTCATTTGCATATTCAGAATCTAAGTTAATGGGAGGAAAATCAGTGATAAAATTGCATCCCAAATGTTTTCAGAGAAATGAACTTATAGTAAGTTAGTGAGTACATACTGTCATTCCAAACTAACATGAAGTGTGAGTACCCAAGCCCTCAACTTATCCTGATATTTGTATTCTTTGGATTTCTCATGCAGAGTGTATTTTCTGCATGAGTGTTTTAAATGATTTGGTATTGTATTCTCCTATGTAGCTTCATGTTTTGTTAGATCAGTTCAACTTTTGAGAAGACAAATTGGAAAGTAACTTTGGTAGCTACTATGTATGATTTTGGCAATTATGGTTTAGTTGCAATGATGCACATTGTCCTTGTTGGTATTTCCTCTACAGTCCTATGTACCAGCCTGTGTTCTATTTCAACAGTGATACAGCTATCATTTTGTTTGGTTTTGGGTGCTCATGCAATCGTGAGAAAGTGGCAAACTTAGAATCCTAACTAATAATTGTCTTTAGGCCCACTGTGATAATAATGTTTCCAGTCATTCCCATGGAATATTACTGGATGTATACTTTATGATAATTCCATTTATTTAGAGTTTAAATATTAAGAGGCCTTATGAACATTAGGATCTGTGTGCATCTTCTCAGGTGTATCTATTTTCTCTGAAATGGTTTGGCTTCTTGGTTCTCAGCCTCCTCTAAGACTTAGCCCTGTGAGATACTATTCCCATGTCGGTGGATTATGTTAAAAAATTATTCAGTGACAGTTGTTAAAGCATGGTAAGGAAGACTTTATTCAAGATCAATTTGATAGGTATAAGGACCAAGCAATTAGATTTTGCAGTAAGGGAGAGAAATTGGGCTCAACTCTAAATACAGGATGGGTACATGGGAATTTATAGCCAAGGAGCAGGGTGGGACTCAGGGGATGGAAAGTTACCACAAAGAAACTCTGTGGTTAGGGGGATTCTGGCTAAACCAACCTAACAGGATTCTTGCCAAAGACAGACCAGAGTGATTAGACATTCCTTGGGGATGGTAGAGGATGAGGAACTTGATCAGATATCAAGAGTGACCACATATCAAGGGGCATAGGGAATGGGGTTGCTAAACTGACTTAGCAGGGTCTTTTGATCAAACTGGATTTTTATAAGGAAGTGCACAGGTGGGCCTAGGAGAAAGTTCAGGAGGAGTCTGACCAAAGTTTGACTAAGCAAAGAATCTTTGTCAATTGACAGTCCCAGATACCAAATATTTTCCTTCTTTTGATTTCCTTTTGGGATTCTTGAGTTGCCTTGTTTTCTTTTTAATTTTATTTTCTGAGAAACAATAATTGTACATATTCATGGGGAACATAGTGATGTTTCAATGCAAATAACATAGTGATCAGATCAGGATAATTAGCATATCCATCTTCTTAAACATTTGTCACTTATTTGTGTTGGGAACATTCAGTATCATCCTTCTTGCCATTCAAAACTGTATGTTATTGTTAACTATAGTCATCCTACAGTGGTAGAGAACACTAGAACTTATGCCTCCTATCTATCTGTAAGTTTGTATCCTTTAACAAATCTCTCCATATTCCTCCCTTCCTCCTAACCTTCCCAGCCTTTAGTATTCTCTGTTCTACTTTGTACTTCTCTGAGATCAACTTTTTTTAGCTTCCACCTAAGAGTGAGAACATGTGATGTTTAACTTTCTGTTCCTGGCTCATTTCACCTAACATAATGCGCTCTTGAAGAATCTATACCTCTTCTGTCTCCTCCAGAACAGAAGAGATTTAATTCCTTCTTTCCTTCCAGGAAAAAATGAAAATTCTACAGACAATTTTCTACCAGACTAAAGAGCAAAAAGAACAGTGATTAGAAATGTATTTGAGGGCAGTTTTTATTCTGAATTGATTTGCATTTCTTCTTTTGTATTTGTTTTCAAAAGAAACAAACATCGTTCTTTGGTTTTACAACAGAAGCAGTTGAATCTTTGTTTTGGAAATGGCGGCTGAATTTTATATGACACAGGTAGCTGGTGACCTCTGTGTCCCTGTAGGAAGGCCCCCCTGTCAGACTGGTCATGTCTGGCCCTCATCAGGTATGACCTCATTAATTCAGGATTGACAGCTTTGGAATTTGATGTCAATCATAGGGACCAATCTAGATTATGGCTCTGTGTGCGAAGGCAGTTTGCATAATGTGTGGGAAATATTGGAGTCTGGACTTGGCAGGCATAGGTTGCAGCCCTTGTCTAGACTCATCCTAGCTGTGGAAATTGATCAAATTTATTAGTTTCTCTAAGCACTGATTTCCTAAACATTGATAAAGTACTAATACTATTAAATACCTCATTAGGGTTGCTGTGGGTTGCCATCATCCTCTTCCAAAATGTGACTCTGGCTTACTTTTTACATTCCTTTTTCACCATCTGAAATTATCTTGTTTATTGATCTTTTTATTTTTTATTTTCTTTCTCTTTTACCATTAAAATATCTTTTCCCTAAGATTAAAAACCTTATCTATTTTGTTCCATTCTCTATCTCTAGGCCTGGCACATATTAGGGATCAATAAATATCTGCTGAATGAAGTATTTATTTATTTTATTTTATATTTTAGAGACCAGGTTTTGCTATGTTGCCCAGGCTGAACTCAAACTTCTGGCCTCAGGCAGTCCTCCCACTTCAGCCTTCCAAGAAGACAGAACTACAGCTGTGTGCCACTGTGCCCAGCTCATATAATTCTTAAACTCATATTATACTATGATTTTGCTCCTGTGAAAGAAATACCAGAGAAGTCAAAAGATTTGTTAAGTCATCAGCAGTTAGTAGCAGATACAAGATGAGAGTCCATGTGTTCTATCTTCTATTCTTCTCCATACATTGCATCATCTGCATAGTGGTAGTTATAGTAGAATAATAGAATTCATAACAGTAGTACTAGTAATGGCTGTTGTACTACTCAAGGTTCTCTAGAGAAAAGAGATTTATTATAAGGTATTGGCTCACATGATTATAGAAGCTGAGAAGTCCCATGATCTGCCATCTGCCAGCTGGAGACCCAGTCAAGCTGGTTCAAGAGCCTAAGAGCCAGAGAGCAGAAGGTAGGTACAGATTCCAATACCTGAGAGCCAGGAGTACAGTGAGAGGAGAAGATTGATGTCCCAGCTCAAGCAGTCAGGTAGAGAGCAAACTCAACCTTCCTCTACCTTTTTGTTCTATTCAGGCCCTCAATGGATTGGGTGGTGCCCACCTACCCTGGGGAGGGCAATCTACTTTACTCAGTCTACTGATCCAAATGATAATCTATTCCAGAAACACTCTCATAGACATACCCAGAAATAATGTTTAACTAGATATGTGGGCATCCTGTGATCTAGTCAAGTTGACACATGAAATTAACCATCACTACAGTTTACCTTTATTTCACTCTTAACAGGACAGATATTATCCTTGGTAGTAACCCCATGAGGTTAGCATTCTTTGCAATACCCATATTTCTGATGACAAAACTGAGGCTTTGGAGAAGTTAAACTTGCCCAAGGCCACTCTGCCATTTTCTGAACCCAGGCAAGTCTCTCTCCAGAGCCTGTCTTCAGAACCCTGAAGCAGAACTGACCCCAGAGTTCCAATCTCTGGTAATTCAGAACTTTCATTAACTGAGACTGACCTTTAGACACAATTTACTCAGAACTGGGGAGTTCTCGTGTAATGTGACTTTGGAGCTTTCCAAATGGTGTTCATCCTTTCTGCCTTTAAGAGCAGCCTTCACAGTTCGTTATGAGAAGCTGTGTGTCTGGCCTCAAAGAAGGGAGCACCGGGGAAGTGGCTGGCTGGTTTCAGTTGTTCGAGAGTCTGGCAGGAGCCGTCACTTGGCATGTGAAAGAGAAGCATATTGGATCTTATTTTCCCCTGAGTAGGTTGGTGGGATTAAATTTAATTACCATTTTCATAAGCAGAAGAAAGGGAAAATTTCAAATAGTAAAAACAAAAAAGAATTGCTATGCTAGACCTTTAATCATTATAAAGACTTATGTTTGAATCACTGGTGGCCACAGTGAGAAGAACAGAAAATTCCGAACACAAAGGATAGAAACAGATGGAGCCATTGCAGAATTATACCTGAACAATGATTTGACATAT